>NC_092411.1:180774257-181485924 GCF_040894005.1 Engystomops pustulosus
TTCTCAGGTAGTGCACCTCGCTAAGGAAGCGAACCCAGCACAGTGGACAGAGCAACACCAGGAGACAGGACAGTATACCAAGAGATGTGGAGGTGGCCGTAGGAGTGCAAAAACCTAGCAGCAGGATTCCTACGTCCTCGTTTGTGAAGAGGAACATGAGGAGCAGTGTCAAAGCCCCGCCAACAACAACAAATCAGTATTGTACTTGCAGCTCAACACCTTGCAGGGTGAAACACACTTGCCAGAGAACACCAAGAATTACAGATTCAACTTTGCCGCCCTCTGCTCTTCACAGGCGAGAGCAAGATCACACTGAGAACATGTGACAGAGAACTTTCTACTGCCTACAACATCCTCCAGCATGACCAGTTTGGCAGTGATTAGTAACCCTCCATGTGATAGCCAAAAGTACCTTAACCGTGATTAGGTAACTGAGATGAAACCATATGCAGGTGCAGTGGGTCTTCAGAAGCATAATAATGCTACATCTCATGTTTCCCAGACCTGAATCCAACTGAGCACATCTGGGACATCATGTCTCGTTCCATCCACCAATAGTAGTTGAGTGCTGGTCCCTGAGATTTGAAGGGTGCCTTCTCCAAACTGCCATTGTGAGATCTCTCCACAGGTGTTCTATGGGATTCAGGTCTGGATTCATTGCTGGCCACTTTAGAAGTCTCCAGCGCTTTCTCTCAAACCATTTTCTAGTGCTTTTTGAAGTATGTTTTGGGTCGTTGTCCTGCTGAAAGACCCAGTTTTCTCACACTGGGCCCTACGTTATGCTGCAAAATTTGATGGTAGTCAGAGGCCAGAGGCAGCAAAGCAATCCCAAAACATCAGGGAACCTCCGCCATGTTTGACTCTAGGGACCATGTTCTTTTCTTTGAAGGCCTCTTTTTTTTCTCCTGTAAACTCTACGTTGAAGCCTTTTTCCAAAAAGCTCTACTTTTGTCTCATCTGACCAGAGAACATTCTCCCAAAACGTTTTAGGCTTTCTCTGGTAGGTTTTGGCAAACTCCAGCCTGGCTTCTTTATGTTTCTGTGTAAGAAGTGGGGTCTTCCTGGGTATCCTACCATACAGTCCCTTTTCATTCAGACACCGACGGATAGTATGGGTTGACACTGTTGTACCTTCAGACTGCAGGGCAGCTTCAACTTGTTTGGCTGTTAGTCGAGGTTCTTTATCCACCATCTGCACAATCTTGCATTGAAATCTCTCGTCAATTTTTCTTTTGCGTCCACATCTAGGGAGGTGCCACAGTGCCAGGGGCTTTACATTTCTTGATTGCGCTGCGCACGGTAGACACAGGAACATTCAGATCTTTGGAGATGGACTTGTAGCCTTGAGATTGCTCAAGCTTCCTCACAATTTTGATTCTCAGACAGTTCTTTGGTCTTCTTTCTTTTCTCCACGCTCAATGTGGTACACAAAAGGACATAGGACAGAGGTTCAGTCAACTTTAATCCATTTCAACTGGCTGCAAGTGTGATTTAGTTATTGCCACCACCTGTTAGGTGCATCACATGATTTTTCAAACAGTGCTAATACTTGGGTCCACCCCCATTTTATGTTTGGTGTGGAATTCTATCCAATTTGTCTTCTTGACAATTCTTTTTGTGGTTTTCCATTGAAGACAAATTAAATGAAGATATTAATACCAAAGAATTTCTGATTGCAATTATTTTTTTTGATCCGACAGAATTGCAGGGATGCCAATACTTTTGCCCACCACTGTAAGGAGGTCATACAGACAAGTAGAGGGCCATACACAGTAATGAGCCTTATTTTCTTGCCTTGAGGCATTTTCAATGAAGATAGATCAAGCTGAAATTTGGAAGGTATCATTCCAAATCCAGGCATCCTTGGGATATCAATTTTGATTGACAATTTTCATTGGTCATTTTTACACATCCGACTATGCAATGAATAAAGAATTCTAAGTGGAACATTTAATTAATTGAATTATCACAAGAAGTGGTATTTTAGTGTTCGCTTTATGTTTTGAGCAGTGTATGTCATGTTGCTCCCCATTATCAAGGCTTATTTCCCTAAGATTGTCATGCAAATTAAATGTATAGTTGCTAAAGCTGCCCATTATACAATGTGTGTGAAGTGTGATATATTTTGTCTCATTGGCAGTAGCTTATTGCCATCTACAAATAGCCACGGCTGAACAAGAACGCAGAGACATGCAAGTATCCGTTGTTTCTACAGCCCCACAACCATATATAAAAAGGTTTTTACTCCCACACAACCCCTTTAAGTAAGAAATCCAGTATTAGAATAAAGAAGATAAATTTTCTCTTACAAAGCATATCAGAAAAGTGGTTCTAGCTGCTATGGAACCCAAGATACAGGCAGTAGTTAATTTGTTTGTGAGACGGAACTAGTATTTTTTATAATTGTAGCTCTAGACAAATAAATTTTTTGTCCCTGTGACAATTGTTCCCATGACAACACAAAAATTTGAAAATACAAGGATTATCAAAATCTCACTACAGACACCATACAGCTGATCATTGCAACCCAGGACTAAAGAAAAGCATCCAGAGAGCGTCACTAGAGGTCACAGTGGCAGAGAGGTTGTCTGCAAGTCAAGTATTCTTTAACTTGCCGTGCAAATTTACCCACCCAAAAGAAATACTTCATTAAAAATGCATTGTCCTCATCCCAAAATGGTTCCATGGGTGCATGCTCAGAAATTAGTTTGTAACTTATATGCAACTCACCTGATGTGCCCCTGCAGCCACGCCCCTCCTTTGTTGCACCAGACAGGCCCCTTGATGTATTTGACTGGTGGCGTGGCCCGCGAGCAAAACAACGCCAGATTGGACCTAGCGTTGTTTTGCATAAAAACCAGGGAACAAAAGTTTGCTGATTTTGTGAAAGAACGCAGGCACTGAGCCCCGGGAACCCCCTGTGCCCACCCTTCCACCGTGCCCCTCTACGCCCACATGGCTTGGAGGTGGCATATTCCCTTCCAGCAGTGATAATCCCCCCCCTTCCCCATGACACTATTGGAATGCAGTTGTAGGAAACAGGGGTACCGCACTCCTGATAAAGTGCGGATGGTGCTTACGTCGGGTACTCAGTCCCAATATATAGAGAAGGAAAACGTAGCACACATCCTGAGTTGGTTTTTATGCTTTCATCTTTTAATGTATATATTCAATATTTGTAGCTCCACCAAAAAAGTTTATACAAATCATATGCTGATATAACAGATCATAGGTTATTCTTAACGACGTTTCGGTCTCATTCGACCTTTGTCAAGTCCGATCTGAAACTAATACAAAAGTAGAGCAAAGTAAATATCCTCAGAGTAAAATATTAACAATCATTGATCAATAGGCTGTGTCTAATGGATCAGTATTGTGCAGATAATAAGTATGACAGTATCAGAACTCTAGGAGAGATAGTTAATCAGGTATCTGTTAGTATGTTAGGTTGTTAGGTAGGAGTCAAGGTGAAAGGTGTTGAGGGTAGATCGAGAGGTGATGTTATCCATGTTGGAGAAGCAGGGTGGTAAGGCAGGAGAAGAGGTAGGCGGATTCCAGGTGTATGGTGGTAATGCTTACCTAGGTAGTGGTCTGTATGCCGGCTCAGGTGGAGTAGGGGGCTTGTGCCTGTAGGCAGCGTGCTAATAAGCACGCTCTAATGACGGCCGAGCCAGTGAGCGGCCGCACGATCGCGAGACCGGAAGTCCGGTGATCAATGATTGTTAATATTTTACTCTGAGGATATTTACTTTGCTCTACTATTGGAATGCAGTGGGGCTCTGAATATTCAGTGGTAATACAAGATATAATATAAGATAAAGTTGCTTTGTCAGTCAATAGGGCTCTATGGGTACTGAGTCTGACTCATCTCCGGCAAAATATGACCCTTCTCTGCTCATTTTCACTTGACTTTGGAGGAGAATTTTTAATGCTAAACAGGAAAGATTTCACATAAGAGAGGGAATTCTAGAAAGCATATATAATATCCTATCTTAAAGGTTCCCTTTAATAAGCTGTGTTTTGTGTGAAATGGTATGGTAAACATCATTATTTTATTTGGGCCTATCTTATGAAATTAAGATGTAGTTAAAAAAAAATATATCCTATACCATCTCTTGCCCATTGCTCTTGGCACAGAGGAAAGAGTAGAGAGTTGTTTGTATATAATGGAACAGGAAACCATTATCTTCTAATGTCACAATTACAAAGTCTATTAATAATATACAGTAGTAGTTTTCTTTATAGCCATTTTTAATAAATGGGAATGACCTTTAAAGGGCAGGTAATTTAGGCTACATTATGATTAATAGATAAGTTGTATTTTCTCCAGACATTGTAATTGAAGAGCATTTAGCCATTTAGAAACAATTAATACAATTCAGGATGCATGCTCACAAGCCATTGCCAAAACTCAACAATTGCAGGCATCTAGTGTCAAAAGACATCATCTACATGATAAAAAAAAGTCTATGCAGCAGAAAAGCATTAGTAGACAAGGTGCTGATAATAACAATACGTTCGAAATTCATCCATTACCCTTGCCATGGATGGACTGTATATGTCCTAGAAGCATATTCTTGAGTACTATTTTTATGAGCTAAGTGTCAACGAAAAAACACAAACTCGTTTAACAAATATCTTGAGCATCCTTACAAAAAAAAAACAGGGTTTACTATCACAGAACATTGCTGCCCTCAAGTGGTCACCTATGAAAAGACGATCCAAAACAGAAACTGACAAATATACATGCACATGGATGATAGAGATCTAGAAGCCCAAATGCTTTAGATAAAAAGCAGAACCCCCCCTAGAATTTACTTGTATTGATGACTTAAAAATTGAAAAAATGTTCATCCATATTTCCTACTGTATATATATATTAGTCTGAGAAGCTGAATTTCCAGTCTTCATGAAATAATGATCAGCAGCCAAGGTAATTGTGACTGGAGCCCCTTCTGTGACAGCAGGCTACCACCTTAATCACCTTACACCTTCTCCTAATCATCTGCACATTCATGTTAATGAGCCTGCTCCAAGCCGTTTCTCACCCATGTAGCTAACAACCAAATTGGCCTAAAACCGATGTCTGCCAGAAGCACACATATCATAAGAAGACATAATCCCTAGAAACCGGATATGAAGTATATAATTTATTGTGTATCTCATCACTTGTAGACTACAGGAGCCCTGTAAATAATGTTCAGAAGAAAGAAAATGGATATATGCAAAGGTTTTTGTCTTTGGACATACTGTAAGCAGACCTATAAAGAACATTCTGCTAGCTGAGGGACACGTTATCCTCAGTCTGTGTAAAGGGTACAACACTTCCCATAGCACTGCCAGCATCATTAATTGAGATGGGAAAAACTGCTGACAACAACCTCCTCAGGGAAAACAGAGCTGCCCAAGTCTGTAATTGTCATGTACACCAGGGAAACAAAAATAATGCAGTAAACAAGTTAGAAAACTACTACGGTATATTTTGTCAAAAACCTAAGGCATGATATTAACATGATATTAAGTCATAATACATCTATAGCATACAATAAGTGTTACAACCATAAATTCTATTCAAAATGGTCAACTTAATGACTTGCTTTAGTAAGATCAAATCAGGCTGTAGGTGGCTGCCTGCGTATTGGCCCTGGCTTTTGCCCCAACCCCACCCCGCGGCACTACATTTATGAGAAATTATCTCCACACAGGAACATTTTTTTTTAATAACATCCAATTGAAGAAATGTTTACATATGGCAAATTAATTTAAGGTACCCTGATGCAGGAGCTCTTCTTTTTTACATTTTTTTTAGAATCTCATTAGACTTTAAAAAGAAAAAACGCTGAAAACTGGCATACAAGTCCAGATAAATCTCCTATGACTCCCTTATGGATTTTCATACTATTAATAGTATTACTCCCAAAATATGTATGTGTGTATATATAATATGAATGAAAATGAATGTGTAATGTATGGAAAACACACTGTACATACAAGATATATAAAATATTCAACTTACCACCTAGAGATAATAAGTAACACAGGAAGTCCAAAAAGACAACCATGAGGGTAAAGAAGAAAGTAAGATACCACATTAGTTAATTAATCTTGTGTTACTCAACTCTATTCTATGTGCTAGGGATGCAGAAAGAAGTGGCAATAAGCTCATTGGTATGTATGATACATGCAGACAATGCCATCACAAAGTCACAGGCAGCATTGGGTAGCAAAATAAAGTTGATTTCAATATATGAAATATTCTAAAATGAAAACCATCTTGGTTGCTCATAGCAGCCAATCCCAGCACAGCTTTCAATTTGTATTTTGCAGTATAAAAATAAAAGCTGTGCCGTGAATGGTTGTTATAGGAAAGTGTCTTTAACCCCCAATGTAGTCATGCCAAAGACACTTGAAGATGTATTTACTGTGTGTCTTGCAGCTTTGAAATATTCAGATATGCCTTTCCCTTACATACAAAGGTTTATTTTGAGCATCATTAATCCTTGTGGATTATATAATGAGACATGATGCCTTCTAGAGTCGATACTAACACAAAAAGTAACACACATATAATGAAAAAATTGCTGCTGCTGAAAAGGCTTATTTACTAGGATTCCTCATATTTCACATAGTATACTATACATATACCAAATGTTAAGAGAATAATTCATATTATGTGTTCAACATCATTTTACAGATAATAGAAATAAAATGATTCATTATCAAGGGATCAGGAGCTGTAGATGGAGTCTGGCTCTGCTGCATACATTTATTTATCTGCAATCCTAGACCCCAAGAATCTCACTGGTGCAGAGGTTTTCCTTCAGCTATTTTCTAGGAACTAATAAAGCAGCTGTCAGCACATCTGTTTGTATCTTGTCTATTAATGATGCAGATACTTACATGTCCATGTAGATCAGTATTTAGAAGCATAATGGCACAGGTTAGACAATGGATGCCATCTACAAAATATGGAAATACAAACATGTTACTCTAAAGTATTTATGTCCTACGGTTGTTATCTATATGCAATGTTACTTGTCAAAATATATACAGATGCGATAGAGGTTGTGCATAAACATGTCCCAGATTCTATGTTGTATCTCTTTTGGCAGAGATCTCTGAAAGAAATGAGCATATTAAGGTATTAAAGTTTATTTTGGTAGCAATAGGTAATATCCATTGGGAACTACTTCAAAAAGTACTTCCCTAAAAGTAGATTTCCTTTAAGATGACCATGGGCCCTGGGCTGTATGAAAATTGTGGGCCATCACAAGTCAAATTTTTTTAATGCTACTTATTTCCTTCATATGGCACTAGAATACTTAGGAAAGGAGGGGGGTCCATTCTGTCCACTACATTTTAAGGACCTTTGGAGGATCTTTAAAAATGATGGAAGGACCCTCATATAAGTACCATATATACTCATATATAGGCCGACCCGAGTACAAGCAGAGATACCTAATTTTACCACAAAAATGGAAAAAGGTATTGACTCAAGTCTAGGATAGGAAATGTAGCGGCTAATTTATAATAAAACGGCCAGTAGTCTCCTCTCATAAATTTAATGTCCAGCATAGTGCCCCCATTAATGTAATGTCCAACAGAGTGCCCCCATTAATGCAGTGTCCAGCAGAGTCCCCCCATTAATGTAATGTCCAACACAGTGCCCCCATTAATGCAATGTCCAGCACAGTGTCCCCATTAATTCAATGTCCAGCACAGTGTCTCCATTAATGTAATGTCAAGCAGATTTCCGCCATTAATGTAATGTCAAGCAGATTACCCCATTAATGCAATGTACAGCACAGTGCCCCCATTAATGCAATGTCCAGCACAGTGCCCCCATTAATGCAATGTCCAGCACAGTGTCTCCATTAATGCAATGTCCAAGAGTGCCCCCATTAATGTAATGTCCAGCAGAGTGCCCCCATTAATGTAATGTCAAGCAGATTTCTGCCATTAATGTAATGTCAAGCAGATTACCCCATTAATGCAATGTGCAGCACAGTGCCCCCATTAATGCAATGTCCAGCACAGTGCCCCCATTAATGCAATGTCCAGCACAGTGCCCCCATTAATGCAATGTCCAGCACAGTGCCCCCATTAATGCAATGTCCAGCACAGTGTCCCCATTAATGCAATGTCCAGCACAGTGTCTCCATTAATGCAATGTCCAAGAGTGCCCCCATTAATGTAATGTCCAGCAGAGTGCCCCCATTAATGTAATGTCAAGCAGATTTCCGCCATTAATGTAATGTCAAGCAGATTACATTAATGGGGGCACTGTGCTGCACATTGCATTAATGGGGTAATGTCCAGGAGAGTGCCTCCATTAATAAAGTGTCCAGCAGAGTGCCTCCATTAATAAAGTGTCCAGCAGAGTGCATCCATTTATAGAATGTCCAGCAGAGTGCCCCCATTAATGTAATGTCCAGCAGAGTGCCCCCATTAATAAAGTGTCCAGCAGAGTGTCTCCATTAATAGAATGTCCAGCAGAGTGTCCCCTTAAAAAATAAACTTGGTATCAACCTCCAGCACTTAAGCCCCGGTGTCCTCCTTTCCCTGAAGCACCTCTTTGGGTTCCCGGACGCTCTCGCAGATACACATCTACTATGACATAAGCAGGCAGTAACACTGCCGTGTCATAGTTTCTGCGCAGGAGCATCGGGGAACCGGAAGGTTCTTCGAGAAGAGGATGTCGGCAGTCAGCACCAGAGGGTGAGTGCCAAGTTTATTTTTATATACTCGAGTATATAGGGCAGTGGTGGCGAACCTATGGCACGGGTGCCAGAGGTGGCACTCAGAGCCCTTTCTGTGGGCACCCAGGCCTTTAGTCAAGCACAGAAATTGCTAGACGTGACTAAAAACTTCCTCCTGCGGTCCAAGACAGCCATGGAAATGCTATGCTCAGTGCTATTTTAAAGCAACACCTCCTTGGCTGCCAGGACTACACGCAAAGCGAGAAGGTGTGGACAGAGATGGATTATTAGAAACCTCACAAAAAAATTGAATTTATCAACTAAATATTAAAAAATTTTATATTTGATGAACTAAATATTATTAATATTTTAATATTTAGTTGATGAATTCCCCTTTTTTGTGAGGTTTCTATTATAGTGCTTAGGGGAAGTCATCCCGAACCTGGGTATTTACAGAGAAGCAATTAATTTGGGTTATAGAGATGGATTATTGTTGGAGCTCCTGCACTGGGTCCCCTGATTCTTCCTCTTCAGTGGACCCTGGAAGGAAGCTACAATCCAAATTTTTCCAGCTTCTTTCTATTGTATTGGTGTCCTCAGGACGCCAATACGATTGAAACTTGTGATAAAGCTGGGATCAATAGGTTACTGCTTAAATTGTCATGTTGGCACTTTGCGACATAAAAGTAGGTTTTGGTTGTAGGTTGGGAACTCTGTCTCCAAAACATTCGCCATCACTGATATAGGGTATGTGTTCAGAGCATGGAGATTTCAAAGTTGGAGGTCATTCTCTTATCTCTACAGGATCAAACAATTGGTTTAGGTGGTCATGGGCCCACTAGAAGCTTTGGGCCCTTGATTGCCCAAACTGGCTAAATTATAATCCACTAGTGCATATATTTAATTGCATATATGCAAAGTTCCCTTCAAGCTTTAGTCACATAAAGTGGAAATACCCACCAAACTTGTCAAAGAAGTTGGAATCCAAACTTGCATTGAAAAGATTAAAGTCAGCACTAGGTTTACGCAGCAATACTCTGTGGATTGTAAACATCATAAATAATTTTTTACCACATACTTTCATCTATGCATCACGTGGATGACATTGATATAAATCCCATCCACTATGAGGTCACATTAAATTGCTGGGGGTGAGCTGTCTGTAGCTTCAAAGTGGTTAATCGGCAAAAATTCAATCCTGTGTGTCCCGAAATAGTGTATCAATATATTAGCAGAAAGTCTCATATAGAAACCATGCATTACAATATATAATATAAAATGTACACAAATATACAACATGGCATACCTGGAGAAAATATGGTATTTGGATTGCATTGAAAAAATCTGTTGGAGAAGTGGATTAATACTCTCTCCCGTTCCTGAGTCTCCCCAATGAGTGAAAAGGCTTTAAAGAAACTCCTGTTAAAAGAAACAAAAATAAACTTAAACACACAACACACTTACAAACATTATTATGCTGTAACTTAGATGTAAGTAGATGGAACGTTACAGATTTTATTTTTATTGTGCACAACAATCTTGGTCACAACCTTTAAACTGTTGTCTGTTGTCTATATAAGTAATTCTACTTTATCTAATAATCATTTTGAAATTAAAGCAAAATGTACTTTGTCATTCTCATTATCAACCAAAAGATGGCACCATTGGTAAAGTTCAGATAATGGACTAAAAAGCCAGGGATATACCAAAAAGAGCATCCTAGATGGGGAATGAATAATTAATAATAATTAATAATTTATTTATATAGCGCACACAGATTATGCAGCGCTGCACAGAGCTTGCCAAGTCAGTCCCTGTTCCCAATGGGGCTCACAATCTAATCAACCTACCAGTATGTTTTGGAGTGTGGGTGGAAAGCGGAGGACCCGGAGGAAAGCCACACAACCATGGAGAGAACATACAAACTCTTTGCAGATGTTGATCCTGGGACTTGAACCCAGGTCCCCAGCACTGCAAGGCTGTAATGCTAACCACTAAGCCACCATGCCACCAGAATGAACAGGTTATATGTGTATATTATGGTGGAATTAACATATATTACATATATTTAGATGTGTATAGGATTCTTTGAGCATCATAGAAGGGGGAATGAATGGGTTTTTATGTAGATTATAGTGGAATTAACATATATTACACATATTTAGATGTGTAAAGGGTTCCCTGAGCATCTTAGAAGGGAAACAAACATGTTGTATGTGTAGATTATATTTGGAAACAAACTGGACCCCTCGGTCCGAGACGATGCGTTGAAGCCTAAAGATGTGAAGAAAGAACAAACTGGCAAGACGTGGAGCCGACGGCAGACCAGGCAGAGGCACAAAGTGGGATATCTTTGAGAACCTATCCGTTACCACCCAGATGATTGTATTACCGGAGGAAGATGGGAGATCCGTAATAAAGCCCGTGGCAATGTCACGGGCAACTAGGTATCAGCAACGGCAACGGCTTAAGACGTGAAGACTTGTTACGGACACAGGAAGTACAGGAACTCACAAAATCTCGAATGTCCTTAACCAGATCTGGCCACCAGTAGTAACGAGATATGAGAGCAATAGACCCAGCCACACGAGAGCAGTGTCCCCAAGTTAGTATCCTCTCCCGAGGAGCTGGTCGGACATAGATCTTGCCAGGAGGAAGCTGCAAAAGGTCCAGAGGAGCAGCAACAACCAGAAGTTCCGGAGGAATGATATGACGATATGCTGGTTCTTCCCCAACCTCATCAGAGGCACAAGAGAGGGCATCAGCTTTGACGTTTTTCTCAGCTGGACGGAAGTGAATCAAGAAGTTGAACCGTGAAAAGAAGAGGGACCAGTGAGCCTGTCGAGGATTGAGACACTGGGCGGTCTGGAGGTACAGGAGATTCTTGTGGTCAGTGTAGATATAGACCAGATGATGAGCTCCTTCCAGAAGATAGCGTCGCTCCTTCAATGGCCAGAAGTTCCCGATCACCAACTGAATAATGCCTCTCTGCGGTGGTGAAGGTTTTAGAGAAGAAGACGCAGGTAAGGGTTCGATCTTTAAGAACCGACCTAAACTTTATCCATATACAGGGTGTCAGTGCCAGGCACTGGGGGCAGAAATGTCCCCAGTGCCTGGCACTGACACCATGTATTCAGGTAAACTCTGGCTCTCAACATTTATGGATAGACTATATCTGTACCACACTTGTGGCGTTTACTTTAAGAATATATATTCAGCTTACACTGTTTTATCTATTTGAAATATAGCTTGTTTACTATTATTCATTTGTATATCTTGGTGCACTGGGGACATAAGTTTGTGTAAAGCACCTTAGGGTGGTTTTTAACCCCTTCCCGGCGTGCGCCGTACTAGCACGGCGCGCGCCGGGTCCCGGTGCATGGAGAGGGCTCGCGGGCCGAGCCCTCTCCATAGCCGGTAAGTCTTTGCTGCATATTGCAGCAAAGGCTTACCGGTAACACCCGCGATCGGTGCTTTCACGTCGATCGCCGCCGGCAATGCTGCCGGAGGCTTCAAAAAGATGGCGCCGCAAGATGGGCTGCCATCTTGCAGCGGATCTTCGCTCCCCGATGACGTCACGGGGAGCGGTGATCCGTTGCCATGACAGCATCGGGTCTCACGAAGGCCCGAAGCTGTCTCGTTTTAACCCATTCATTACAATGTGCTATCAGCACATTGTAATGAATGAGGAGTAAAATCCACATATACTGCCATACTGTACTATGGCAGTATATGGTAGGATCGATCAGACAACCTAGGGTTAAAGTACCCTAGGGAGTCTGAAAAATAGTTAAAGTAAAAAAAAGTTTAAAAAAAAAAAATTATATTAAAAAAACCTAAAAATTCAAATCACCCCCCTTTCCCTAGAACTGATATTAATATTAATAAAAGCGTCCGAAAATGTCCAATCTATCAAAATATAATAACGGTTTTTCACTGCGTTTAACCCCGTAACGGAAAATAGCGTCCAAAGTCAAAAATGAAATTTTTTTTGCCATTTTGGAAAATATAAAAAAATTAATAAAAAGTGATAAAAAGGTTGTACAGTCCTAACAATGATAGCAATGAAAACGCCATCAAAAGTCGCAAAAAATGACACCACCCACAGCTCTGTACAAGTATGAAAAAGTTATTAGTTATTATTAAAAAAAAAAAAAAAATTTGTACAGGAGGTTTTAATTTTTTTAAATGTATGAAAACATTATAAAACCTGTACAAATGTGGTATCCCTGTGATCATAGCAACCCAAAGAATAAAGTAGACCTGTCATTTGGGGCACACAGTGAAAGCTGTAAAATCCAAGCCCACAAGAAAACGTCGCAAATGTGTTTTTTCACCATTTTCACTGCATTTGGAATTTTTTTCCCCACTTCCCAGAACGCACCATGTAATATTACATACCGTCACTACGAAGTGCAATTTGTTATGCAGAAAATAAGCTATAACAGAGCTCTTTATGTGGAAAAATAAAAAAGTTATAGATTTTTGAAGGTGGGGAGTGAAAAATGGAAGTGAAAAAACTAAAAAAGGCCAAGTCGTTAAGGGGTTAAATGTTTTTATATTTTTTCATGATGATTAATTAATAAAGTGAATATACAAAATTTACCCCATTTTGGGCATCCGCTTTTTGGTATTATGGCAGGTATATCCGACCTCCTGGAAGAGATGTACCTGGCAGCAGGTCATAGGGACGGTGCAGTGGCAGAATCTCCACTTGCTTCTCAGAGAAAACATCTGCAAAGTCCTTATATGAAGCGGGGAAGACCTGTCAACTGCTAGGAGGAGTCCAGAGATGACATGGCGGGAACCGGATGGAGAGCCATGAGACAACAAGAGTGGCATTCTGCTCCCCAATGAAGGATTTCCCCAGTCTGCCAGTCGAGCCCTGGAGCGTGTTGCTGCAACCACGGAAGACCCAAAAGCACGGAAGACGTAGACCGGGGGAGCACATAATGAGTCTCTCCTTGTGCATCGCCCCAATTTGCAGAAATAGAGGCTCCACACGGAAGTGGACCGGGTCATGGAGAAATTTGTCCACTGACGGAAGAAATAACCAACAGCTTCTCTAAGCGAACCACAGGAAAGTGATGCCAGGAAACCAAGGCAGCATCCACGAAATTCCCTACAGAGCCATAGTCCAGGTAGGCCTGTACTGGGTTGCTTGTTCCAAAACTGAGAAGAACAAGGGGACAGATAACATTCAACATTCAGACGAGGGGAAACCTTGCTCTCACATAGGGACGCTTCTCCCAAGAACCCTAGGAGCGGACGTTTCTCTGGACACTGTGGACGGACTGAACAAGCCTCAAGAAAGTGCTCTGGATTTGCACAATAAAGGCAGAGATTCTCCTGTCTTTGTGTGGAATGCTCCTGGGGGGTCAGACAAGCTACAACTACCTGCATTGGTTCCTCTGTAGCAGACACTGCAGGTAACAGCCTTGGACTTTGGAAGACAGGAGCCAAGTGGGAAAAACATTGGGTCCCGGTCTGCAGCTGTTCCAGATGTTACTCCTCAGAACGTTCAGCAAAACGGATATCAATCCGAGTGGCCAGAGAGATGAGACCACTCGGCATAGACGGCAAGTCACGTGCAGATAGCAAGTCTTTAAAAAGGGACTTTCGGAACAAGGTAAAGGTTGCAATCAGGCTGCTTCATTCCAGGCTAACTCAGAGGCCAGAATATGGAACCGAACTGCATAGTCACCAACGCATGAATCCCCTTGATGCAGGTTCAGTAGTGTGGACTCAGCTGAAGACGCCGAGGTAGGTTCCTCGAAGACAGACCGGGACTCAGCGAGGAACGTGGAGAGAGTAGCCTTGACTGGGATCGTTGCTGTTCCAGGGGGGAGTTACCCATGCTAAGGCTTTTCCAGAAAGAAGGCTGATCACAAAAGCCACCTTAGCCCGCTCTGTGGTGAACTGTGTAGGCATGGGTTCGATAAGTAGAGAGCACTTAGTAGTGAAGCCCCTGCATAGCTTGGCCTCACCGTCATATTTGGAGGGCAGGGATAGATGCAGCCTGGCTTCAGCAGGAGACAATGCAGCCAGTTCTGGAAGCGGGACTTTGGCGGGAACCATGGCTGGATCTACTGTCAGGATTCGGGATGCGTGGATCCACTGGACCACCGCCAGAGGTGGTACTAGCTGACACCTGGGACCGGAGTCTAAGTGGCACCTGGGCTTCACCAGAGGCCACCGCAAAGCGGGTTGGACTGGCTGAAGCAGGGTACCACCAGGTCCAGGCACAAGGTTAGGGCAGGCGGCAGAGATGCAACATCATGTTCAATCCGGGGTCAGCAATGGGAGGTCCAAGCAGATGGGAACGGGAACACTAGAACACTGGACACAGGACACGGGAACTCAGGAGCAGGAACACACAGGAATGCAGGAGAATCGCTAGGGAGCTTTTTCTAAGGCTGTGAGGAGATTCAGCAGGGAAGACAGGAAGGGAGGCTGAGAATATGAAGCAAAGGGCATTTAGGCAGCGGCAATTATTGGCGGGGATGCGCGCAGGGAGCCACCACTGGATCCCAGGAGGTGAGTCGCGCTGCAAGCGCAGTGGCCCGCACGGGGGTACACGGGTGCACCTGCAACTTAAGACAATGGTCGCAGGGGCACCCGTGACAGAATGAACATATATTACACATATTTTGCTGTGTACAGAATTCCCTTATCATCTTAGATGGGGAATGAACAGGTTATAGGTGTATATTATAGTGAAATGAACATACACTCACAGGCCACTTTATTAAGTACACTATGCTAGTAACGGGTTGGACCCCCTTTTGCCTTCAGAACTGCCTCAATTCTTCGTGGCATAGATTCAACAAGGTGGTGGAAGCATTCCTCAGAGATTTTGGTCCATATTGACATGATGGAATCACACAGTTGCCGCAGATTTGTCAGCTGCACTTCCATGATGCGAATCTCCCGTTCCACCACATCCCAAAGATGCTCTATTGGATTAAGATCTGGTGACTGTGGAGGCCATTTGAGTACAGTGAACTCATTGTCATGTTCAAGAAACCAGTCTGAGATGATTCCAGCTTTATGACATGGCGCATTATCCTGCTGAAAGTAGCCATCAGATGTTGGGTACATTGTGGTCATAAAGGGATGGACATGGTCAGCAACAATACTCAGGTAGGCTGTGGCGTTGCAACAATGCTCAATTGGTACCAAGGGGCCCAAAGAGTGGCAAGAAAATATTCCCCACACAATGACACCACCACCACCAGCCTGAACCGTTGATACAAGGCAGAATGGATCCATGCTTTCATGTTGTTGACGCCAAATTCTGACCCTACCATCCAAATGTTGCAGCAGAAATCGAGACTCATTAGACCAGGCAACGTTTTTCCAATCTTCTACTGTCCAATTTAGATGAGCTTGTGCAAATTGTAGCCTCAGTTTCCTGTTCTTAGCTGAAAGGAGTGGCACACGGTGTGGTCTTCTGCTGCTGTAGCCCATCTGCCTCAAAGTTCGACGTACTGTGCGTTCAGAGATGCTCTTCTGCCTACCTTGGTTGTAACGGGTGGCGATTTGAGTCACTATTGCCTTTCTATCAGCTCGAACCAGTCTGCCCATTCTCCTCTGACCTCTGGCATCAACAAGCCATTTCTGCCCACAGAACGGCCGCTCACTGGATGTTTTTTCTTTTTCGGACCATTCTCTGTAAACCCTAGAGATGGTTGTGCGTGAAAATCCCAGTAGATCAGCAGTTTCTGAAATACTCAGACCAGCCCTTCTGGCACCAACAACCATGCCACGTTCAAAGGCACTCAAATCACCTTTCTTCCCCTTACTGATGCTCGGTTTGAACTGCAGGAGATTGTCTTGACCATGTCTACATGCCTAAATGCACTGAGTTGCCGCCATGTGATTGGCTGATTAGAAATTAAAGGTTAACAAGCAGTTGGACAGGTGTACCTAAAAAAGTGGCCGGTGAATGTATATTACACATAATTAGCTGTGTGCAGAATTCACTGAGCGTCCTAGATGGGGAATGAACATGTTTCATATGTAGATTATAGTGGAGTGAACATTTATTACACATATTTAGCCGTGCAATGAAAAACCTAAGCATCCTAGATGGGGAATGAACTGCTCTTCCCTGCACAGTGGACCCCTGCAGAACTTGGGTTAGGCCAACGGAAAAACCCATCGGCCTAGCCCAGGGTCCTATAGTGTCCGCCGGAGGAATTTAACAATACATGATTGAAAGAGTTCTGTTTATTTGTTGATAGATACTGGGCAAAGGTATCATTACCTTTAAAATCCCCCCCTACCTATCCTTCATACCACACAGAAAGACAGGCAGTCATCAGATTTTTTTATATGTTCTCTCCCCCTAGGGCAGTGGTGGCGAACCTATGGCACGGGTGCCAGAGGTGGCACTCAGAGCCATTTCTGTGGGCACTCAGACCATTGCTCCAGGACAGAGTTCACTAAATAGGACCAAATCCACCTGCAGTCCCAGGCAACTTAAGAGATGCTGTTTTAAAAGCGACATTTCATTTGCTGTTTGGAACTGCGGGAAAAGTGAGAAGGTGTTGACAGAAGTGCAATGTCTTTGGACCCACTATTCTTTCTCTACAGAGGTACCCTGGAGAGAAGCTACAATGAGGGTTTGCATCTGTGTTCCTTCTTTCAACTGTATTGGTGGCCTCAGGGGGTCAATACGATTGACGAGGAAGAACAGGTAGCAATAAGTTACTGCTTAAAATGTCGTGTTGGCACTTCACAGTAAATAAGTGGATTTTGGTTGTAGTTTGGGCACTCGGCCTCTAGAAGGTTCGCCATCACTGCCCTAGGGCATCAGTTGTTCATTTATACCTCACTAATGATCCAGTTTAAGTTCTGGCCATAACAGACACTCTTAGTGTTGGAACTGTGCTCTATGAAAGGCATTTTAGAGGGGTCTGTAGCCCGGGGAACAGGGGGCAGTGACCAGCAACATCCCCAGCCCAGGCAAAAGTGTTAACACTGTAAGAACTGGAGAAGGCAGTCTTTTTAGTTTACAATTCAAAGGGGTTTTCAACTTTCAGCAAATAATTTACCGTATTTTCCGGACTATAAGGCGCACATAAAAGCCTTGGATTTCCTTGGAAATCCAAAGTGCGCCTTATAGTCCGGTGCGCCCTATATGAGGGCAGCGGACCATACTTACAAAGGTCCCCGCTACCGGAGACAGCAGATCTCCAGCGGGAACTGCAGACCACGCGGCACAAACTACTTCTGCCGCGTCGGTCTGCAGTTCCCGCTGGAGATCTGCTGTCTCCGGTAGCGGGGACCTTTGTAAGTATGGTCCGCTGCCCTCCTCCACCTTCCACGTGTCGCCGCGTCTCGTCGGGTCTCGTCTTCGGGTCGCGTCTCTTCTCGTCGGGTCTCTGCTCCGCCCCCAGACCTCCGCCACGCCCCCGGACCCTGCGCCTTATAGTCCGATGCGCCTTATATATGGAATTATTCCATATATAAGGCGCATCGGACTGATGCGCCTTATATTCCGGTGCGCCTAATGGCCCGGAAAATACGGTATATTGTTCATATAATGAAAACTTATAAAGTTATCAAATATACTTTCTTTATCAAATCTTCGTGGTTTTCTAAATCTCATGCTACATGCTGTCATGCTACAGGAAGCTTTATTGTTTACTTCAAGGGGACAGAAATGTGTCCATGGTCAATTGATGTCACACAGGTGCTGCTCTCTGGATACAGAAGTCTCCAACACAGAACAGTGAGGTCCCCCCATCCCAGTCAGTGATTCTGCAGAACTATCTCTGTGTCTCTCTGCACCTCAAGCTTCATCGCTCTCTTATACAGCCCCCTCGCTGGGCACCTTCTACACAGCAGAGAAGCCCTGATAGCAGTGGTGGCGAACCTATGGCACGCATGCCAGAAAGGGCACGCAGAGCCCTTTCTGAAGGCACGCGTATCATCTCCCTAGTCTCATTCAAGTCGGAGCTCCGACTCTGTCCATTGCAGGATAAAGCTGATCGGCTCTGCTCTCACTAGTGATGCCTTAATGAGACAAAAGCAGCCGATCAGTGCCCGCCCCTCCTCCTCTTCAGCCTGGGAAACAGTGTGAAGAGAATGGAGTGAGGCAGCTCACAGAACAGAGCCAACAGCAGGAGAGCAGAGCAGAGATACAAGGTCAGGAGCTGCTGGGGCTGCTCACACACACAGATAAGGGGCCAGGAGCTGCTGGGGCTGCTCACACACATGTGCACACTTACAGAGGTCCTGGCAGGTGACACTAAACCAACTATACATACTTGTGTCCCAAATCCCCCAGTATGACAGCTGTCTGTGGCCACATTGCCTGTATCTGAAGTGCTCATCACCTGCACAAGGCGTCCAGTGAAGCCAGGACAACCCTACAGTAAGCACCCTATGCACAATGTAACCGAGTGCTATGCTGCTTCACTGGGTGCATCGTGCAGGTGATGAGCGCTGCGGACAGAGGCAAGTGTATACGTGACCACGGACAGCTGTCATATGGGTGATCCCAAATCCACCTGTGCCTCCACCCCACAACAACCACAATGCCACTTTTTGCCATTTTGCAACATGTAATAAAATGTTATGAAAAGTGGTCAAATGGGTGAACAGTCCTCAAAATGGTAGCACTGAAAGCGCATCTCATCACAAAAAATTACACCACACACAGCTCCGTACACCAAAGTATGAAAAAGCGCCCAAAAAAATTGCACCAGAAGATGGCAAAATGACTTTTTTTTTTAGTACAGGAGGTTTTAATTTTTGTAAATGTATACAAACATTATCAAACCTTTGTAAATATATTATCCCTGTGATCATACTGACCCACAGAAAAAAGTAGACATGTCGTTTGGGGTGCACAGTGGAAACTGTAAAATCAAAGCCCATAAGAATATGTCACAAAGGCTATTTTTTAACCCATTTTTACTGCATTTGGAATTTTTTACCACTTGCCAGTACAGGGAATTGGGTGCTAAATACCATCACTATGAAGTGCAATTTTTTACGCAGAGCTCTTTCACGGTGGGGAGTAAAAAATGGAAACGCAAAAACAAAAAGGGGGTAAAGATGGCAATATTTGGTCCATGAGCAAGCTAACTTATCACAGTCCACCAGTCCCTGCGTGTACTCAGGACTACTGTCACTGTATGGGGGTAATGATAATCAGTATATGGCGGTAATATTCCTCACTGAATGGCAGTAATATGATATTCATCGCTATATTTGTATAGCATAGTATAGCAATACTATTGGTAACGTTGGCCTTTCTATAGTCTTTATTATCAGAATGATGCTATTTATGTGCTTGTAAAGGTGGCATCATTATATGGCAGTATTATTTGTCTTATTGTTAGGTGGTATTGTGGCACTATTGGGCTAAATTTCTGTGTTGGCACCTCGCGATAGAAACGTTGGCTTTGGTTTGCCGTTTGGGAACTTGGTCTCTCAAAGGTTCGCCATCACTGTAACTATTTCAATGGTTGTTTTGACTAATTATTCCATGTGAATCATGTATGTAATCTGGTAAAAATCATTATGAAATCAGAGTAATGCTTTAAAGTGGATTTGGTGGTCAATAATCAATTCCTGTACAGAAGGAGTTATGATTATGTTTTCAAGCAATTAGAATTTTTACTTCACAGTAAAAAAAAAAACAACCATTTGTATATGTTCTTTACAAAAATATCACAAATCCAATTTCACTTACCTGAGTGACTGATCCAGGGACATCCCAGTGAAATCAAAAAATTTTAGATATTCTTCTGCCACAAGTTTGCTAAAGTCATTACTAAAAAAAAAAAAAAAACTTATTCAGCAGGTTTTCTTTACAATTGCAAAACTAAAAAGTTCATAAAGAATTAAAAAGGCTAGACTTTTTACCCTAGACAAAGCACCACATATGTGTAGTACTGCATGTTTGCAAAATGTAATTCTTACCTATGTTTTATTTAAGTTCATGTGTGAATGCAATTCTTGGGCAAGAATCCAAACATAGGCCTACATTGATTGTTAGTGTTTGTCTGATTATGTAACTGCTATTATGAAGTGTTTGCACCAGTTTTGTGTTGTGGCTGCATTGTGTCCACTACACCTCTAAATTCTGCACCTAAACTTGCACCAAAAAAAAGTTGGTGCATATTTCCCGAGCAGGGCAAGGTTTTTGGAGACTGTGAAGCAGCATTGAATAATTTTGCGCACTCCACAGATTAGTAAAGCAAACTGCACATAGTGCAGTTGGCACTGCTTTTGATATATATGTTCCATAATCTCACAATTTCCCCCTGTGGTAATTCTGTCGGCATTCTGCATGCAAAGCATCAGAAATCAGACAATGTTTGCCAGGAATTTGTTGCGGCTGGAGGTCGGAGCTCAGACTTTGCATTGCAAATGCCCCACTACGATCTGTAGCAGTTAAATGACTTGTTGCAGATCATAAGGCCACAGTAGAAAACATGTAATGGCCAATTAATCTCCACTTATTACATGCAAATTCACCAGAGATTTTGGGAAGGATTTATCTGCGCCCATGTGCAGAGACTCTAAAGGTCTTGGAAATGACACTTCCGACAAGTCATACCTCTAACTACGTGTGGTGTCTACGTCATGATTAGGTGTTTGAGAGCTTGGACTCCACCAATAGCTTAAATGAAGGGGTATAAGAACTCATCTAAATGCTGTGCCCAATCAGATCTGGTCTTATACCCTGTGATATCATGCAGTTCATGCAATCCAGTACTACAATACTGTTTGAATTTACATAGTCAGGAATGAATAACTCAGTCATTTACATGTTATGTTTTTCTTCACATTATCTGTTAAGTTACATACTTTTTTCCTAAGTGCTTTGCAACATCAGATCGCTTAAATCCATCCAGCTGGTAGAGGCGTTTGGCCAGGCGTTTAGCAGCTTGTACATTACTATTGGTCCCATTACTGAGGTTTTCAGTGCTTCCTTTTTCAAGGATTTCAGTGCTGCCCATCTCATGAGATGCCTCCAAAGAACTTCTGCTGGGTCCCGCATCACTGTAATATAAAATATAACATTTCATTTATATTAAATTTAAAGAAAGAAGAAGAGTGCATATGTAAAGGCTATACCTGCCCTAACAACTGCATTTATACATTGGACGACAAACCATATATGACTGCAGTAACCTGTAATATAAATCTGATATAACAATACCTCCTAAGCTCCAGAACACATCCAGCTCAGGGTTGTTTCAGATATTCTTCTATGCTGATATTCCAAGAATCAAAGTGAGAGTGGCAGCCAACACTAAGCACTGGCATGGCAAGTAACACTACGCTTATGTAACTAATGCATGCTTCCGATGATCGCTGTCACCTCTAAAGTAGCTTAATTTAAAGGCTAAAGATTAATGACTAATAGACCGGCTGATCACACAAGTTATGAAGAGTCATTTAATGAAAACTATTCATAATTACCGATGTGTGCAGGATTGAGAAATAATATTTATATAGTAAAGTTTTCTCAGGGTTACATTAAAGATTAGGGTACAAATTCTAATATCTACTGCCAAATTTACCAAAAGGTGTACAAAAAAACCCCATAGGGAACCATAGAAAAACTTAGAACATACCCCATAAGCAGTCCAATACCAATACACTTATATTTATCTACAGAGGGTACGGAAGTAAATTTTACACTCTTTGTTTCATTGCAGCCAATTGTTAAGATCAAAAAAGTTCTTTTTTTGCTCATCAATGTACACTCTGCACCCCATCTTGACAGAAATAAACAGAAATGTAGATATTTTTGATCATTTATTAAACAAGAAAAACTGAAATATCACATAGTCATAAGTATTCAGACACTTTGCTGGGATACTCATATTTAACTCACATGCTGTCCATTATTTCCTCATGAGCCTCCTTGAGATAGTTCAATATCTTCATTGGAGTCCAGCTATGTTCACTTAAACCGATTGGATTTGATTAGGTAAGCCACGCACCTATCTATGTGTGAATGTCCAAGCACATGATAATCACTAGGTCTAAGAAACTGCCCAAGAAGCTCAGAGACAGAATTGTGGCAAGGCACAGATATGGCCAAGGTTCTGCAGCACTCATTGTTCATAAGAACACAGTGGCATCTATAATCCTTAAAGGGAACCTGTCACAACATTTTTCACAAATACAGCTAGTGTCAGGTTCCCATAGAGCCCTAGTAAACAACTTGACACCCTTATTTTAGCTAAAAATTGTTGCCCTGATATTCCCATTTATTCAACTTTATAATATTACCTGGTTTCAAAGGATAACTATAGTAAGTCGAAGTAGGAATGGCCTCCTTGGGCTGAATCCAGCACCTCATCCCCTTGCGTTCTCTGCATGTAGCAGTAATGTCATGTGACCAGGTTGACATCATTGCAGGTCCTTTACCCTTTTTACATTAGCAAACTGTACACCAGGCAAATATTAAATGAAATCACAGCATATTGTATCACATGAAATCACAGCAGCCTGCATGGAGAGTAATAGGAGTCCATGCAGGCATGCAGTAATTTCTTTTTTGTGCTCAGATATGTGCATGGGGTGCAGTTTGCTAATGTAAAGAGGCTAAAGGACCTGTTATTAGGTCACCCTGGTCACATGACATTAGGTCACGCCCCTCAACTTACTATATAGATCAATAGATACCAGGCAAGTTTAGAAATCTGATTTTATGGGGATCCAAGGGAAAAATATTTTAGCTAAAAGAAGGGTGTCATATAGTTATTAGGGCCACTGCCACTAGCTGTATTTCGGAAAAAAGTGGTGATGGGTTCCCTTTAAATTGAAATTCATAACTCTCTCTCGACCTGGTTTCCAGCCAAACGTAGCAATTGTGGGAGAAGAGCTACTACCAATGTAGCCAATGTAACCAGTCGGGGGTTTATGTTGTGTACCGACGGAAACCTCTCCTTAGTGCAAGACATATGAATGGCTGCATACAGTTTGCAAAAAAAAAAAAAAAACACACAAGGAACTCCCAACAATGAAACCTGATGGTGATAGCATCATGTCATGGGGGTGTTTTTCAGCTGCAGGGACAGGAATACTGGTTACTATTGAATGTGTGAAAGATGAATGTGGCAAAGTACAGAAATATCCTGGATAAAAACCTCTTTCAGAGTGCTCTGGACCCCAGACTAGCCCAAAGGTTCACCTTCCAGCAAGACAATGATCCTTAGCACACAGGTAAAATAACAAATCTGTGACTTCAGAACAACTCTGTGGCCATTCTTTACTGGCCCAGCCAGAAAACTGACCCAAAACCAATTAAGCAAGTAAAGACACTTGAAAATGGCTGTCCACCAATGTTCACCATCCAACCTGACGGAACTGAAGAGGATCTGCAAGGAGGAATGGCAGAGGATCCCCAAATCCAGTTGTAAAAATCTTGTTGTAATTTAAGACAACTCATGTCTGTACTAGCTCAAAAGGTGCTTCCACTCAATACTGAGCAAAGTGTCTGCATCTTCGTGTCATGATGGGGTGCAGAGTATACATTAATGAGCAAAAAAAAATATTTTTTGGATCTTACCAATTGGCTGCAATGAAACAAAGAGTGTTAAATTTCATGGGGTCTGAATGTTTTCTGTACCCACTATAAATAGAAGTGTATTGTTATTGAACTGCTTCTGGGGTACGTTCTAAGTTTTTCTATGGATCCCTATGGGTTTTTTGTACACCTTTTGGTAAATTTGGTAGTAGATATTAGAATTTCTACAATAATTTTGAATGCAACTCTGAGCAGACTTCTAAAGAAAGCAAAAAATTTAAAAGGGGGTCTGAATACTTTCCGTACCCATTGTATAGGCCCCAAAAGTATACAATGTACTACCTTAACTGCTGGTGCATGTATAGTTGTTATAAATAAGATTATCAGTTTTAGGATATCTCTAGACAGACTTGGACTGGGGTCCTGTGGGTCCAACAGCCCGGAATGAGAATCCCAGAGATTTTCAATCTCCATCCATCTAGAGAAAGCTAGTAAGGTTGACCATGCTGTGTGCAACCTGGTAATATATAAGCAGATCAGTGACCACCAGTATTCCTCTACTACTTACTTAACCCCTTAAGGACGCAGCCATTCTTTAGCTTAAGGCTCAGTCCCATTTTTTGGATTCTGACATGCATTGCTTTATATGGTTATAACTTTTGAACACTGTTACTTATCAAAACGATTCTGAGAATGTTTTTCCCCCATATGTTGTACTTCATTTTATTGGTAAATGTTGGATGATAAGTTTTGTGTTTATTTATAAAAAACGAAAAAATGATGAATTTTTTGAAAAATTTGCCATTTTCGAAATTCGAGATCATCGCGTTTTCAGGCAGATAGATTTACCACCTAAATAAATTGCTGAATAACATTTCCCATATATCTCCTTTACATTTTCATCATTTTTGAAATGTCTGGATAATTAATTTTGACATCACGCGGCTTACACCTAGATTATCGATTTTCCATATTTTCAGAATTGACTATTTTGGAGATAAATACTGTTTTAAATGAAATTTTACATATTTAGCATTAAACCCCCCTATATAATCAACCCATTTTCAAATCTGCACCCCTCAAGCTATCAGGCTAAAGTACAATAAATTACCAATATCCAACGGTCCATTTGTAACTAGGGGTCGTCTGTAAGTCGGGTGTTAAGTAGGGGAGTGCCTGTAGTTGATAAGAAGATCTTATGCAGATGAAGCATACTGCTAAACTTTTTCTGGTCCCTGTGACAATTGGATTTTAAAAATGTTGTCATAAGAAGCAGGATAAGCAATAAATCTTAATTGCAGACACCTGTGATAACTGTTACAGCTGTTTATTGTAGCCTAGGACTAAAGTACAGCAAATTACCAAAAATCCAGAGGTCCGTTTGTAACTAGGGGTCGTATGTAAGTCAGGTGTTCTTAAGTAGGGGACCGCCTGTATTTGGTAGAGAATTAGTTCACTTTATGCACATGGAGCATAACATAGATGCTATACAGCTGGAATATACAATAGAGGATACCAGATTAGTTCAGTCTATGAAGAATACCACTTGGAGCCGAATTAGTCCGGTCTGTGCAGGTGAAATAAGCAGTAGCTGATGGAGGACTAGTTGATGAAATTGAAGTATATAGTAGTTACTAGTATCATCAGCCTATGTATACAAAGCTGAACAAAAATCAATAGGTAAGCAAAGAGTTGAGGTAAAGAGCTAATAAAATCTTTGGGGAAGTTTTGCCCCCATAAACACACCAAGGTGTTAACAACCTGATATTGGAGCACATACAGTACAGTGCATATGGAGGCCGGTAGGACAGGAGAACACCCCCATCCCATCTCCGCTCTGTATATTAATCGTGTCTGTGTTCTTAAAGAAACAGACGCAATTAATTTCATGGTGGGTGATTCGGGCCGCAATGGGCGCCCGAATCACCCACATTACAGACGCCCAGGGTGCCACTCTCATCACGGCTCGGGCATCTGCCGCCTGAAGCGAGATTTTCATCGGTACAGTATATACTTCATTAAAATCGATTATTAAATGGTTCCTTTACTGCAATGTGCAAAAATCAGTATATGCAAATCCCCTGATGAGAGTCCAGTGATGGTTATAGGGTCCAGTATATGCATTGTTCACTGCACTGCTCTTCCTCCTTCCCTGATTGACAGGTCTGATTAATAGGACATGCTGTTGTGTGGAACATTGAGAGAGTTATGAAACGTCATTGGGCACTTCATGTCATGTGACCAGGGTGATGTCATCTAAGGACCTGTTATATTTGAAACATCTACCTCATGTAAGTATCTGATCACATGAAATCATTGCATGCCGCTGTGGAGGATGGGGAGGAATAGAAATCCATAGAGGCTGCTGTGATTTCATGTGATCAGATACATACATGGGGTACACATTGCAAGTGTGACTGGGTAAAGAACCTTAGAACTTGGTCACATGATATTCTTAGCATGGGGTGGAGTAGATGGGAGATGGCAAAACAGGACATGCCACCTCTGATGCAAGATAATATAAAAGAAAGTTGATTTATGAGTATAAGGGTAACCATTTTAATTAAAAGAAGGTCATCAGTTAGTTAATATGGCTCTGTAGGGACCTGTCACCAGCTGTATTTGTGAAAATAAACATAAAAAAGTAATAACAGCACCTAATCTGGAAAGGGTTAGTGTAGTAAAAAAAATAGCCTTGAATACAATGTCAAGCATGCACATTGTCGTTTTAATGCAAGTACAGTTTTATTAGTCTCTATCATATTAAGTAATGTGCATAGTAATAGTTGTAAGAGGCAGAGTGTAAATAATGTTGGCCAAGAATTGACCTCACTACAGAAGCACAAGCAAATCTTCATGCTTTACTACACCGGCATCATGACATGTGTGTCTATGGCATCCGGATTTACTCTTCAAATCAGAATTTTTAAAAATATTTTCTTAACCATAATGGCATTTTCCCTTTTTACGTTTACATTTTTACATTTATTAAATACTAAAACATCCTGAAATTTTTAATCGTACCACTACAGCTAAAAATAGACCAACATTGACAAACCTTGCAAGTATTTTCTGTGCAGTGGCCACCTCATTTCCATTCCACACAATACAAACAGGATTACAATAGAAGATAACACCACCAGGATAACAGTAGGTGATTCATTCCCCATATGAGTATCACAGAGCAGGTCTAGAAAACACTATGTAGACCTTAATAAGTTCTCTACTATCACCATGAGCCTGCCATAAAGTATATTAATAAATGCAGCTACCAAAGCAGAGGTTGGATGTCAGCCCAATAACCATGGACAGAAAAAAGTATAAATAATATACAGGTTAGAAATAAGTTATTCATTTAGCTTTCTGGTTTGAATGAATCAAAAAGAAAACTGGGGATATATTTTCTTTAAAGTCAACCTGTTAGGAGATTGAAGGGTATGATAGACAGAAGCTGAGCTACAGAATTTACAATTTTTTTTTATTATTTGAAGGGGGATTACTAAATAAAAACAAATAGGATTATTAGGACTCATACCGCCTCACCTAAGAGATCTATATTTACTTTACTCCAAATCATATAAAACTATGCTAATAATATTAAAAAGGGCAGCAGTAGAGCAGTAAAAGGGACTCCCTTTAACTCTAGACAGGCATCTTGAGCACTTTTCTACTTGATGGGAATTTTCTTTGGTCATCTCTCATTTTAGAGAAAATGTCTACAAAATCTTCACCAAACAGATGCAGGTCTGGTATTACAAGAAATTGGCCCTGACATTTAGAATCGCTTCCCCTAAATCCCTTCCTCATCCAATCCCTTCTCTTCCTTGGTTGGACTTGATGGACATGGGTCTTTTTTCAACTGTATAAACTATGAAACATTACCTTGTTAAACACATGACTGGAGCCGGAGATCCAGTTTTTAGAACCATCACACACGTCCTGCACCAGTATAACAAAATGATGCTTAAAGTTTACACTCACCATTACACTGCGGTATAGACATTAGTGACTGAAGAAGCTCTCCTCATCTAATAGAAGATGTGTGATCTCCATTCTTTACTCCAGAGACAAATGAGCAGATTGTACTGCAGACTTTGCAGGCACAAATTCCTTCCAGTATGGTATGCAGAAACATTCCAAGATTAACCCAGCAAAAATACACATTTTATCAACCAGACAGAGAAGTGCCCCTCTAGCCTACCACGTCAGCCCTACAAATTATTTCATATAATCTCTAAAAGATGGTTAATCTGGTCCAAAATATAATGTAATCAAATAAAAATGATTTTACACAAACACAATATAAACTTTTTTTTTTTTAAAAGTATTTATTTTTGCAGTTTTTTGAATTTTTATACAAACATAATAAACAAAACCAGAAAACAAGATTGTCTGTCACATATTTCCCTCCCCCCAATACAGGATTATTATACAACAGCCATGGTAACAGTCAGGTTCTTACTGCGTTTCAAAACTACCTGAGGGATATTACATAGTAGATAACAGCAGATACTGCAGCCAGACATCTTGATACAACACAAATAACTATTGACACGTAGACAATCAGTCACACACACACACACACACCAGCACGCTCAGTCTCCTTCATCATGGAGAGGAGTATATATCACATGTGATTATAGGGCAGTATGGGGAGTACACAATATAAACTTTAATGAGGTAAATAGGTTTTCAAGGCTTCTGTATTGGCGACTCAAGCTGTGTTCACATATTGTGCTTGGATTGTTTCTTGAAATGCATTTCAAGCTAATTGGGGGGAAACTCCTCCAAAAACACATAGGGGTTTTGCCCAGAAAGCTTTGATTTGGCAAGTAGCAATGTTTGTTGTGCTTGGTTAATCATTACCTACAAAACACATATGTGTTGGTGATGAATGTTTCATATTGCACTTGCAATGCATCAGGAGTTACTCCCCCAAATGCATGTACAGCTAGACGTAACCGCTGGTGTTCCATATGTTACAACTCCTGCTTTGCCAGCTACGTTACATTACCTGAGCAAAGGGCAACATAAATACTGAATGAATAGAGCCCAAGCTTCAGAGATCCATGCTCCTTTAAACGTTTACATTGGACTTAATAAAGGCTAAAAAGCAGGATGAAAAAATAACATTCAGCTGGATGACCAATAGTGACTAGTAACTCTTTCAAGTGCAAGTTATTTCCCATTAGTCACCAGACGTTTCAGATGATTATGACAGATAATGTTCCCCTTATAATGGTATCACTTATGGGATGTTCTATGGGTAATTTTTAGCACATGAAACAAGAATGCAAATAATAGTGTAGACTGGGCTATTTATACCAAAATGTGTACAACCCTCATCAATTTTAATCATATATAGTTTACAATTTATTAAGTGGGAAATAGAATGCACATGTATGTTAACCAAAACCAAAAGTAAGTTTGCCTTTACACAAAACGGTGTTCAGTCAGGGGCGTAGCTTGAGGGGTGCAGAGGATCTGCACCAGAGCTATCATTTTGTCTGATGCTGGATGATAAACTGGTGTAGTATAAGGCTACCTTCACACAGACATGTGCCAGCCGTACCGTAGCACGCTCATCTCCGCCTCACTACATAGTAATATATGGCGCACGGTGCTATATTACGTTGAAAGATAGGACATCTATCTTTCTCCTGGCTACGGAGCGGTACGATTCCGCACGTGTGGTGCACCATACTGCTCCCGTACGGGCCCGTGTGCCAATTGCCGGCTATGGGGGACATATATATGCCATATATATGTCGGTCGTTTTACGGCCCCCATACGTGTGTGTGAATGGAGCCCAAGACTGGTGAATCCTACTGTGCACCTCCTGTTAGTTGGTCTAGTTAGTTGCATCATGCACAGGCATTAAAAAAAAAACAAGTCTACAATGAAATTGAACATCAATTACAGATTTTGCCAGAAATTTCATGGTAGATTTGCTCTGGATTTTGAACTTTTTATTGTATTGTAAAAGGGTAGAAACCATTGTAAAAGTGCACAAGTGATAGATTTATAGATTCTCTTTTCATTGTGTACTGTATAATTCTAATAAAATTGTTGATGCCTAAAAAGCTGACTCAGGTTGTCTGAAAAGCCACATAAAGTGTGAGAAGCGTACTGCAGCTCCCCCTCCTGTAGCTAGAACATAGCTTCTCTCCTGGGCAAAGCTATAATGACATCACAAGAGTAACAGATGTGCTGCAGAGAGGGCACCGCTGCTCAATATGCAACACACAGAGAGATCACATCCACGGCTATTAGCAGCCAAGCTCAGAGCTAAGAGACTGACAAAGAGAGGAAGGAGACATTCTACAACAATAAAGGAAGCAATGCTGCAATGAATAAGAACGAATACAGGACGTAAAGGTTACAGGTCAATATGAATGACTACCGCTAGGAAGAAGGAATGGGGCTTTATCCGGAAATCATTCCCTCACATTACCAATTAAAGAGTCATTCCATCTAGAAGAATAATAGAAATCCCTCTGTGTTGTGTTAACTGTGTAATTCACCTGGAAAGATTCTGATCATGTGTTTATGGGACAAGCATTATTATGTATCAATACACCATGCCATCTACTCACTCCAATAACAGCTCATGGCAGTGATGGCGAACCTATGACACGCGTAGTCATTTTGGCTGACACGCGGCCGCCGGAGAAAAATTGCAGGGGCGGACTGGGCGTGGCTGTCGGTGGGCGGTCACCGGTGTCTGCGGGCAGTCGGCCGGGCGTGCGGACAGTCGGCCGTTCAGCCGGGCGGGTGGGTGGACTGTCGATGATACAGCCTGCTCCTGTTTTACTATCTTGCTCTGCGGAGGTTGCGCACTGACGTCAGAGCGTGGAGACAGAGCAGCCCCGGCGACCTGTGCTGTGTCTGCGCGGGAACATCTGCACACAAGGAGTAACGGAGGCCCGAGGTGTCGTTGGAGCCTGTGCAAGTTAATTTACTGAGTTCTCTACCAGGCTGTGCTGTGATGTACACTGCTTTGGGGGCACTTCTCAGGACACAAATGTCCTTAAAACTAGTTAAAACGCTGCTTTTTTGTTATTTGTTGGGGGGGGGGGGATCTCAATTGAGGAATTGAGCACTGCCAGACCTGTCTCTGACTAAGGGCGTTAGAGGGGGTTAATGTGCACTGCTTTAGGGGTGTCAAATTGTGCCTTTATACGTTCATTTAAGCTAAAGTTTACACATTTCCGATAAAAAGAGAAAACCCACCATACAATTTATTCTATAATTTCTTCGGAGTACAGAGACCCCCAACATGTGGCCGTGACTTGTTTTATGGGCGCACAGCGAGGTGCAGAAGGGAAGGAGCGCCCTGCAGCTGCCAGGATTTTAGTTTCCTCATTGGCCCCATCTGTAGGCTATAAAATTTTCGCTTTTGCGTTATTGGGGCCATGTGATGGCATTTTTTTTGTGGGATGAGATGCTTTTTTCAGTGTTACCATTTTGGGGTTGGTATCACCTATTGTTGAAAATGTAGGAACTATTTTTTAGGGCAGGAGTAGAAATGCATCAATTCTGTACTGGATTTTTTACTTTTTCTTTTTTGGTGTTCACCGTATAGCCTAATAATCCTGTGATCTTTATTCCATGGGTCGATACGATTACGGGAATACCATAGTTTTTTTTTCTAGAGGTGACACACCACCCGAGTTATGCTAGGTTTTTTGGCGTATTTTGACACGCCAAGCTCAAAAGGTTGCCCATCACTGGCTCATGGGAATGTGGGATACAACTAGTGAGATTAGGGGTTTAGTGTCACAGACATCCCTGATAGTTACATCAATGATTGTTACAGCACAGTATGATAAAGGGAACCTGCCATGTATATTGTAAACTAGAAGGGAGGTGAGGAAACTTGTGGATAGTTTCATGGATAAAGATCCAGTTTTCCTATTTCAATGTTCATAAAGATCACTGATTGAGACCACCCACATGACTCTTTAGCCTGGAATAAACAAAGATTCAGATAAATGAAAGTTATTCTGATACTGTTCCAGTAAAATTCCTGCTCAATAAGACCAAGTTCAAGACTAAGCTCACACCTGCATTCAGCAGGTTCCGCGCCTCTTCTGTTATCATACAGCAGGAAAATTCCACAGCAGCCTGTATGTCTTTTTTGTGGCATTAGTAACAGAAGTGCTATGGAGCATAACCTACTATAGTCAATGGGGAATGGAAGTCGTACTGTTCACATTCTGTTCTTAGTTTCTGTTAGGGTGTGAAAACACGTTCAGTTTTTTTATGCAGTTTTTGTTGTCCAAACCACGAATGGAGTAAAAAGTAGGAGGAGGAGCAGCACCTTCCAATTATTTTTCTCAACCCATTAACATCCACACCGCTTTTGGCTTCAAAAAAATGAACATGTGGATGTACCCTTCACTTCTGCTAAAACAAAAAGTGTAATAAAAAACCTGTGTAATAAAAAAATGTGTGAACTGAGCCTAACATTTTACTTACAGATCACACTTTAAACATAACTCTCACAAATAAATCAGATGGGAATTCTAGACCTGCCCAGCCCTCTTATTACAAGAATAAATCTGATAACTGAGTGAGCAGTGATATAGCTTCACATTCCTGTATACAGTATACTAGATGCAGGTTATTCCTATCTTCTAATGTAGGCAGAGTTATCTCCACAGGATACTACAACTCTCATGAGCCCTCAGTAACAGCTCCTCCCTCTCAGACTCTGCTCCCAGTAATCTACGTGCTGTTGTGTTAGCACAGTAATAGCAACAATTAAACTACATGTTTCTCTCATTTACTATAACTGAGTAACAGCCATCACTGCACTTTACCTCACCCTCAGTAAATGGCGTCTACTGGACGTACCACATACTTTACCAATGCAAGCGCAGGATGAATCCCTCCCATATCATTACATTACCTGTTTATGGAAGGAAGCAGACACGTTTTTCAAATCCAAAACATCCCCTTTAAATCCACTAACAAGCAAAGTTACAATTTACCTGCCCAACATACAGTGCTACATACAAGGCACTGCCTGAATCCTTTCAAAAATAATCCCATAAAAATAAATCCTTCCTGTTTCTCCACTTTTTTAACTTCAGTTCCATGTAACTATATACTTTCAGCTGCATACATGCCCCCCGATGTAAATACACCTCTCTAATTCCTCCGACCACAATAAATGACATAACTATTGTCCAACCTACCTGCACTTCTGACTCATCCACACACTGCTCCAGTCCTCACACACCTTTACTTCTCTCCTCCACGAACTGACCTGTCTACACATATATCTGAGGCTTCTCTGCTCCTTGGGGATGTTTGTGCCCCCTAATGCAATAGTCTCTGCCCCCTCGATAACTTCAAACCCACTGCAAATCAATCAACTTCAGCCAAACATGATGGTCACATGACCTGACAAGGCAGTTGCAGGAGATATGATGTGGACATGTGACCAGCTAAGAGAGCAGCCATCTCCAATCCTACACAAGGACAAAGTCACAGGATTAAAGGGCCTGTTGCATTTTAATTCTTCATTGTAGTACATGTCCACATCATTTTTCTGCTAAGGGGAGCAACATTTTAAATAACTGACTTCATATTAGCTTATATTTTAATGACACATTTGAATATGAATTATGCTTATTCGTGGAATACTCCTTTAACAATAATAATATAAAAATGGAAACAAAGTTTTCAAAATGTAATTTCAAGAAAATGTAAAGCCAGCAACATATTTAACCAAAACATCCACGTATCCATAAACCAGGCGCAGATTCTGATACTTCAAGATAAAAATGGTATTGGCAATTGTCATCCGTACTGGAGAAATAGACAACGACTGCTATATTTAACTTGAAGTAGCAGTTTACTAAACTATAATCTGACTGCAAACCTTCAAAGGACTAGAGAAGGAATAAAATTAAGGGCAGGAGACACAGCGGCCATTGCACATAGAAACAACTGACTGCTGTGAAAAAATCCAACTATATGTTTTCTTTTCATCTCTCTGAAAAATATTCTGGAGCAGAAGCCAAGGAGTGCACACACACATTTCTGAATTGTAAATGGACCACTCCTAGAGATTTCCTCCCAGCTAGAAATCCATACCACGCTGTGTCTATTTATTGTCCTTTAGAGTCATTCCTGCTTATACTGGAGTCTAGCAGGTTGGCTCCAAGAACCCAGGAATATGACATCTAAATGGAAACCAGCACAGTAAATCTTTGTAAGTGGGGAAATCTCCATTTGGAGTCTATGTAATGACTTTGTGTGTAACCAAAGCTGAAGTTATGGTGGATAAACAGATAGCCATCCACCTAAAAATTCTCCAGATACACAATGCCAGCAGTGGTGTGCCGGCATGGCTTGTACTTTTATGTTATGAAAATAGAGGTCACAAGTGCAAGCGTGCAACCAACCATTATAGAAGACATCTGGCCAAGAGAGGTCTCTACAGTAAACAGCGGTCATAAGGATGTGGGGACTCTGCTCCTGCAGCTCCCTTTATTACCTTGTTATGAACTTAAGGTAACTATTGACTATTTGTCTGCATTTCCTGGACCCTTCAGCCAAGTTCTTTACTTATATCCTAAACCTTTTGGGTAATGTTATATTTAATGTACTTTGTTTACAGGCTGAATAGGTACCAGGCCACCATTATTTAGTTGGCATTGCATACACTATCCAGTATTGTGTTTTTCATTAAGGGAGTCTGGTGGATTTTTTGTATATGCACACCTGGTGCATTTTTAATTGTTTTTATCTTCTATTGTGTTTAATAAAGTATTTACCTACCTCATATACATCCCGTCTTGCTGTTGTATTTGATTTACATGTTTGTGGGATGTTACCCATTTTTAGGTCATTAAGGACCCTTTTCGTTTGATTTAAAATCGGTCATAAGGATGACTTATAACATGCCCTAAATGAACACGTCTAACCTTTCTCAGGGCAGAAATAAACGATTCACAGTCTGTTAGGTCCACTCATGTGCCAATGACTGCAAAAAATATTGACCCAGCCAGACTGTTCTGGCGGGTTCAAGCTAAACAATATGGATGTCACTTGCTGCATATGGCTCTGTCTCAGTACCTGAGCTCACACCATACTGGAAAAGCCCACTACACGTATACAGTGGAACTGCAAGTCTGCAGAGTAAGCATTGGTGAACAGTGTCACCTCTTGTAGGTAGACTCTCATACTTTACACTCATTTATGTATTCATTTTCAAGAGGAATAATAGAGCAACAACAGAGCAATTGTGTTTATAATGCAGCACTAACAAGTGCTTGTAACACTCTTATACAGTGCAAACACGGTTACATCTCACGTCAGAGGGCAAGAATTGAACAATTAGGCTGGTGCCAGACAACCCTGCTCTCCATACATGTGCTGAGATATTGGGACGGGTCGGCGTGTCTGGCCACCTCAGCCGTCTGGAAGCTGACCTCAGCGCAGCTTCCATGCCCCTGTAAACAGCGGCACGGGCGCCGGAAGCAATGGAGGTGGTGAGTACAGGTTTGTTTTTTTGTTTTTTAAAATCCCTCCCCAACCGCCTGCAGGATTTTAAAAACAAATCTGACAAACACCTTTAAGAAAGTCTATCATCAAAATCAAGCATGGATAAAGCAGAGGCACTAACTCATAGATTCAGGCACTGTGACTGTGAAAATCCATGGTCTCCTTCCTTCTAAAATCATCTTTTAAAATTATGCTAATGAGCCTGACAGGCTCCTAAGGGTTGTTAGCAGAGCCCCTTCACATTGCAGCTTCACAGGCTGTTAGAGTGTCTGCCCCTCCCCCTCTGCTACCCCAGCACTTCCTCCCTCCCTTTGCCTGATGTAATCTCACTGCAGCAGAGGAAGTTTCAGTACACAGTGGTAGGAGGAAGTGCTCCTTGTTCACTGTAACAGCCTATGAATCTGCAGCACAGAGGATCGCTGCTAACACCCTAAGGAGCCCTACAGGCTTATTAGCATAATGTAAAAGTTGATTTTAGAAGGAAGGAGACTATTGAAAACAAATATAAAAAGATTACCAATGCTCGTAAATTTTCTTGAAATACTAACACTAGAAAGTAGAATTTCTTTACATAGAACGAAAGCCTTCAAACAGCTCTGTACACAGAGAAATAGAAAAAATTATGTATTTTTGAAGGAGAGGAATAAAAAACAGAAACATAAAATGGAAAAAGGGCATCAGCGGCAAGGGGTTAAAAACTGCACCCTGTCTGAAGACTTCAATTAAAACTTTGATTTCCTGCACAAAAATCTGTGTACATAATCTAGATTGTGTCATGTAACATAAAATTAACAGTTCAGGTAAAAATCAGATATTTATTGTAAAATACATGCGCGTCACACAACAAGAAAGAGATGACAGCACCAGAGCCACCCCATAAGAGCAGCAGGCACTCCCCTGCCCCTGCACTGATAAGATCACAAGCTCCAGGTCTATACACAACACTATCACATATACAAGATGATGAGAAGGAGGACACAAGAAGAAATAGCATGTTACCTCTCCTACATAAACCATGCAGTCATCCCATGTCAATGTGAGTTGTCTCTAAACTCTCTGCTTGTCAAACTTGCTTGTGCAGGGAAGCGCTTCATTGTGAAGGGCACATACAGAGATGTAGTATCTCCTCTGACATTTTCCCAGAATGCCCCCACAGTGCTCAGGGCAAGGAGCACAACGCAAAAAAAAAAAAAAGTTGAATAACTTCCCCTCTATCCACTCCCAAAGAGTTCCACCCTCTTAGTCATCCCAGCACCCTGTGACCCCCCTCCATCCAAGACCGGTGGAAGCACATGACCACTTTTCTTCATTGTGCATCTTGGAATTGTGCAGAGCCTGACACAGGGTCACCATGCGGCTACACAGAGATAACCTCTTCATTGCCAGGACACTAAAAGGTAATGTGCAGAAAACTGCTACATTATGTAGGGAGATCCCATTAACCCTTTCAATACCCAGCAATTTTATGTGGGATTACAGTAGTTCTGTGTATATACATTTTTTTTTCTGTTTACATTCTTATGTCTCTTCGTGTGATTGTAAATTAGCCAAAATAGTCTTATGTTATTCAGTATAAATAAATAGCTATCCTGCTTTACAGACATGTCGTGTCCTGATCATCATTCATCTGGCCCATTTGCACTTTAGTTGTACTTTGTACAGTGCTAGGTTTTGTAGGCTGGAGAAGTGATGATGCCTGGAAGGGGGTGGCTAGATGATAAATGTATACCACTGAAATATTAATTCAATAAACAAATCCCAGTATGCTAGTATAGTAAACCCTTTCAGGATCAAGGTCTTCTGATGCCTGAATCACCACAGCAAAATCTCAGCTCATTTTTGTTGTGAACTTTTTTTTAAAGTGGAGCTTTAACCCCTTATCACCGACACTAGTTTTCAGCTCAATGACCAGACTCTATTTCTCAAATCTGACATGTATCATGATAATTGGTTATAACTTCGGAACGCTTTAACATATCCAGGTGATTTTGAGAATGTTTTCCCGTGATGCATTATACATCATGTTAGTTGTAAAATTTAAGTGATAAGTTTTGCGTTTCATTCTGAAAAAAAGAATGAAAATTTAGCAAAAGTTCGTAAAAATTCTTCATTTTCAAAGCTTAAAAAGTTTGTCTTTCCAGACAGGAAATAAATCTACCTAAAAGGCTTGATGATTAACATTTACGGAATATCTGCTTTATGTTGAGATAATTATTTTATGCGTCCTCTCATTTTTCTAGGATGTTATGAGGCGCAGAACTTTAGGTGCGATTTTTCTTATTTTCATGAAAATTTTCAAAACTCACATTTTGAGGGAAAACTCAGCTTCCAAGTGACTTTGAGAGGCCTAAATAATAGTAAAACCCCATAAATTACCCCACTATAGAAAGTTCACCCCTCAACGTATGTAAAACCACTTCTATTAAGTCTATTACCCCTTTAAGTGTTTCACATGGGTTAAAACAATATGGATCTGCGATTTAGAAACTTTAGAATTTTTTTTGAAAATACATTCATTTAGGCCAAAACTGACAGTTTCATAATAAATAAAATGATGAAATGCTCTGCAACGTTTGATGCCCAATTCCTCCCGAGTGTACTGATACCACATATGTGGTGGTAAACTGCTGTATGGAAGCACGGCCGAGTATAGAATGAATGGCATTTTTTTTTTTTTTTGGTAATGCGAACATATGAGGCTTATTTTTGACGGGATGAGATACAATGACTAGATAATTCATTTTTGGAGTCTAAAGCTTATTCATGAGATTTTATAAACTATTTCAAGGGGGACACAACAAAATCATCATCAGGATTTTTAGCATTACATTGCATGGAGAGGGTTCACGGGCTGAGCCCTCTCCAAAGCCGGTAAGTCTTTGCTGCATATTGCAGCAAACGCTTACCGGTAACACCCGCGATCGGTGCTAGCACAGATTGTGGGTGTTTTCACAGCGATGGCTGCCGGCAGCCTCAAAAAGATAGCGGCGCATGGGCTATAGCGTGACGTCATCGGGGGGGGCGGTGATCCGTATTTCGTTTTAACCCCTTCATTACAATGTGCTGTAATGAATGAGGAGGAAAATCCCCATATACTGCCATACTGTAGTATGGCAGTATATGATAGGATCGATCAGACAACCTAGGGTTAAAGTACCCTAGGGAGTCTGAAAAATAGTAAAAATTAAAAAAAGTAAAAAAAAAAATTATAATAAAAAAACCTAAAATTTCAAATCACCCCCCTTTCCCTAGAACTGACATAAATATAAATAAACAGTAAAAATCATAAACACATCAGGTATAGACGCTTCCGAAAATGCCCGATCTATCAAAATAAGATAACGGTTTTTCAATGCGTTTAACCCCGTAACGGAAAATAGCGACCAAAGTCGAAAATGGCACTTTTTTGCCATTTTGAAAAATATAATAAAATCTATAAAAAGTGATCAAAAGGTCGTACAGTCCTAAAAATGATATAATTTAAAATATTATCAAATTTCGCAAAAAAAATGACACCACCCAGAGCTCCGTACACCAAAGTATAAAAAAGTTATTAGCGCCAGAAGTTGGCAAAATCAAAAAAATAATTTCTGTACAGGAGGTTTTAATTTTTGTAAATGTATGAAAACATTATAAAACCTATACAAATTTGGTATCCACGTAATCGTACCGACCCAAAGAATAAAGTAGACATGTCATTTGGGGCGCTCAGTGAAAGACGTAATATCCAAGCCCACAAGAAAAGAGTACATGGCATGGAATATTTAATAAAATAAAAATTTAAGGTACAGTATGGTAACATTTACAGTAAAATGGACGATGGTAATGTTGTTGTTGTATGCCTTATGTTTATGAGCGACAGTTTTCCTGCTATATATCTGCATGTCATAAGAATTTAAATAAAAAAAAGGAACATGTTAAATTCTTACCAGTGTTTTGTATGCGTTGGAAAAGGGGTAGTGTTATACGGCGAATATATCACTCGTCGGAACCCGGGGAACTGAGTTTTTCCAGTACTGTGTGTCAGTCCCGGGTCTGGGCTGTGAGATCACAGCCCGACACCGGCACTTGCAGGACCTGATGTCCCGAAATCTTCTTCTGACGCGCCGCCGTAGAAAGAAAGTGCGCTATTGAGCCCTGTCTGACAACCTGGATTCAGCGATCATTACCACAGGACGGCTGTGGGACCTGCAGTCACTTCCAGACATTTCATATACAAAAACTTTTTGTTTCTTTGTGTAATCTCTGCAGCAGAGGTGGCCATATCCAAGGACACAGTCTTCTAAGGGACCATATGCCTACATTTATGAGAAATTATCTTCACAAAGGAATTTTTTTTTAATAACCTAATTAATAATCTAATTAAAGAAATGTTTTTATATGGCAGATTAATGAAACTGAATGTGAATGCCAAGATGAGAATACCCCTTTAAGGCCTAATTCTCAAGTGGTAATTGGGTTGCCTTTTTATGATCACGTGTTAAAGGAACATTTTGCTAAACACGATGAAAACACAATGCTACTTTAACAGATGAGACCAGGGACACCTACTCATAGATCCAGACAGTGTGACTGTAGCAATCTTCTTATATTTGTTATCTATGGCCTCCATCCTTCTTAAATCAACTTTTGAAATTATGCTAATGTGTCAAAAATAGATATAATATATTTTGTTAAAAGTTTACTAAGTATGTAAAGCATTATTCCATCATTCTTTCCCCTAAGTTCAGCTACAAATGAAGAGGGTGCATGTACTTTTAAAATTCTGCAAACTGTAAATCTCTCCTGCAGCTCCTGAAGCTTTCTGACTTCAGCTGACAGACTGGAAGGGTGCGATCACACATTCAGTTTTTAAAAAGAACCCATCAGGCAAATTAACCCCCTAAACTAAATACAGGCAGTCCCCTACTTAAGGACACCCGACTTACAGACAACCCCTAGTTACAAACAGACCTCTGAATGTTGGAAGGTAACTTTACTTTAGCCTTAGGCTACAATAAACAGCTGTAACGGTTATCACAGGTGTCTGGAATAATGATTTATTGTAAATCCTGATTCTTATGACAACCCAAAATTTTTGTCACAGAGACCAAAAAAAAAATATGATTGGGGTTACAATGATAAAATATACAGTTCTGACTTACATACAAATTCAACTTAAGAAACAAACCTACAGAACCTCTCTTGTACGTAACCCGGGAACTGCCTGTATATTATCATAAACTGCCATTAGAAAGCATTGCCTCTATCCCTTCATTGTCCCTCTACATTCCTGTAGGTCCTAAAGCTGTATGCAAATGACCTGTGAGATGTCCAATGAGTCATTATCATATTCAAGCTGTCCAGCATATTCATGAGTGGGAGGTAGCCCCAGTGCTTGACTGACAGCCTGTATAATGGTGTAATGGCTCCTCCATGAGCTTCCTGGTGCTGGTGGCCACGCCCCCTGCAGCCTGTGTGTGTATAGGAGAGATACAACAGCTCCAGGCAGCCATTTTATAGCAGAACATGTCAGGTACATGTGTAGTTGATGTCTGTGTCTCTAACCTGTGTATAGCAGAACATGTCAGGCACTTGTGTATAAGCAAAGCATGTCAGAAGGTAAAGCACAGACACTGGCAATGCTTCTCTATACATTACACACAGACATGAGCAGGGGGAGGAGAGGGGAGGGGTAACAGGGGTGACATCACTGCCTCTGACCATGTGAGCAGCCTCATTTACATAATAAAGAAAAGATGATTTTGCAATGATTAATGTATGAAATAACTAGATTAAGGCTGTGATGGGATCCTTGTGAGCTGCTCCAACAGGTAGTAGTGACAGGACTAGTGGCAGAGACCTGATGACAGGTTTCCTTTAAGTTGCAGTTTTCATAGCCAAAAGCTAGTGTGGGTCATAATGGCAGAGAACATATTATGGAGTTGAAAACTCAAACTCAACACAAATCTGGTGTCTAATTAAACAGGAGAATTTAATATGCTATTTGTATTATGTATGGATGCATCACAGAACCGGAGATATTCACTCTTAAAGTTGCAGTCAGAAATCCTGAAAATAGAAAGCTGTATGTAAAAATCAACATTTTTTTTTTTACTACAAATTTACACATACAATATATGATATTAAAGGGAGGATTCTACAGTTTAATATGATACCAGCATTGTGTTTCAGGAGATATAGCCGTTTGAAGTTGGCCGCTGTCATGAAGTTTATTCTGCACAGGGACATATATATATATATCTGTCATGAATGGGGTTAATGGCCTTCCCATTAATTTTGTTTTGTCCTGTGACAATTGTATTTTCAAAATGTTGTGCTGTCATGGGAATAAGGATGATCAATAAAATCATTCTTCACCCCTTACTTTACAATTTTACAACGTTATCACTGTTTTAGCTCCTATAACTCAGTGATTGTCGGGGACTCTCTAAGAAGACACTTCACAATTCCTCTGTTCTAGGAGATGCTGTTTGCTGACAATGTGCTTAGATTTTCACGGTCCAGGTTTATCTACACTTTCATTTAGATGATAAGATCCATGAGATGCATATAACATACAATCTCAACCGTAACATTGACTGTCAGCTCTGCTGTGCCTCCCTCCCCCTGTCCTGGATAAAGATCTTATCTGCCTGTTGCAGATGCAGAGAGGAGATGCAGAGAGGAGATCACTGTAGTCAGACAGGAAAACAATCTGCCCTGCCCAACCCTAGACTTATGATTTACAGTCGGAAACTGGGGAAACTGAAATTGTAAATGTTGTATTTTTGTTAATAACAGTGAGTCAGGATAAAAAAATAAAACATTCTCCGAGTATATTTAAGAATCTTGTCTTTGTAGGAATACCCATTTAAGTCGGAGGCCGTCTGTATATAAATCTGCTTACTTTGATTTATTATTTTTAAATCCCTATTTGTGGGTAAAACTCAGATTTGATGTGCGTTTTATATATAAACTATATAGGTTTTAGGGGTGCCTTTAGTTTTTTATCTGTTTAATGGCTATATTTTGCAGGATGCAACAAAAATGATTATTTCAGTTTTAGTGATTTTAATGGTCTTATTCAAGTAACCATATGCATATGAGGCACCTATGAACTCTACACATGTTCATCTATTACATTTAGCGGATGAGAAGCATTTTTTTCCATTTGGGGCACATTTTTATGCAAGTTTTATGAAATTTTACATGTACAATCAAAACTGCATGATGTTGTCTATGTCTAAACTCCTTAATGCAATTATGACAATGGGGGAAGTGTTCGCTTTAAGAAAAGATATGGTTTGTTAGGATAATTCTTTATGCTGTCATTTTTATTTTATTTGTACATGTCAAAATTGTAAAAAATAGCTTTGGCCAATATTGTGACAACATTTCCAGAAACACCTGGCAGGGAAAGGATTAAAAAAATATGCGGCCATCATTCTATACTAACGATGTTCTTCATTTAGTAACCACTCTTAAAACTTCTGCTTTGTCTGTCTAGAGTCATTTTAAGTTAACCCTTTCTTAAGTTTCAAAAAATAAAACAAAGGATAAAAGAAAAACAAGACAATACTACTTGTATCTTTAAAAAACCATAGTTGCCTGCATTGCCATTGCCACCTACCGTATTAAAAACAGTGAGAGCCTATGTGACACCACATTATCGTACATTGGTCATCAGTAAAACTAATTAGCATCTTATACTGAGGCACTACACATTGTTATAATGAAGACAACAGTCAGTGGCTTTACAATCCTGCAGCTTAGTGTATCCTAAAATACTGTAACCAGTGGGCTAAAAAAACTGTCACATTCCCAGTAGCTTCACACACACACTTGTGCAACTGGTATTTCAGGCTTGTAAATATGTTTACACTATAAATGGAGGTAGGAAGGTATCGGACCCTGAGCAGTTATATACAGATGACCTATTCTAAACCCAGTTTTGAAATATTTATTATAGACCATTTGCATATCTAACAAACCTAACCTCCATTATATTATATTCACTGCAAACCATTGCTGCTTTGCTGTGCTTCTCTGGCAGCAGGCGAGCCACTGAGGGCTACTGCGCAAGCACAGAGCTCCCCTACTACTGGCAAGTCACTGGCAAACAATCGGAGCTATTAGGCATGCACAGAACTTCCCTGGAAGCGGGCACGTCTTCAGCAGTAGGCATATCTCCAGAAGCTTAACAGGTACTAACGCACTTGCACAGAGCTCACCTGAGCTAGGGCCGTGGAGCCTTTTCCACTGGAGCTGTCTGAGGCTACTCACCACCCCCAGTAGCCTCTGCAAGTAATTTGCATTAAAAAAAGAATAAATTATTATTTCACTAAGCGCTGAATAAAAGATTAAGATAAATGGTGATCAGATGCTGCACTGAGGGGGAACCTCTATTGGGAACTACTTTAGAAAGTAGATTCCCGATGGTAGATTAGATTATTATAAAGGAAAGCTTTATAAGGTGCTGCCTGTGCAATCTATTCATTTTCTCTTGCTCTATAACATGCTATGTGCAGATAGAGCATAATGTACAATCTGATCACCTGCTCCATAACATTCAGTCTGCAGAGGGAAATTATGTACAATATATTCAGTTCCTTCAGCTCTATACCATGCTTGCTGTAGATAGGAAACTACGTATAATCTGCTTAGCTCCTCCTGCTCTATAACATGCTCCATGTAGATAGGTCACGATATCAAACTTGCTCAGATCTTTCTGGTTTGTAACATGGTCCATATAGTAAGGCAGCTTCCCTTGTAAAATGTGGTTAGGGAGGAGCTTAGCATAAAGAACCTCTTACTGTATATTATATGTCCCTGGCCATTACAATAATGAAGTTCTTTTCTGCAGTTATAACAGTCAATGCCTGACCAAGTGAAGGATCTGCTCTCCAGATAACTACAGTGTCATTGTACTGCAGGTTATGTTCACATTTTTACTACAAAAGCAGAACAGCAGAGCACATCCTGAGAAGAGACCAAATGCACCGCACACTTTATACTCTAAAGATTAGGAGAAACCATCACAGGGGAGTCAATATAAACAGCCAGTAATAGAGAAACAGAGAAAAATGTGCAACTTACTTATCATAGCGTCTGTATCTGCAGCAAGTGAGGTATAATGATGTGCTGCAGCCCATAGTAACAGGTAGTCATACTAAAATGTGTTCCACTTAAGAATGGGAACTTACCCTCGCCTCTTCCTGATACCATCACTTACAGTCCATTACATCCTGCAGCCTAAACCACTGTCTGACCAATGGTTCTCAGCAGTAAAACACATGGGAATAGGATTTACAAACCAGTTCACTGTATACCCTGGTCTCCTGTTCACATGTACCGTACTATATACACACAAGACATTACATCACACTCCCAATATAAGCCGGAAGCTGTTTAGATTGAAATACTAGTTGGTAACATGTTTACAGTAGTATACAGCCTATATGGCTGCCCCTTCCCTGGGTGATGGCAGTGCCCGATTACTGCAATATGGTTCCCGTTCATTTAACCAGAGCTGCTCCTGGCTCAATTTCTGTGTTAGTTCTGGCACCAACAGTTACAGCGAGGCAAGCGGGACAAATTCTATCCAAGTCCTATCCAAAACCCATTTAAACACATAGGGGTTAGTTATTATATGCCGGCACTCAGGCGTATGATAGCCCCACCACTGCTCTGGCTTCAGCATCTCGATGTATCCGGTGGGGTCCTGCGTATTGCTCATCTCTATGTAAGGCCCTGCCTGGCGTAGAAATAAACGCAGCTGGCGACTTTTCACATGTGGAGATAACTGTCCCACTCCCGAAGATGACTGACTGTGGAAAATAATCGCAAGTGCTAGCAATAAGGTAGCATTTGTGATTATTTCAGGGCTTCTAGGCCACTGCTGTGGCGCAGACGCCTGATAAATATCCCCCATAAACTGTATACCCAAAGAAGGGGAGCAGCTGCACGGCCTTTTTTATGACTGCTGCAATAGCTAGATTATGAAGCGCGCAACAAAATGGTTCAAGAGAAGAATTAAGAGGGCGATTTGAGGAATATTTTTCATACATGACATGGTCCTCTATCACAGATGGTGAAAACCCAAGTATCAACTGAGTCTGTCTGAAAAAGCTTTAGGAAAACCCTGTTACAGACTGTGACTGTATACCCTGTCAGTATGGTCCATGTGACAGCACAATACATGAGTGAGAAGTAGGAGCCCACAAGACGCATTTTACTTTGATATTACCATGCAAAGTAATCATTGATTCTGTATTACGCTTTACTAAGAACGATAGGGAAGGGGCAACCAATACTCTAAACTTCAGGAGGGCAAATTTTCAGCAACTAAGGGAAGACCTTAAAGGCATAGACTGGGATAATGTTCTCAAAGACAAAAGCCCCCCCAAAAATGGGACTTTTTCTCATATATTCTGAAAAAGTCCTGTGAGAAACACATACCTTATGGGAAAAAGCATAAAAGGAACAAGAAAAAGCCTATGTGGCTAACTAGTCTTGTAAGGAAAGCAATAAGCGAGAAAGATAAGGCGTTTAAAGGAAACCTACCAGTTAGAATGGCAGGGGTAAGCAGTAAGTACCGAGCACCAGCTTAGGGTGAGCTGGTGCCGGTGCTTAGTTTTGTTAGTGTTAATAACCGCTGCATCGCGGTTTTAACACTGTTTAAACTTTAGAGCAGAAGAGGCTTCGGCGCTGCGTGCGCGCCCCTGCATAGGAAATGCCGGCGACGCGCAGCGCCGAAGCCTCTTCTGCTCTAAAGTTTAAACAGTGTTAAAACCGCAATACAGCGGTTATAAACACTAACGAAACTAAGCACCGGCACCAGCTCACCCTGAGCTGATGCTCTTTACTTACTGCTTACCCCGGCTATTCTAACTGGTAGGTTTCCTTTAAGGTGCTAAAACGTGAAGGTAGTGATGAGGCATTACAGGATTATAGAGAGAAAAATAAATCCTGTAAAAAGCAGATAAAGGCTGCAAAAATAGAGACTGAGAGAAATATTGCTAGGGAGAGCAAAAATAATCCCAAATTATTTTTCAAGTATATAAATGATAAGAAACTAAAAACAGAGATTGTGGGTCCCCTTAGAAATAACATGGGGGTCATGGTGGAAGGAGATGAGGAAAGGGCCAATCTACTGAATGTCGCCTTCTCAACTGTCTTTACCCAGGAAAATCCCCTGGTGGAAGACACAATGAGGAATAATGTAAATTCTTTTTGGAATGTCAACATTTTAACCCAGGAAGAGGTACGGCGCCTCCTCACAACCACTAAGATAGATAAATCACCGGGGCCAGATGGCATACACCCCCGGGTTCTGTAGGAATTATGTACGGTGATAGACAGACCGTTATTTTTAATATTTGAAGATTCACTGAGGACTGGTTATGTTCCACAGGACTGGCGCATAGCAAATGTGGTACCAATATACAAAAAAGGATCAAATAGCGATCCTGGAAACTACAGACCCGTGAGTCTAACTGCTGTGGTGGAGAAAATATTTGAGGGGTTTGTTAGAGATGCTATCCTGGAGTATCTCACTGAGCACAACCTTATAACCCAGCGTCAGCATGGGTTTATAAGAGATCGGTCCTGTCAGACTAATCTGATTGGTTTCTACAAGGAGGTAAGTTCAGGACTGGATCTGGGGGACGCTGTGGATGTTGTATATCTGGACTTTTCAAAGGCATTTGACACCATGCCACATAAAAGGTTGGTATATAAAATGAGACTGCTGGGAATAGGAGAAAATCTGTGTATTTGGGTAAGTAATTGGCTTAGTGATAGAAAACAGAGGGTGGTCATTAATGGCACATTCTCAGATTGGGTTGATGTTACCAGTGGAGTGCCACAGGGGTCAGTATTGGGGCCACTTCTTTATAATATTTTTATTAATGACCTTGTAGTGGGTTTACACAGTCAAGTTTCAATATTTGCAGATGATACTAAGCTGTGTAAAGTAATAAATACTGAGGTCGATAGTTTAGCATTACAGAGGGATTTACCTGTTACAGAGAGATCTACCTGTTTACTTAAAAACAACTGCCATCCAAGTCATGCTAAAATGACCCATATTTTGAGATGCAGGCGTAGGGTCACTTCAGGGCATGGACATCCTGTTATGTGCTCTCCATTTATGAGAAATCAATGCTGTTGATTTCACATGATAACACTATAACGTGACTAACATCTTAAACTATAATAGCAGATATGTCTTACCTTCCTGAGATATCCAGCTCCTCACTTGTCCTATTTGACTCGACTTCTGTGGAGTCATCCAAACCATTGATGACATCATTACTATATCCCATAGTTATTCCACTGCCGGAGTCAACCTTAAGAAACTCTTGTTCCACGTCAGAGGATGCATTCTGCTCTAAATATTGGTTGCTTTCCTTGATTCTCTGCTGAATCATCGGTGTGAGTGGCATCTCGAAACTAAAAAAGCTATCTGGCTCGTAGTATAAGGTGTCCAGTGACTCCACGCTGTAATACAAAGATGTATTGTCCAGTATGTTCTCAAACTGGGAGCTGTACATATCTGTTGAGTCCTCAGAGCATCGCTTCGATCTGAAGGTGTCTTCATATTGGTCATCAACCACAATCCTCGGGCTTGAACAAAAGAAAATAAGAAAAAGTGTAAACTTAGGTACAATAAAAAGGCAATATATATACACACGGTATACATCTGGTAATGTTCAGCATAAACACACTATTTTCTCAGTCGGTATACCAAACACATGACTTTAGCAGCATATAAAAAAAAAATTCTTTGGATACAAAAAAAATATATATATTTACTGGTATTCCTGGTGATATCCTAGATGATAGGGTATGAATAGAATGCATCCATGTATATTTATTTACCATATATTCCGGCGTATAAGACGGCCTGGTGTATAAGACGACCCCCCCTACTTTCCTGTTAAAATATAGAGTTTAAGATATATTTGCCGTATAAGACTGCCCCTTTTCCAACGCATACAAAACACCGGTAAGATTTTAACATGGTCCTTTTTTTAATTTAAATTCTTATGACATGCAGTATATAGCAGGAAAACTGTCGCTCATAAACATAAGGCATACAACAACATCATTACCATCGTCCATTTTACTGTAAATGTTACCATACTGTACCTTAAATTTTTATTTTATTAAAATATTCCATGCCATGTACTCAGAAGCGGGAAAAAAATTCCAAATGCAATGAAAATGGTGAAAAAACGCATTTGCGCCATTTTCTTGTGGGCTTGGATATTACACTGAGCGCCCCAAATGACATGTCTACTTTATTCTTTGGGTCGGTACGATTACGTGGATACCAAATTTATAAAGGTTTTATAATGTTTTCATACATTTACAAAAATGAGAACCTCCTGTACAAAAATTATTTTTTTGATTTTGCCTTTTGATCACTTTTTATAGATTTTTTTATATTTTTCAAAATGGCAAAAAAGTGCCATTTTCAACTTTGGGCGCTCTTTTCCGTTACAGGGTTAAACGCATTGAAAAACCGCTATCATATTTTGATAGATCGGGCATTTTCGGACGCGTTGATACCTTATGTGTTTATGATTTTTACTGTTTATTTATATTTATGTCAGTTTTAGGGAAAGGGGGTGATTTGAAATTTTAGGTTTTTTTATTATTATTTTTTTTTTATTTATACTATTTTTCAGACTCCCTAGGGTACTTTAGTACAGTATGGCAGTATATAGGGATTTTCCTCCTCATTCATTACAATGTGCTATCAGCACATTGTAATGAAGGGGTCAAAACGAAATAGCCTCGGGTCTTCGGAAGACCCGAGCCTACCATGGAGACGGATCGCCGGCGATCAGCGGCGATCCCAGGTAAGATGGCGGCGCCCATGCGCCGCTATCTTTTTGAGGCTGCCGGCAGCTTTGTCGGCACCCATTGCTGTAAAAACACCGATCGCGGGTGTTACTGGTACGCCTTTGCTGCAATATGCAGCAAAGACTTACCGGCTATGGAGAGGGCTCAGCCCGTGAGCCCTCTCCATGCAGCGCGACCCGACCGCCGCCGTGAATACATGGCGGGCGGTCAATTACCGGCGTATAAGACGACCCCAGACCAGACAGAAGATTTTTCTGTCTTCAAAAGTCGTCTTATACGCCGGAATATACGGCATGTCCTTTTTTTCAAGATGGTAATTATAACAATATTTAATAATTATTTTTAATTATTAGAAACCTCTATATTTAAGACTGTATATTGTATATTTTATCATATATTGGAAAACTATTTTATTAAAATATCATCAATAATATAAAATTAAAAACTTTTTAAAAAAGTATTGTATTTCCCCAAAAATATGCAAATATGATTTGAAGTACAGGCGGTCCCCTACTTAAGAACACCCGACTTACAGACGACCCCTAGTTACAAACAAACCTCTGGATGTTGGTAATTTTCTGTACTTTAGCCTTGGGTTACAATGACAAGCTTTAACAGTTATCACAGGTGTCTGCAATAAAGCTTTATTGATAATCCTGGTTCTTATGGCAATCCAACATTTTTAAAATCCAATTTTCACAGAGACCAAATTAAATTTGGGGTTACAATGATAAAGTATACAGTTCCGACTTACATACAAATTCAACTTAAGAACAAACCTAAGGAACCTATATTGCATGTACTAAGTGTAAAAAAACAGGGTTTTTTAGTACATATGACGTTGAAAGCAACAATATCACTGATCAAAAATAAATTATTGTATATTCACATGGTATTGGTGCGTGCATTTCTTCAATACATGTGCAACCTCAAAAGACATTCTTTTACGTGCAAAGTCTGACAGAAAACTGGCACAACCTGTTTAATAGATCTGGCCCTCTGTGTGGTAGTACACACAAATCTGATCTTTAGTATAAAATATACTGATGGATTATTTAGCGATACCCCTAACACCCATCTAAATGTAGTTTTCCTAATGAAATGAGTAGGGTTTAGAAATTTATAGAGGTGGATTTAAAATTATATACCCCAACTATCAGAGCTGTAATACATCAAAATATCCAGCTCCAGCTTAGAAGCAGTTCCATGGTCATCAGTATGCCCCCATGTTCATAATGCCATCTATGTACACCTCATCCATGTCATCATAAAAGCATTTCCATTTGTGATGTGGCGTTATGAAGATAGGAAGGCGTACTTACACTAAGGACTGATGGAGACACCATGCACCTTACTCACAGGAAGTACCAAGCAGCCATGGCCCAATCAAAAAAAAGAAGATAGCGCAGTGGAGAATAAATACTCCAGTTAGCAATTCCTCTGACACTGGATAAACTTTCAAATTCATGGCCATCCCAATTTAGGCTCCATTCACAGGGGTCATGCGGTGATGTTACAGCTGGATATATACGTCCCCATAGACACCTTTGGTGCCGTGTGCGTTATAGTGAGCACAACATGTGCTGCTGTGCAGCGCTATTTCCTATGTAGTGGGGAGGGGCGAGCAGCACTCATCCCTCCTCCTCTCCAGCGCACCGTGTGATCAACCGGGCTATGGACGGACAAGCACACATTAGTGTGAATGTATCCTGTTTTGTTGCAAAGGTAAAGGTGCCAACCATTGATCCCTCATACTGCCCACTTCCATGTAGTGTCTTAAATTAACATACTTAAGAATCTTGGGAACCTACCTTTGGGGCATTCGGAAGTGTCCAGAAACCTCATCACCGTGTTCTGTATCCTTAATGAAGACTTCATTGTCTACCCCATCTTGGGAGACACTCCTAGGCCTCTGCGTTACAGATGAAAAACTTCCCCCTACTGAACTTCTAGTCCTCTCAGGAGTGTAACTTGTTCCGGGAGATATGAGGGACATAGTATCATTTTGTTTCCCGTCCACTGTCGATGGAGAGTCATCCAGCCATCTTTCTGCCTTTACTGTTTGTACCGTTGAAATATCCATACCATTAATAGCAGCTTTTTCTAAACATACCGATTTATTAGGAGATTGTAAGTGAGTAGCACCACTTTTCTCTTCCACATCAACTTGTGGTAAAGCAGTTACTTCCATTGCACCATCGCTGTGGTTCATTATTGTTGATGTTGAAGATATATCAGGTTGTGATTTGGAAAAATCTGCAATCTCTGTGATTTGAGAAAGAGAAGATTCAGAAAGAGTTTCTTCCTCAGAAATGGCTGGCAACTCTCTCTCTACATACAAATATGATTTCCTTCCTTCTGGAGGAGCACTGGATGGCTCTTCCTGACTTGGAACCATAACGCCATCTAACAGTTCTAATGGTTGAGGACTATGGACATTAGGATTATCTTGTCCTTTCTCCAAGTTCAAGACCCCTTTAACATTACATTCTGGTTGAGTGAGTCTGTCAGTCTGCTGAGGGGTTACCTGAGGATCTGGAGAAAACTTATTGTCACCATCACCCCCTTCTAAATTTGGAGACCTGCTCATTAAATTGTCATGTAAACATTGCTTAGAATTGTCTGGTAAAGTGTCATTGGGTGTAACTGGGCAGAGATCCTCCAGCTCTCTGATATCCTCTGGGCATTGTGTCCGTTCACCTACACAGCCATATGCAGCTCGAAATGTGTCATTCTCCCTGTGCTCAGTTGTTCCATATTCAGGGAATTCATTGTTGACACTAGCAGTCTGTGGAAGTAATCTTGTATTTCCAGGGTCATCTGTTGAAACAAAAGCATAACCTTAATAAATTATAAATATGGTAAAGACATAGGAAACTACAGACACAAGAAGGTTGTACATACTAACCCTGCACTTTATCATATTTTTAATGAGACTGTGCTTAAAAGAACACTAAATCCTATAATAACATGAAAAAGGAAAGTATATATTATAAACATAGACCATCAGACAAAGAAGGAGCCCTTTCCTCCCAGCCTCCTTCAGGTTTAGCTGTAAAACAGCTGCTCTCTCTGTCCCTTGCAGTGTACATGACATCACAGCTGAAACCAGAAGTTGGCGTGTGAGAGGAGGGGACATGTTCTCATTGAATAGAGTGATACAGCTGGCTGGACAATGCAGGACATAATGCAGGGAATCTGTGTAGCTCCATGACAGGCACTACTATTCAATACATCCTTTATCTCTTTTTTTTCATTGTGTTAAGTTAGTGTGCAACTGTAGTACAATCAGGCAAATCACAATCAGGGAGGGATACATTTAGGTAAGCTTTGACTACACCTCCGCATGATTTTCTACTCCTATTTCTAGACTGGTTTATAGAATGCGGAACGTACTACAGTTTACAGTTTTACTACAGCAGGTATATCTCTTATTTTGCAGTCGGGCAGTATTGGTGAACCTTTTAGAGCGCGAGAGCCTAAACTACAACAAAAACCCAATTTTGGGGGAATTTAAAGGGAACCTGTCACCACGCTTTCAAAAATACAGCTAGTGACAGGTTCCTAAAGAGTCCTTTTAACTAACTGACAGCCTTTTAGCTAAATATTGTTTCCCTTACATTCCCAAAAATCAACTGTATCTTATATTCATGTGAGCGCTCAGTTACATCATTGGGCACTTCAATCATGTGACCAGGGTGATGTCATCTAAAGTCTGGTTACATTTGCAAAGTCTACCCATGTATGTATCTGATCACATTAAAACACAGAATGCCTCTGTGGAATTCTAGTTTTCCCCATGGAGGCATGCTGTGATTTCATGTGATCAGATACATACATGGGGTGGACGTTACAAATGTAACAGGACATTAGATGACATCATCCTGGACACATGACATGAAGTGCCTAATGATGTAACAGGACTCTCTCTCTCTCTCTCTCAACGTTCCACAAAGCAGACTGTCCTAGTGAGACCTGGTAATCAGGTGAATTGCCTATAAGTTTACAAACCAATTTTCTTTTTACATTGCAACCATGGAATGGGACCATTTAGAGATAAGCGCAATGTTTTTTAATCACAGTTTTTAATTAAGTCTTTATTTTAGGTTTGCATGGCAGGTTCTCTTTAAAGAGGACCTGTCACCCCGAAATAGCCCCCCACCAAATGGGCCCTAACCCTCTCCCTAGCCCCTTTCTCCCCAGCTATTTTATTTTTTAAAATCTATGGTCAGAAACGTGGTTTAAACAGATCCGACCTCTTACAAAATAAGAGGTCGGATCCTCATATCTGGTGGGCTGCAGTCGGCGTTATTCATAAGGGGGCCGGCCGACACTCCCCCAGCACGCCCCCTATCACCTAGGACCTGTAGGAGAAGCCAGCAGCATGTACTGACAGCGGCTGCGGCCGTGCGGGCTTATTGACAGTGCCGGACGAATGTTATATATATTTGGCCGGCACTGTCAATAAGCCCGGCGCGCCCGCTGTCAGTGCAACGCGAGCGGCCATGTGAATAAGCCCCACACCGCTGTTAGTGGAACATCGGCTGCGCGGCCTCATCGCGGAGAGCTGGCAGCGATTACACAATCATGTCAGTGATGGAGAACCTTTTAGGGTCTGAGTGCCCAAACTGCAACCTCAAAGCCCCCTCATTTATTGCAAGGTGCCAACCAAAAATAAAGCAGTAACTTATTGCTCCCTGTTCAACAATGTCCAAGAATACTGGCCTCCTGAGGACACCAGGAAAAAAATGGAAAATTTGCATAATTTTAGCTTTTTTCCAATGTCCCTCTGTACACAGGTAATCAATTGGCCCTGTCCACACATTCCCCTCCTTCTACAGCCCCAAATAGCCAAGTAAATATCACTATAGAATATGACTGAAAGCAGCATCTTTTAAGTTGTTTGGAACTGCAGGAAGATTCTTTGAGTCCTGTATGGTGTGCTGGGACGATGGCCCGGGTACCCACAGAAAGAGCTCTGAGTGCCGCCTCTGGAACCGTGCCATAAGTTCGCCACCACTGTCCTAAGTGATAGGGGGCGTGCCTGGAGAGTGTCGGCCGGCTCCCTTATGAATAACGCCGACTGCAGCCCACCAGATATGAGGATCCGACCTCTTATTTTGTAAGAGGTCGGATCTGTTTAAACCACGTTTCTGACCATAGATTTTAAAAAAAAAAAAAATAGATGGGGAGAAAGGGGCTGGGGAGAGGGTTATGTGGGGCATATTTGGGAGGGGGGCTTTTTCTGGGTAACAGGTCCTCTTTAAGCAATCGCTTTTTGCTCCCTGCTTTGTCATAGCTTTCAATTGTATTGACATCTGGAAGACACCGGAAAGGAAGAGGAGAAAATCAGATGATTATTGTAGCTTTCCTCCAAGGTCCTCCAAACATAAAGAATTGTAAGGCCCAGAGCAGGATCATCAACAATAATCAAGCTCTGTCCACACCATCTCACTACTCCCAGGCAGCCAATGATGTCACTTTAACCCCTTCGCGCTATATATCTGCCACGGAGCTATGAATGGTGTATGAAGAGGGCTCACGGGCTAAGCCTTCTTCATACAGAGATGGGCTTTGCTGCATATCGCAGCAAAGACCCATCGCTAACACCCGCGGTCGGTGCTTGCACGGATTGCGGGTGTTAACCTTTTTTTTGCCGCTGGCAAAGTTGCCGGCGGCACTGAAAGCATGGCGCATGGGCGCCGCCATCTTACCTCTGATAGTCGCTCCCCCGAACGTCATCGGGGGGGCGCCGATAGGTTGCCATGGTAGCCTCGGGTCTTCGTCTGACCCGAGTCTGAATGGCTTCTGCCTATTCATTACAATGTGCCAGTGGCTCATTGTAATGTATAGTACGCAAAAAATGCCATATACTGCAATACAGTAGTATTGCAGTATATGGTAGGAGCGATCAGACCATCTAGGGTTAATGTACCCTAGATGGTCCAAGAAATAGTGAAAAAAAAAGGAAAAAAAAAAAGTTTAAAAAATGTAAAAAAAAAATAAAATATTAAAAGTTCAAATCACCCCCCTTTCCCTAGAACTGATCAAAAACATAATAAACAGTAAATATCACAAACACATTTGGTATCGCCGCGTCCCAAAATGCCCGATCTATCAAAATATGAAAACGGTTATTGACGACTTTTACACCTTTTTAGATGACATAAAAATGTAATTAAAAATGATCAAAATGAGCCACAGTCCTCAAAATGATAGCAATGAAAACGTCGGCTTATTTAGCAAAAAATTACACCTCACACAGCTCCATGCGCCAAAGTATGAAAAAGTTATTAGCGTCAGAAGATGGCAAAAAAATGTTTTTCCTTTTTGGTACACATTTGTTTAATTTTTGAAAATGTATTAAAACGCAATAAAACTTGAATAAATTTGGTATCATTGTGATCGTATTGTTACGCACAAAATAAGCCCTCACACAGCTATGTACACGTGAAAAATAAAAAAGTTATGGATTTTTGAAGATGGAGAGCGAGAAATGAGCAAAAATACCCTGTGTCAAATAGGGGTTCAAATAGCACTGAGCGCAGAATGTCCTATGAGGCCTCAAGAGGAGTCCATGAGTTCTGTCTTTTGAGCTCTATGCTGGGTTGATGGCCTGGGTGCCCTCAGAGAGCGCTATAAGTGCCCCCTCTGGCACCCGTCCCATAGGTTTGCCACCACTGCACTAGGAACATAAGCTGTAGTCAATGTTGCTACTTTGCTTCCTAGGGCAACAATGGTGCTTACATGGGAGTATTTGGAATTCAAACAAATTACATTTATAATTATTGCATTTTACACACAATCGTAAATGCTAGTAAAGAGACCTACTTAATTTTTAATTAATCAATTGATTACAGTTATAATGCAACGAGTACAGAAATGTTCATTGAAAATCACTAAAGCCCTCAGCAATATTTTGGCTGTAAGACTTTATGACCACCAGAGGGCACTGTTGTGCCTATATTGTATATCTGTGTTTTCTCCCACAATTGCTTATATCTTTAGTATAACACACTCCAATAGTTATGTCATTTCTATGTCACAACAAAAAAACAAGCAGACTTGAAACAAAAAGTGGTTAAAGTGGTTAAAATTCTAATAAGATGTTAAAATAGCAGGTACAGCGTTTGAAGTACACCTGTATATTTATATACATATGTCATACTTTGTAGAGCAAATACTTCATTCACTTCTGGTGTAAACACATAGTAACATATAGTCATTATAAAAAAAAAAAGAAAACAACAAGGCAGAAAGTACTCATTGGAACCTATTAAAAGAAGGATATAGCCTTTTAAGACTAAAAGGCTTCCAACATTATGCAAATAATCCTGAAGGGCTCCAGGTCCATTAAAACCTATGAAGCCCAGAGACCCTAAAGGTCATTTGCATAATTTTAAAACACTTAAAAATTTTTTTTAAAAAACACAGGAAATAACAAGCTAAAAAAAGAGCAAATCCTAACAGAGGGGGCACACACCAGTATGTCAGTGTGCTGGGTTTACAATCCTTGATCCTGGTGGTAGACATCCTTTAAGCTTCCTGCTTCGTCTTTCATGCTGCAACTTTAGATGGCTTTCTCCAATGTGGGCTCCTCCTAGAAGCCCATGCCTGCTTAGCGCCCAGAGCCCTTGGTCTCATCGATACCTTCTATCTTAGGCAAGAAATCCCTAATTTTATACTTACACAAACAGAAAGCTCACGTGATCTGTATTTAGGATACCCATTTTTATAAACCTATCTTTGCGGGTTTCAGGAATCAGTACTACCCCCACCACTGACATGCCTCTAATCCTGAAGGTAAAACTAAAGGTGTCTCAATATTGGAAAATAAATGGTTTTGGTTTAAATCTATGGATGTTGAGAGATGTGATCACCAGATATATCTTCCTTAAATGAGAATTGCAAAACAAGACTACAGCAAGCATATACGCTCCCAACGCTGGAGAAATTAACATCCTGCTTAAAACTCTAGATCTTCTTCTCCCCTTTACATGAGGTGGCTTTATATTGTGCGGGGGCATCAATTTCCCAGTTAATGCTATGCTCTAATAGTTACTCCATCCTCTATATTCATTTTATACATGTCCTAGCCAATTTAATTAAACTTTTGGCGGTTAACTACACCCACTATGGTGTCCCTGGCTGGGACATATTTACTATACTGGTTTTAGACTATTCTTATCAGTCTTCCTGCTCCCTTGAAATCACCTCTCTCTTTGCCAAATTCCTGTGGGACTCTTTCCCCCTAGAGTGGCTATGACTTTTATTTATCTTAGTTAAACTTGTTCAAAGGTATAGTGAACAAACGACCCATAGTGCATGTGGACACACAAACAGCAGGTGAGGTATCTAACGCAATGACTACTTAGGCTTATTACTCTTCAAGCTAATCATGGCTGACAGTCAGTTAGAAATAGATCAACAGGTAATGGAATCATCAACGGTGGAATCTGTGTTTGGACTAGCACTATTTTCAGCTGCCTGACTACAACATAGCTGGCTGGCTAGGGTCTTGTCCTCTTACTTTCCTCTGCGTGCCTGATTCTTCCTTGATCCAATAAATATGCTTATTAAACCTACAGGTTTCAAAAAGTCTATTATCAGTGGTTAAAGATATATAGGGGGGTAGATATATAGAGGGGGGGGTAGACCTATCAGAGGCTCAAATTGGCAGTACCCTACGGGCTTACCTCATCTCTGCCAGCGTTCCCTGATATATACACAGGAGACGTCATAGAAAAAAAATCTTGGACCGCTTTTTAACATGCCCATTTCAGTCTCTTGATATGCTTAGAGACAGAACTGTCTCCATACCCTCATACAACACTTCCCTGGCTCTCCCCTCTACGTATAAAATATACATTTGTAATATCTCAAATGTCTCCACACTTCCTGACCACTGACCAGGCCTCTATCCTGCTTGTTCCCATCATAGAAAATCCCAAATTCCCTCCAGGTAAAAACAGTGGCTTTCTAGACAGGAGCTCTGACAAAAACCCCTTAACCTTCTTAAAAGTACGGTCAGCCTCAAACCTCAAACCACATGCTCCCTGGGAATACCAGCAATGGCTTCATTTCTATGGTATCCACAAAACATGCCTATGCCTACACAGGGACCTTACCCGTTTTGAGGAGCTTTGTGTCTCCTCCTCTTCGGCAAAAAGACATGGCTATTTATGACATGTCTATTGCCTCATGCCCTTCATTTGCCCAGAGTTGGGAAAGGAAACTGGGGTAAAACCCTGCTCAGATCATTTTGGAGGAAAGTCCTTGACCTAATCCAGAACCAGTTAAATTAGAAAATTAGGAGATACATTGGATAATGAACTGACCATAGTCTTGCTCTTTCTGCTCCCATATCCCATGAGAAAACCCCCCAGTTCCCTGTTCAGCCATCATCTGGTTGCAGCCAGAACAGTTATCCCTAGATTCTGGAAATCCACTAAAACTCTCTCCATTTTAGAATGGTTTGATTAGATTACTCATATTCAGAGAATGAGTCCCTGGAAAATAAAATTGGGCACCCCACAAATACCCCATATCTAACCCCAACCCATATAATGTGCCACATCAAGCAGCCCCCAGTCTAAAAATGCCCCCTTTCCTGAAGCTGTGTCCCCCTCCTGAAGCTCCTTTTTCTGTTGTATGTCTTTATAAGCAGGGGGCTAGAGAAGAGGACATTATAATGCCCCTTTTTCTATAGAACCCACAAACCTATAATGTCCACTTGTCTTTGGCCTTTTCACTATGAGGAAAAAAATATTTATACTGTACATACTCGAGAATTAGCCAAGGCACCTAATTTTACCACAAAAAACCTGGGAAAAGATACTGACTTGAGTTCAAGCATAGGTTGGGAAATGTAGCCGGTACTCTTCAATAAAATGTGCAGCAGCAGCCTCCCCTCACTAATAAAATATCCAGCAGTAGCCTCCCCTCACTAATAAAATGTCCAGCAGCAGCTTCCTTATACTGCTCCTCACGTCCGTCAGCTCTTTAAAGAAATGTCCACAGCAGAGCCCCCCTTAAAGAAATGTCCACAGCAGAGCCCCCCTTAAAGAAATGTCCACAGCAGAGCCCCCCTTAAAGAAATGTCCACAGCAGAGCCCCCCTTAAAGAAATGTCCACAGCAGAGCCCCCCTTAAAGAAATGTCCACAGCAGAGCCCCCCTTAAAGAAATGTCCACAGCAGAGCCCCCCTTAAAGAAATGTCCACAGCAGAGACCAGCATCTTCTGTTTTCTTCTCTTCCTGCCTCCATGCACACACCATGATGTCAACTAGCTGTAACAACCCCACGCCATAGTGTATACGCATGGCAGGAAAATAAGAAGACGGAGCCTGAGGCATGCATAGAGCATTTTTTTTCATGTTGAAGCTCTTTGGCTGCAGCTTAGCACCGCGGCTCTAGGGAATATTGTTTTATAAAGACGAATCCAGATATTCTTGGAGATAAGAAAGACGTTGCTATCACCTAGAGTAAAGAATGAGCAATTGTGTTTGGACAGTCTAAAATCATTAAATCTGAGGGTAGCTGTCCTTTAAGCCCTGAAGGGCTATGGGCTCCACAGCCGCTAATTGCAGTCTTCGGAACCAACCACCGTTTTTGAGCAGAGAAACTGTTTTAAGCTTCTATTGATTCTAATGAAAATAATGCCTGAAGGGCTCCTGGTGGAGTTACCTGAGCCCCTTCATGCTCAAGATTCACAGGCTATTACACGGTCTCCCCCCTCCTCCTGATCCTTTGGCACCACCTCTCACTCTTCCTGCTGTAATCTCACACAGTGAGAGGGTGGAAGGAGTACCTTTGCAGAGTGTAACAGCTTGTCAAACCAGAGCAGGGGGGCCCATAGCTATTCTGGCTCATTAATATAATTTTGGGAGCATCCAGACAAGCATCCACCATCAAATTATTTCATACTATGAGCACTTATTTAGACACACAAACGTTACAAGGTATGTCCTATAACAGTGATGGCAAACCTTTAAGGGACCGAGTGCCCAAACTACAACAAAGACCCGCTTATTTATCGCAAAGTGCCAACACAGAAATTTAATTTGTGATTTATACTTCCTTCTATGTCACAGTTTTCATTGATACCAGCACCTGAGGACACGAATAAAGCAGAAAATAGTCCCAGGTAGTCCTGTCACTTTAAAATAGCTCTGTGCACAGCAAGTCCTGGGCTATCTGGGACTGCAGGAAGATACCTGGAGTCATCTCTGGTGATGGCCAGAGTGCCCACAGAAAGGGCTCTGAGTGCCACCTCTGGCACCAGTGCCATAGGTTAGCCATCACTGTCCTATAAGTTACCATATTGCGGTGCCAGCTGCTTGTCTTTCTTTGGCCCGGGTGAGCATCTGTTCATGTGCATGAGGCCTAAGGAGGCGAGAACCATTCCACCTAGTCTGTTAATTTTCCAAACAAAGATTTGGGAAATTCCACCTTCCTCTACCTATACCTACTGTTGAGAAAGATTGTGTGTAAAAAGGTTGAGCAGACCCATTCACTTCAATTGTCTAAATGCCATACCTGACACATTTAATTATGCAACTATAGCCATGTACCACATAATTTGATTAAATTCTATTAGCCGTACAGTAAATATAGCAGAATTGCAATATTAAATATAAAGTATACCAAGTACATATCATGGCAGGAAACTGCTAAATACACTGCCACCATTTCTTTCATGTTAAGCCATAACTAATTCTGATGTAATGTAAAATATACTGCATCTAAATTCAAGCCTCAAGGCCCTGCAGTAGTAAAACCGGTGAGTTTGCTAGTATATACCCATGTGACTCATTACTATGTGACATGTTACTAAATGTAATAGCACTCTGAGAATCCTCGGGAATGTAAACTGTTATCTTAGCATGTCAGCTACCCAGCTCATGAATCCCTGCAGCATTCATGGAAGACAAATTCTGTACACAGACCATGGGCAGCTGAGAATGTTACATATTCCATTCATGCTATAACCCAGCACAGTTTACTAAAACAAAGACCAATGAATAGGAAGTAGAAAAAGAAAACAGATACCAATCTGAGCAGATCAATACTACACAGTATAAACTTGAAGTCCTTGTATGAATGCTGAAAAATTTCTCCCCAAGAGTCTCTCTTTTTTTCCACATCTTAGCCGCTTAACGCCCTTTTTTGTTGTTTGCGTTTCCATTTTTTATTCCCCACCTTCTATAACATTTTTATTTTTCCATGTAATGAGCTCTGTGGGGCATGTTTTCTGCGTAACCAATTGCACTTCATAGTGACGGTATTTAGTATTCCATGCCATGTAGTGAGAAAAGGGCAAAATATCTCAAATGTAGTGAAAATGTTGAAAAACGTATTTGCACCATTTTCTTGGGGGCATGGATTTTACGGCTTTCACTGTACACCCCAAATGACATGTCTACTTCATTCTTTGGGTCGGTGTGACCACAGTGATACCAAATTTGTATAGTTTTTAGAATGTTTTTACACATTTACAAATATTAAAACCTCATGTGCAAAAAAAAAAATAATCTTCATTTTGCCGTCTTCTGGCGCTAATAACTTTTTCCTTCTTAAGTTTACAAAGCTGTGTGTGGTTTTTTTGGCGAATTTTGATGACGTTTTCAATGTTACCATTTTTAGCACCTTACGGCACAAGGTGCAGCAACCGAATCCACGATGGTGGCACACCAGTACCGAACGTGGATATTACTGGTGGGCATTTGCTGCAATATGCCCGGAAGGCCTCTCCATACACCCATAGCCCGCATGAAACACAAAAGACGCATATCGGATAGGGGTTTATATTAACATTTCAGTCAATAAAGACTTGAGCTATATGCACACCATTCATTGTTCAATGTTGTACACAAGGTATGAAGATGGCGGTCTACGCCCAGTGCCCTATAGCAGGTTCAGTCTGAATAAAATGTTCCATGCATCGGATTTCCCAGACTGAACATTGTATCACAGACCTTAATTCAGCAAGTCAATTTTGTTCCAGTGATTTGCTGGACCATAATAACTTGCAGGAAACTTCCATGAGTGAGATAAAGGGAACTGGTCAATGGATTTTACCCCACTAAACTACCAGCTCCCTCAGCTAGGGTATGAAAAGTACTTTATAATTCCCTATTTTATGAGAAATCACACCCATTTATCTATTTGAAAAAAAACCTCTGAAGTTATGTGAAAATGAGCAGAGAAGCATCATATTTGCTTTTTAGAGGCTGCAAGAGGAGTTACACTTCAGACTACCCTATCTACGGTAATGTAGTACCTATAGTATAGACATATAGATAGTTAAAGAGTTGGAAATGTGAGCTGCAAATAAATAAAGTGAGAATTGGATTTTTAACTGCCTTTATGTTCATTTCCGTAGTTCACAGAACCACAAGCCTAATGCAGTCTGAAATATTCTTATCAAAAAATTGTTTCCCTTACATCCCATAAATCAACTTTATCTTATACTAGCGTAGATCCCGGCATGGGTTAGCAAAAAATATTTTATATGTATCTGTCTCTTTCATTGAAGGACAGACTGACTGTCTCTTTCAGTGACCGTCTCTGAGAGTGTCTGAGAGCAGAAATGCTCTACTTGGCCATGGCAACCAATCAAGAGTTCAAGTTTCATTTTTGCACAGCCATTTATAAAATTACAGCTGTTCTCTGGTTTCCATGGGCAACTGGAACAGTTTTACATCAGACATTTCTGATAAATCTCCCCATATCTCTGTATCCCTATCCATATTAACTCAAACATAAGCTGTCTTGTACACATATCCTAAAGTAACCAATCAAAGCTAAAAGCTCATATTAATGACCTATGGCAGAATAGCAACCAATCGCGGCTCATGTTCTAACTGCCACAGGAGCAGCAGCAGCAGACAATGGCTCCTGTATATGCTGGTTAATAAGGGGATTTTGGAAAGCGCAGTGTGAAAATTTCAGCTCAAAACTTCTATGACGTTCCCTGAGTTAAAGAGAGCGGCTTTGCAAAATTTGCACCGTCGCGTTTACAGTCACCAGATTCCGTTAGCGGACATACAGACATACATATATACAAACACACACACTCAGCTTTATATATTAGATTCCCTGGCATCAGAGGTGGGCATGTCCTGCTCGGCCAGCACCTTACATCTACTCCTCCCTATGTTCCTCGCCTCTTCTCAGCACATCATGTGACCAAGGTGATGTAACTGGGTTAACAACCTTAGATTACATTTGCAACATCTACCCCTACCTGATCACATGAAAACACAGCATGCCTCCATGAACTTCTAGCAATGAAAAAACAGAGGTACACAGCGAATCACCAAACCCAACTCTCATTAGACTAGGCACTCACATGTTACTACATTGCACGGAGCTGGTCTGAAGCCCAACCGGAAGTAGAAACACTTGTACAGTGAAGCAGAAGTTCCAGCACAAGGTAGACTTACAGTAAAATCAGTAATCTTCTTTACTAAAGGACATGGGAATAGAAAGCTTAAAGAAGAGAAGATCCTGCCAGAGAGGGCACACCTTTGTATGTCAGTTTGCTTGCTTTACAATCCTTCATCCTGGTGGTAGATATCATTTAATTATGAATTAAAGGACAACACGCAATGGAGTGGATAGCCAAAGGCACAGACCAACGCATTTCGATACCAACGCGTCTCAAAGTCCTTGAAAAAGACACATCAGGCCGAAACGTGTCAGTCTATGCGTTTAGCTACCCACTCCGTGGCGTGTTACGATTATATTATAAATTAATAAAGACGATTACTGATTTTACTGTAACTCTACTGAAATGCCCAAGGATGTAACAGAGGTTTCTCTTAATGTTTCACACAGCAGCATGTCATAGCAGTGAGACTTGTCAATCAGGAACAAGGGGGCAGGGCAGTACAGTGACCAATGCACATACTGGACCCCATTACTATCATTGGACTCTAAATTGGAATTTAACATTGCAGCCATGGAGAGGAACAATTTAGAGATAAAAGCAATGCTTTTTAATCTTAGTATTTAAATATTGATTTTGGGTGGGTTAATTTGCATGGAAGGTCCTTTTAACAGATATAAAATGTAATTAAAAGCTCAATATGGACCCCCCTTCCCCATGAACAGTTGCATAGAGCTCCAATAACCAAGAAGTTGACTAGAACAGTGAATACGCCACAACGAAGACCGACTGCCACAATCACAAATGCCTTTCTATTTCACAGCCTGCAGGAAAAGGAAAGCCTGTAAAATCATGAAGAAAGTGGAAACATGTGCGGCTGCTATAATACAACATGCTGTCTGCAGTCTTGCCATTCTTTTCTGGAAAGCAAAAGTGCTAAATATACACTGGTTCTCCGGAGGTTAAAATAGAACTCCAAGCTCAATCTCATCCAAAAGCATCCCTGAAATAGACTGCAAAATCCATCAAAATCAAGTTAGGAGAGGCAGTACAAAGCAGCATATAGGATGTCTGTCCACGTGGAATGGATGCCAGAACAACTAAAGTCTTTGGAAAGCAGACAGGATTCTTCCAAAATGTAACGTGCTGTCACTTAACAGATGGGCATCACATACTGTAAGCACATAAGAATCCCCCAAACCCAGCACAGCCTGCTCCTTTCCACCAAGGTACCAACGCTGCAACCTTACAGCAGTGTGCCCTTTAACAAAGACTCCTCCCATTGTGACTGTGTTTTCTCTGGAAACGCATAGAAGCAAATCTGTGGTGGATTATATTGAGAGGTCAGGCTGCATCTCATCAAGTAAGAAAAGCTGGATCCAGAATCTAGCAGGTAAGTGCACGCAGGCAGCATCTGCTTAGTTAATGCAGTACTGCACAAGCTTTTGTGTGGTATTCGAGCTGACACTGCATTTTATAGGGATGCGGGGAAAGACGGAATGAAATCATCCATCGTTTTTTCCTTCCACAGGGAGTTTCAGAATAAATGATGGCACAGATTTCCTCCTACACACATACAATCAGTATGCAGTCCTGGCGCACAGATTCACTTAACATCCTATAGAATTACACACAGAAAAGCAGAATTCTACAGAAAGCTAACGTCAACGAGATCTTGTATATGTGCTAGTGACGGAGAACCCATTTTATAAGCTTAAGTCATTACTTACAATAGCAGTGGCATCTGCAGCAGTTCCCCATTGATCATTGGATTGTATGGGGGTCATCGGTACACGGCTTCAGTAAAGTTAGCTAAGAGGAGACGTGCTAATTCATGCTCTGCTATTCCACAAAACTGGATGCATACTAGTTTCAAATTTCCTGGCACTCTCCTGTCCAGCACTGCACACAGTGATGTAAATGGTAGCATTATGGGAGCGAGGAGGGAGCTGCAGACTCATTCTGTCCAACCTTAAAGCAGGAGGAAAAACGGGCAGGATGTTGTAATGTATAACATTAGTACATCATAGCTACACACTGCTAATGTGCTCTATTCAATAATGCAAGGGGAGATTTACAAACAAGCTTCTAGCATTGAATGCATTTTTTAGAAGATGCCCCAATGAAGCAAATGAGAGAAAATATGCAACTTTCTCTGAAGATCCAAAGCCACGATCAAGGCCCAGTGAATAGAATTTTCACAATGCATCTCCATTTCATGATGGTTCAGGTCCAAAAGATCTCTTCACTAAAGGGTTGTTTAAGAAAACGTAAAGTAATAATGTTGGTATCCAAGGGAAATGTCCATGGACACAAGAGGCAGACAGATTGTATTTTCTTAGCTCCCTTATGGTGCCGCTACAGTGTCTGCATCTTTCACTGCTATCACATATCATCACTGACCACCATTATCAGCATTCACCCCAACATTTCACACACATCACATATATGTATGTCCCCATGTATATGTGTAAGTAATGTTTTACACATGGGTTTATGTGAAGTGATATTATAGCATCGCCCAGCTCACAATGGGCTGATCCACATCAGGAGCTGTATGTACTACAGAACAGAGGCCTTCACAGGTTCCAGATTCAGATAAGAATTTCTACCTATGTGATTCTACTATGTTAATCAGTTTGAACTAGTTTGATCTGTTTGTAGTAGCTAACAACCCAAAAGCAGCATATTTCTAGTTCATTTGGAGGAGCTGGCCCGTGGATTTGTACTGCGATATGATCACACAGTAGTCACCAACAAGATGGCAGCATATTAAAGGGAACCTGTCACCAGGAGACCCATTTTTAGCTCTCCCCCAGTCCCCACAGAGCATACTACATACACTGCCAAAGTGTTTTTGTATAAAAAATAGGTTTTACAGAAAAAAAGATATGTTATACTGTACCTTTCATTAGCATGTGCTGTGTGACTAGGCGGTTGCCAAAAGGGAGGGTCTGGAAAGGAGCAGTTCCCCCCCCTGCCCTTGGGGAACATGTGATCTTTTCAAATATATGAATAACTGCCCACACTCGGGATTGGCTGTAGAGGAGCAGGGGGCGTCGCTCATATATTTGAAAGCGACGCCCCCTGCTCCTCTACAGCCAATCCCGAGTGTGGGCAGTTATTCATATATTTGAAAAGGTCACATGTTTCACAAGGGTGGGGGGGAACTGCTCCTTTCCAGCCCCTCCCAATTGGCAACTGCCTAGTCACACAGCAGATGCCTATTTTTTATACAAAAACACTATGGCAGTGTATGTAGTATGCTCAGTGGGGACTGGGGGAGTGCTAAAAATGGGTCTCCTGGTGACAGGTTCCCTTTAAAGAGTAGCAGGAGCTGGGTAGATTAATATAATTTACAATTATTTATCAGCTTTTTCTGTGGTTAAAAAGTCAAGGAGGCATTTCTTTTAAAATTGACGGTCCTGCTTCCCTGACTGTATAGAGATGGTGGTCAATAAATGAATAGATCAGCCTCCATGACTTCTCAGTTATATAAGAGAAGATACACAGAATCCTTTCCCCTAAAACTATATATCTCCTGTTTTACATCATGCTGCCTGCAGATTACACTGTATTTGACAAAAAGGTGAAGAATTAGAGTAGTTATCATTTCAAATATGAAGCATATTATGCACAAACAACTTTCCTAGGCTTCTATAATGTAATGTAACTTCTTCTATGCATTTTGGGTTAAATACTGTATTTTTAGGTCTATAAGGCGCACCGGAGTATAAGGCGCACCATCAATAAATTCCTGCTAAAACCTCTAGGTTCATATGTAAGGCGCACCGGATTATAAGGCGCACCTGATTATAAGGATTAATGACCAGCAGGTGGCAGACCTGTGCATAGTTCAAGGCAGCTGTTGTCTGTAAGTAAGGTTCATGTATAAGGCGCACTGGGCTATAAGGTGTACCTTTGATTTCTGAGAAAATCAAAGGATTTTTTGTGCGCCTTATAGTCCGAAAAATACTGTAGATATATTGATTTACCTATTCTGTACTTTCTGTTCTGGCGCTGTATTAACATATTTCCCAGTACATCATTTTACAGTTTAATTTCTATAATGGTAATAAATATAGTCTGTAATTTTTAGGTCAACAATAGACATCACTATCTGAAGCATATGCACTAGGGGCAACTTCCAAGGATATTTATGGAGAGTTGGTATAAATCCAATGAAAATCTACAAAACCATCCAATCTCCCAATGTTGCCCATGAACAAATTTATATTCAAGGGCCCGATCAAAGTGGACATAACAGATAAAGTGAATGGCAAAACCTCATTTTCATTTTATTCATGCATTATTAGTAGGAGAAAGAGGAATAAACAAAGGAAAAAAAATATTCACTTGAAATAGCAATTCAGGATATTACAGAGATGATCACAATATGTGTCTAAAATATGCACCGCTCCTTCTTTCTTGGCCTATTGTACAGATATTTCTGTTCTGTATTCAATCATCCTTACTATCGGACAGCACTGTTTTTTTTAAATGGAGGTATGCACAAGAAGGTAGGAGGAGGGTTTGTAAAAAAAAAAAAAAAAAAAAGACGGTCCTGAACCATGGCACAATTCTGGCATCCTATTAAAAAAGGAGAATCTCCTCTTTAATATAATATCAGGATGTGTTCTAGGAGAAAAAGGGCCAGAGATAACCACTGTTAAATTTTAAGTAAAAAAAAAAGTTATTATTTTTTTCTTGCAGTGGGCAAGAAGTTGTGATTATTTGAGTGCCTTTACGCCGGAAACAAGGTGAAAGCACTGATAAATCTCCCCCGATGTGCGTGATTTGGTGACTCTACTGAACCAGAAAGTGCTTGTTACCTCTTATTAGGGTAATAACTGATAGTCTCAAATCTGTCCTTCTGCCAAATTCGCCTTTATGTAATCGCTCTATCATATTTTTCTCTAAACATGAATATGTGGTTCTGAAACCTTGAAGGAAAGGAGTCTTTTGATTTGCTCTACACCATACAGGTTGTTCACGATAATCTATTTTTAGATAATTAAACTTCGCTACAATGAAACATGTTTTTTCTTGGCTCTCACTAGCAGCTGCAGCAACACTGCTCCCCCTCCTCCTACACATCATGGATTTTATCTCACGTTGGTGCACTGCTTGCCATTACGGTTAATCATTTTATCAAAGAGCCGCTGCTGCCCTCCCTTTAATATAAATGGGCATCAGCCTAAGTTAGCAGAACGTCAACTACACATTGTATTTTACACTTATTGATAGTTCTTTCCAATATCCTGGTATGCAAATACTTGGTGTGAATGACAGCTAATATAAGGAGAGTGGCACAAATGATCAACTATTGAGTCTAAATTCAAAGAGCGGCCAGGTGGTCATAGAACACAGAAGCAGAATGTGCTGTAAATGGGGTAAAATGTTCCTTAAAGTAAGAGGCCTGAGAAACGGTCATAAGTGTCTACTTTCTAAGGATCGGACAGCATGAACCCCCACTTATCACAAGAACTGGTTTGAATAACATAGCAGCGAAGCATAAACAATGCTGCTCCACTGGGACCCTATGGAGCTGCCAAATAGTGCTTTGTTAGCTTAGTCCAATAGTTCCTCCTTCACCTCTAACTAACACTTGGGGGACACTTGTAGGATACATAAATATAGAATGCAGCTTATTGTGAGTTTTGACCATACGACACAGAAAGGGGAGCAGCCTGGAGAGCTGTTTACTCATACCTTATGATGAATAATGGCCCAACAAAGATTACTATTTAAAAAATAAACAAAAAGTTTAGGTGTGAAAGCTGACTGTATGGTTATAGGATTTTACAGTTTTGGAAATAGTATCCTAGTATTAAGGAAAGATGCCAGTGGGCAGTAGAGTATCACACTAATCCAATAGATCAGGAGGACAATTTTGAGCAGTGAATTGAACAGTTTAGCAGGCAAGAAATGGCTAATAAGAGAAGCAGAGGTATTTTCTCAGAAGAGAGACTAAATAGCCTATTGGGTACAGACACTATGGAGGAGATTTATCTTCAAGTTTCTGAGGCAAAACTGTTCTAGTTGCCCATGGAAACCAATCAGAGCTCAGCTTTAATTTTATAAACATCTGTGGGAAAATGCAAGCTGAGCTCTGATTGGTTGCCATGGGCTACTAGAACAGTTCTGCTCAAAGAGACTTACATAAATCTCCCCCTATGAGCCTATGTGAATTAGGTTTTCTGATGTCAGATGGTTAGTCTTGGGTTGGAGCAGACAGCTGGTTTAGGAACAGTCTGCTAGAGTAAAAATTTAAACTATGCAAAAGAGTTTCATGAATAATAGGCCTCCTCTCATACATATTTACAGCCATGGACACATGTCCCGATTATTAAATGGCTGCCCATCATTGTGTTTGGTCAGTAATTTATAATTCCGCCTGGAAAAGCCACCAGTCAACTACTTGCCAGTCATCTACTTGCCTTTAAGAACTATATAAGACTTTGAATACTACCAAACTGTAATATCAGGCACAGTCACAATAGTACTTATGGTGGCAGACACTTGTAAACAATAGAGAAGATACAGCACTCAGTGGAGCACTTCAGCCATTTACAGCAATGGCGGAGCAAAAGGCAGCAACCTCTCTTCCATATGTAAGCTGTGCAGATTGCACCCTCACATTCTATGGGTGAAATGCACCAAAACAGGCACCCAGACTTATCTCCCCTATAAAATATATGTTAACTTGCAAAAGATTGTTGGAAAGTCAACTTTTTATAGTTTGGGGACCCTCTAGCCCAGCTGCATATGGACAGGATGACAATATATATCGGTCTGGAGTCATGACTGTTTAACTTTCTTGCAATTGCTGAAACTAGTACATTTCTAAATACCCAACACAAGTCCTTTGTTCTGGTCATTGTGAACATGATAACACAATTTCAATAAACAGGATTTTGTTGTGCATCCCAACATATATTGACTCTTGGTAAGGGAAATTATATTATCACTGCAGAAATCATTGCTTTGGCCTCATCTGGATTTTGCAGTTCAGGTCTGGGCAGCAGATGATCAGATAAAATCCTGGTCATCAGAGGAGATTTGGGACACTGCACATAAATACATTTTTATACTGTCCAGGAGTTTCCACACACCACCTAAAACAAATACTGTCTGATGGCTGACTTAGCAGGTTTAAAACAATATTCATATCTTATGTTTGGCTACCTCTAGAGACAACAAGTCAAGTAAGACTGGTGTTTACAGAAGGTATTGCATGGTTTCCATCACTAAACCCAAGAACACTATAATAATCAAAATGAGATAAAAGTAACACTATATAAGAGCTAGATAAATACAACGTGAAATGCAAAAATAAAAAGGTTAACTCACTATAGCAGCGGTGGCAAACCGTTTAGAAGCCGAGTCCCCAAACTACAATCAAAACCCACTTATGTATCATGTGCCAACACATCAATTTAAGCAGTAACCTTCTTGGGCACAGAGCCCCCTGGACAGTTAGAATCGCAGGGGCAATGTAAATAGAGCTCTGTCCAGTGGCGTAAAGATCCTGGTATGGGCCCGTAGATGTTGGGTGGAAGATTTTTGCCCAAGAAGTGATGTAGAACCAATTCTATGTGTGTCATTGAGACACACATAGCACTGATTCAGCGACACAGGCAGGCAGGTCCCCACACTCTGCCTGCCTGTGTTCGCTATATGGCGTAGCTGTGATGACATCACGCCACCGCACCATAAACTGTGCGTAGGCCGGCAGAGCGTGGGCATGTGCCTGGCTGCTTCATTGAAAATGAGAAGTTGCGGAGAAGCATGGGCCCATGGAAGCAAGGCAAGTAAAAAGGTTTTTTTTTCATGGCTCCTACTCAGAGACAGTATATTTTTAGGAGTGTGTATGGAAACTCTGGACAGTAATTTTTAAGGGGTTGGGTTGTGGAAACTCCTGCTGGACAGTATATTTTTAGGGGGCTGTGCAAACTCCTGCTGGACAGTATATTTTTAGGGCCGGTGGTAGAAACTCCTGCTGGACAGTATATTGTTGCCCTCTGGTTTTTATGTGTGTTTGTCAGATGTTTTTATCACATACAGAAATACAAGTGCAATCATATTATGAGTAACAACAGCTTTTATTGACAGTTAGAATGAGTTAATGCAGGGAGTCAATATTTGCAGTGTTGACCCTTCTTCTTCAGGACCTCTGCAATTCTCCCTGGCATGTTCTCAATCAACTTGTGGACCAAATCCTGACTGAGAGCAGTCCATTCTTGCACAATCAATGCTTGCATTTTGTCACAATTTGTTGGTTTTTGTTTGTCCACTCGTCTCTTGATGATTGACCACAAGTTCTCAATGGGATTAAGATCTGGGGAATTTCCAGGTTATGGACCCAAAATCTCTATGTTTTGTTCCCTGAGCCATTTAGTTATCACCTCTACTTTATGGCAAGGTGCTGCTTCATGCTGGAAAAGGCATTGTTGATCACCAAACTGCTCTTGGACAGTTGGGAGAAGTTGCTCTTGGAGGACATTCTGGTACCATTCTTTATTAATGGATGAGTTTTTAGGCAAGACTGTGAGAGAGCCGTTTCCCTTGGCTGAGAAGCGACCCACACATGAATGGTTGCAGGATGCTTTACAGTTGGCATGAGACAAGACTGGTGGTATCACTGACCTTGTCTTCTCCGAACAAGCTGTTTTCCAGATGTTACAAACAATCGGAAAGGGGATTCATCAGAGAAAATGACTTTACCCCAGTCCTCAGCAGTCCACTCCCTGTACCTTTTGCAGAATTGATGTTTTTTTCTGGAGAGAAGTGGCTTCTTTGCTGCCCTCCTTGACACCAGGCCTTGCTCCAAGAGTCTCCGCCTCACAGTGCGTGCAGATGCACTGAAACCTGCCTGCTGCCATTCCTGACCAAGCTTTGCACTGCTGGTAGCCCAATCCAGAAGCTGAAATACTTTTAAGAGAGGGTCCTTGCTGGTCCTTCTTGGGCCCACTGGAGCCTTTTTGGCAACAATGAAACCCCTCTTCTTAAATTCCTTGATGATGGGCTAGAATGTTGACTGAGGTGCAATCTTTCTAGCTGCGATACTCTTCCCTGTTAGGCCAGTTTTGTGCAATGATGACTGCACGCGTTTCTTTAGAGATAACCATGGTTAACAGAAGAGAAACAATGATGCCAAGCACCAGCCTCCTTTTAAAGTGTCCAGTGGTGTGATTCTTACTTAATCATGACAGATTGATCTCCAGCCCTGTCCTCATCCAACACCCAAACCTGTGTTAATGGAGCAATCACTGAAACAATGTTAGCTGCTCCTTTTAAGGCAGGCCTGCAATGAAGTTGAAATATGTTTTGGGGGAAAAAGTTCCTTTTCTAGGCAAATATTGACTTTGCAATTAATTGCTGTTAAGCTGATCACTCTTTATAACATTCTGGAGTATATGCTAATTGCCATTATAAAACCTGATGCAGTAGACTTTGTAAAAATTAACATTTGTATCATTTTCAAAAATTTTGGCCATGACTGTATATTGTTGGGATAGGGGGGCTCCTGGACAGAATATAATAAGGAGTGATCCTGGACAGTATTTCATGGGGGGAGGGTTTGATCCCTGGACATTATATTATAAGGGGGCACTTTTATTATATTTTAAACCGGACAGTATATTATAAAGCGGGTCTCCTGAAGCATGTAACAGAAGATTGCTGGAAAATTGGAGACTCCTAGATATTTTATTTATAAGTGGGGTTTGCTGAGCATATTTATTAGCTAAATTAACGGAATTAACTAGTTAGGTCTGCTATGCTACATATTAATTACTAAAGCACTGCTGTTCACATATGGATTGCTGAGGGAGTCTGCTCTGATGGGGTGCAGGGTTACATATAAATTAATATGAATGATGAATATTGAATGGAAATAAACAAATTAATAAGAGGATATTGTTTCTTCATAACAATTAGTGGGCACTGTATAAAAATTAAGAGGTAGTTTTTATCTATGTGACATTATACTGTAAGTGACTGTGGTGTTTTTAGGTGGACAGTTCCGAGATGTGCTGCCCGGAGCTAAAGACGTCTTGTGATGAATTCTGTGGCAATAAGTCATGGCTGGAAAAGTCAAAGTTCTGTAGTTGATGGATAAGAATCTATTAGGAGCCACGAAGATGAAGTCCAGGACAGATCAGAGGTAGAAGGCTGGAGCTACGACTGAGTTATACATTAAGTGATGTTTATATCTCCCTTATGGAAGCCCTGGTGTTCAGTAATTTTTTTGCTGCTGTATAGTAATGTGCAGTATATTCCCAGCTGAAATTATATATGTAGTTTATCCATTACTGCAATATTATAAATATTACAGGCGGTCCCCTACTTAAGGACACCCGACTTACAGACAACCCATAGTTACAGACGGACCCCTCTGCCCACTGTGACCTCTGGTGAAGCTCTCTGGATGCTTTACTATAGTCCCAGACTGCAATGATCAGCTGTAAGATGTCTGTAATGAAGCTTTATTGATAATTCTTGGTCCAATTACACCAAAAATTTTGAAACTCCAATTGTCACTGGGGCAAAAGAAAAAAAATTGTCTAGAACTTCCATTATAAAATATACAGTTTCGACTTGCATACAAATTCAACTTAAGAACAAACCTCCAGACCCTATCTTGTATGTAACCCGGGGACTGCCTGTATTAGTATTGTACAGGTGTGTGGGTATATATTTATGTGCAACTGTATTTAAGTATTTGGTGTATGTATTTGTATAGTGCTGTGTTTATGTATGTGTGTTATCCATGAATAGTTTATGTGTGCATATGTCTGTGGAGTGCACATATGATTTATATGTTTTCTGAAGTATAACGCTCAGTATGGGACTAGCAGGTACAGTTTAGGTTTATGGGTGCCCAATTCTAAGTTCACACAAGGGCCCACTGGCTCTGTCCACAGCTTCTCGCTAGCTCTGGCCGTTCCAGTCACTTTAAAATAGTGCTGAAAACGGGAACTTCCTGGGACTGCAAGAAGGGGGGGGGGGGGGGGGCTTGATTCCTGTCTACCAAAACCTGTGCTGGGGTGACAGCATGGATGCCCACATAGAGAACACTGAGTGCCACCTCTGGCACCCGTGCCATAGGTTTGCCACCACTGCACTATAGAATAGATCCAAAAGCCACTAAACGATTTATTACTAAAAAAGTTAACTAGTAATTTAGTACCTTGGGAGAGATCTCAGAGCCATGTTGTGGAAACACTTTTATGAAAAAGAGTTTAAAGGGGTTGGCCACTTTTCATTAAATCTCTTCTATTAGACATGTCTCTGCAGGTATAAGAACATGTGTTTTTGCCTCCTTTAGGAGCATCAGCCTTTCCCTGTTCTCACCAGGCTGCTTGATACTCACCGTAGGCTTATGGTTCTAAAGATGGAATACAGGCAGTCCCCGGGTTACATACAAGATAGGGTCTGTAGGTTTGTTCTTAAGTTGAATTTGTATGCAAGTCGGAACTGTAGATTTTATCATTGTAATCCCAGTCAGAAATTTTTTGGTTTATGTGACAATTGGATTTGAAAAATGTTGGGTTGTCATAAGAATCAAGATTAACACTAAAGCTTCATTACAGACATAATTTATAACTGTTACAGCTGTTTATTGTAGCCTAGGACTAAAGTACAATAAATTACCAATATCCAGAGGTCCGTTTGTAACTAGGGGTCGTATGTAAGTTGAGTGTTCTTAAGTAGGGGACCGCCTGTAATGCCTACAAGAAAGGTAACACTGTACAAAACTGGTGTATATATCAATTTACTGCTACTTTTAATATTTAACAGAATGAAATAGATGTCCAATTTGTAAGACACAACCAAATACTAGAGTATACATGCAAGACTATTTGAGGCATTATAAAAGACCAAACCTTCATTTCTGAATGAGCTTAGGTAAGCTTAGACAACATGGAAAACAAAAATTAAGCATAAAGTGTCTTACAGACTACAGAGAAATACATTTATAATATATAGCATAAAATATGCTATGACAGTTAGTTCATCTTCATGAATTTCTTTCACCTTCACATCATACTCCACCCACGTTTTGTGCACCAGGTTATGCAACCCCTTCCAATTTAATTACTTTTGTAAGTTACAGATGCAGTTGTCATGTTGGATGCATTCTGGCCACTAGGATCATGACTTGTCCAGCCACAGAAAAGTATGGAGCAGCAGACATCATTTCCAACTATCCTTCACTGCAGGACTGTCACACAATCTGTCACATTGCCAAAACTGGAACTAACCTCAGCACTTCAACCAATGGCAGCTCATCCTTCCACCATTGACGACACACACATATTACATGTGCTGTGCCATGCCTCAGAGCTATGTATTGGATTATCACTTTCTGCAAAATAATTATATAGTATAGGAATGCAGAGACAAAAGAAATTATATGCAGGACACAGGTAACTACAGATTTATATACAGCCAGTACATTTAGTCTGTGATCCAGAAACATTTATTCCAGAAAATATTCAGGAATAAACAGACTTGTAGCTCTGTGAACATCATAATTAATTCTTCATCTTTTCTTCAACTATGGACTTAAGTTTGGTAGTTTAGTGTCCCAAAACACACAAAAAGAAAATTGACAATTTATTTCCACCTTTAATTTGACTGATAATATGTACAATGACAAACTCCTAAATTTACAGATCCATATAAGGGTTTGTTTTTTGGAGCAACTGTATTGTAATTGGCAACGGACCACTAAGAGGTCTAAGGGTAAATTCACACGCGGTATGCCCGCCGTGCCGTGTGCCAGGGGTGAGGAGGAGGTGGCCCCTCCTCCCTCCATAGGAAATAGCTGCCGCATGTACGGCCCCGCAGACGGCAGTGTGAATAAGCCCTAAGTTTGTTTACAAAGGGCGGGTGTGCTGTCCTGACCACTACCTGATAAAGCAATACTTTCAGGCAATAAACACCTATATAAAATGCAGAGAAACTGAGAAACAATACCTCAGCCAAAATGAATCAAGTTCCCACAATAAAATTCAAAAATAAGGGAAATCCAGAAATCAATATAAAAATATATTGGGCAGTGAGATAGCTCAGTGGTTAGCACTACAGCCTTGCAACACTGGGGTCAACATCTGCAAAGAGTTTGTATGTTCTCTTCTTGTTTGCGTGGGTTTCGTCTGGTTCCTCCGGTTTCCTCCCACACTGCAAAACTTACTATGTAGCGCACATAGCGTTATCTGTGTGCACTATACAAGTAAAGGAATTATTAGTATTTATTATTATGTTATTAAATGACCAAAACAGTATTGAAAACATACCACTTAAACGAGGAAAACGAGCAGAATGAACAGGGCTACGACCAGGTCATCGTGTATACATGGTGTCTCACGAAAGATGCTTTGTTAAGGGTTTGTGTCGGGGATCAGCTTCTATGGTCTGTATTTAATCATTTTTGTTGCCCTCTTGCATTTTTCCCTCTGTATTTATGCTTATACCGGGTATATGCGAACCTGTATGTAGTTGTGATTTACTCTGCTCTAGGTGTCAGCATAAGTAGTTGGTTTTCTTCCCATACTTCAAAACATACCGGTAGGTTGATTGGATTGTGAGCCCCATTGGGGACAGGGACCGATTTGGCAAGCTCTGTGCAGCACTGCATAATCTGTGTGCGTTATATAAATAAAGGAATTATTATTATTATTTTACATTCATTTAGTGTACACCATGACCTGTTAGTAGCCCTATTAATTCTTTGTGTTTTTCTCATTATAATGTATGTTTTTTTTAATATTTACTGTATATTTTTGTGCTTTAATAAAAAGAAATTTTATATTAATTTCTGGGTTTCCCTTATTATTGTGTTTATTTAGCATTACTTTCAGGCAGTAGCAGACATGCTTGTGGTCGGAGCGGCACTAATGGCCAGCACTACATCTGAATGTAATAGAGGAAAGTATGAGCGGTTTATTACTTCCCAGTCATATATAAACATTTTTGTATACTTATACAGTATATAATAATTAGCATACCCATTGTCTAAGAAGTAAAAGGGACTAACCATCGGCAGTATGTATACTATAGTACATACATCCCTATACATTTATATCATTGTTCCTAAAACCAGCATTCAAGTACAGGCAGTCCTCTACTTAAGCACACCCGACTTACAGACAACCCATAGTTACAGACAGACCCCTCTGACCCCTTTATTGATAATCCTTGGTCCCATTACAGCAAAAAATGTTTAAACTCCAATTGTCACTGGGGACAATTTTTTGTCTGGATCTATAATGATAAAATATACAGTTTCAACTTAAGAATAAACCTCTGGACCCTATCTTGTACGTAACCCAGGGGCTGCCTGTAATGTCTACAAATATGTATTTTTAAGGTAAATTTAACTGGATACACAACCATTAGCAATACAGGACAGTAAATTTGCAGTAAGTGTATGTTGTATCCGAATGTTCCCCTTTTGGAGCTTTTGAAATACATACAAGACGACAAGTCAAGCATAATAGATAACATATGTGCTGCATTCCAGGACAGTGTCTCAGTGGACCCTGGAGAAGCATAAAAGCGTTCTGTGGACTGCTCCTGTACTTGTCTGATCAGTAAAAGAAGAACTTTCCTTCACTAGACTGTAGTCTGGTGCAGTACAGCTGTATTCTGGTGCTGGGTAGACTTTGCAATTAACAGCCCTGTAGAGGGGTCCTTGAGAAGAAATTAATCTATGCAGAGAACTTGCACATCCAGTGTTAATGGCAGTGAAATACCATTCATAATAAAAAAAAATAAAAAAAAGCAAACAATCAAATGGGACCACACTATTTACCCATTGCTAACATGCAAATCCTTCACCCACATACATCTAGTTAAAATTTGAGTTTGTCAGAAATCTTGACCCATCAAAACTGCAGCATTATATGGAGAACAGGGAGAATCCATGGGTTAAAAACTCCCCATAACAAGGTCATGTTTATGTGTAGCCTTTAAATTGCATTTTGAAACACAAATCCATGGCTCAAGTCCTCTTTCTCGAAGCTTGAAACTCCTCCCCTTCAGCAATTGAGTTGTTTTTCAAAACGCAATTGAAATGCAAAGTGTGAATGCAGCCTCAATGATTTGTAAAGCGCTACGGAATTTGATGGCGCTATATAAATAAAGATTATTATTATTATTATTATTAAGTGTCAAAAGGGTGGATGCTTTAAAAACAAGTTACAGAGAAACCTTATTGTGATGTTGGCAAAGTACAGAAGGGTATGGCCCACAACTAGATTGAGCTGAAACTCATGAATTGAAAGCTTTAAAACTCAAGTAACATCTGCTGAAACCTTGCAAATATACGCAACAAAAAGAAAGATGTGTATGGCCACAAAAAGCCATTGGCCCACATTTATTGAAGTGTTTGCACCAGTTTTCTGTCCGTTTTGTGGTGCGGCTACACTGTGTCCTACAAGGCAAAAAAAATGTGCACCTAATGGGCTGTGTTAGTGCTTAGTCGGACCGTGCACCACAATTCTGCAGCATGAACAAAGTGCACCAAAAATAAAGTTGGCGCATACTACCTGAGCAGTGAGGGGGTGCCAGATTCATGAACAACGTGCACCACAATTCCTGAATCATAATTCACATAACGCAGTTTGCACTGTTTTTGATAAATGGATTTAGAGTGCACCGGATTAATGAAGACGGGTGCACAGTCTCCATGAATCTGTTCTCGGTCTCCATGAACTCCAAAGCGCATAAACTGAGTGCACCAATTTTTCTGGTGCACTCAGTTAAATGGGCGTGTGCCACAAATATGTTGGACTTGCCAACATGCCACCCTTTAGGTGCACAGTTTGGTGTCGTGACGGACAAAGTACTGCCGTAAACACTACATAAATACATGTGCAAGCAGTTTGCATATGTATTTATGTGCAAAGACTGCCAGAATACACTGCACAGAGCCCTTGATAAGTGTGGGCCAATAAATGCTATAGAATATTAAACTAACTATTTTTATTGAGGACTCATGTAAAAAAAAAAAAAACACCATTGGATGTTGTGCTATCAGAAGAGCAGACAACCTACCTGAATACCCTCTCACCTGGGTCTCAATAGACCTGTATTACACCAGTGTCTGGACACCAGCTCTGACCTAAAGCTGATAAAGCATGTGCTAGATCTAATATAAAGATAAAGTATCACAACATTTACAATTATTGCATTTAGTACAGAGGGACCAGAAATACATACAAAAGGTAACAAATTATATATACATCACGAGCGTATGGAGAGAGTGGCTGGCTGCCCCACACATAACACCAAACAACCTCAGAGTTCAGGGCACCGGCTTCATGTGCAACGCCCAGAGGACTCTGCTCCATATACTTTCCTGGCCGTCTTCTCCAATTGTGGTGCATCCGAACATGGATTTCGCTCACATGGCCATCTTGTTTGCCCCAGTATGCTTACACATTTCCAGCTGCTCTTTATACCATTGTCAGAAATAAGGTTAAAAGTGAATGCTGAACTGAAACAAGGAACAAATGAACTGTTGGGCTTAGGGTTATTCTCCATTTATTAAATTGTCTCCATGAAGTATGATTCACACTGGCAGTACTTTAGTATAATAATAATAATAATAATAATAATAATAATAAAAATAATAATTGGCTATAAACCTAAAAATTAGCCAAACCAATCCACTCTTATGATATCATTTTTGTGTTTAGCCCTTTAATCCATGAAAACCAATATCATTTTGCGATAAAATTTGTTTTAAAAAATCTGAGCAATCCATTTCACCCTGAACTAAGCATCACTGCATGTAAACATAGTAGTAATGGTAAGGTATGTACATGGCAACCCCCACTCTCCTCCTATATTAGTCATCCTAATATATAATATTATGTACATTAGTGAACTAAATAATATATGGTTAAAAAGTGCTGAGTCAAGTACATGTCATAGAGTGTCACTCAGAATTATAGAAATCTTGAAGTTTACAGCCAACAATTGATGGATTTATTCCAATGGTAGGAAGTATTGATCACAGAATAAGTGAACTACCATTACTAGGATGGCGGTCTTATATTCGTAGGTAAAAGGATTACACGGTCTGGCCTAGTGGCCAAGTGATAAATCCATTATATAGTCATTTTCCTGACAGAAGGAGACATTATTTGTGATTGTGCAGAATAAATAATTGTATATTCTGTTAGTTCAGATATTTCTGGAGGCAGCAATATGAATTATTATTATCAATAAAAAAGGAAAAGGGTTTTAATTATTTTAAACTTTAGCTTTATTTAACTTTTTTCTCTTAAGTTTTTTTTAGTTGCCCTAGAGAATGTAGTATTAATCTAATTCATACCGGTTACATTTTCCAATTAAATATGATGTCAGATTCTTAATATAAATGCTATCATGACCTTGTAAAAGATCATAGGCCACCAATTCTTCATCCCCCTGTTACTATGTTAAAGGGAAAATCATGGAGGCCCCTTAATCTGACTCGCTATTTAGATGCTTGGGTGAGGTGTCAGAGTTGGTTCCGAGGTTCCTTCATATACTTCCCCTTCCTGTTTCTTATGTATATAAATTGTATATGTCAAGAAGAGGTTAATATGTGTATTAGTAATTGGATTCAGCAAGATAGAAATGTTTTTTCCCACAAATCATATTTATCACAAATGTACAGGAAAGCTGATAAATATTTTACTGTAAGGGTACCTTCACAGGTGCGGGTTTGCAATGCAGCTTAATACAGCATTGTTGTGTAGTGTATGGCATATGAAAATTCCATATACATACTATTGCTCTCCAACTGTGGCATAATATGCATAAAAAACATGTCATTCCATGATCGTGGAAACCAAGGTAATGTGCATGACATCATAGAAATGGGAATGCATGCTTGCCATTAAAGGGGTTGTCCGAAAGTTAGAAAAAATTGGAAGGTGGCCGGGGGAATGGGGCTGCATAGATAAATAAACATGTACTAAACTAATCCTTCCATTCTAGTTTATAGGAGCACAGAAGCTCAACTATGACAGCTTCTAGCCGGCCTAGCACACTGTATCAGATGCCTGCATGTGGTGAAAGGTGGGCGTATCAGGCCACCCGGAAGATGTCGTAGTGGAGCTTCTGTGACCCTGTACACAAACAGTGGCATGGCACAAAAGGAGTGCGGTACACCAGGAGGGGAGTATGTATGTTTATTTATGTAGCCTGCCCCCTCCACAGGCCACCTCGCTATTTTTTCTAACTGTCAGACAATGCCTTTAAAACCACGGCTAGCACCCATCCCCAAAAAATATGCTTGTGTGCAAGAGGTCTTACACATAGCATTTGGCAATGAATACATTAGCAGCTCACCTGCCTATCTCAATCAGATTTGTCCACAAAATTTAATCCATAGCAGGCGTCCGACTGTACTGTATTGTTCCCAAGAATTCCAGGAGTGAACCCCTAGTGATCAGACATTTATAAACTGCTTTGTGCCATTTGTGATGTAGGGCCAAAAAATTCCTGATACCTATTCTATCAACTAGTTGTCATGTTGCCAAGAACAGTCAGAATAAAACTCTGGATTGTGTGCCATATTCTTTAAATGAATAATCCAGTCCATAAAAACAAGCTTCATTAACTCATCAGGCTGACAAACCAGAAGCTAAGCTCACACAATGCAAGCTTAGGGCCTGGGTTCCCATTAAAGCTTCACAGGCCCTACATATATGAAATTTCAATAATAAAGATATCATATCTATGAACAACTTCTGCTACATGTGAAGTACAAACATAACATATTCATCTAATATTCACAAACACATAGGTTTTACCAACTTTTGTATAGGCAGTGACCAAGATATGTATTAAAAAAGTCAATGTAGTCTGCTCACCCAGGTGCACTCAAAGTGCATAGACATGCGGCAGGCACCAGTTGAAGGCACGGAGAAAGCAAGCAGAAGTCCAGCACTCTTTCTGATGGTGAATAGCGATAAACTCCACTGTATAAAATCAAGGCAAGTAGCAGGAACACTGATGCGTTTCGGGAAGCACTATCCTTAGTCATAGCATTGCTATGTGAGAAAAAATGGGGAAGCCCTTTTAACACCTTATTTTTAGTTTTACTGAATAAAAAAAAAAATTACACAAATGTACCCTAATGAGGAAAAAAATGAAAATAAAAAATATGACACAGCAAATAAAAAAAATGCACCTTAAAAAAAGAACAAACACATGGAAACACAAACAAGTATTGCCCCAAGCCTTGACCTTGAGGTGGTTCTCCTTACTTAGGCTTACATGGCAAGTTATACACGGATGCTTACCTGGAACTGTGACATCTGGTGCTGGCTTGGGTTCACCAAACAAGAATTCATATTTCGCCTTAGCAACATTCTGGGAGTGTGCAGACGTGTTATTAACCCAAACAAATCTTTCTGCCTGGTGAAAAAAATAGCATTTACATTAAGAATACAAAATAAATCTAAATCAATCAAAACAACCTTCCTAGGTTACATACACATCTCTTCATTCAGTAATTAACCCCTTGTCACCGACACTAGTTTTCAGCTCAATGACCAGACTCTATTTCTCAAATCTGACATGTATCATGATAATTGGTTCTAACTTTGGAACGCTTTAACATATCGATGATTTTGAGAATGTTTTCTTGTGACACATTGTACTTCATGTTAGTTGTAAAATTTAAGTGATAAGTTTTGCGTTTCATTCTGAAAAAAAGTGAAAATTTGGCAAAAGTTTGTAAAAATTCTTCATTTTCCAAGTTTGAAATGTTCTGCTTTCCAGTCAGGAAATAAAACTACCCAAAAAGTTTGATAATTAACATTTTCGGAATGTCTGCTTTATGTTGAGATGATATTTTATGCGTCCTCTCATTCTTCTGCGATGTTATGAGGTGCAGAACTTTAGGTGCCATTTTTCTCATTTTCATGAAAATTGCTGAGACTCACATTTTGAGGGAAAACTCAGCTTTCAAGTGACTTTGAAAGGCCTAAATAATAGTAAAACCCCATAAATTACCCCACGATAGAAACTTCACCCCTCAACTTATGCAAAACAACTTCCATTGAGTCTATTAACCCTTTAAGTGTTTTACATGGGTTAAAACAATATGGACCTGTGATTTAGAAATTTTTGGATTTTTTTGGAAAATACATTCATTTAGGCCAAAACTGACAGTTTCATAATAAATAAAATGAAGAAACGCTCTGCAACATCTAATGCCCAATTTCTCCCGAGTGTACTGATAATCCATACTTGGTGGTAAACTGCTGTATGGGCACATGGCCGAGCATAGGATCAAAGCAGCGCTATTCACAGCAGATTTGTATTGTCACATTGTACAAGCTATAGATTTTATTAACTATTTCAAGGGGGACACAAACAAAATCATCAATTTTTATTTTGGATTTTTAGCACTTTTTTTCCCCGCTCACCATAATGTAAAAATAATATTTTATCTTTATTCTCTGGTTCACTACGATTACGGTGATACCTCATTTATATGGTTTTTCTTATCTTTGCTCAATTTTACTGAGCAAAACCAATATTGAAGAAAATCGCATTGCTCAGTTACTTACAAGTGTATTGCAGTGTAGAGGCTTGATCAAGTGATCGGATGAAATGTATGAAGCCGGGTCCTGCCAGGAAGGCAGAACCCGGCGAGAAGAGGAGCCGGAAGCCTCGGGTCACTCGGCGGACCCGGGGGCAGCGGCAGGAGGGATCGGATCCCCCGGTAAGCACACCGGGGGGTCTGATCCACGTGGGACACACTTGCACGCCACGGTCATACTTGACCGCGGCGTGTAAGGGGTTAAACACCCAGGATCGGAGTTTTTCCGATCTCGGGTGTTAGTGCCGGGTCTGGGCTGTGATATCACAGCCCGACACCGGCACTATACTGACCCGATGTCCCGAAATCTTCTTCTGACGCGGCGCCGTAGAAAGGCGTCGCGTCAGAAGAAGTACCCTTAACGACCGACGTAGATTCCCGATAGGGCGGTCATTAAGGGGTTAAATAATGGAAGCATAATAAATGCCGCACCATCCCTAAAACACCTCACCAACTACTATCTTTTAATATGAAAAAGTCCTGCGTGAGAAATTGGGTATAATTTAACACTGAAAATAAAACAATTTGAGAACATGTGTTTCATCAGCCAGGGATCTATAGAGAAATTGAAAAAAAGTATTCAGCATTTGGAAATATTAATAATGGGGAGGGGGGGGGGTGAAATAAAAAGAGGCGTTATGTGCTGTTTAGTATGAAGACACAATGGTCAAGATTTCTCAAAAGTAAAGCAAACTGGACTAGGTGCATTTTGCCTCACAAATATGCAGGGTCTGGCAGATTATTGAATACCGATGCAGGGTCTTCAATTTTCGGGAAGTCTGCACCATCTTTTTTTTAGGCGCATCTTTCTGTGGAGTTGTTGTATTAAATGTGTCGCAAACTGAGTAACCCCTTTAGGTGCAGTTTTTTCTGTCTTGTCGGGGATAGTGCAGTCGCGACACAAGACTGGCGCAGACACTTTACATATGTGGGCAAGCAGTTCTTTCTAGTGCAAAGTTAGACAGAAAACTGGCGCAGGCAGCTTACGAGAACAGGGGGTGGGTTCCAATGGGCTCCAAGGTAGCTCCGTCGGACCCCTCGTTGCTCCCCAAGATGAGTGGAGCAGACGGATGCGCATGTCCGTTCTGCTCCATTCATCTCTATGGAGCTGATGTAGATTGCAGAGCGCCACTCATCTCAAGGAGCGACCAGGGGTTCCAACGGACCCCCGATTCTCATGATCTGGAGGGTCTCATCACTGAGACCCCATCCAATCATCAAGTTAGGGCCTAACTTGTCTCATGGGAATACCCCTTTTAGTTGAATTTGTATGTAAGTCCGCAAAAGGTATAATTTATAACTGTAACGCCAGACAAAAAATGTTCTTGTCCCTTTGCCGCCATTACCATCTATTGGGGACGTATGTACAGTTGCAAGCTTGCGGCCGTTCATATGTTCCCCCATAACTCTTATTGTTAGTTTTACATGTACAATAAAAAAAAATGTAAAAAAAAAGAAAAAGTCCTGCACAGTGCACATGTGAACTTGTTCTAAATTACACAGAAGTCAGATTTAGTTTTTTTTCACATATGGGACAACTTCCTGTACTACAATGCTTAAAGGACACCTGTCATCAGGTCTGTGTCACTAGTCCTGTCACTACTACCTGTTGGAGCAGCTCACAAGGATCCCATCCCAGCCTTTATCTAGTTATTTCATACATTAATCATTGTAAAATCATCTATTCTTTATCATGTAAATGAGGCTGGTCACATGGTCAGAGGCAGTGATGTCACTCCTGTTCCCCCTCCCCTCTCCTCCCCCTGCTCATGTCTGTGTGTTATGTATAGTAAAGTATTGCTGGTGTCTGTGCTGCATCTGCTGACATGCTGCATCCTCCTAATATACAGGTGAGAGACACAGACATCAGCTACACATGAATCTGACATGTTCTGCTGTAACATGGCTGCCTGGAGCTGTTGTATCCCTCCTAAACACACACACATGCACACACAGGCTGCAGGGGGCGTGGCCACCAGCACCAGGAAGCACATCATTATACAGCCTCACATCATTATACAGCCTCACATCATTACACAGGCTGTCAGTCAAGCACTGGGGGTGTGGCTGTACCTCCCACTCATGAATAGAGTGGACAGCTTGAATATGCTAATGCTTCATTGGACATTTCACAGGTCATTTGCATACAGCTTTAGGACCTCATTGCTTAGGTTTACAGGCATGTAGAGGGACAATGAAGGGATAGATGCAATGCTCTCTAATGGCAGTTTATGAAAATATATTTAGTTTAGGGGGGTTATTTTGCATGACGGGTTCTCTTTAAGATGTATAACTCCAAGCTCAGCAATAGTTCTTGGGATGTAAAACAACTCTGCTCAGAGGTCGCACTAACATTTTTCCAGAAGGGCAATAATACTCTTCTTACTTTTTTGGGGGGAGTATTTTTAGCCAAGGAGGAGTATGAAATTTTCAGTAATACAAGTAGCCATATATAATGTTAATAGACGCTATTTATACAAGAACATCATCTCAGTCAGTATCTTCTGTGCTGTAAAAAAAAGGTGGCAGTAAAAGTAATGTTACATCATACAGTAAACAAGGGGTACACAACTTTGCTCAGAAAGTTGTGACTGATGCCAACAAACACCCCAAATCAGGCTGTTTCTGGCAACACCAACCAGCGACCTCCACCCCCAAGCCAAACTGTGGCTCATGCACACACCCCTCCTCCTAACCAGACAGTGCCGCTGTTAAGAGCTTTTTTTTTAAGTTTTTATTAAAACATTTTGTGTTTTAATACCGCACGCCTGGCACACAGGTCACAGAGACCGCACGCCCACCACACAGGGCACACCTTGCCATCAGCACTTTCAGCTCTGTGCAGATAAACTAGTAACCCTTAGTGCTCACACAGCACAAGCTATACACTTCATGTAACTTGTTTACTTATGATTTCTACCACTTATGACATGTTTCTTGCTCCTCCATGTGATGGAAGCTGCCAGGCTGTCACCATATACATCCTGTATGTGCACTTTGCAGTGTTCAGTGGATAAACTACCGTATATACTCGTGTATAAGCCGAGTTTTTCAGCACAAAAAATGTGCTAAAAAACCTCACCACGGCTTATGCATGAGTCAATAATAAAAAAAAAAATTAATACTCACCCTCTGGCACTTGGAACCTCGGCGGCGGCTCCGCTTCTCTCTTCTATCTACACTTGCCGGCAGTCGCGTCTATGCGATCTGCCGGCGGGCGCACAATATGATGCAGCGGTGTCGCCGCCGATCGTAGTGTGCTCCCATGGTCAAGACAATCTCCCGACAAATCTGCGGCAACTGTGTGATGCCATCATGTCAATATGGACCAAAATCTCTGAGGAATGCTTCCAGCACCTTGTTGAATCTATGCCACGAAGAATTGAGGCAGTTCTGAAGGCAAAAGGGGGTCCAACCCGTTACTAGCATGGTGTACCTAATAAAGTGGCCGGTGAGTGTAGGTGACCATATTAAGGACTTATAATTGCCCTGTTAAAGTTTTGGATTAGTGTCCAACCCCTTTAAAGGTCATGGGCACTAAAAGGTATTTCATGTAGTGTAGCTGTGTGTTATCCTTTCTGAAAAAAAATGATGGCACACAGATGATTTTCACCGTCGTGTGCATCTTCCCCTAACCTGAGTGTTGTGGCCTCTTTGTGCCGAGAATCAGCAGAGGTGCAGGGGGAGAGACCTATACTGATCCGATACTGATACACTTTTCCTATATTAAAAAAAAAAAAAAAAACCCTTTCAAGAGCATCTGTCATCCTCTCAAGAAGGGGATGCCGTCCACTTAAATACTAACATCAGCAATGTTTTATATTTTTCCCTTCTAACATTACCTCTTCAATAGCAATTAATGTCATTAGTTTCTGCATCCAATGAACTGAGCTGTGAAGTGTAAATTACAGACACCTACCACTTGACAGTTCATTAGATTCGGAGGCTGAAACCAACATCAACAACCAAAGGTTAAAGGGAGAGGTAAAAAAAAGAAAAAAAAGAGGTATGCATATATCCCTGAGGTCAAGAACATGATAGGTCCTCTGTAACATGTGCACTAAATGTCCTGATCCTCAGGGTGCGTTCACACGTTCAGTTTTTCAGATGCAGTTTTCGATGTCCAAACCAAACTCGGTGATATGTTCGCACCCATTATGATCCATGCCTGCTTTTGGTTTTGAAAACAGCATCTAAAAAACTTAACATGTGAACGCACCTTTATAGAAGAACCTATGATGTTCCTTCAGGGTGTCAGGAAATAACCTTGCTGCCTTCTCAAAATCCCACAAGATTTGAGCTGGCATCTCACATCTCTTTCCGATGGACACAAAATGGTCTGGTAACATCCTTTACCTAACAATAATAAAAAAAAGTGTGAAACCAAGAACAGCTTTATACCATGAGGAGAAGAGGACAAGAGATTATATATGGCTCAGACACCACCATCCAGCACATTCCCCAAGGACGTGTTAAATATCTGCACAAAGAAACAGGCCTTGTATCAGATCCCATAGAAGGCGACAGCGAGGCGGGTTGAGTCGCTATTGTCTGGTACAACTAGAATCCAGAGAGCACAAAGGATATAGTACAGGGGGAGGAAACTTGTGAATACACATGGACATGTAGGCACTTGCTAGGAAGTATCAGAACACAGGTGAATGTTGTAGAACTGTTCATATACAGCGTAGGGCTGTGCTTTCACATTGAGGTAATGAATGCACCTCTGTTATACTAGAAGCCATGGTGTGTTATTCACAGCACAGAAAGGTCCACATACACACAGGAGCCTCAGGATATGGAAGCTACAGAGTGACAGGCACATTGTACCTCACTCAAAAGTCACCTACCATCAAGCCTCCATGTAGTCCACACTCAATAAATACTGAAGATATCACCCAACAGCAGAGCTACTACTGCCATATACTGTACACATGAGTAATACCGACCTATACTACCTCTGCATTAAAATATAGCACTAACACGCATAGTAGATAATATCACTATATCCCCACACACAGGATATAGCAAACAGCAGAGCTACTACTGCCATATACTGCACACATGAGTAATACCGACCTATACTACACCTACACTACCTCTGCAGTAAAGTATAGCACTAACACGCGTAGTAGATAATATCACTACAGGCAGTCCCCGGGTCACATACAAGATAGGGTCTGTAGGTTTGTTCTTAAGTTGAATTTGTATGTAAGTCGGAACTGTATATTTTATCATTGTAATCCCAGCCAGAACTTTTTTGGTCTCTGTGACAATTGGATTTGAAAAATGTTGGGTTGTCATAAGAATCAATATTAACACTGAAGCTTCATTACAGACTCCTGTGATAGCTTTTACAGCTGATCATTGTAGCCTGGGACTAAAGCACAATATCCAGGGGTCCGTTTGTAACTAGGGGTCGTATGTAAGTCGAGTGTTCTTAAGTAGGGGACCGCCTGTATATCCCCATGTACACACAGGATATAGCAAACAGCAGAGCTACTACTGCCATATACTGTACACATGAGTAATACTGACCTACACTACCTCTGCATTAAAGTATAGCACTAACACGTATAGTAGATAATATCACTATATCCCCATGTACACACAGGATATAGCAAACAGCAGAGCTACTACTGCCATATACTATACATGGAGTAATAAAGACATACTACACCTACACTACCTCTGCATAGTATAGCACTAACACGTTTAGTAGATAATATTACTATATCCCCAGCAGCCATGCACACACCGGATATAGCAAACAGCAGAGCTACTACTGCCATATACTATACATGGAGTAATACAGACCTATACTACACCTACACTACCTCTGCATAGTATAGCACTAACACGTACAGTGGATAATGTCACTATATCTCCATGTACACACAGGCTATAGCACACACCAGAGCTACTACTGCCACATACTGTACACATGAGTAATACAGACATATACTACACCTATACTACCTCTGAATAGTATAGCACTAACACGTATAGTAGATAATATTACTATATCCCCAGCAGCCATGCACACGCCGGATATAGCAAACAGCAGAGCTACTACTGCCATATACTATACATGGAGTAATACAGACCTATACTACACCTACACTACCTCTGCATAGTATAGCACTAACACGTACAGTGGATAATGTCACTATATCTCCATGTACACACAGGCTATAGCACACACCAGAGCTACTACTGCCACATACTGTACACATGAGTAATACTGACCTACACTACCTCTGAATAGTATAGCACTAACAAGTCCAGAAGATAATATCACTATATCCCCAGCACCCATGTACACACCGGATGACGCACGGACATATATACTGGGTAACACACAGCGGGTTACAGCCTCCTTTGTGCCCTCACACCTCCTCCCCGGCAGAGCGCCGCCCACTGGTAAGAGGTGCACATTACACCGGAGGTTCTCCCCGTGTCACCAGCAGATGGCAGGCAGCAGTGTGTAGAGCAGGGGGCGAGGGTTACACATAACTGCTGCTGGCTGGAGATGAAGGAGCGGTGTGCACGGTCCTGCCGGCCCATCTCCCCGCTCCACACACACGTACACATAACCACACACTTACCTGCTCGGCTGTATTTCTCTCATGGAGACAGCCTGCTAAAGTAGCAGGGGCCATTCCTCCCTGCCCCCTCCCGGGGCAGCCGTGGAGAGCCAATGTAGAGGTGGTGACAGCAGGACAGGACTCTGTGCCCCCACTTGCTCTTTGATCTCCAGCCAGAAGTGATGTGGACACGCTGGAGCTGTGAATAGGCGCTCCCCCTCCCTCAGCCGACTCGTGCCTGTGTGTAGTGCTGCCTGCCATCTGCTGGTAAAGGGGCGCAGCTCCCGTGTAATGCCCCGCTCCCGCCAGCAGATGGCAGACTCTATACTCCTTCATCCTGAACACTGAGATGAGAGCTGCTTCTTTCCCCTTCTTTATATTTCACACATTTCTGTAAATGTATTGTACGTCTTCTAGGCTGACAAAGATTTCCCACAAGTACAAATCTGTGGTCGGTCACTGAATCACGGACTAAGCAGTGTCCTTAGGGTGATGCCACAAATGACGTTTTGAATCCGTTTTGAAGCAGTCCATCCAAAAACGCATCCGTTTTTGACCAGTTTTAATTAAGATAATTGGTAAAACCTGACAAAAACCTGCTTAAAAACGGACCAAATACGGGTTCAAGACACCATGTGTGGCATCACCCTAAGAAGGAACGCGCTCGGCCTGTGGAAGCGGACTGTACTGTACAACACGGTACTGATTATGGAGGGGACATATACAGAGGGGACACAATAGGTGACAGGGAACAGAATAAATAAGCTAATTCTATAAATAAGTAAGGCTGCAAGAACCAGTCATCCATCATCTTTACTGGGGGCGCACACTGAAAGCCGTAAAATCCAAGCCCAAAAGAAAACGTGTTTTTTCAACATTTTCACTGCATTTGGAATTTTTTTCCCACTTCACTGGACATGGCATGGAATATTAAATACTGTAACTATGAAGTGCAATTTGTTGATTTGTTAATGTCCGTACTGGGCCTTCTTATTATGGAGTACGGGTAGGCCAGGTAGTGGGACTCCTACTCCATCCGGGCTTCGGTCCTGGGCTTTTGTAATCTAAGCGTCGACGGACACCTTGTTTTTGCAATCTGTGGGGGTCTCAGCAAGTTAGGTCCTAACCCGTGGATAGGGCCTAATTTTTGTTCGTGGGAAAACCCCTTTAACACTGGGACCAAAGGGGTGGATTTTCCTGCAGAATTTTTATTCCACACATTGCTGCAAAAATCCAGCTGGAGGCGCCTGTTTTATACTGCAGCTTTCAGACATGATTTCTGTGCAGCTAGCCCAGCTTCAGACCATTGTATTGCAAAAATTTAAAGCCTTGCCAAAATGTTCCGCATTTCAATTGTTGCGTTAACCATTTTACACTATAACTTTTTGATGCAGTTTTGTTTAAGTCCTGTCAGTCTTGTAGCTACTGGCCATTTTGCTGTGGCTAACTCATGGCGACTTTTATTTTGTGTGTCATCGACCTTCTTCTGCCAATGACCAGCAGAATAACTGCTTTTATTTGACCGAAGAAATAGGAATAGCCAGTTGCATCATTCCGCAGTGCTTCAGCCCTGTGTACCTCTGTCCTCAGACAGTTTTCTCTGTGAAGGAACGTTTTCATATAGTTTTGCAATGCATATCAGACACAAAGAAAAAATTATACATACATAAGACACCAAAATGATTGTATTAGTGCAGTAATACAATCGTTCCAAATGTCTCATTCCAAATGTGTCTTTAATCACGGCTGTGAAATCACATTGATGGAAGAATTAGGGCAAACTCAAGATGAGATAACACTCTGAGGATACTTGGAGTGGCTATATGGCATTCATTTTGATTTCTAAGGACACTTAAAGTAGCCAAGCTGGCTTTAGGAAAACTAATCTACAATCAAAAATTGTACATTTTACAGTAACAGATCAATAGGCATTATAGATTGAATGCATTTAACCATTACAGTGCTTGCTTAGAGGCAAGCAGTCATTGCTACCTTTGTAACATTCTGGACTGATTAGGAAATATGATAATGAGAGAGATAGGAGTGTAGCATATGGTGAAGCCTGGGGGTATAATCAGACAGAACATGCAGTTTGCTAACCTGATTTTCATTGACATTTAGCAATACATCCGAGAGTAATGGCAGACAATGCTTTATAAATTATACAAGAGCTCCCAGCTGCCCTTTCAGGGCCAGCACCTGGAATTTATCAAGCACCTTACATTTCCTAATCAATGTTTTTGGTTAATTGGCTTATTACATCTTTTGCAAGTTTAGTAAGCAATGTGTAAGTAAATTATATTAGAATATTCCCAGACTTAGATGGTTGTTGTTGGATGACCTTCCTGTCCTGAACATATGATCAGAATGCTTCTACCGCAAGAGGAGACAACTACAGGCGGTCCCCTACTTAAGGACACCCGACTTACAGACAACCCATAGTTACAGACGGACCCCTCTGCCCACTGTGACCTCTGGTGAAGTTCTCTGGATGCTTTACTATAGTCCCAGACTGCAATGATCAGCTGTAAGATGTCTGTAATGAAGCTTTATTGATAATTCTTGGTCCAATTACACCAAAAATTTTGAAACTCCAATTGTCACTGGGGCAAAAGAAAAAAAATTGTCTAGAACTTCCATTATAAAATATACAGTTTCGACTTACATACAAATTCAACTTAAGAACAAACCTCCAGACCCTATCTTGTATGTAACCCGGGGACTGCCTGTATAAAGATATTGCATGTCCACAACTTAGCTCAGAATCAGCAATAATCTTTAAAGTACAGCTTGCTATTAAAAAGGGTGGCCCAGCCATACTACTCTTTATTTTATTTAGCATAAGAAGTTCTGGCTCCAGGATAACATAACAGTTCGAGATAATAATTCTTTATTTTATAATAATTCTTTATTTATATAGCGCACACAGATTACGCAGCGTTGCAAAGAGCTTGCCAGATCAGTCCCTGTCCCCATGAAGCTCACAATCTAAGCAGCCTACCAGTACGTTTTGGAGTGTGGGAGGAATTCGGAGGACCCGGAGGAAACCCACGCAAACACAGAGAGCACATACAAACTCTTTGCAGATGTTGACATTTAACTCTCAGCTACTCTCTCAAAATGTGAGATAGGCTGTGATGCAAATATGATACAAAACAAAATGTGAAATGGTATCATTTCAGAATGAAAGATCTTTTGTATTTGATAAATGTTAACAATTTAATGTGGGCAGAGCTTTGCCAAAAGCACTATTCATTTAGTTATAAATCAATATAATGGACCTCAGTGGATGAAAAGCTATATGCTAGTGCCATTTCCAATTTCCATCAAGCAAAAGAAACCAAAAATAGTATGCACCACAGTAACATTTGAACGTGTTGGCCAAAACTAAGCATTGATGACCTATCCTCTAGACCAGTGTTTGCGAACCTATGGCACGGGTGCCAGAGGTGGCACTCTGAGCCCTTTCTGTGGACACTCAAGCCATCGCCCCAATTTTACCAAATAGGACCAAATCCACTGCAGTCCCAAGAAACTTATGAGATGCTGATCTCAGCGCTATTTTAAAGCGACACTTCATTGGCTGTTTGAAACTGTGGGAAAAGTGAGAAGGTGTTGACAGAACTGCATTGTCTTTGGAGATCCTCCTGCTGGACCCACCATTCTTCCTGGAGAGAAGCTACAATGATGGTCTGAATTTGCCCATCTTCTTTCAACTGTATTGGTGGCCTTGGGAGAGCCAATACAATTGAATGATGTTGAAGAACAGGTAGCAATACATTACTGCTGGAAATGCCAGGATGGCACTTCATGGTAAAAAAGTGGATTTTGGTTGTAGATTGGGCACTCGGTCTCTAAATGGATTGCCTACACTTGATCATGGGGGGCCCATCACTGCCCCAGCTGTTTTGCACCCCACTAATACAGGGTCACAAAGACAGCTGCAGTTGATGCCATGTTCCTGTTTCTGACAAACACCACAACTGCAGCCATGGCTCCCATTGTAAATGAAAGAGAGTTGTAGCTGTACAGAATGGATAATTGCTACAAGGCAACAGGTGACAGCCTCTCATGTAGTTGCTTATCCATTCAAGAATTGATGTCCTATTTAATTGTGGACAACACCTTTAACTGTTGCGTAGCCCCCATACCCCACAACAAAAATATGAAGACTATAATTTGGAAATAATGTCAACTATTTAAAAACATTCAACAAAGCCAGATTTATCGAATATAAACAGGATAAGATGAGTCGAGGGTGTACTACCCTCTTCATCAGATCAAGATCCTGTTTAGAGTTCAATAGTTAGATGCACAGACATTCACACGCCAGAACTACATCATGTGTCTTTGCCCTTATGTCTTCTCATTTTAACTAATTGGACTAGGCTTTAACACAAAATGGATCAGAAATACCTGAAAAATGCATTTGAATAAACTGCCAGGACAGAATTGGTTTTGCAGTGTGTTTCACTTCTCAGCAATCCATGCTTGACGTGACATTGTTGACCTATAATTCCAGCATGTGCTAACAGCTAGCTTTTTGAGATTAAAAATCATACACACAGCATGACAGTCTGTTGTTTACTCCTTTAGGAATTATGGTGAATACAGGAAAGAACCTCCTAAAACCACTTAGAATCTGAGACAAGCATGTAATAACATTGGTGACAATTAGACAGCCCCTTTACCTTTCCAGCAGTAGACGGGGGAGTGCTGGGCTGACAGCAGGGCAGATGGAGGGCTATAACAATGGCATACGTTATTCTTGTGCTAAAGGAAAATGGTGAGGTTAGGAAAGGGTTCAGATGAAATCTGTGATCTCTTCACTTATTACCAATTACAGCTCTGTACATTGTATAGCACCTGTGTTTTTTGTGTGCGACAAAAAACTGGTGCAAACACTGCATACATACAAATGCAAGCAGTTTGAAAGTTTTTTTTTTAGTGCAAAGTCAGACAGAAAACTGGTGCAAACACTTTAATAAATGTGGGCCATTGTGTCCACTTAAAGGGAACCTGTCACCAGGAGACCCATTTTTAGCACTCCCCCAGTCCCCACAGAGCATAGTACATACACTGCCAAAGTGTTTTTGTATTAAAAATTGGTTTTACAGAAAAAAAAGATATGTTATATTGTACCTTTCATTAGCATCTGCTGTGTGACTAGGCAATTGCCAAATGGGAGAGGCTGGAAAGGAGCAGTCCCCCCCCCCCACCCTTGGGGAACAGCTCCTCCATGTGACCTTCAAATATATGAAAACACCCATCACTGGGCTTAGTGATGCCCCCTTCTCCTCTACAGCCAATCCCGAGTGAGGGGAGTTATTCATATATTTGAAAAGGTCACATGTTTCCCAAGGGTGGGGGGGAACTGCTCCTTTCCAGCCCCTCCCAAAAGGCAACTGCCTAGTCACACAGCAGATGCTAATGAAAGGTACAATATAACATATCTTTTTTTTTGTAAAACCTATTTTTTATACAAAAACACTTTGGTAGTGTATGTACTATGCTTTGTGGGGACTGGGGGAGTGCTAAAAATGGGTCTCCTGGTGACAGGTTCCCTTTAAGTAGTGAATATAACATTTTGGTTGCAGTTTTTATTGTTTTTTTTTTACAAAATGCAGCATGCTTATGTTTGTGACAGTTTTAATGAAAGCCATATTTATTAAAACAACTAATAAGCAAAGCATAAAGGAAATACTCTTACTGTATATCATTTATATGGCACTGTTTGGATCAGTATTTTGCTGTCATATTTATAATCCAAAACCAGGGTGGGTATTTTGGGCACCTAAGGTCTCCGGTTACACAAATATAATACTGCCCCCCTTGCTACACTACAACCCCCAAGCTCCTTATTTAATCCTTCCCCCTTCAGCTCCTAGGAGAAGCGAGATGTGGAGCTGGGACGCTGAGGTTCTCTACCACAGCACTTCATTTTCATATTTCTAAAGTGAGGTATTCCCATAGAAGCGGCAACTGGACAATAAAACCAAAGGTATTGGTGGCATTGTGTGGGCATAGACCTACATAATATAGCAATTTGTTCGGGTAGGTAAATTTTGGTGACAGATTCCCCATTTTAGCACTCCCCCAGTCCCCACACAGCATAGTACATAAACTGCAAAAGAGTTTTTGTATAAAAAAATAGGTTTTACAGAAAAAAAGATGTTACATAGTACCTTTCAATGCCATGTGCCCTTTAAGCTACACATGCATTCTGATATGTGACAGAAATTTCAACGAATCTCCCACATGTGAATATACTATGAAGGTCTTTTGACTGTCTTTTGATTGTCACCTGAAGATTTCCCCTCTTTTTACATACACTAATTCAGAAAGTAACCTGTTCCATGATGCTTCTGACTACTCCCTAAACAATGTACCTAGAGATTTCATCGACTATCATTTGAAAGCAAAGATTCTCCTCACCATGACTGTACTTGAAATGACACATACTAAAAATGACTCCCTGTACAGCCAAATCTTTACTCACTGTCTATACGGGGGGGTCTTCTGGTTATCTACGTTGCCATTGGATCTGTCCACTAGTAGTTGAGAGCAATGGAGAATGCATAAGCACTATAAACACACAGCTGTCCCAGATTCTCTCTGTATCCACCAGTGCGGCCTCAGAACATGTGATTCCACTGGCTGACGGCCTGCAATGATGCTGTTTAGTCATCTGTAAGAATTCCTCTGAAGTCTGTGGATCAGTGATAGAGTTTCGGAAAGCTTTTCTAATGCCATCAGCTTATGGTTGTGGCTATGCTGCACTGAAATAGGATACCCTCAATAATCTATGTTCCCTAGTGTCTTATCATTTCTCTCTCTCTATGTATCTTCCCTGTCTCCAATTAGATGAACAAAGAAAAAACATCTAAAGTCTATTTTAAAATGACAGCTGTGATGTGGGGACGGTTTCCCTGCCATAGAAACATATAGAGCATACATATTTTGGGACTGAAACATTGTAAGCAGTTGGAATTTATGTCTGGATTTTAGGGTAGTGGCACAGTCTGCAGCTACTTACCTTTACTTAATTTGGGCATTGCTTCATCGGAGATTTTATTATTTTTTAGTGTAATCAGAATGCACTAGGTCAGCAGTGTTCAATAAGGATTTATAGATTCCTCCAAGAATCTCAGAAATTGACTGCCTATACAGAGGACCCAGGGCCGATTCTAGCATATTTGCTGCCTGAGGCGAATATTAAAATGCTGCCCCCCCCCGCTCCCTGTTCAGAAAATGCTGAAAACTTAACTAACAATTAACATCCCCACAGGCAGCTCCCTGACACTGTGTGACTGACTACAGGTTCTGGGAGTCATTAGTGGCATCTAGTACCTTATAGATGACAATCTCTTCCATCAGGTGGACTTTATTCCGGGTTCTCCAATCCATGACGTATCACGGCTGATTTCACGGCCAGATATCTTCAGCTCCGTGCAGCATCTCCCCCCGGCGTCCCTAAAAATACCACAGTCTCTTACAGTATAAAGTCTCCTGGATAACAACACTGCGCTCCTAAATAATATATACCCCTCACAACACAAGTGACCGCACGCTACCCCACATATAACACATCCCTTCATTATATATAAATATTCTACTGGAATTATAGCGTGTACAGCACCAATCAATATACAACACCCCTAATTTATTAATACAGACCCCCCCCCCAATATTTGGTTTACATGATGCAAAGTAATCTATTGTATCTTATGAATAATATATCCCACCCAGTTATTATGTTACATGTGAATTTATATAGAGTACTACCCTGATTGATGTAAATATATAGCACCTCCTAATGAATATATATATATATATATATTTTATTTTTATAGGCCCCCCAGTATAAACAGTATTCAGCCCCATATAAATATATACAGCCCCCCAGAATAAACAGAATCTGGCCCCATATAAATATATACCCCCCCCCCCCAGAATAAACAGAATCTGGTCCCATATAAATATATACAGCCCCCCAGAATAAACAGAGTATGGCCCCCGATATAAATATATACAGCCCCCCAGAATAAACAGAGTATGGCCCCCGATATAAATACATACAGCCCCCCAGAATAAACAGAGTATGGCCCCCCCATATAAATATATACAGCCCCCCAGAATAAACAGAATCTGGCCCCCCATATAAATATATACAGCCCCCCAGAATAAACAGAATCTGGCCCCCCATATAAATATATACAGCCCCCCAGAATAAACAGAATCTGGCCCCCCCATATAAATATATACAGCCCCCCCCCCAGTGTAATAAGAATTTGGCCCCCCATATAAATATATACAGCCCCCCCCAGTGTAATAAGAATTTGGCCCCCCATATAAATATATACAGCCCCCCCCCCAGTGTAATAAGAATTTGGCCCCCCATATAAATATATACAGCCCCCCCCCAGTGTAATAAGAATTTGGCCCCCCATATAAATATATACAGAACCCCCCCCGTGTAATAAGAATTTGGCCCCCCATATAAATATATACAGCCCCCCCCAGTGTAATAAGAATTTGGCCCCCCATATGAATATATACAGCCCCCCCCCAGTGTAATAAGAATTTGGCCCGTCATATAAATATATACAACCCCCCCCCCCCCAGGAAAAATGGGATCTGGCCCCTTATAACTATACACAGCCTCCCCAGTAAAAAAGTATATATAGAAGACACCCCCCCCCCCCGTTACAGCAGTAATCGCCCCTAATATATATATATTTAATTAATAATTGGACAATAAAAATAATAAAACTTGTACTTACCTCACGGCAGGGTGCTCCCACGGCGCGCGGCTCCCATATTCACGCGGCTCTTCGGGCAGCCACGGCTCCGCTGAGTGACACAGGCGCGTGACGTCATCAGCCGCCGTCTGTGTCACTGCACTGTACGGAGCGACGCCAGCAGCCGTAAAGGAAGAAATAGGAGCTCTAAAGATAATCCTCCATTTTCCACATGTTCTACCTCTTCCTGCAGTCCCTAACAATCAAGAATGTGTTGCTTTAAAATAGCACTGAGAGCAGCATTTCTTGAGTCGCCTGGGACTGCAGGATGATTCTTTGAGTTCTACGTTGAGTGCTATATTGATGGCTTGGGTGCCCAAAAAGAGGGCTCCGAGTGCCACATTTGGCACCCGTGCCGTAGGTTTGCCACCATAGGGTTATGTGGTTAACTAATCTAATATAGAACATCTTGTTTCATTTGGTTTTCCTAGTAGGGCTTTCTGTGAACCAAAAATGTCCACAATTGAGGCTAAAAAAAAAAATCTATCCTTGTTGCAGGTACCCTATAATTATTGCTTTATGTCCCAAAGAATTACCTTTAGAGTTTTCAATAAAATTTACATTGGCAGCTGAAATTATTTAAATACACAGTGCCTAAAGGACACTGATGTCAACTAATTAGGACCAGTGCTTGATCTTTATTTTCAGCTCCGTCGTCCTCTTGCATGCCAGAATAATAATAATTTGGCATGCTTTGTTCAGCGCTGCGTAATCTGTGTGCGCTATATAAATAAAGAATTATTATTATTAATTATTAATGGGTTCTGACCTCTGGATAATTCTAGTATATCACTTACACTCTAGAATTGAAATCTACTACACCTGAGGGCTGTCATAGATTTCAACTATAACCTGCACTGAAAAGTTACAATTTCCAGGGGTGCGCAAAATTTTTCAGCTTTTCATGTTTTACCCTCCACAAAACTGGTGTTTAAAGAGAACCTGTTATGCAAATTAACCCAAAATAAAGACTTCATTAAAAACTACGATTAAAAAGCATTGACTTTATCCCTAAATGGTTCCTGCCCATGGATGCAATGTTAAAACAATAGGTTTTAAACTCATATGCAAATCACCTAATGTGAGTGTAACACAAAAAGTGAGTCTTTTGTAGCCCTACATATTTAGTGCTTGCTGCATTTCCTGCCTCCCAGGTGTAAATGCTATCATATTCTGCCATATGGAACATTGAGAGAGAGCTCTGTTACATCATTGGACACTTAAAGTCATGTGACCAGGATGATGTCATCCAATGCCCTGTAACATTTGCAGCATCTACCCCATGTATGTATCTGATCACATGAAATCACAGCACCCCTCAATGGAGGATGGGAAGGAGCAGGAACGCACCTGCCATAAGGCAGGTTGAGATTCTCGCCTCAGGCGGCCCGCACATAGCCCTGCTCGCTGGCTGGCATACATGTACCTGCCCGCCAGCCAGGAAATCCTCATGACCGCCCACATTCACCCGCCTACCGGGCGGCATGTCCACCTGTGGGTACCTGTACCTGCCCAACAGATTCACCCGTCTGCCACTTGAACCCTGGCCGGCACATGCACCAGACCAAAGTCCGCTCCGGGTTCCCCCATCCCATGCAAACTCCCCTCCGCTCCCAACTCCGGCTCCCCCTGACTCCAATTCCCATGGATACATGGAAGGGGCCGGCGAGCAGGACACTCCCCTCTCTGATGCCAGGTAATATAGCATAAATTTGAATTATGAAGTTGTAAAGGAAACAATTTTAGCTAAAAGAAGGGTGTCAGATAGTTAATAGGGCTCTATGGGAACACTTACTAAAAACGATGCAAACTGCACTATGTGCAGTGTGCAGGGTGCGTCAGATTCATGAATTGTGGTGCCGTTCTTCGTGAATCTGGTGCTCCCTGCACTGCCCCACAGAGTGCACCAATTTTTTTGTGGTGCACCTTTAACATGGGGCTTGGTGGTCTGAATGAGCACTAGAACACCAATTTCAATAACCAAATTTGTGTTGCATGAAGAATAGTGCACTTGTGACACAAAAGGGTAACACTCCATTCTGTTTTAGCTTGTTATCTATTTGGTGCTTAAACTCTCCATGGCCAGCTTTAGTACATATTTTACAATATCTAACAAAACCTAACACTACTGAACTCATTACTCTATACCAACATGGAAAATGGAACATTTGTAAACCAGGTGTCCAATTTGCCCACTCCTACCTCCTTTCTGTGACATAGCAGAAGTATAAGAGTAAGAGATGTAACTTTGTGACGTATTTGGATGCATATGGCTAGCATTACTGTGATTAGATCCCAGATACTATCAATATATGTGCACCTTTTAGTGACATAGTAGCATACATCTATCTGTATAAATTTTATCAATGATAACGAGTAATTCCTGTATGTTAGATAATAACACTTATCAATCATATATAGAACCATGTATACAACATAGTAGAATAATAATGAGCAAAAGCAGAATGCTGAACTTTTCCAGATTTCCCACGACTCTTGTTTTTTATGATCTGCACTATAGCCTATAGGGACTAGTAACAGATGTACACAGAATTTCTTCAGATAACAGACAAACTAAATACACTTACAGCATGTTGAATTCACATAGAGATCAGCAAAGATGGGAGGGATTTTAAATATAGTTTTTGCTTTACATTTCTTCAAGAAAAGATGATATAAATTATAAAACATTATAGGGACTTAGCATTACCGAGGCATTTTAACTAATAAAAAATATTACTGATTTTATTGAAAAACAGATTGGTCGTAAAATAGCAAGAGAAAGATTGGGATAAAAGTCCAATATCCCATCAGGTTCAAAACATACACAAATACAAGATTTTCTCTGCTTCAACGTCTTTCCAGTAGCTGTGTAATGTAGGGCAGTCATAGGGACAGTATGTTTGGAGCTCCCAGTTCATTTACCCGAGTTCAGGCAAAATCCTATCGCGTGCACGTTCCCTCAGTGTGGTTTTCGTCTGAGTGGAGTGATTTGATGGTCTCACAGCTCAAGGTGTGTTGCAAGTGCAGGCATCTGGTCTTTCGGCTCAGAAACCACACTCTTCCCCCACCAGTTCCGCTTGACTCCACAGAGCACGAGGTCTGCTCACAGACAAGAAGAAAAGGAATTGCAATCGTGCAACAAGGTTTTTCACTATTAAAATATAATCTTTAACCCCTTCCCGCCGCGGCCCTTTTTCGATTTTGCGTTTTCAATTTTCACTCCCCACATTCAAAAATCTGTAACTTTTTTATTTTTCCATGTACAGAGCTGTGTGATGGCTTATTTTCTGTGTAACAAATTACACTTCAAAATGGTGGTATTTAATATTTCATGCCGTGTACCGGGAAGCGGGAAAAAAATTCCAAATGCAGTGAAATTGGTAAAAAAATGCATTTGTACCGTATTCTTGTGGGCTAGGATTTTACGGATTTCACTGTGCGCCCCAAATGACCAGTCTACTTTATTCTTTGGGTCGGTACGATTACGGGGATACCAAATTTGTATAGGTTTTATAATGTTTTCATACATTTAAAAAAATGAAAACCTCCTGTACAAAATTTTTTGGGGGGATTTTGCCATATTCTGGGGCTAATAACTTTTTCATACTTTGGTGTATGAAGCTGTGGGTGGTGTCGTTTTTTGCGTATTTTGATGATGTTTACAATGTTATCATTTTTAGGACTGTACGACCTTTTGATCACTTTTTATAGAATTTTAAAAAAATTTTAAATGGCAAAAAAGTGTCATTTTTGACTTTGGGCGCGATTTTCCGTTACGGGGTTAAACGCAGTAAAAAAACGTTATCATGTTTTGATAGATTGGGAATTTTCGGACGCGGCGATACCTAATGTCTTTATGATTTTTACTGTTTATTTATATTTATATCAATTCAAGGGAAAGGGGGGTGATTTGAATTTTTACGTGGTATTTTAGGTTTTTTTATTATAATTTTTTTATTTTAACTTTTTTTAAATTTTTATTTTTACTATTTTTCAGACTCGTGAGACCCGAAGCTACCATGGCGACGGACCGTCGCTCCCCGATGACGTCACGGGGAGCGACGATCCACGGAAAGATGGCGCCGCCTGCGCGCCGCTGTCTTTTTGAAGCCGCCAGTACCTTTGCCGGCAGCGGTAAAACACCCACGATCGGTGCCGGCAATATGCAGCAAAGACTTACCGGCTATGGAGAGGGCTCGGCCCGCGAGCCCTCTCCATGTACCGGGACCCGTCATGTGACGTGCTATTACGTCACATGTCGGTAAGGGGTTAATAGGTATACTCACAATAGGTCAGTTAAAAACAAGCTTCATAAAAAGGGGAATTGCACATTTGGCACTGCCTGCCTGACTCGAGTTTCGCCTCAGCGGCTTCTTCTGGGTCTTGCCCGCTTGTATGCGCTCTCAATCTTTATAGGTCCACATATTTCATAATTGGTAATCATACCATAATAATCCTCAAAATGTAATAGGTCTATTGTGGATTATCATGAAATAGTTTATAAATTAGTGTTATAACCATCTGAAACTTTTTAAAAAAATAAAAACCTCACATATATAAAAGAAAAAAAATAAAATTATAAAGTATGTCTCATGTATAACAAAATTGCATCACTCATTAGAATAATCCATATTCAAAGTACCATACCTAATTGTCTTTTCTTTCTATTCTTAATATCAGAAGGTGTCTAACTATTGTATCGGAAGGAGAAAAAATTCCAAGAACAATATATATTCTTACTGTATATTAAAACTATTGAAGTAGTCATATACTGAATTTCCAAGAAGGGGATTCTTTCAAAGAGAAATAGAAGATAAAATGATGTAAAATAACCATTACTATAGGAAACATCTAACTTCAAAGTCTGCATTAAGACCTAATGCAGGTAAATGAACTGGGAGCCCCAAAGGTACGGTCCCTATTCTCCTACATTACACAGCTACTGAAGAGATGTTGAAGCAGAGAAAATCTTGTATTTGTGTAATAAAAAATATTGTTTATACTTTTAATAGTGATAAGTTATACATTTTTTTTTTAACTATCGGTAGTAATTACTTTAGATGTCTAGAGTTATTAAAAAGAAAGATTCATTGATTCTTTCATGTTGATGAATATCTTGTTCTCATCTTGAAAATCTATCATGGGACCTAAATCATCACAAAAAATGAGAACTTGAAAATCGTGAGAATTTGATACACCGAGGACATAAAAAATATATATTTTTTATTTTTTTAAAGAATAACCTTTATGAAAGGGAATTAGTTTGGCTCAGTAGTTCCTCGCTCAAGCATAGGGAATGGATACAAGTGTAAACAAAGAACTGAAGAATTTGACTTATAAGTTGGTAATAAGCTTGGTGGTAACATGGTTCTCAAATAAGTCGACTAGTGAGGTGGGGACTGAAAAATGTAATACTTGGCTGGTGTCTATAAAATTTTAATGACTCATGGGGGCCCAGTCATGCGCATACTGCTTAGCACAGTCTACACCTCTATACAAAGTGCTTATGACCTATCTTATCTATACACTTTATCTATATAATTTCTATATCAATTCCTCATAATTTTCTATATCTTTGCTTGCTGACATTCTATAAAAATCTTCACTTCCCATGGATAGAAATCTGTCCATGGTCATGTGATGTCACACAGATGCATGGCTCATTGTAACATAGTAGAATAATTATAGCCACATAAATTTGCGACATCACATGACATCATAGACATATGCTCATTAACTAGAAGTAAACAAAGAAGCTTTCTATATATAGTGGCAGCAAACAAAGATCTAGTGAACCATGAAGAATTGATACAGAAAGTATATTGAAAAAAGGTAGAACTTTTTTATTATACAAATAATAACATTTTCTAAAAGTGAACAACCCATTTAAGCACATACTGCAGAGATGTGGGACTACTTTATATGTGATGAATATCATTAGCTAGTATTTTACTCCTATTTCATATTTTACAAGGTGGATAAATGTCAGGCATCAATGCAGTAATGTGAATAAGAAATAGTAGTTATTTTCTTTTACTTGCACTGAAGGTCAGAATAAGCCACAAAAATGGCATTGTAGTTACAGGTACAGAAAGTATTCAGACACCTTCCCTCTTTGTTTCATTGCAGCTAATTGATAAGAACAAAAAAAAGTTTCTTTCTTTGCTCATTAATGTACACTTTGTACCCCATCTTAACAGAAAAAAACTGAAATGTAGATATTTTTGCTAATTTATTAAAGGACATCTACCATCAAGATTAAGTATTGTGAACCAAGAACACTGGTGTGTGCCTCCTCTGGCAGGATCTGCTGTTCTTTTAGCTTTTTATGCCCTTATTTTTAAGAAAGCGAGGCTTTAAAATTGATGCAAATGAGCCTGAGGGGCTCCAGGCTCCATTAACACCTACAGAGCCTGGAGACTCTCAGGCTCATTTGCATAATTTGAAAATCTTTTTTATAAAAACTAGGGCATAAGAAGCTAAAAGTAGTCAGATCATGCCAGAGTAGGCACACACCAGTATGTCAGTGTTCTTGGTTTACAATCCTTGATCCTGGTGGTACTGATGTCCTCTTTTTTTAAATGAAAATACATTAACTTTTTCTGTAGAAAAAGTTGAATAATTTCTTTAATTGATTTTTGACAATTTTTATTGGTGTTCAACTTATAGCCCACTGAACCTCTATTCTACAGGTCAGTACAATTATGGTGATACCATATTTAGATATTTCTTGTTACCATTGCTAAATTTGTGGAAAAAACTTGTGTGAGAAAAAAATCTATAGTTTTTGCATCACTCTACGCAGATGGTTGAGAGCATGTTTTTGTTTTGTTACTAGTATTATAATCAGCCTATGCATAGATAGGACCCTTGGATTGCTATAGCAATGAGGTGTGTGAGATGAGAGTATGTGAGCACACGGAGCTCCACCGAAATAGAGATCATGCAGGTGAGGAGACTGGAACCCACACGAGTTTAGCCTGACTACAAGTGTACAAGTGGCTTGCTAGGATCCCCTCTTGAACCTCCCGTGCCTTGGAGTAAGTACCCACTGCAATCCCCTTCTGATGTCCAAGACTAATCTGGATAAGGGCTGGTGATAGGAGATCGGGTTGGCTGCAGGTGATGGTCGGATCACAGACTGCTGTATATGGTGGACCCCGGAGGTGTGCTGCCAGGGAGCAGGTCAGTGTTTGTGTCTAGTTTGCCAAACCAAACAAATACATGCGCCAAAAAGTTATATTTAGAGGTGAACCATAAAGAATAAGACTATAATACATATAGCTAGCTCTGGAGTAGCTATGTGGGCAGGGGTTGAATTGAAATTCTTAAAGTTTGTTTGATTCATACATATGTTAAGTTGAAGATTTTGCACCAATTAGTTCAACAATTTTACTTAAAGGGGTATTCCGAGAATATGAAAGTCTGATACAAAAACCCATAATGAGATAAATGAAAATAAAAAACTCATTTGTCACAAAATTGAGCTTAAATAGTTATCACCAAGATGACCTCCGCTGGAGACTACAAGTCCCATGATCCTTTACATCTCAGTATCTCCTCGTACCTTTTATGCTCTGCTCCCAGTGATGATCTATCAGACTTTATAACTCTGTTACCACAGTAATGATGTGTAACTGCCCTCATTGTACATGGCATCATTGAGATGACATCTCACCATGAGACTGACCATACTGGATGCACTGCAACCAACCAATTACAGCCAAACGGAGTGCTGGTTACATGACTTGCCAAGGCAAGTGCAGGACATATGATGTGGCCATGTGACCAGTGGTCCTCTTCTGTCCTGTGTCTGCTCCGCGTGGAGGAAATCAATGGACTGATTATGTATATGCCATGTATGTCAACAGCAGTTTTTTTGCTAAGGAGGGGGGGGGCGGGGATTTTAAATAACACCTAATAACATATTTGTTCATATTTTAAGGCTTATTGCTGGAATACCCCTTTAACTCAAAACCAGTTCAGGTCGAAATATCCCATCAATCTTTAGTGTAAATGGTGAAACACAATTATAGGACATGAAATTTGAAGTGTTACTGGGATCTTTCCATGTTAGTTAAATCATTGTATGCTGCACATGAAAAGCTCAAGTTCTTAGCACAGAGAGTACATAAATGAAGTTTAAAGAGCAAACATTCAGTGGCATGTGAAAATATGCCAATAGCTGTCCATATAGTAACAAATATTGTTTCAAATTGATTGTTATTAAAGGATTCTAAGATTGGCACGTTGTTATTGATAAAATATACTGACAAAAAAATCTTTCTCCACTATCAAAGAAAAATAAAGTAATAATAAATGCATATGACGCTTCAGCAGAATTTCAACCAGTACTTCTTAGATGCTCTGTTAATGTGATCATTTCCCTAGAGATTCTGGTATACTAATCAAGCAAGAGGAGCCCAATGGAAATCTGATAGACATCACTATAAATCATTAAGATGTGTCAAAATTTGTTGAGATCCATTGGAAAACTGATCTGCCACAGTGGTCATGGCTATGTTATGTAAGGAAATCTCTATATGGCATCCATACCCAGCCTCCACTAAACAGGTCAGTGATTTAACCAGGGCTACCATAAGGGGAGGATTAGTGGGACTCCAGTTGCGGGCCCATCCAGCACAAGGCCCGACCCCCAGGGCCCCAGTATCCCCCCCCCCCTGGTGAAGCAAGGGAGCTTTCATCTCCCTTCTCCATTGCTCTCCATCTCACAGACCACACACTACTGGCGCCAGATATGGGGGAGATCCGGTCCTACGCCATTATGGCAAGAGCTAAACCCGGTGCCACTGGACACAACATTAGTGTCACCTGAGCCAGAGCTGCTGCTGCGCTGGGAAACAGTGAAAACTTTTTTAACCTATGTGAGCAATGTTACTATGAGGGAGGGAAGGGGGGCACTATGGCTTGGGGGTTGAAGTGTGTGGAACACTATGACTTGGGGCTAATGTGTAGGGGACACTGCCACTTGGGTACTTTGTGGGGGCACTGATTTGGCTACTGTACAAGGAAACTGTCACTTGGTGCTGCTGTGGGGAAACTGACTTGGGGCTACTGTGGGAGGAACACTATGACTTGGTTTCTGTGTAGATAACTGTCATTTGGCTACTGTGGGACAGACACTGTTACCTGGGGCTAATGTGGGATGGAAACAATGACTTGGGGCTACTGAGGGGTACACTGACTTGGCTACTGTGTTGGGGACACTGTGATTAGGCTACTTTGTGGCAATTGGACTATTGACTTTTGTGGGGACACTGACTTTATGCGCTACTGTATGGGCACAGTGACTTTAGTTGCTACTGTGGAGGCATTTTTACTATTGTCTACAGTAGGTGGACACTGCAACTAAATTGGCTACTGTGTGGTTGCTGTGACTTTATTGGCTACTGACTGTAGGTGCACTGTACCTATATTGGCTGCTGTGATGTGATCTCTACAGGAGAAGCAGAATAATAAGTGAGTGCTAAAAATGTTGGTTGTTAATTCTCCAGGGGTTAATCGTAGCTGGAAGAAGCTGACATAGCAGACAGGTAAAAGATCAGAGGGGTAATGTGTGTGTCACCAGATTTACAGTAAGTGCTGGTATAACCCATGACCCCACTATTCTGAAACATCTTGTCTATGTTGAAACTCTCTGTTATCTTCTCATATGAGGGGTAGCTACATAGAGACAGTCTTGTACTACTTCATATTTATCATTCAGCATCAGACTCAATTACTAACTCTAGACCAGGGGTAGGAAACCTATGGCTCGGGAGCCAGATATGGCTCTTTTGTTGGCTGCATCTGGCTCTCAGACAGATCGTAATAATAAATAGTGATGGCTCCTGTGTGTCTCTTAGACTGATCACTGGACAGAGGCAGCAATGTTACCGCTGCCTACGTGCTTTGTAAAACCCAGGTGCCATCACCGCCATTGTCTAAGCCTGGGTCAAAGAGAAGAGCGTGGGAGCAATGAGAAGCTGGCTGCAGGGAGAAGTGAATATTTTTTTTTGTTGTTGTGGCTACCTATTTACTGGGGAGCATGTGCTGTGGCTAACTATCTACTGGTGGGCATGTGATGTGGCTACATTTATACTGGAAGTATGTGCTGTGGCTACCTATCTACTGGGGGTATGTGCTGGGGCTACCTATATGCTGGGAGGCATATGCTGTGACTACCTATCTCCTGGGAAGCATGTGCTTGTGCTGTGGCTACCTATTTACTTGGGGGCATGTGCTCTGGTTACCTATTTACTGGGAGTATGTGCTGTAGCTACTTATCTACTGGGGGTATTTGCTGGGGCTACCTATCTACTGGGAGGCATGTGCTGGGACTACCTATCTACTAGGAGGCATGTGGTTGGTGTCAGGATTTGGAGTAGTGAACCCCTTGGACCACCGCGGAAGATGATGTAAGCAGACATTTGGGACCGGAATCTAAGTGGCACTCGGTCTTCACCAGAGCCCGCCGCAAAGCAGGATGGTCTTGCTGCAGTGTGGTACCACCAGGTCGTTCCACAGGCACGACTTGTCCACCATGCTGGCAGCCAAGTTCGAGGTACAGGATCACTAGGCAGCCCCGTGGTCTAGAACAAGCAGGCGGTCAAGGCAGGCGGCAATGATGCGAGGGACGGAGCAAGAGGTCAGGGCTTGCAGCAAAGGAGCAGAATCAGGAACAGGTCCTGGGTCACAACGGGAGGTCAACACTTGGGAAGGAAACACTGTGGAAAGCTTCCTTATAGGCATGAAGCACTAAGATCCGGCAATCATTATAGGAAATGGTTAGCGCCAATCAGCGGCACACTGGCCCTTTAAATCTGCAAATGTGAGTGCGCGCGCTGGCCAAGAACGTGGAACGTGGAGAGGTGAGTGAGCTTGGAAAGGGGCGACCATGGAGAGGGACACGGGTGTGCCTGCGATCCCAGACATAGATCCCAGACATTGGGGCTACCTATCTACTGGGGGCATGTGGATATTTTGTTCGTCTCTTGCGGAATAACATTTTAAAATATGTGGCGTTCATGGCTCTCTCAGCCAAAAAGGTTCCTGACCCCTGCTCTAGACCATTGTGGAGGTCAAAATGTTTTAATAGTACAGGCCCATGATAGTTTTAAGCTTATACTACTACTACTACTATATCACTTCCAAGACGTAAGATGGAAAACTAATATGCTTACTGACAAGCCAGTAAGGAATCCCAAAATACCTATTGGAGGACCTGGTTGTAACTGTCCCTATATGAGCAATTACATTATATTATTAGGGAGAAACTCTAAACATTGGTATCACCAAATTACTGCCTCCTGCCAATGTTTCTTCTTCCTGCTGACAGAGGGGAAAGTGGCTGAAAAAAAAGATGTATCCTACGGTATTCTTTTACAGTGGGATTGCAGTCTTACATTGTTAATATAGGTCAAGAAAAAAAAATTTAGGCAGTAGCCAATCCGAGTCCTTCCTTTTGTATTTTTTTTGCATAGTAGTTTATACATAGTATTAATACATAGGAATGTGTAGATAGTGATGATCACATAATAAACCTATAGACTGTGCACAGTGAAAAGCACATGATGGCTGAGTATAGTTGTAAACAAGATGGCTACATGAATTGTGTACATCAGTGACCATAATAGTATTCAACTGTGATCTCAAGATGGCGGTGTGGATTATGTATATAGTTGTGCTCACTGTATGCATGTGTGGACAGGTAACAATAAACCTTTTGACAAGGTGTGCATAGTCTTTGGACTTTATCCACCTCCTCCTTATCCAAATAAGGAAACCTTCTTGACTTTAGTGAAGGTGTTGTCTTAGAATGATCAGATATGTCCTGAAGTTCTTACTTCACTTTATTTAATGACTCAGCTGAATGGCTCCCGCCGCTCCCCTCTTTACAGCTGTGCACTACAATAACTCGGTGCTTAAAAATAAAAAGCCACAGAGGAATGGCACATTCTTTGTACAATTTTATCTTATTATCCTGGTTTCTACCTTGTTGTGAATCATTCCATTTAACTGATGCAAATGAAAAAAACCTTTTTGTCAAAGGAAACAGTAAGCAGCAAAGTGCTTGTACAGAACAGAACAGCAGGGTCTAAATTGCAGTGGAAAATACATTGCCGAGAACAGACCACTCGGTGTAAATTAACTCAATAATAAAGCAATCCTGCTTCTACGGAAACACCTCCAAATCATTCAGGCTTTCCTTTTCTCAAGGTAAGCTTGACATCCCATGACATCACAATGGATAGTGATTTTTATAAGACATACTACAAAGTATTTCCCCATTTACTTAAAACACAAATAGACATGACACATGTTAATAATTCATAAAAACATCACCAATATTAACATCATATACTTTGTATGTTAAGAAATGTGGCTAGAGGCTACAGATTCCCTGTGTAAGAGCAGTCATTATGATTTAGTTCATGCAAAGAGATATGAAGAAACTAATTTCCATAACAATTCACGCTGATTTGTTAGAATAAGTGATCTATAGTCAAGAGATTACAGACAGCAGTGTGACTGTCCTCCCTACTCCCATCACCTACAATAAAATTAAATACTTCATTTTCTGCCTTTGGGTAGAATTCCTCTTTCACTGATTCCTCTAAGGCTACATTCACACTAACGTATGGGGGACGTATATACGGCCGACGTATATACGGCCGATATACGTCCCCCATACACTTCTATGGGCGCACGGCACCCTACGGGAGCGGTACGGTGCAGCACACATGCGGCACCGTACCGTTCCGTACCCGGGAAAAAGATAGGACCTGTCCTATCTTTTCCCGTAATACGGCGCCGTGCGCCATAGGTTGCTATGGAGAGGGGCTGGGGTGAGCAGCGCTCACCTCCTCCTCCTCTCCCCGTACACTGCCGTTGCCCGCTACGGTACGGGCGGGCAACGGCAGTGTGAATATAGCCTAAGAGTCATTTCCCAATCTTGTTTTAAAAACTTATGTCTGTATAACACTCAGATCTAAGAACCTTAACCCAGTACAGCTGAACTAAATACAGCATATCAGAAAATCTGGGCCAATTTTTTATATTATATTTGTTCCTCCTAAAACCCCAATTAAGGGGGTCAATAATAGATGGGTGATCTAGCACTTCTTGTTTAAGAATTGCATACAAAGCTCCAGAACAGGAAATTATCTTTATCGCACCATAGGATTTATGCAATATTAGGTATAACATGTTAATTTTTGTTCAAATTGGAATTTGACTGAAACGCAAGATAATAGACGCAGAAGATGCATTAAAGTTACCTGATCTTCTTGGTTTGGCTGTGTACAGTCATAGATAATGAGATATTTTGCATAACATTATTCCACTCATATTCATTTTTACTGAATAAGTAATTCTGTTAGGGCACCTCATTTATACTTTATAATAATGCAGTTAGAAGCTGCTTTTATCTTGTTCTGATTTACATGATACATTCATTATAATTCTACATGGCAAAAGATTCTGTTCAGGAAGGGCTCTGTCCTGTTTCACAATTCATTACCCAAATATTAGTAAAATATGGCAAGATATATAAAGACAGTTTTGTGTGTAAGTTCAGGATTTTAATCACATTTCCTGCTAATATGTGAATACTGCTCTGTGTAACATAACTGACTTTCCGGGGAAAAAAACTGTAAACATTGTCCTGTTCTCCATCTGGTCATTTTCTGAAATACATTTCAACAAATTTCTGGCCAAATGAACGTCAAATAGGAAATGGCTTACTAACAGATTGTGTAAGTTTATCCTGATTTTAGCCTTACCTACTCTGCAAATCCAAGTTCATATGTTGTAGAATGAGTAACTTTTTAAAGTCCCTGTAATAAATTCAATGGTGGTGATGAATATGTTTTATTTTGAAATCAATAATATCCTCTTTACTTCCTTTTAGAGATCTAAATTTGTACTGATCACAGCTGTAGACACATGAACCAACTGGACCTTTTACTCTTTGTGGTTTACATAAGGTTATAGTGCATAGAGTTCCCACTTTCTTTTGACGATTTAAACAAACATATGTTATTTTTCTGTGCATCACTAAGAGTTTGTGCGACAGACCAATGAAAGCCAAACAAGTATGAATCAACAAGAAAACAATATACTGAATCTGTATGTAGATTTATCCGAGTAACAAATTAATTTTAGTGCTGGTAGAGTGAACTATATTACTAAATAGTGGACCACTAATGAGGTCCAATGCATTTGAGTGAAGCTCTTACTATTTTGTAAGTTTTTGTGTGGCCACATAGATCTCTTCTGATCAAATGCTACCATGTCTATATGGAAACAATTACCTATTTTATTTTAAATAATGTTTCATGCTAAACTAATTTTTTGGCATTCTTATGTTTTTTTCCTTTTCTTTAAATTCTCTAATGGCAATATATATAGTATTATTATTTTTTATTCTCAGTTGTCAGTTCTGTGGTGCTGTACATTTGAACACAGGTTTACAGACATATCTTTAAAAACTATAACTATATATAACTGTCAGAAAGGCAGTTGTCAGCAAATAAAATAATAAATATCTTAAAATTAAAATGTGACTGATTTTCACAATGGAGCCGCATATGTCTGTGTACAATGAACATGGAGTGAGTAGACCCATTTGTATTTCTGTCACCGTGTGCATGGGTTTCTGCTGATCATTAACCCCTTACCGACATGTGACATAGTATTACGTCACATGCCGGGTCCCGGTGCATGGAGAGGGCTTGCGGACCGAGCCCTCTCCATAGCCGGTAAGTCTTTGCTGCATATTGCAGCAAAGGCTTACTGGTAACACCCATGATCGGTGCTGATCGCGCATGGGCGCCGCCATCTTTCCGAGGATCGTTGCTCCCCGTGACGTCATTGGGGAGCGGCGATCTGTCGCCATGGTAGCCTCGGGTGTCACGAAGACCCGAGGATATTTCAGGTTAACCCATGCATTACAATGTGCTATCAGCACATTGTAATGTATGAGGAGTAAAATCCCCATATACTGCCGTACTGTAGTAGGGCAGTATATGGTAGGATCTTACAGACAACCTTGGGTTAATGGGAGTCTGAAATATAGTAAAGATAAAAATTTTAAAAAAGTTTTTAAAAAATATAATAACAAAACCCTAAAAACTCAAATCACCTCCCTTTCCCTAGAACTGATATAAATATAAACAGTAAAAATCATAAACCCATTAGGTATCTCTGCGTCTGAAAATGTCCGATCTATCAAAATATGATAACGGTTTTTCACTCCGTTTAACCCCGTAACGGAAAATCGCGCCCCCAAAGTCAAAAATGGCAGTTTTTTGCCATTTTTAAAAAAATTAAAAATTCTATAAAAAGTGATCAAAAGGTTGCACAGTCCTAAAAATCATAATATTGTCAACGTCATCAAAATCCTCAAAAAAACAACATCATCCACAGCTCAGTACACCAAAGTACACCAAAAAGTTATTACCGCCAGAATATTTTTGTACAGGAGGTTTTATTTTTTAAAATGTATAAAAACATTATAAAACCTATATAAATTTGTTATCCCCGTAATCGTACCGACCCAAAGAATAAAGTAGACATGTCATTTGGGGTGTACAGTGAAATCCGTAAAATCCAAGCCCACAAGAATACGGCACAAATGCGTTTTCACTGCATTTGGAATTTTTTCCCGCTTCCCAATACACGGCATGGAATATTAAATACAAACATTTTGAAGTGTAATTTGTTACGCAGAAAATAAGCTGTCACACAGCTCTGTACATGGAAAAATTAAAAAGTTACAGATTTTTGAAGGTGGGGAGTGAAAAATGAAAACGCAAAAACGAAAAAGGGCTGCGGCGTTAAGGGGTTAAAGAAAGGATAACGGTTCAAGACTCGTCAATTGTCTATTTACAGCACTAAAAAGTGGATTACCTATACTGATTGGGGAAACATACAAAAAGTAAACATAAGATAAGGTAAGAAAAAGCCATATGTGATAAAATGGCACAAATCGCCATATCTCATGCCACAACTGATGCTATATAAGATTTTTTAGTAGACATTTCACTATACAAAAGCATATAAACATAAATAACAGACAGAATACATCAGTCATAATAGGTGATTGCAGAGCTTATTTTCTCCCCACCTCTGTAAATAATGACCTCTGCAGAGATCATAAAGGATGCTAAGAAGTCATTAGAGTCACTCAAGAAGGATGTGTTTAAAATCCAGAATAATATTCAGGAAAGGGGAAGTGACAGATTATTTTAGGTTTAGTGGCCATGATTGGTACTGCAGCATTTAGAATAACTCTTAAATAAAGATGAAAACATGGAAATAAAATGTAAAATTTGATTTAAATGGTAGGCCGTTTTCTAATTTACTTTTAGGGTTCAATGAAAATTTTAAGTTTCCTCACTGCCAGATGCCATGGTGTGTTTTAGTTATACTCCTGTACATACTTGAACATAAGCTGGAGCACCCAATTTTACCACAAAAACTGGGAAAACATATTGACTCGAGTATAAGACTAGGGTGTAAAATGTAGCCATTAATCTTTAAAAAAATGTCCAGCAGCCTCTCCTCAGCAATGAAATTTCCAGCAGCCTCCACTCATTAATAAAATGTCCAGTAAAGCTCCCTCAATAATGAAATGCCCTGCAACCATGGCTCCCTTAATAATCAAATGCCCTGTGGCAATGGCCCTCTCAATAGTGAAATACCCTGCAGCCATGGTCCCCTCAATAATGAAATGCCCTGTGGCCATGGCCCTCTCAATAATGAAATACCCTGCAGCCATGGCCCCCTAAATAATAAAATACACTGCGGCCAGGACCCCCTCAATGATGGAATGCCCTGCGGCCTGGGCCCCCCCGAAAATGAAATGCTCTGTGGCCATGGCCCCCTCAATAATGAAATTCCATGCGGCAATGGCCTACTCAATAATGAAATTCCCTGTGGCAATGGCCGCCTCAATAATGAAATGTTCTCCGTAATGGCCCTCTCAATAATGAAATACCTGGCGGTCATGGTCCACTCAATAATTAAATGCTCTTCACTCATGGCCTCTCAATAATAAAATGCCCAGCAACCATGCCCTGGCACTAATGAAATGCCCTGCATGCTCTTCATGGGGGGCTGTATGTCTCAGATTGCAGCAAAGGCTAGTGGGTGGGATGGATCATGCACGATATGATCAATTGACATGACGCACAGATTTGTGCCCCCCGCAGTGTGGTCAGTTTGTGACACTGCGCTTTTCACGTTCCATGATCAAGGACTGATCAATGACAGTGTGTCTCTGCCTTTATGTTGAGAAGTGAATATACAAGTTGTCACTACATATTAAATTAAGTGATGCAGCTAACTTTAGTAAATAGGCCCTTTACTGGTCAGACATATTATAACAGTCATGGAATTATGCAATACAGCTCATCAAGTATGTTAGTATCTATATAGAGTCAAGATTAAGTATTTGAGCCTTTATACAAGCAGTGATATGAGTCCATACAATCATTAATCTTAGCAGGCACTGGTCTTTGGTCTGCTGGAAAAGTGTGTTTTACTGGCATCCTGCAAATTAAAGTGAATGATGAAGATTATAAAAGTGCCCTGCAACAGGGAACTAGAAAAACTGACCAAATGAATCACAGCTCTTATTACAAATGTCTGCAGTATTTAAGAACTAGCATCTGCTCCATTCAGCATTCGGACATAACTCTTGAAAAAAAATAGTAATGGTGAAAAGAAAAACCTCTATTTCAATCTGGAACATTGGGGATATCTGAATTAATTTCTTTTTAACACCAGAATTTTAACACCACTATCAGCTAGACATCACAAAGACTGTGTGTGACCATATAACTGCCAACCAGCAGCCTTGCTATTGAAGGGGTTTTAGAATCACAAAAGTCTCATAAAAGTCAATGGAGCACAAAGCTCATCAAGCACAAAAGAAATCATATTAGTTGGAAACTAGCTAAATTAAGTAAATGTAAGGTGGTAGAGAAAGGCTACATGCACATGACCTAGCCATGGTAGATTTACATCCATTTGGCATCTGTTTTTCACAGATGCTCATAAATTATGGTCCATAATAAGAACCTTAAAACCGGAAATGGAAATCAGGAGCTCAGTGCTGTTTCGTGACTCACAATGACCCTTTGAGAATGAATGTTTATGAATGAGACATTCAAGAGTCCCCCATGCCCTTATAGATAGACGATGCCCTGTTTATTTGGAGGGGACAGATAGAACATGTCACCAAGTTTACTTGGATGTTATTTTGGAAGGTGACTACATCTCTGGTGTCTGTAAAACAACTAGTGGTAATTCTATTCTGCAGGCTTCTAGCTGTCACCCACAACATGTGACCAAAAATCTTCCTGTTGGGGAAATCATTAGGGCACGTAGAAGCTGCAGTACCATGGAGACATTTACAAAGCAATGCACTGTTATGTCTGAAAGGCTTAAAAATGGGATATTCCATAAAAAATATAGAGAGGGCATATAATAATGCAGCCAAAAAAACTAGAGAATCGTTGCTAATCGAACAATATACAACAATGGATCCAAACCATCAGAGAAAAATATATCCAGTTTATCTAAACATTTTCTAAATACTCATGGTGGAGATTTTTCTTCCAATGAAGTCAGAGGTATTGAAAGGGTTACAACCCCGATCAGAGGAGGAATTCAGAAGTTGCGAAATGTTTTGGATATTAACTTTAGAAACCAGGATGCCTGAAGGTTTAAATAGCAAAACGGATGTTATGTATTTGTACTAATATGCCAATATCTTTGTGGTTTATGGATGTGATAATCCAACAACATATGCCTTGCTACTGTTCGCACAGAAATATGTATTCATACATCTTTATTTTAGGAAATGCATACCAATAGTCCAAAATGCGTAGCTCTGTTTTTGGAGATCATGCAAGACGTAACTATGTTTTTTTAAGTTTTTTTAAGTCCAGCCTTCTTCATCTATCTTGTATAACAACTCTACCAACCATATTTTCTTCATTTTAAAGGCAACCTACCATGAGGAATCAACCTTCAGAAGTACAGTAGATCTGATGTTAGATTCCTTCTGCCTGCCTTTGCCCTAATCTGTAATTCAATAATCCTGGAATCTAACCCAACTTGTTAAAAAAATGTATTTTAGTATTGGGTAGTGGGGTGTGTACTAGCCTGGCCAGGCACTAATGCTAGTACATGCCATAGTAGCCTCTGCAGTTAATTTACATATTTCTTAAATAAAGGTAGGTTAGATTTCAGGATTATTAAATTACAGATTAGGCAGATGTAGGCAGGAGTAATATACAATCAGATCCTCATGGTAGATTTCCTTAAATACTTACACTATACTTCTGACAACAATCTTACAGTGCTCCAGTCACTTATGCATAAAAATCTGCTACCTACAGTATACAGGACTGCATATAAACCTTTCTCTCATGTGTAGCAAGTGATGTTACAGCTGCTGCCATACACAAAATCTACCTATGGCTATGGTCTGGTTGGACACCTACCAACTCTACATAGTATTAGTTCCCAAATTTTAGGAAAGCAGTGGAACCTTCTGTGTTAAAGGAAACCTGTCACCAGAAAGCCTTTTTTCAGCAGAGGACAGGTTCCCACAGAAACAATAATGAAGATTGCAAAAACCGTTTTAAAATCTTTGACAGTAAAGAGTTAGATAATAAAGTATATTAACCTCTTCATGACATCCATTGTAAGTATACGTCGGGCGGTTGTGGAGTATGGAGAGGGCTCACGCACCCTCTGCATACGTGCCAAATCTGCCACGGTTGCTACTGGCACCAATCATCGCAGTTAACTGTCAGGTACCGTAGCCATGTTGCAGGGCGCCACCATCTTTAAATGGCGGTTGGTGCCCTCCGTGGCATCACCACGCCCATTTTGCACCTTCCTGACACTGGCTATTTTTTTCAAATCTGACACCAATCACTATAAGTTGCTATTTTGAGGCTGTTGTCTTGTGACACATTGCACTTCATATTAGTTGAAACATTTGTGTGATATGTTTAGTTTTATTTATGAAATAAGCAAGATTTGGCAATATTTTTTAAAAATCGGGATTTTCAAAATTCCAAATCTTCTACTTTTTTGTTTTTGTTTGTGTCCTCTCATTTTTTTAGAATGTTATGAGGCTTTGAACTTGAGGTGCGATTTTTCACATTTTCATAAAAAAAGCAAATCATACTTTTGAGGGACCTGCTCAGCTTTCAAGTCACTTTGAGAGACCTAAATAATAATAAACCCCCATCATTTACCCCATTATAGAAATTAAACCCCTCAACGTATGTAAAACAACTTTTATGAATTTTTTTTTAACCCTTTAATGGTTTCACAGGGGTTAGAACAAAATCAGGTGCAATTTTGAAATTTGCCTAAATTAATGTATTTTTCAAATATTTACACATTTTCAGTGGATAAAATATCACAAAGTTTGCTATTTTTCCTGAAAATGCCAATACCCCATATGTGGTAGTAAACTGCTGTATGGGCACACACCAAGACATTGAAGGGAAGCTGAGCCATTCATAGCAGATCTGCATTGTCACTTTCTAAAGGCTATACAATTTAAATTTTTGGGGCAATTGAGGTTTATTTTCTGTGATTAGATGTACTTTTGCTTATTGGTGAGAATTTCTTAATTCATCAATTCTGGTTTATGATTTTTTGCAAATTTTGGGGGGGCTGTTCACCGTACCATAAAAATAGTATTTTATCTTTCGTCTATAGCTTATATTTATATAGTAAATATACTGTATGTAATATTTTTATATATTTTTTAAGATTTTTAATGAAGAAAAACTAATATAGAGAAAATCTCATTTGTTTAATTATTACCATCTTTTTAGAGGCATTACTTTAGTTTTTACATTAAGATAATTCAAGGGGAAAAAAATGAAGCTTTTTTACACAATAAGAAACACAGTTCTTGAGCAAACTCACAGCCAGCAATTATGCTTCCTCATACTTGTACATTCTGTGGGTCACAGGTTCAGGGGGAGGTTCTTAGGGCCTGAACAGGGGTGCCCAGTCTACGTTTTCAGCCTATGTGCAGTTTGCCTGTAATATGTCCAGAGTGTGCCAGATTCAGGAATTGTGGCGCATGTTATGCATGAATCTGGCTCTACCTGCACTTCTCCAATGGTGTGCACCAACTTTTTATGGTGCACATTTATGTGCAGAAATTTGTGTTGGGGGTAGTGCAGCCGCGACACAAATGAGTTGTGGCAGTGACACTTAAATACGTGTTCAAGCAGTTTGCACATAAAAGAGTGTGCAAAGTCTGGCCGAAAACTGGTGCTGGGGCTTTAGTAAATGTGTGCCAAAATCTAATAGTTTGGATAGCATAGCCTGCCTCCCTCCTTGTTCTCCCATTATGGAATGACTGTGGCCATATCATTAAATAGCAATGGGCCACTTCTCTATTTCAGCCATGAACATATCGAACTTGTGATGTCGAGACACAATTCATATACAATTTCACTGGGCAGTTCCAGATATATCTTCCAGGAAACAAGAACATTTGTATATGGACATGGTCTCTTCCATACCCTAAATCAGTGATGGCGAACCGTTAAGAGGCCGAGTGCCCAAACTGCAAACCAAAGGCAACGTTTCTATTGCAAGGTGCCAACACAGCAATTTAGCCCAATAGTGCCACAATACCACTATACAAGAGACAAATAACACTTTGACATCAGGAGGCCACCATTACAACCACATAAATAGCATAATTCTGGTTATAAAGACCACTATGGAAAGGCCAACATTACCAACAACACTATACTAGAAGCTAATATAGTGAAGAATACTGTATTACTGCCATCATTGTCGAACTGGTGTACCTTGGGCCCACCAGAGAAAACTCCTGTAGCTCCATGTATGCCTGTGTACTGCGGCTGTAGCTCCGTGTATGCCTGTGTACTGCGGCTGTAGCTCCGTGTATGGCTGTGTACTGCGGCTGTAGCTCCGTGTATGGCTGTGTACTGCTGCTGTAGCTCCATGTGTGGCTGTGTACTGTGGCTGTAGCTCCATGTATGCCTGTGTACTGTGGCTGTAGCTCCGTGTATGGCTGTGTACTGCGGCTGTAGCTCAGTGTATGGCTGTGTACTGCGGCTGTAGCTCCATGTATGGCTGTGTACTGCGGCTGTAGCTCCATGTATGGCTGTGTACTGCGGCTGTAGCTCCATGTATGGCTGTGTACTGCGGCTGTAGCTCTTTAAGTAAAAGTTTTATTTTCTCCGAAAATAACATACACAACACAGGAGAAATGCTGCAGCATTGTGAGTTTAGGGGTAATACCCAGTCCCTCCAGTAGCCAGTATAGAGACAGGGCCTCACCCCCACCTCAGTATAGAGAAGGGGCCTCACCTCCAGCCCAGGATAGAAATAGGGCCTCACCCCCCACCCCAGGATAGAAATAGGGCCTCACCCCCCACCCCAGGATAGAAATAGGGCCTCCCTCCCCACCCACCCCAGGATAGAAATAGGGCCTCCCTCCCCACCCACCCCAGGATAGAAATAGGGCCTCATCCCCCACCCCAGGATAGAAATAGGGCCTCCCCCCCCAACCAAGGATAGAAATAGGGCCTCATCCCCCACCCCAGGATAGAAATAGGGCCTCATCCCCCACCCCAGGATAGAAATAGGGCCTCACCCCCCACCCCAATATACACAGACAAACACAGAGAGCCTTACCAAGTGCCGGCGAGGATGCGGTGACATCACCGCCGGAGCACAGGAGCAGGCATCGGGCGCCGGGACCCCGTGACTCCACAGGCAGCAGGACGGGGCTAAGTAGATGTCGGCGCGCTGGGGCTGCGCAGACGTCAGCGCGCTGGGACCCCGTGACTCGACATGCAGCGGGACGGGGCTAAGTAGATGTCGGCGCACTGGGACCCCGCGACTCCGCAGGCAGCGGGCGGGGGCCGCGCAGACATCGGCGCGCTGGGACCACACCACTCCACAGGCAGCGCGCCGTGAACGGGCAGGCAGCGGGACGTCAGGGCCGCGCAGGCAGTAGAGCGCTGTGACCCGGCAGGCATCGGAGTGCAACAGGGCCGCGCAGGTATCGAAGCGCAGGTACCCACTTTGATGGAACTGGGGAGATGGTACGCGTTCCACTGCCCTAAATGATGTCTCTTTTCCAGAGATCATATGATCTTCCCACAGATCACTGACTGTAAATTCCATGTATAAACTGTGAATAGTACTATTCACTAGCAGTGACCGTCCTGGTACTTTCAATTTCACATAAAAAAGACTTCAGCACTAATAAGATTAAGCAACATGTGGAGAATTGTCGTGACAGTAATATTTTGCTATTCATAAACTAGAAAGCAATCACATTGTGATTATGCTGAAATTTGGCGCACATTCTACCAGACTACAGAAACGGCAACATCCTAACTGTTCCAACACATTTAATTTTTTTAGATTACAAGGCTAACAGGAAATGGTATTATTTTAACACATAAACATTTGAAGTACCGTATTTCCTGGATGGTGTATTTCACTAAGATTTGCAGCTTCTGCAGCATGATAAGGACAGTATAAGTATAGGTAAGCAAAATTGTTAAAAATGTCCTTACTGTAGCCGATATATTACAACAAACACTGCACAGCTATTGGTTTTGCAATAAGACAACCTGAAAAAGTTCCTTTGTGCAAAAATAGTTAAACTTGAAATATATATTGCAGTAATCCTACTGATGTTGAGAATTATAAAGACCGTAAACTACTTGCTAAAGGTTGTAAAACAATGGTGAAATTCCTGTATTGATATTATTCTCTCCAGCACAACATTTTTTAGAAAAATGATTTAGTATTCTATGTCCCCAAAACGAAGACATAAAAAATATACAGTACAACTTCCAAGAGGTACTTTGAGTTGCCTGCTGCTTAAAACAGATATTCCAGGCGTTCTTTTTGATCACCAATCTTAGAATGAGGGGGTCAGATACCTGTCACCCACATGAAAACCTATTGTTGTGAATGCTGCTTCCACTAAACAAGCATTCATCCATTGGTCACTTTGCTAAGTTCTATTCAAGTGAATGGACCTATGCTGCAATACCAAGCACAACTATAAAATTTGTGCTTGGTAGACTGATCAATGGGAGTGCTGTATATCATTATTTAATCTCCTCTCTGAATCCTTGAAGTGGGTTAACGCACTTAGATGGAGAAATTGGGAAGCTAGCACCAAGTAGGACCACGGAAAGGGAATTGAGGACTGGGGAGACAGATGACGCAAAATGTTAGGGATAGGTTAGAATTGGTAGGGAATTCCTTGACATTTTATGTTTTGTGTTTTCTTTTTTGTATTTGGAAGAGAATGTGAAAAAATACAAAGTTGAATAATTTTCGTTAAAGAAGGATTGATAAAGTTTTTCTGAAGACAACAAGATTATTGTTCTCTGATTTTCCACTAGGGGGATATAGGAATGTGGACCTGGAAATTGCCTTCACTCAGTAAATACTGTTTGGGCACAATTTTGAAATAAAATATGCATTGTTTCCTGCTAACCGACCACGCGTCTCCAAATTCAAGTGGGTTTTGTTGTGTTTGGCCTTCATGTGAGTTGTTTTATTGGCACATTGACTGAGGAAAGTATAGTACATCTATTGTAGTCAGTTACAACAAGTCCATTAAAAAACGGATCCTTTGGGTCTAAGTGACTTATTTTAATAGAACTTCATTGTGAAATATAATTTTCAAATAACATGTTGAAAAATATATTTGAACACATATTAGTAAAATGAAAGTTATATCTTTAGATTATACACTTAACCAATTACTGATCAGAGTAACTACATCATTTTCGTCCTGAAAGGTTTTTTATTTTATAATTTTTGAATTACAGGGGTTTTCTGTATTGTTTGACTACTAATGACCTATCCTTAAACTATGAATATGGATTATTTATTAGTTCCTAAATGTAAGAAATCCTTCTACGATCGATTCAGATGAACAGATTTGACTCTCAGGTACAGAAATGTTGCCCATCAATCTACCATGCATAGATCCAGGCACCATGACTATGGTAATCTTCATATATATTGTTATTCATGGCCTCCTTCCATTTGCAATCAACTTCTAAAATTATTCTAATAAGCCTAATGGTCTCCGGGGGGCAGTACCAGAGCCTCTCAGTATTGCAGATTAACAGGCTGTTACAGTGTGCATGCCCCTTCCACTGCTGCAGTGAGATTACATCATTCAGCAGGAGGTGGGGGTGAAGTCCTGAGGGTGCAGAGGGGGGGCATTGACAAAAACTAATATCAAGAAGGAATTAATGAAAATTAAAAACAAAATCCCTCACAGCACATTCAGATCTGATGTAATATTTCACTATAGTGCATGTACTCCCTGAACTGTGCTAGGATTGAGGAATCCAATCGACAAACAGCGTGCTTTCCACGCACCAAGCACAATCAATTTTTATGCAAAAATTAGTGGAATTTATTTAAAAAAACTAATTAAAATGTTGTTGCTGTAATCATGTTGACCTAGTGAATACATTTATTATTTTTTATTTTTATCCTAGGCTGTGCGTGGTGGCAGATTTAGAGAGTCCGAAACAATGACACAATTGCTGTTTTATCTTCTCATTCCTGGAAAGCGTTAGCGTAGTTAATCAATATGATGTATATACTTTAAATACAGCAAACGATCCCACAAAAAAGTCTGTATAGAGGTTTCAAAAGTTACATCTGTTAATATGAGGCAATGAAAGGATTGCAAGAAATTTTTTGGTCAAGAAAGAGTTAATATCTGTCATTGTCTCATGCATTTTGCAGTACTGCAGATGGTGAGAAAATTATCATTCACATTAAATCCCCTGAGTTATTGTTCCTTGCACCTAAAGACATATACATAAATGTGTGTTATACCCCTGGGGGTGCATAAGAGACGGGTTACTTGAGAGTGTCCAGTTTCCAGGGAAACCAAGAAATTCCTGAGGTGTTAGCTCTAGACATGGGATATACTCTTGCTGTTAGCATATGAGTCACATATCGTGATTCATGCAGCTAAGATGTTGGTGTTAATTCAACTGTTAATAAGAATATTAAGCATAGAAAGTAAATATATAATTATTTTGATCTAGTCACGGCATTGATAAAATGTGTTACTAATGACTTTATATAACCATTCATCAAACAAAAGAAATCATACATAGCAAAAAGTATCCAGGGTCGGCTTCAGATTGTCATAGCCATGATGCCATCTACTGGCATATATATGAAATTGAACAGAAAAGAACTGTACTTGTGATTTTCTGCCATGCCAGGTCAGACTTTAACTTTATGAAAAAATATAAAAAATGATGGAGGTAATATAAAATAAATTTTTTTATTGGGGGTCACTATTATAATTAATTATGGAATCACTCTCTATATCCACTGGGGGCATTATATACATTATACTCATTGTATACAATATATTTTATAATTATAACATTTTATTCCAGGGCACTGTGTATAATATAATTAATTCAGATGAAGGTGTACAGAACATAATTTATATGGAGGACTAATAAATATAAATATAGATATACATATATATTACAGTATACATACAATATATATTCAGGAGGCAATATATTATTCATTCAGAGAGCATTGTATATATTAAAGTATATATATTGTGGGAACACACTGTGACCAGTTGTGGTGTGGGTGGTATTTTATATGCCAAGGCGCAGTGTGGTCAGCTATCAGGGTATATTTAATTTAGGAACACAGTGGGGGACATGGATGATATGAAAGGGAAATCTTCTGAAGCCATAAATCAAAACTGGGAAAAGTTATCATGTAGTTCTGTATCCAATAGATATGGAGAGCTGCATGACTGATCAGTACTTTAGGGCACTTTTTTAAGATTTTTCTGGTAACATTTGTATGGAAATATATTGGCATAGACAGTTTGATTTTTGGTCAAAAATAAATTTATTGATAAACTTATGTATGAAATAGGGCGTAAGATGAGAAACCATAATATGTTCCAGCATAGGGGGAACCCCACAAAATTTGAATTCATGGGGCTCTGAAATTCCTGGTGGTAGCGCAGTATACAGTATTTTAAGTATAGAGTTTCAAAATAAATTAGCAAATAAATGCTAATTAAAATTCTATGATGGAAGTATTCATTAATAAGTAAATAAATACATTTTTCTTTAACATGCAGAGCATTGACCCATAAAAGTCAAAAGTGGAGTTTTTGTGTGTGTCTTCAGTGCATGGACTGTTCCGGTCTGTTTCTTGGACCACACTTTCTTTCACACTTCCTGCCTGCCTCTGCCCTAATCTGTATTTTAGTAATATGTAAATTAACTGCAGAGGCTATTGGGCGTGTGGTAGCCTTATCTCCCAGTGCCTGGCCAGGCCAGTACAAGCCCTAGTAGCCTCTGCAGTTAACTAACATATTACTAAAGTAAAGTTTTTAACAAGTTAGGTTAGGTTCCAGGATTATTAATTTACAGATTGGGGCAGAGGCAGGCAGGAGGAATCTACCATCAGATCTACTTCTGTTAGTAGATTCCTAATAGTAGGTTTCCTTTAATTCCAAGGGTGCATGAAAAAACAGACAGCACACAAGTAACATTGGCAGTTTCACCCCTTAACGACTTGGTCATTTTGCACCTTCCTGTCACGGCCATTTTTTACAATTCTGACGTGTCACTTTAGTTTGTTATAACTTAACATATCATGCTGATTGTGAGATTGTTTTCTCGTGAAACATTGCACTATATGTTAGCTGAAAAGTTTGGGTGATATGTCTTGCATTTATTTATGAAAAAACTAATATTTGACAAAATTATTGAAAAAATGTAAAGGCCTAAATAATAGTAAAACCCCATAAATGACACTACAGAAACTATACTTCTCAGTATGTAAGACAACTTTTGAGAAGTTTGTTAACCCTTTAAGTGTTTAAAATGTGTTAAAAAAAATGGAGATGTGATTTAGAAATTATAAATTTTTTTACACAAAATATTTACACATTCACATTGGAGAAAATGGAAAAAGTTGTAAACCCAAATTTACTAGCTGAAAAATCTTTGTTTGCCAATTTAGACACATGAAGGCTTATTTTTTGTGGCATGAGATGTGTGTTACCTAATTTTGGGGCGTCTTTAGCTTATTAATAGGATTTTATTAAAGGGGTGGGCCACACTCTTTAACATAAGTTACCTATGTTCCTTTACTGTCTAGTGGATATACCCTAAATGTTCATCAAGTTACATTTGTAATGTGTGCAGACCCTCAGTTATGACCCATTCTGTTTCCCCCCTCTCCTATTCTTGTCTCTGTCAGTCAATATTCACCAAACGGGTCTAGTAATGTATCAGAATGTGACAATACACATTTGGGGTTGTTTTGTGATTTTCAGTTTTTTCTACTTCATATTCATATACACTCACCGGCCACTTTATTAGGTATACCATGCTAGTAACGGGTTGGACCCCCTTTTGCCTTCAGAACTGCCTCAATTCTTCGTGGCATAGATTCAACAAGGTGCAGGAAGCATTCCTCAGAGATTTTGGTCCATATTGACATGATGGCATCACACAGTTGCCGCAGATTTGTCGGCTGCACATCCATGATGCGAATCTCTCGTTCCACCACGTCCCAAAGATGCTCTATTGGATTGAGAATATGGGGACTGTGGAGGGCATTTGAGTACAGTGAACTCATTGTCATGTTCAAGAAACCAGTCTGAGATGATTCCAGCTTTATGACATGGCGCATTATCCTGCTGAAAGTAGCCATCAGATGTTGGGTACATTGTGGTCATAAAGGGATGGACATGGTCAGCAACAATACTCAGGTAGGCTGTGGCATTGCAACGATGCTCAATTGGTACCAAGGGGCCCAAAGAGTGCCAAGAAAATATTCCCCACACCATGACACCACCACCACCAGCCTGAACCGTTGATACAAGGCAGGATGGATCCATGCTTTCATATTGTGGACGCCAAATTCTGCCCCTACCATCCGAATGTCGCAGCAGAAATCGAGACTCATCAGACCAGGCAACGTTTTACCAATCTTCTACTGTCCAATTTCGATGAGCTTGTGCAAATTGTAGCCTCAGTTTCCTGTTCTTAGCTGAAAGGAGTGGCACTCGGTGTGGTCTTCTGCTGCTGTAGCCCATCTGCCTCAAAGTTTGACGTACTGTGCGTTCAGAGATGCTCTTCTGCCTACCTTGGTTGTAACGGGTGGCGATTTGAGTCACTGTTGCCTTTCTGTCAGCTCGAACCAGTCTGCCCATTCTCCTCTGACCTCTGGCATTAAGAAGGCATTTCCGCCCACAGAACTGCCGCTCACTGGATGTTTTTTCTTTTTCGGACCATTCTCTGTAAACCCTAGAGGTGGTTGTGCTTGAAAATCCCAGTAGATCAGCAGTTTCTGAAATACTCAGACCAGCCCTTCTGGCACCAACAACCATGCCACGTTCAAAGGCACTCAAATCACCTTTCTTCCCCATACTGATGCTCGGTTTGAACTGCAGGAGATTGTCTTGACCATGTCTACATGCACTGAGTTGCCACCATGTGATTGGCTGATTAGAAATTAAGTGTTAACGAGCAGTTGGACAGGTGTACCTAATAAAGTGGCCGGTGAGTGTATATGTAATGGTGGTGTTTTGGGGACTTTATTAACTTTTTTAAACTTAACTTTTGTTAGCCTTAAGTTTATATACAGCTCACACACTGCAATACAAATGTTTCACGGTGGGTGATATAACTGACTCGGCATACTGATGCTTGCTCAGTCAGATACAGCCCAGGAACAGGACCTGCTGTAAGAGGATATCGGGCAGCCGGGGCATTGATCAGACCACATGGCTGCCACAGGAGGATCCACCCTTCAAGTGGCAAAGAAGGGTCCGATCCAGAAAAGTAAACATGTAATACTCCCTTACATGCTGCGCTCATGCTTAACCGTGGCATGTAAAGGGTTAACTTCCACAATCCGATAATTCAGGCCTGAAAAATGCCAAACCTGACCATATGTATTGACGTGTTATTTTTGTTAAAAAACAGAGGGGTATACAACATGTTAAATGTTGCATAATTCATGTGATAAAACTAAAGTATATATGGCCTCATTTACTACAATGGGTCTCTGTGTACAGTCCAAGTGCAGTAGATTTAAATAAGTCCTAAGGTCTGTATCAGCATAGAGGTATGGAAAGAATATGAAGTCAAATAAAAAAAATGATGGCCCCTTTCAGTGTCTCCTAAATATTCTCTTTTAAACTAATCATTAATAGCAAGTGGTAAATGCTTTCATGTACACATCTAAGGACTTCATTTCCTTTATACATACACTTACTTGCTGTAATTTAGTTGGAAATTTCCTATATACATCTATTTAGCAGAGGAGTACAGACATGGCTTTGCTGCTATAGCCTATGCCTTCTGTTTACTCTATGTTATGGAAATGACGAGTAAGCAATAATACTGCTCATATCATCATATATTAGCAGTAAAATGAAATAAAAAAGCAGCGTAGTACAAGCATCGGAGTTCAAAAATAAAAGGCATTTGTACTACTTATCTTCTATATAATAAGGCAAACTATAAATGGACCCAAGAGATTGAGAACATTTTGAATAAAGCAAATCTCACATTTAGCATCATCTACAATCTTTACGAATTTTGGTTCTAATTCGGAAAAAACATATTTTTTTGCAATGTATTTACATTAGACAACAAATATTAATACACTGATAAATCTCCATGATACAGCTCTGAATTACATAGCCAGCATTCTGATGCCTGCACTAGTGGGATGTCAGTGTGTCAGAATTAATGCTGCCACTGCTGAACTGAATTAAACTTTTATATTATGCAAATGAGCCTGAGGGACTCCAGGCTCCATAGCGGTTAATTGAGCTCAGAGCCCCTCAAGTTCATCTGCATATGTTTTAAAACCTTTTAAGCAAGGGCATAAGAACCTAAAAGAAGAGCGGATCTTGCCAGAGGGGGGACACACCAGTATATAAGTGTGTCCTTGATCCTTGTTGTAGATTTCCTTGAATAGTAAACATGCCAGATGATCGGTGCGGGGTTAGGCTGTAGGACCACCAACAATCTGATAAGGGTGACTTGTTCTGTATATAGCTCACACGGAACAGAGATTGTCTGGGCCATGTGTCTGCCCCAATAGTTGAATATTTAAAGACTTTTAGAATATTTGAACACTGCTTATCATATGTGATTTAATACTGATCTCATTAACCGATGTGTTTTACATTATCTAGGTAGAGTATGGGGGGGGGGGGGTAATTTATCTTTAGTTAGGACATGTGTGTGTGTCTTTGCCTGTTTTGTCTGGGTTTTAGACTCAGAGGACTTTGATATATCCAGGCAAATTCGGCCCTCTATCTATCTGTGACCAGTCCATGTGAGATTGTAGAAATATTTGAGTTCCCTTCTCCCATCATTAAATAATGATGTAATTAGGTCCTCAATATTTTCTTCGAATCATTGTATTGTTTTATTAACTTTATTTTTTTTATGTTGGGATAGTATATATATATATAGTGAATGCAATATATAGGTATTGGGTAGAACTGAGTTAAGTATACTAGTCCTTCCCTCTAAAACCATTCCAATTTTTCATGTGGTCCCATGGGAATATTAATTGTCCAACCCTGTCTTAGAGGGTGATATATTAGGCAGCTAAGTCTGTGGGTTTTGCAAAAAATATGTCTTACACTCATCTGAAACCACCCATCTAAACTTTTTTCCTTTGGACTAGAGTTACTACTTTTTACTGCAGTTTTTTCCAAATGCAGCTTAAAGGAAACCTACCATTTCAAATGGTCGGTGTAAGCTGTAAACACCGAGCACCAGCTCAGGGTGAGCTGGTGCCGGTGCTTAGTTTCGTTAGTGTTAAAACCGCGGTATCGCGGTTTTAACACTTTTTAAACTTTATAGCAGAAGCTGCTTCGGCGCTGCGCGCGACCGTGCGCGCGCAACGCCTGCGGCATTTCCTATGTAGGCGCGCGCACGATCGTGCGCACGCAGCGCCGAAGCAGTTTCTGCTATAAAGTTTAAAAAGTGTTAAAACCGCGATACCGCGGTTTTAACACTAACGAAACTAAGCACCGGCACCAGCTCACCCTGAGCTGGTGCTCGGTGTTTACAGCTTACACCTACCATTTGAAATGGTAGGTTTCCTTTAAGCAGCTTTTTCCATATGTCCATGATTTTAAATACAGGCAGACCCCGGGTTACGTACAAGATAGGGTCTGTAGGTTTGTACTTAAGTTGAATTTGTATGTAAGTCGGAACTGTATATTTTATCATTGTAATCCCAGCCAGAACTTTTTTGGTCTCTGTGACAATTGGAATTTAAAAATGTTGGGTTGTCATAAGAATCAGGATTAATAATAAATCTGCATTACAGACACCTGTAATAACTGTTACAGCTGTTTATTGTAGCCTAGGCCTAAAGTACAATAAATTACCAATATCCAGTGGTCCATTTGTAACTAGGGGTCGTATGTAAGTCGAGTGTTCTTAAGTAGGGGACCGCCTGTATATCAGATACAACACTGAAAAATATGAGAAAATAAAAAAGGAAAAACCTATGTTTCTCTGGGGCATACATTTAATATGATATTATGCTATCAACTGCAGGTCTTGTTTAAAGTATTTTCTTTCTGATTAACCAAGTGGTAGAAAAAAGGAGCAGTGTAGGTTATGTATGATATAATGGTACTCTACTGGAGCGTTATGGTAAGATGGGGAGTGAATGTGTTTACCGTATGCTACCTACTGGGGACTGGGGAGGCTGAAGGGAAGAGATGCATCCCTGGGGGCCATGGGTATACAGTGAAGGTTTGCTTTGCATCATTACTCTCCACATTTAAGATAAGATAAGATAATCCTTTATTAGTCCCACAGTGGGGAAATTCACAGCGTTACAGCAGCAGAGAGGGTACAGAGAATATTAGGGATAAATGAACAAAAAGAAAAGGGGGATAAAAAGACAAAAAAGAGACAAGCAATGATCGGCAGTTTGATGTTTAGTCTGTGGATGGGACCTGCAGGGACTGGTTAGGTGGGGGGCGCAGGTTACTTCTGTTTGGGCCTTGTTTGTTGAACAGCCTGATGGCAGCGGGGAGGAAGGACTTACGATAACGCTCCCTCTCACACTTGGGGTGAAGCAGTCGGTCACTGAATGTGCTCCCCAATGCCACCACAGTCTCATGCAAGGGATGGGAGCTATTCTCCAGAATAGACTTCAACTTATACAGTGTCCTCCTCTCAGCTACCACCTGCACTTTGTCAAGAGGACCCCCCAGGACAGAACTGGCTTTCCTAATCAGTTTGTCCAGTCTGCTCCTCTCCCTAGCTGAGATGCTGCTTCCCCAACAGACTATGCCAAAGAAAATGGCTGGTGCCACTACAGAGTTGAAGAAGGTCTTAAGAAGAGCCCCCCGCACTCCGAATGCCCTCAGCCTCCTCAGCAGGTGTAGCCGACTCTGACCCCTCCTGTGAAGTGCGTTTATTGTTATCTGCCCACTCCAGTTTATTGTTGAGGAGGACACCCAAGTACTTATAGGACTTCACTGCCTCAATGTCTGTCCCATGGATAACCACCGGTTGAGAAGGAGGACTGTGCTCTGAGGATGACCGTCACAGGTTGTTTTCAGGGGTGTACAGATGGGTGGATACTTTGGGAAGGTGGAGGGAAGATGTTATTTGTATTTTTTTTCTTTTTTTGAGTTTTTCATATAAAACGTTGATTAAAAAAAGACAATTAACCAGTCAGTCTTATAACACACCAGATATATACCTTCAATGTTCCAATCCCTAGTATACTGTTCTATCTGCTGTAACAAGGATAACGTGACGTGTGTTGTCGTCCCCACATGCAACTATAATTGTACAGAAGACTTAGGTAAGTAGAAGGTAGTGGCAGTATAAAAGAAAACTTTAATATGACCTAGAAACCTCCAGTATTTTCAGGAAATATATGGGTTGGAATGTGCAGGAAGAGAAGGAAGGGGAATACAGAAAGAAGGCAGAATACAAGAGGTGGGTGCTAGCCTCATGATAAATCATGTTTCCCGATTATGTCAAGCTCCAACACATGCCCTGGCACAGCAGAGCTTTGCACTTGACAGCTGGTCTTAGTGTCACATTTAAAGGAAACCTACCACTTCTGAAGGTAGGTATGAGATGTAAACACCGGAGCTTACCTTAGCTAGTGTTTTAAACCGCTATATCGCGGTTTAAACACATTTTGATTTATAGCCCCTCGGTAGCTTTGCCGCTGCGTGCGGTCGTGCGCGCGTGACGCCCCTCGGCACTTCCTATGGAGGCGTGCGCGCACACGGCCGCGCGCAGCGCCGAAGCTACCTCGGGGCTGTAAATCAAAATGTGTTTAAACCGCGATATAGCGGTTTAAAACACTAGCTAAGGTAAGCTCAGGGTGAGCTGGTGCCCGGTGTTTACATCTCATACCTACCTTCAGAAGTGGTAGGTTTCCTTTAAAGGAAACCTACCACTTGAAGTGGCAGGTTTCCGATGGCAATACCGAGCACCAGCTCAGGGTGAGCTGGTGCCGGAGCTTACCTGCCTGCGCCGGCTATAAAGTTTAAAAAGTGTTTTAAACCGCGATACCGCGGTTTAAAACACTAACTAAAATAAGCTCCGGCACCAGCTCACCCTGAGCTGGTGCTCGGTATTGCCATCGGAAACCTGCCACTTCAAGTGGTAGGTTTCCTTTAAGGCTTCCTCATTCTGCACTTGTCTTGCTACTAAGGGCATTTTCACTGATAGACCTAAGTCAGGCATTCCTAATAAAAATGTGCACTTACCCCTGTATAAATTACAGCACATCAAATAAGTAAGTAAAGATAATGTTCATGACATTTGGCCTTAATAAGGCTTCAGCCCTTTTAACAATGTACATGCTTTTAAAGGGAATTGTCATACCCTACCATACAATACCTTTGTGTGTGTAGTAGTTAGCAGCAGTTTTGTGAAAAGTGAACTTTTAATATAGGTTTGCAGCTCCTGCATGTGTTTTAGGTGGGTCTTTGAGCCTGAAAAGCTCTCTGCCCATTTCAGTGAACAGTCTCATAGCCGTTTGCTTCTTCTATGAGTGACTGCTGCAAATATCACTGGCAGGCATTTATTAAGACAAACATTTTTCATGCAGGTATTAATAGCTACTAACCAGTAGTGAAAGTTTTTAAAGTGCTTTTTGGAACTGGCAAGGGCAGTGAAAAACACCTTTTTTTTTGTTCAGATACTTTAGAAAAAGTTGCAAACCAGGGGGCTTGGAAGTGCAAAATGTAGAGTGAAGACAATGAGAACACACCAACAGTTTTTTCCTGGCTATGACTAAACACCATATACCAAAAAACAATGTAATTCACAAACAACATTACCACCAGCGCCTATGGTTCTGTGTTGTACTGAGGTACAGTACTATTGAGCGCCACTGTCCCTAGACCAAAAAATAGGAATTCTGTGTGTTTATATCTCCCATAAACAGAACTTGACAAAAAGCAAACAGTGACTTAAGAAATTCCTGCATCTTTGTACAGAGAGAAATTGCTACTGTCTTTATTTTGCCTTTTAAATATGGCTCTGTCTTGTGCCTGTGTCCTATATTACATGTTTGGACATTTGGCTGCAAATCCCCGTTTGTGATGCCAGAATTCTAAAATGCACGACTAGCTAAACTCCCTCCTTCCAGTTGTGTGGACTGAGGTAGGCAGGACATACTGTATCATTTAGTCATCTGTTCCTCTTAGCTAATATTTTACGCTGATAACATCCACTTAAATCATGGGGATTATATTAGCACATCATTTGGAACATATAGGCAAAACAAAAGCATTTTGCTAAGTAAAACACTATGTAAAATTGCATTATATATCCAGCCTACATCCTCAATTTCTGCTACTTTAATAATAATATAGACTTCTATAACCTAGATGCATGGTGGCAATATGTAACTATGTAAGTATTGTTTATAATACAACTAGAATTGTTATAACAGGACACTACTGGTACACATGGTAATACTGAAGGAGATTATGTTGTACTTTGAAGGGGTTGTCGTGATAGATTTTTAGTGACATAATCAGCTGTAATAAAACAAAAGAATCTATATAGACTATAGAATCTATATTTTCAGCTCTACTCCAGTCTGATGCCTACCATGAGCACAGAGGGGGAGATTTACCATAAGTCTTTTAGAGCAGAACTGTTCCAGCTGCCCATGACAACCAATCAGAGCACAGCTTTCATTTTCCCACAGCAGTTTTTAACATTAAAGCTAAAACTCTGGTTGGTTTCCATGGGCAACTAGACAGTTTTACCTCAGAAACTTGATGATAAATCCCCCCCAGAGGCTCAATGGTGATGCATCGACAGCACAAATCCGCTGCAGCCTAATAATGGCCCCTAGGATGAAATGGGTGCAAACTGCTGCCTCATAGTCATCCCTGCACCTCTGTATACAGACTTACAGGAGTAACCTCCACAGAGAGTGGAAAGAGGTAAGTATTGGTGCTTTTGTTTTTTTTTTACAGCAGCCCTCAATACTAATATTAAAATCATTTATAATGGACAACCACTTCAAAACACTGCAGAATTGTATATATAAATATATATTTACTCCTGGTCTAGTCCTATATGTGTATATATATATATATATATATATATATATACATATATATACACTATATGAATTCTTTCAATCTGAGAAATATAGCATATAGCCACCACTGTCCCTAAAGAGTCATTGCCTATGGCATACTGAATTCTAAGTATAGAATTTTCTGTATGGGAAATTGTAATGTAACATATTCTAATAATATCACTAATAAGGACAACAATGTAATTTCCCTATACAGTAATAAATGGCTGTGAGATAGATCTTTAAATCTTTTGTATATAAAGAATCATGATATTACCGTACAAAACAGTATTCTAATATATATATATATATATATATATATATAAAATACAGTATATACAGAAACAAGCCACGGTTACCTATATAAGGCTACATAAGGAGTCCAATGCAATACAGTAACTTATCTACTTTTTCAGTTTATATATATATTATACAGTATACAGTATCAATATATATACAGTAACAAGCCACAATTACCTATATAAGGCTACATAAGGAGTCCAATGCAATACACTAACTTATCTACTTTTTTCAGTTTTTTACCTTGGTGATATGAATACATTCATGATGTGACTTACCTTCTCCAGTTTGACAGGACTAGCAGTAGTCACTGACATGGGATACTTTGTGAATAGTCTCTTTCCCTCTAAACGTTGCCCTATGTATCCATCATTTATTCCAGTTAATGTGGCAGATTTTTGTATTACAGCATTACGGAAACTTTTAAAGTCAGGACTCCTACAAAGAATGGGAGTGCTTGAAGTTGTCACCATGGGGTTGCATGCTTCCATTTTCCACCACATCTTTTCCTCCTGGTGGTTGTAACATTGATCCATCATACTCCAGCTGCTTGAATCATAGCTGTGACTGTTGTAGGGACAGGATCTTGGGTCAGGCACATACTGTCTTGTCAATGGGATAACAGATCTAAAGTGTCTATTTTCCTGATTGCATAATCCAGCCTCTTGATGTTGTGGAGAAGTTGTATCTATTTCTTTGACAAGTGCCAGTTTGTTTCCCTGGGTAGTTGTGCTTTTCTTGTTGCCATTGTTCATTGCTGTGCAGATGTTTAAGCATGACACTGTTCTCTGGGCAGAAGTGCCTGCCTCTGTGTTGAGCTTGCTGGAGGCAGCCTGTGTGTCTTCTCTCACAGGAGGTTCTGGCCTCCTAGTGTCACATGCAGTTCTGCTTGCAGCTAAGAAAGTTTTCTGTGCCAAGCAGCACGCCTTCTGTGATCGCTCAGCACATTTGCTTGGTGACTTCAGCTGTATATAGAGGAAGGAAGTTTTCATCTGCTGCTGCTCTGCCATTTCCTCCACATTAACTTGTCAAGAGATAGTTGTATGTCCTACTATGGAAAAGTACCAAACCTTTCCTGAGACCAGCTTGAAATCCTCATCTTCTGAATCCCTCATACCTACAGCAAAGAAGGAACATAATTTGTTATTCACCAAAATGTTAGTGACATATATTTATTATCTTACTATGCTTTGAAATACAACAGTAAAACTCATTTAACAGTAAGAAAAAAAATAGATAGATGTAGATACATGAGACTTTATTATGCCATTAAAGGGGTTTGCCCATGAAAGGAATTTCTCAAATTTCAACCCCCTAGTGATGTTTACACAATTAAGATCATTTTAACTACTTAATTTACAGTTTTACTCAGTTTTACTGCTGTTTTAGCTTCTATCACTCAGTTATGGTCAGTGTAACATTCCAGAGTGCAGATGGGGACTCTTTAAGCAGACCCATTATGATCCCTCTAGTGCTGTGAGATGCCGTGTGCTGACAATTTGGTTAGATTATTAGAGTACAGGGTTTATCTACACTTTCATTTAGCTTCTGAACATTCACTAGTATCTGACACATAGAAAGAGAGATGATAGATATTGAGATCCATGAAATGGATATAAAACACAATGACATTCTCAGCTCAGTTATCTCAGCCATAACATACACTGCCAGCATCTGCTGTGCCTCCCCCCTGGATAAAGACCTTATCTATTTGTAGCTTGTAGAGTAAGTTTCATTACACTGTTGCTTGTCGGCAGGAAATGTATCTTTGTGTGTGTGAGCTCCTCTTGGAATGCAATGGGAGAGCCAGATGAAGAGAGGAGCTCATTGCTGCATCAGACAGGAGAAGAATTTTGTCCTGCCTGACCCTAGACTTCTGATTTATGGTTGAACCCCAGGGCAATCGAAATTGTATACACCAGGACTGATAGAGACAGATTGGAATTATATCTGTGAAATGCTGTATATTGTTAATAACTGTCAATTAGAGAATGTGTTATTTTGTTATCCTGATATTATTCTTACTCTTTAAAAAAGACTAGGAGTGTGCAGGGTCTGTCTGAGTTGTCTTGTGCTGGTGAGTAGTTTTCACCAAAGCTGCAGACAATGGTAGATAGCTACCATACAGATCTGTGTAATTATACCTTTGATTGTGTTATTAAAATACACTACTAAAATAAAATGTTTATTTCTATTAGTCTTAATAGAAAGATTTCTCTTTGTAATTTTTTAATTGAATAAACAACCACTTGCAGCGTCAGCTCCAAGTTTCAGTAGACCCCTACCCTTTGCAGTGAACTGGCGCCATTAAAAATTCAGAAACTAAAACAGACCCCTGTTCCCTAAAATATTCCCTGGTTTATCAACTGAAACAGTCTCTCATGGTTATTTTATATAAAGCCCCCCTCACCGGATTCCTTATGTACAACCTTATGTGGGTTCCCCAGAAACTCTGGGCCCTGGCACTTGCCCAAGTATGCCCTGGCCACTTGTCTTCATTTTATGTAAAGCATTCTACTTTATTTAATAGGCTCAGATGTTACATGTAACGGGGGTATCTAATTACTCTCAGAATAGCCTTTGGTCTCTGACCCCCAATGGCATTTTGCTGGAGCCCTCATCCTTACAGGAATTTAGCCTCTCTCTTGTTTGTCCTTTTTCATACTTGCATGGCTCCTCTACATTTCCCATTTTAGGTTCATCAGGGAGATTAATTTGTTTATCTAGATAGCATATCATGTCAGGGGTCATGTTTTCAGAATTTGTGGCTCCTTTTATGTGATGTGCTGGATTTTAATGGTGTGTGTCTACCGAGCTAAACCTGAGGAGGAGTATTCAGTGCTCCAGTATAATAATGATATTAATCCATTTATTACAGCCCTAGTGGTATGTAACCTTACGATAACTGCAACTTTGCATGGCCAAAACTAATGGTAGCTTGCCTTTTAACATAAAGCGAAAATGTAAAGTTATAATGATTTTACAAAATTGTCATATGTGATTCCCCCAGAATGTGTTGCTCACGCTTTTCTTTCCAAAGTTATGGCATTTACTCTGTTCTGAAATTGTTTGACAAAAATCTTTCTCACTAGAGGTTACATGGGCAGAGACAAATGTCTTCCTGTACCTGCCATGAAGCTGAGTCCAATTTAGTTTGCTCACAGATCCCAGGATGCCTTGTGTTCTCTCTCAAAGTAATTTAGCATTAAATCCAGTGAGATTCATACATGTAAATCCACTGAACACTGCACAGTGCACATACAGGATGTATATGGTGACTAGCCCGGAAGCTTTCATCACATGGAGACCTGTGGAAGTGGAAGAAATCACCAGTAAAACAGTTACACGCAGTGTGTCGTCTTAGTGCTGTGGAAGCACTAAGGGTTAATAGCTTATCTGCACAGAGCTGATACTACTGAGTATTGACTTATAGGGAACAAAGAAGATCTTGTACCTGACTCTTCTTCTATGAGTCTGTAGAGTTGTTGTAGAATTGTTTAAAGGATGGTCTACAGGGCTTATCAGCACAGGCAGAGAAAGGATCTACTTAAGCACTGAAATAATCTGAGAGGTATAGCAAAGAAACTGCTGAATATAGGTAACAAAGATAAAAACAAAGTTGTTCTATATCCCAAGAGCTATTGAATTGTGAAAAAAAAAACTTTACAGTTGTTGTTTATAAGAAATCTACCATCACAATCCAGCATGATAACCAGGAACAACTCATAAATTCAGGCACCATGATTAGATTTTTGTATCATGATTTTGATTGATTTCCTTTAAACACACAAGGGGAGATGCATCGACCTGTCTGTGCTAGAAAACCCGAGTAATTTGCCCCTAAAATGCAATGCATCACATTTATTGAGGGTTTTAGGCCATTTTAGGCCGTTTTCTGACTTGTCCCAAAACGGGGACGTTGTTGCACCAAACAAATAGTCCCTGCAGCAGAAATTTCGGTTTGTGTGCAAGAAAATTCAATATTGTGGCACAGCAAACTAGACCAACTAATAAGAGGTGCAAAGTACGGTTGGACAGACTTATGCTGCACCAAATTAATCATCCTTCATCAGACACAGTGATTAATCTGGTGCAGCAGAGAACTGTCTCGGTTTAATCTGCACTGGTCTAAAGACTGACGCATTATTACATCTACCCCATAGTTATGAAAAGTTCTACACTAATATAAAATATTTCACTCCTTAGTGACCAAGCTCATTTGCGACTTGATGACCAAGGCCTATTTTTCAAAACCAGCGTGTGTCACTTTATACGGTTATAACTTTAGAAGGCCTTAACTTACCCAAGTGTTTTTGAGATTTTTTTTCCGTTACATTCTGCGCTTCAAAATAGTGGGAAATTTTGGTTGATATATTTAACATTTATTCCCGAAAAAAGGTGAAAAAAAAAAGGTTTTCTTTTCAAAATGTTCTGTTTTTCAAACTGATAGTCTAAGAATATATTGTGCATTTTTTTATGGAGTAAGAGGATATTTGGATGTATCCCGCTGTCCGGGCACATAGTGGGCACGGTAGGGAAGGAGCCATTGAGCTTTTGTAGGGCAGGATTGTTTTTAGGCCATGATGTGTTTATAGAGCCCCTGGGGCCACATTCAGTATTTTATATTCCATCCCTTATACTGGTAAATGAAAATACAATTCAAAATTCACTGTACATTCCAAATGACATCTCTAATATATTCTTTGGTTTGGTACAATCACAGGGATACCAAATTTATAAAGTTTTATTAGGTGTTAATAGATTTTACCAAAAATTAAAAACTTATGTACCCCCCAAAAATTATTACCTTTACCATTTTCTGACTCTAATAACGTTTTCATACTTAGGAGTAGGGAAAAGGCTACGCTGTCATTTTTTCCAGGATGAGTTGAAGTTTTCATTGCTACCATTTTTGGGGACTGTGTGACCTTTAGATCACTTTTTATTATGTTTTTTATGTGTTGCAAAACAGTAGAAAAGTATTTCGACATTTGAGCACATTTTTCCGTTAAATAGTTCACCGCTGATTTGATGTTTTGGACAGTGATACCTAACATGTTTTGTTTTTTTTTAACTTTTTCCAATCTTTTTAAATTATTTTTTTATTTTGTTGCTTTATATGTGTTAGGAACTTTTTTATGACATTTTTACGAATATTATTTTTATTTTTTATAAATTTTGTATTTATTTTTAAAAATTTTTTTATTTTCACATTACAATCATAAGAACTAGTGATCATGTGATCAGTAGTTCATACTAATGCACTGCAATAACCATGTATTGCAGTGCATTATAAGTGTCGGCCTATGCATCTGACAGGCAGCTACCTAGTCCCCAGCAGTGAAGACGGTACCCCGTGATCACATCGCAGGGTGCCGGGAGGAGTGGGAGGGAGCCCCCTCCCTCTGCAGGTACATTAATCCCGCTGTCACAACATTGACTACGGGATCAAATGGGTTAACAGCTCAGTTCCGGTCTGGATTGTCAGAGCAGGGTCCCGACTGTCATAAGACCGCCGGGGAACTGCTCTTCCCTGCACAGAAGGCCCATGCAGACCTTAGGTTAGGCCAACAGAGAAACCTATCGGCCTAGCCTAAGGCCCCTTAGTGACCGACATAGAAACCTGTATAGGTGGTCACTAAGGGGTTAATATCCTTATGATTTTTGCTAAATGTTTGCATTCCCAGTACATACAAAAAAACTGTCAAACCTAGAAGCATTGAATCACTAATATAAAATATAATATGTAGCTACATATATAAATTATGAAAAAGAAAATGCCAGCACTCCAAGATTCTGTGTGAAAAAACCATACTACCGTATATTCCGGCGTATAAGACGACCTGGTGTATAAGACGACCCCCTACTTTCCTGTTTAAAATATAGAGTTTAAGATATATTCGCCGTATAAGACTACCCCTTTTCCAACGCATACAAAACACCGGTAAAAATAAAAAAAAACAGATTTGAATTTAACACGGTCCTTTTTTTTAATTTCAATTCTTATGACATGCAGGTATATAGCAGGAAAATTGTCGCTCATAAACATAAGGCATAAAACAACAACATTACCATCGTCCATTTTACTGTAAATGTTACCATACTGTACCTTAAATTTTTATTTTATTAAATATTCCATGCCATTTACTCAGAAGCAGGAAAAAAATTCCAAATGCAATGAAAATGGTGAAAAAACTCATTTGCGCCATTTTCTTGTGGGCTTGGATATTACGTCTTTCACTGAGCGCCCCAAATGACATGTCTACTTTATTCTTTGGGTTGGTACGATTAAGGGGATAGCAAATTTGTATGGGTTTTATAATGTTTTCATACATTTACAAAAATGAAAACCTCCTGTACAAAAATTATTTTTTTGATTTTGCCAACTTCTGGCGCTAATAACTTTTTTATACTTTGGTGTACGGAGCTGTGGGTGGTGTAATTTTTTGCGAAATTTGATGATATTTATAATGATATCATTTTTAGGACTGTACGACCTTTTGATCACTTTTTATAGATTTTTTTATATTTTTCAAAATGGCAAAAGCCGGGATTACCGGCGTATAAGACGACCCCAGAGAAGACAGAAGATTTTTCTGTCTTCAAAAGTCTTCTTATACGCCAGAATATACGGTAGTTTATACCAGCATGTGCTAAGCTACGTTTCGGCTCCTAAAGTCTGGAGCCTTTCTTAAGCAAAGGTGTATACAACTGTGATAGAATTTATACAAAATACAGAGGAAGTGACATCACTCCTTGCATATAAACATGTGACAACTTCAATTGATTTGTAAACATACAAGTTAATATTCATATATACATTTAATTCATGATAATGTGCAAAAGTGCATATTATACAATATCGATTGATCGTTTACCACAGGATTACATCAGACCGTGTCCATCGGGGTTCTGCATTGCGTACTGAGCATGACCTCAGTCACATGACCATCATTCACAAAAAGCATTATGGATAAAGGGAGATCATGTGATGACGCCAAAATTTTTGGATGTCAAGGTGTTTCTTAAAGACAATAATATGACTACAGACCTGTTTGTAAAAGAAACAGACAGGAATAATCTGAGATTTCAGAGTTGCCATCCCAGATGATCAAATCCCTACCCTATAGTCAGATGTTATGGGTAAGGAGAATTGTGGATGGTAAGTCACAGCTCCAGGAGAGATTGGATAATATGGAGGATAGATTTTTACACAGGGGTTACCCCCCCCCCCCCTACATTTTGTCAGAATGAAGGAATAAGGTACTATCAAAGGATACGAGTGAAATCATTAACAAAAAAACCCATAGGTCTTCGGAGGATAGGCTTACATTAATTTCCAACTATACTGAGTCCAGCTATTCCATTTCTAATATAATCCGAAAACAATGGCCTATTTTACAAAATGGTTTAAGCAGGGGCGTTGCTAGCTACACAAAAGATCCGGGGCACGGGCCCCAATGTATACCTACCAAATTCTCAGTACTGTCCACCTATGTGCTCTAGGCACTTGTTCACAATAGTAGTACTAATAATATAAAATACCTACTTGTTTCATTAGTGACAGCAGCTGAAGTATTCTTGGATTGTAGATGTTCTCTGCTTTCTCCATCAGGCCCACCTTAATTTTCCCATTATACCCTCTACCATGGCCCCTTAACATTGTCATCCTGCTTCTACCCCTAATACAGCTACCCCAAACACTGCAATACGGCTACACGAGAACTACACAAATAATACTCTAAAATGCTCCCTATTCTACCTTGTACTGTAAAATGCCCTTTTGTGAGCTGACAAAAATGCCAACAACACCAATATTGCCCTTTTTTCTGCCCCCAACACTGGAATATTCTCATGTATATGTGACATTTCTACGGGACCAGAGGAAGGCCATACACCTGACTTGAAAAACAGAGACCCCACTGTACATGTTGCAGATTTCATGCAGATTTTCCACATTAATTTTTTACCTGTTTTGTTTCACCTGATGTGATATAATTTCAAGCAAGATCTGCATCACATTCCGCAGCATGGTGTGGACTTGACGCAGATTTGTTCCGTAGATTTCAATTTAAAAAACGCTTGCACAAAAAAGTAACACAATCATTATTTATTTTCCACACTGAGGAACAATTTCTTTGCGGAATTCTTACGCATCATCTACATGACTTTTTCCAAATCCCATTAACTTTACTGATACTGTATTACACTGCATATTTTCTACGCAAAAATCTGCATGTAAAATCTGCAACCTGTGCAAATAGCTTTAAAGGGGTATTCCCACAAAGACTTAAACATACAAAATAGCACATTCTCTGTTAATAACAAAAATACAGCAAGTCCAACCTGTCTATCAGTCCTGGAGTACACAATTTCAGTTGCCCCTGGTTTCTGACCCTCTATCTTCTGACTTTCGGGTCGGCAGCCATCATGTCTGATGCTGTGGAGCTGAGCTGTTCTCTGCAGCGGCATGTACCCCCTGTATTCTAGAGTATACAACTATACCCCATTTCCAGGACACAGCAGAGATGTGATGTGATGCAGGCGGCCACATGAATTAAGGGATTGTGCCGATAACCTATAACCACATTATTATTTAGTAACCGTTTCATGTCCTGTTAACATGAAACGGTTTCTAAATATTTTTGTTATGAATTATTGACACAATCCATTAATTGATCCGGCCCACTGCATCACATCGCATCTTCGCTGTGTCCTGGCCATGCGGTATATTCGCACCCTTACAGTGTTTATGACATATCCTGTGTCCCCTGAATACTGCTCACATCTCCTAATCACCCATCACCTGACCCCTGCTGACATCCCCTGACCCCTGATGACATCCCCTGACCCCTGCTCACATCCCCTGACCCATGCTCACACCTCCTGCTCACATCCCCTGACCCATGCTTACATCCCCTGACCCATGCTCACTCCTCCTGCTCACATCCCCTGACCCATGCTCACACCTCCTGCTCACATCCCCTGACCCATGCTCACACCTCCTGCTCACATCCCCTGACCCATGCTCACACCTCCTGCTCACATCCCCTGACCCATGCTCACACCTCCTGCTCACATCCCCTGACCCATGCTCACACCTCCTGCTCACATCCCCTGACCCATGCTCACATCCCTTGACCCCTGGTCACATCCCTTGACCCCTGTTCACACCTCCTGACCCCGTTTCACACCTGCTGACCCCTGCTCACACCTGTGATCCCTGCTGATAATTCTTTTGATTCACCTGTCTAGGTGTCACTCATCTGCAGGCTTTCTCCTACTTCCTTCTTCTTAGCTCCGCCCACTACTCGCGGTCCCGGCATCTTCTCCTTGCAGTTTAAAGGCTGCTGTTCCCTCCTGTCAGACTCCGATGTGGGGGAGGGGCTGGCAGCGATTACTCCTGTACTCCTCCCTCCTCACCACCAGCCACAACTGCATGATGTCCTGCCTGCTGAGCTCCTATCCTCTGCGGTGCACAGAGCTGACTTCTCTGTGCTCCTCCACAGTGCTTAACTCTTTCTGCATCCTGAGGATGCAGGAAGAGGTGATATCGGCTGATGCAGCCCAGGGAGATTCGGGGCACAGGAAAAAAGATCCGGGGCACAGGCCCCGGATCTTTTGACCTAGCGACGCCCCTGGGTTTAAGACAATCTTGTAATCCACCGTTGTTCTCAGACCGGTGAGGAATTTAAAAGATGACCTTGTTAGGTCAGACATTGGTCCATCCAAAAAAAGCATCCAGTCCTGTCTTTCTACCTCTGAAAAAGGTTGTTTCCCCTGTCTCAAGTGTGTGAATTGTAAAATTCTTGTTAAAGGCAATACATTCATTGAGACACGTACAAGCAAAAATTACTATATTAGACATTACCTCACATGTAATTCATCTTACATGATTTATTTACTGGAGTATGGGCTGTGGTACGTGGGTGAAACCAGCACAAAATTAAAAATGAGACTTAACAACCACAGACAGTCAATAAGGGATAATAGAATGGATTTGCCATTTGGAAGAAAAACATAAAGAATTCTACCTAAGAGTATGCATAATTGACCATGTCCCACCACGTAGACTAGGGGGGAAAGATCTCACAGTCTACGTAGGAAGGAATTAGAATGGATACACAGATTAGATACACTGAAGCCGGAGGGACTGAATATTGAATTCAGAACCTGGGATATTGCTTAGAAATGGGTATCTTTGCTTAAAGGATGGATCCGATATACCTTATCAGAATCAGAGAAATATTGGTGTAATGTAATCATGCTAAAATAATAATTGCTATATATGATTCAAGCCAATTAATTTTTGTTTCTCTTCTCTTAATTTCTTTTCACTTCTCAATTGAGCACCTTATAATTATATCACGCTGAAGACACACTCGTCGTGATATCAGCACAATAGTATCAAGTATTAATTGCATGTTTATTTGGACACAGGAGTACATTACTAAGATTGTTGGGGGACTGTGATTACTAAGTTATACTGTTGCAAATTGGCTCCTTTATAGGACCGTCTCAGGGATATCTCTCTGACCCTTGATATGCACCCGATGGACTGAAGTCCTGAATGGGTTGCTAATGGTTAATTTGACGCTATATATACGGCCACTTTAGTAAATGCTTCCATTTTCTTTTTCTTATACCATAGAAGAACTTTGGTCCGGGTTCTGGGACGTGCACCTGAGTGGTATTTATATACAAGAGTGCTACTATAGCTACTATAGTATTTTACGAATATAGATATATATATATATTTTTTGTGAATTAGGCATATCTCAAGCACAAATTTATTTTTTGTTCTGATAACTTTCTATAGAGCTTTGGGTCATAGAAAAGTCTTAAAATCCACCATATTAAGTTTTGGTTCAAAATATTGGTCTAAAGTAACCAAGCAACCAAGAGGTGGTGTAAGGAAGGCCAATGATAAAGTTGCCACTTTTTATGTCTGTTTGGTGTAAACTCAGTTTTAAGCTTAATTGAATATAGTATTTACAAATAACTCAGTGTGTAACGAAGGGGATTTCCACATAATTTGAGGAACATAACAGATACAATCATCTCTATACTTCCTTGTGAATATAACCACGATGAGACATTCAAATATCTTATTTTTCTACAAGGTCAGACATTTCTAATTCTTCTGTGACATTTCGATGCCAACCATTTTTAAATGTCTCTTTTTAGACCTGGATTCTCTGTATTTAATACTATTAAAATGTTTGATATTTTCATATATTTATGCAGTTTCTCTTTCAGTTCATATTTAAATATGAATTAGGTCTGTCTGCAACAGAGTTAATTTTACCCACAGGAACACAAGACATGCTTAAAAATACTTCTACCTACTCAATAAATCTCCCAGTTTTCTGGCATAACTTAGAAGTAGGATGTTTACCAAGTATCCTGCCTCCAGAAGTGGCCATAAACATATAGAATCTTATCTTAGAATTTTCTTTTTATTTCCTCTTAGTTTTGCAGCTTTTTTGTTCACTTTTAATATATTTCCTCCTAAATTTGTGACTCTTCCACATGCCTTGCAAATTTTTGCTGCACAAACCAGTACAAATATGGCACTAATGTCTGACACCAGTTTGTTTGATTCGGTTAATGTGGGGGGGCTGGTTGAACTTTTGACCTTTAATTTTTTGTTCATATATTCAAAACAAAAGCAGCACAAACAAAAATTTGAGCAGCACAAACCAGCACAAACGTAGCAGAATTGTTTTGTTTGATTTGGGCAGTGTGGGGGGCTGGTTGACCTCTGATGACCTCTGGAAACTTTCATTAATATCATAAAAACGATAGCAGCACAAACAAAAATTTCTGCTGAACAAAGCGGCACAAACGTTAGACACCAATTTTGTTTGATTTTAACAAGGTGGAGGGGGGGCAACTTCACTCATGTCCTTTCATCCATATAAAAGGCACTACAAGCTGCTTACTAAAGTAAGCAGCTCCTAGCGCTACAACAGAAGCAGTCAGGCATATTCCATGAGGAGACGGGATTAGATTTAGTAAGCAGCTCCTAGTGCCTTTTATGTGGATAACAAGTGCAGAGAGTATTGGCCCAAAACTCGTTGTTAATATTATTTCAAATATTATTTGCAATGGCAGGATTCATTTGGTTGATATACAGTACTGGGGCTAAGTACCACTGTGTTTCTAGATGTTACATAACATTACTTAAGTATACTTAAGTGTGCAGGAGAGTTTGTATTTTTCAACATTTCATTGATTACATTTAATTGTCTTTTGCCCAACCCGTACTCTTCGATCTGCCAGTTAATCTCTACCATAATTTGATCCTCTCATGCACATCTCCAGGACTTCTCCAGAGTTGCCCCAATTCCCTGGAATGCCCTTTCCCTGAGTCTTTAACTAATACCCACCCTCCAAAACATGCTCTTAAAACCCATCTCTTTAATCAAAGTTATCATACTTGCTAACTGCATGAAATGTCAACTCTCCCTTTACTAATCCATCCTATGTCCTTGTCCCATCTGTTATCCGGCAAACAACAGATATTTACCAAGTTCAAGGCTTCTCTGCAGTCACTTGCACCTTGGACTTTGTATATAAGATCTTGGCTGATGATTGGTTCAAGCAGCAGAATTTTTATTTATTAAATTATTTTATACTGTTCCGTTATAAAGAATGGCTGGACCATTATACAAGCTCTTTACCTCTTGTGTCACCCCCTTCATCCTCATAGAATGTAAGCTCTTGCAAGCTGTGCCCTTGCTCCTATTGTTCCTCATGACTGTTTGTACTCTGTAATGTATTATTACATTTGTATATGTCCCCTATGATCTGTAAAGTGCAAAAGAATTTGATGGCCTTATATAAATAAAGATTATTATTATTAGGAAATGCAAGAAAGTAAGATTAGACAGCAGCATTCCATCTTAGGCAGGGAAATGTCTTATGAAAAATCAACGTAGGAAGAACAATTTGTCCTGATTTGTTCTGTAGAGTCCTTATGCCAGCTGACATAATTGCATCTATATAATTTACGCTGAACCAGAACCTCTGAGGGAAGTATGAGTCAGTCTCAAGTGCTAGGCAGTAAGTACAGGAGAAAACTGTGCATTCTTAATAACTGTCATTTTTGAGAGAATATATATATATATACACACACGTTAGGAATAAATATATTACCAGAACACATAACTCTTTTGGACTTTACCTTGCAAATTTATTAGCTCTTAGAAATGCATTTGAATTAGAAATTTTGTCTAATTCAAAGGGACAGTGTTTTTTTTACAATGTGATCATTAATAAATCTTTTATATATCCCCATCATATTTCACAGTGCTTTACAGATCAACATCCATCATAATTAAATAATAATTCTATAGTTTGTAGGCACTGGAGTCTTCAACCTCTAGGAGATTACCAGTTAAGCACCATATTTATTCAATAAAGCAGAAAAGAAATCAGTGGATCTGTCCACTCATCAATAAAATGTCCAAACTTCTTCCAAAGCAAACAAGCATGACAAATGCAAGCAGAGCATATGCAACCAGAGCATGGTGGCTGCACTTCCTCTGATTTGGCTTATTATTAAGTTGCACTTCCCTTTAACTAAAGCTGTCAGTTATATTGAATGATCTGTTGCTGCAACTGGTGTTTTTATATTTCTATTTGCAAGTTTTTTTTCCACATTTAGCTCCCCGTCAATTTACCAGCAGCAACCTACAATAATAGAACACTAACAGCAAGAGCATTTAAGGACACCAGTGAGGTAATTGACAATCGCTTCTGGCCAATGATAATGTCATGGTACTGTGTGTTTTCTATTAGACTCCATAAACACATTTTGTGTGTCTTTTGAGACCAAAATATTTTAAGCATTATAAAACTTCCATATAGAGAGCAAGCTTAAAATAGTAACATGTCTCAGTAACCAGCATGAAACATCATTTTTTTTAGCTGCTGAATGTACAAACAGTATATTGACTATTTTCCATCATATTTATGTATACAAATTCTAATATTAATAAGGGACTGATTTGGCAAACTATGTGCAGCTCAAGGAATTATTATTATTAAGAGATGGTAGATTTTGCTTGATCCATTTAAATGTACCAAAATGAACTTAACTTAGAATATATTATAATGCCATAAGTAGATGAGGAAAGAAATTATGGAGTATACCAATGTAACAAAGCGGCATAAAACATACTGTATATAACTTTATTAATGCCATTTTAAAAAAAGCATATGAAAGCACAACATGGGTAGGAACCCCTCCGAGCAAGCAGATGATTAAATATAGTTAACAGTAGACAGCTGTCCCCAATATTTGTTAGTATGGAATTCCCAAATAAATGTACATATGTAATCCCCAGATAAATGACCCATCTGACTTCCAACAGAGTGGCTGATGAGTTTACACCACATATTGTGTGTGCCATTACACAGGCATGGAGAGTTCCCTATCGGTCCCTCAAAGTTTTTAATGCTCCCCATCTTTGTCCAGCGCCACCCACTGACCAAGGGGTTTATTTGAAACTGCGTTAGGATGGCATGCTGGCATGCTGGAACCCCCCATACCTATTTTTCCATTATCTGGTGTAAGGTGCAGTACATTTTGAATATACACTTACCGGCCACTTTATTAGGTACACCATGCTAGTAACGGGTTGGACCCCCTTTTGCCTTCTGAACTGCCTCAATTCTTCGTGGCATAGGTGCTGGAAGCATTCCTCAGAGATTTTGGTCCATATTGACATGATGGCATCACACAGAGTTGCCGCAGATTTGTCGGCTGCACATCCATGATGCGAATCTCCCGTTCCACCGCATCCCAAAGATGCTCTATTGGATTGAGATCTGGTGACTGTGGAGGTCATTTGAGTACAGTGAGCTCATTGTCATGTTCAGGAAACCAGTCTGAGTTGATTCCAGCTTTATGACATGGCGCATTATTCTGCTGAAAGTAGCCGTCAGATGTTGGGTACATTGTGGTCATAAAGGGATGGACATGGTCAGCAACAGTACTCAGGTAGGCTGTGGCATTGCAATGATGCTCAATTGGTACCAAGGGGCCCAAAGAGTGCCAAGAAAATATTCCCCACACCATAACACCACCAGCCTGAACCGTTGATACAAGGCAGGATGGATCCATGCTTTCATGTTGTTGACGCCATATTCTGACCCTACCATCCGAATGTTGCAGCAGAAATCTAGACTCATCAGACCAAGCAACGTTTTTCCAATCTTCTACTGTCCAATTTCGATGAGCTTGTGCAAATTATAGCCTCAGTTTCCTGTTCTTAGCTGAAAGGAGTGGCACCCGGTGTGGTCTTCTGCTGCTGTAGCCCGTCTGCCTCAAAGTTCAACGTACTGTGCGTTCAGAGATGCTCTTCTGCCTACCTTGGTTGTAACGGGTGGCGATTTGAATCACTGTTGCCTTTCTATCAGCTCGAACCAGTCTGCCCATTCTCCTCTGACCTCTGGCATTAACAAGGCATTTCCGCCCACAGAACTGCCGCTCACTGGATGTTTTTTCTTTTTTGGACCATTCTCTGTAAACCCTAGAGATGGTTGTGCGTGAAAATCCCAGTAGATCAGCAGTTTCTGAAATACTCAGACCAGCCCTTCTGGCACCAACAACCATGCCACGTTCAAAGGCACTCAAATCACCTTTCTTCCCCATACTGATGCTCGGTTTGAACTGCAGGAGATTGTCTTGACCATGTCTACATGCCTAAATGCACTGAGTTGCCGCCATGTGATTGGCTGATTAGAAATTAAGTGTTAACGAGCAGTTGGACAGGTGTACCTAATAAAGTGGCCGGTGAGTGTATGTATACCCTTGGTGTTGTTTATAATTACTGTACTGTACAGCACTGTATTGTGTCTGTTTAGTATTTTCTGTATACTGTGTTACATCATCATGCTGCCCTATATTGCCATTTTGCTATACAGCCTCTCTGATCCTCACTCATCTGTCTTTTTGTTTCAGGATAAGCAACTCCATACTACCATATATTATTTGGGCACTGCTGTAGCTCACAGTTAATTACTTCATAATCGGTTTGCTTAGGGAGTCCTATGTATGTTGTGTTTTTTATGTAGGCTGTGCTCTGTATGTTAACATGCCACTAATATAGATACACACTTGAAATCAAAATAAGAGACCAATGTATGATCACTTGTTTTTTTTTATTTTTTCAAATCTCCATTGTTCGACATTTGATGGATTTTTTGTAAGGTGTCCACCATGCCATTAGAACTGTGTTTTAAAAAATTACCAAAGTATATCCACATAGAGCCTTTATTTTTCAAAATTATAATTACACGACAACAATGACTGAAGCACAAAGAAAGATTTTAATTAATCTTTACAATTATATTACAATTGTTGGTTTCTTGGTGATAACTTTTTGATCAAGGATTTTCCAAAGTTTTGCTATTGGGTTTAGAACAGGACTCTGTCCGTTTCATTCTTTCAATGTTTTCTGGCATTGTCCTGGATGAAAATTGCTGATTGATTGAGTGAAGAATGCAAAGAAGGAACTATGTATTTTTGAAGATAAATGTGATACACACTTGTATTCACTCTGCAATGTAGCTGTATGAGAAGTCCAACTCCTGCTGCAGTCAACATTTCCCAAGCAATGACACTTCCTTCACCACCTTTCACTCGCTTTTTTACACACTTTGGGTTCAGTCTTTCCCCAGTTTGTTGATGAGCATAATGTTTCCTATCAGATCCAAATAGGTTATCTCTAAAATGAACTGTGGACACTTCTCCTCTGTCCACACAACATTCTCCTCAGCAAATTCTCCTCTGAAAATGAGAGGTTTGGTCGCTTCAGAGTGGGCTTCTAGTCCAAATGCTCTTAAATGATGACGTGGAAGATCCTTATCCTCTTCAGTGCTGATTGGCAAGCAATTCGAGCTGCAGTGTTGAAATGATTACCCATGGAGATATTACGCACTCTCCTATCCTCTCTTGCAATTGCCTTTCATAGAGCTATCAGCCTTCTTGGAAGATTTGAATAAATTTGTGATGTTTTAAAGATGCAATATTATAGAAATCACAGACTTGGAACAACCAACTTCTCTTGCTATGGCTGATAGAGTCATCCCTTTGGCCTGAATCTGTTGAACCTTCTGCTGGAGGGCTTCAGTCACTGAAAAGTAAGGCTGCCAGTTAAATTGCTAATTAAGGAAATTAGCCCCAGGTGCCAGTAAAAGCAGGTACTGTATATACTCTAGTATAAGCTGAGATTTTCAGCACAAAAAATGTGCTGAAAAACCCTAACTCAGTTTGTACTCGAGTCAAACAAACAAACAAACCATGTACTCACCTTCCGAAACACCCCCCTGGCAGATCCTCTTCAAGTGATCAGTGCTCCGGGATCTTCTCCATGTCCCAGCACCGTCCGTCGCAGGGATCATGCTGTCAGCCGCTTGCTGACATAGCACTATGTGCACTGGCCTCGACACACAGTGAGTGGCTGATGTCACGATCCCTTTGACGCATGGCGCTGGGACACGCAGAAGATACTGGAGCATTGATCGATAGAAGAGGACCGCCGGGGGGTGTCGGAAGGTGAGTACACTGTTTGTTTTTTGCAGGCTACATACTACAGCGGGTGGCAGGCTTTATACTACAGGGGCAGGCAGGCTATATACTACAGGGGGCTAGCAGGCTGTATACTACAGGGGCTGGCAGGCTTTATACTACAGGGGCTGGCAGGCTATATACAACAGGGGGCAGACTATATACTACAGTGGGCTGGCAGGCTATGTACTGGGGGCAGACAGGCTAGATACTATAGAGGGCTGGCAGGCTACAAACTACAGGAGGCTGGAAGGGTATATACTACAGGGGGATGGCAGGGTATATAGTACAGGGGGCTGGCAGGGTATATAGTACAGGGGGCTGGCAGGGTATACAGTACAGGGGGCTGGCAGGGTATATACTACATTAGGTCTAAACAATAAAACAGATACCTTGTATTTATATTGAAAAGTGTTAAAACATTCACAATGGGATATATTACCTGAGTCTCTCGCTTTAATATTTTGGAGCAACGCTCCGGTCATGTGACTCATGTTGTTACGTATAGCTACATAGTCTAGCATCAAAAGGCAAATATGCCGATAGATTGCACAACAAATTGGATATTGTGTGTTGAAAATTGTTAGAACATTTGTATTATAGGCAATATCTATGTAGATTATCCAAACGTTGTAGAGTAATCCTCCGATCATGTGACTTGTAACGTAACTCGTAGCTATGTATTGAAATGCATTCATTTTCTCCTGATGTATTAATACTTTGCTTGCAAATAGCATATATGTATATACAATGAATTTGTTCTAATGTATAATCATACACTTTGACTTATAGTGTTTGTATTGTAGAAAGCACTTCCGCTGCTAACACGTAAGGGTTAATTAATTACAAGCTAATTCACCAGGTCATTTTCCTTTTTAAGATGGCAGATTTTCAGATCATGAATAAGGACGTAAGCATACTAGTCCGAAACCCGTAGATCCTCTTGGATGTTATGTAAAGATGTGACCTTGCAATTTTTAATATTTACATAATAAAAATCATCTATTTTTAAAGAAGAAATCGAGTGCTGGAATACCTTCGTCTTTTCAATATATGCTACATGGCCTAGCTGGCTATATACTACAGAGGGCTGGATGGCTTTATAGTATAGGGGGCTGGCAGGTTATATACTGGGGAGGCTGTGACCAATGCATTTCCCACCATTGGCTTATACTTGAGTCAATAGGTTTTCCCAGTTTTTTGTGTTTTTTGTGTCTCGGCTTATACTCAGGTAGGCTTATACTCGAGTATTTATGGTATCTGAAAGTCTTCTCTAATTTTGATCAGTGTTCTTTTACAATTATCTCATTTTTATTTTTATTCTGTGCTTTAGAAGATATACAGTTTAGGAAAAAAAAAGCTTAAAATACTGCTATTTTACTCATGTTAGAATATATTTACAGATGACTAAATAATGACCTTCACATTTAGGAAATTGTGTGTCTAATTTTGATCTCCGGTGTATATTCAGCATAAAGTCTATTCCATCATTCCCCTGTGATTTAGCTAGGTAATTTTTTCCTGAGGGCTCATACAATAACCATCCAAACAGACACAGGGTTGATACATTTGTATGCCTACCACTTTTGTTCTTTTGTTGGGTGGTTTGTACTTGAGCCTGCTACTATGTTTTATTTTGATAATTTACAATCTTGGATAACGGAATACATGGAATGATGCAGTGATGTTATACAACTCTGCCAGAAAGACTTGAAAACATCATACAATGGTTTGTTTTTTTGTTGAGCTAACATATATTTTTATTGGCAACTAGCAATAGAAAGGAAGTATCCTTCCTTCATAATTTACTACATGAATGCTCAAATCCATCCTGCTGACCTTGTCCTTTAGGCTGATTTTGAGTAGATACATATATTACTTAATTTTTCTCACAAGAAAATAGCAGAGGGGAGAATATAGAATAAGAGAGTTAGCATAATATTTAAAGATTACAGGCGGTCCCATACTTAAGAACACCCGACTTACATACAACCCCTAGTTCAGTAATGGCGAACCTATGACACGCGTGTCATCACTGACACGCGTAGTCATTTTCGCTGACACGCCGGTCGCCGTCGTCTCTGGTCAGCTGCGCGGTCGGTCAGCCGGCTCGGCGGGTGGGCGGTCGGCCGGCTGGACGGGTGGGCGGTCGGCCGGCTGGACGGGTGGGCGGTCGGCCGGCTGGCTGGGCAGGTGGGCGGTCGGGCGGTCGGCTGCTCCTGTTCTCCCATCCTGCTCTGCGTAGGCCGCGCACTGACGTCAGAGCGTGGAGACAGAGCAGCCCCAGCGACCTGTGCTGTGCCTGCTCCGGCCCACTCAGCTCCAGCGTCGGCTCCTGGCCCCGACGCCCTGCGCTGAGAGGAAATAAAATTCAGCACAAAATTCCTCTCCCTGGCGGCACCTGGCATTGAGGTGATTTCCTGCACGGTGACGTCATCACACCTTCACTTCGCTGCATTCCGGCCCGCGGCTGCTGCACATGCAAAGTAAATATATATTTATTCTTTTCCCAGTGGTAAAAGCCTGGTAACTATAGTATACTGATGTGGAGGGTTGTGATTTGGCCCTGTGACTATACTGGGGGGGGGGAAGGGGGGGTTGTAACTATACTGGGGGGCCCTATGACAATATTGGGGAGGGGGGGAGGCCCTGTAACTATACTGGGGGGCCCTATGACTATACTGGGGGGGGGCACTGTGACAATACCCCCTCATGTGGCCGTTACTTGTTTTATGGACGCACAGCGAGGTGAAGGAAAGGAGCGCCCTGCAGCTGCCAGTATTTTCCTCATTGACCCCTTGTGTAGCTTTTGCGTTATTAGGTCCATATGATGGGATTTTTTTTTTTTGCGGGATGAGACGCTTTTTCCAGTGTTACCATTTTGGGGTTGGTATCTCCTATTGTTGAAAAGGAGTAGAAAAGCATCAATTCTGTACTGGATTTTTTACTTTTTCTTTTTTGGTGTTCACCGTAAAGCCTAATAATCATGTTATCTTTATCTATGGGTCAATACGATTACAGGAATACCATAATTGAATATTTTTTCTTATGTTTTACTGAATTTGCCAAATCCTATAAATGTGACTGATATTGTTCTTTGTATTTCCAATACAGGCGGTCCCCTACTTAAGAACACCGACTTACATACGACCCCTAGTTACAAACGGACCTCTGGATATTGGTAAGTTATTGTACTTTAGTCCTAGGCTACAATGATCAGCTGTAACAGTTATCACAGGTGTCTGTAATGAAGCTTTAGTGTTAATATTGATTCTTATGACAATCCAACATTACTAAAATCCAATTGTCACAGAGACCAAAAAAAGTTCTGTATATATATACAGTTCCGACTTACATACAAATTCAACTTAAGAACAAACCTACAGACCCTATCTTGTATGTAACCCGGGGGACTGCCTGTATAGCCTGTTTACAACTATGCCTTGGAGTACTGGAGACATTAGTTTGGTTTAAGCACCGATGTGTGCCTTTTTAAGTCTTTTTATTTTTAAGAATTCATAAAGTTATTATATGAATTTGGACATCCGCTTCTTTCATTCATTAGGGAGCAGCAGAACGCCACGTGGGACGCATATCTGAGGCCCTGTGATCACATATCTGTGTGATTGGCCATTACTGAGATAAGTGAGGGGGAGGCTGGAAGCGGCCTGTGCTATGGGTGCCGTTTCTCGCCATTTAATTTACATAAGGAACGCCTCCTTTTCACACTGCGCACACTTGTTAACTATTTCTGCTTACTAACTTTGCCCTTTCCTAAAAGACAGTTAGCCCGCAGGCAATTAGGGGTTATCTATAAGTCACTGCCCCTGTGATGGAGAAGCCAAAAAATAAAAAAACAAAGTTAAGTAAATGAAGTGGTGGTAGCAGTAGCCGACCCTTTCAAGAGACATGGACTGAGATGTATGGAATTTTAGAAAAAAATGGCAGATCATTTTGCGTTCTATGTAGTGAAACGGTAGTAAGCAGAACGTGGAATATAAATAGACATTTCGAAACTAATCATTCCGAGCTCTTGAAAAAAAGTGAGGATGAAAGAAAGGAATACATTTCCAGGCAGCTACACCTTCATAAAAGCCAATCTAATTCCATCCTTAAATTTGTAAAAAGCTCCGACTGACTTAATGTCAGTTGTTACAAAAATAGTTAATTTAATAGCTGCTCGCCCCCTTCACAAGCGAGAATTTTCTGAGCTTTTATTGGAGGTTGATTCCACCTACAGTGGACTGCTGATGTACAATAATGTACGATGGCTGAGCCGAGGCAAAGTTCTTGAGCGCTTTGTGGAGTGCTTTGAAGAAATTAAGGTATTTCTTGAGGATAAGGATCTGGGAAACTTTCCTCAGCTCTATGATAATAAGCGGGTCAATACCCTGATGTTTTTTACAGATATCTCTGTTCATATTAATGAACTTAAAGCTACAAGGTTTTGGCAAAAGTATTGACGTTATGTTTGGATACATAAAAGCTTTTGAAAGTAAACTTAAAATTTTCAAGCGAGATGTAGAAACTAAAACTAAAAGTATTTTCCTCGAGTAACAAAGTATTTTGAGAAGGTCAGTGCAGCTGTACAAAATGAAATGGAACCCTTGCATATAAAGTACCAGCATGTTTTAGACTCCTTACTTGACCAGTTCAGTGACAGGTTTAATCAATTTAGAAGCCTAGAACAGACCATGTTCTGTCGCTGGACTGCCACAGGTTCGCCATCACTGGAAGAATTCCCCCTCCCCCTCACTTATCTTAGTTCATGGCACCCCACACAAGTTAAATAACAGCAAGACCAATAAAAGAAACCAACTGACAGATTAACAAAGAAGTCACTAAGCAGGTAAGTTAAATAATTATACATATTTGTTATTTAAACTCTTAATATCACAAAATTAGGTTTTTTTTCTAAAGGTGACACACCACCCGAGTTATGCTCGGTTTTTTGGCGAATTTTGACACACCAACCTCAAAAGGTTGCCCATCACTGCCCTAGTTACAAACGGACCTCTGGATGTTGGTAATTTACTGTACTTTAGCCTTAGGCTACAATAAACAGCTATAACAGTTATGAGAGGTGTCTGCAATGAAGCTTTAGTGTTAATCCTGGTTCTTATGACAATCCAACATTTTTAAATCCAATTGTCACAAAGACCCTATCTTGTATGTAACCCGGGGACTGCCTGTATATAACAAAAATGTCATGTTTTACTTACTACAGTTTCTAGAATGGACAAATAAGGACTAGTTTCCACTAAACAGCAATAAAGAAACAATGAAATATCTGTGACTGAATTCCTCTATTAGTGCTTTTATTGTTAACTTGAATTTCAGACAAAGTCAATGCCATTGACTTTGCTGTCTATTAAACTTAGTTGTTTAAATGTTGGTCTATAAAGAAGAAATTATAAATTGAGATAACAGTGTAAGGCTAAGTTCACGCTTGCGTTCAGTAGGTTCCTTCTCTCTTTCAGTCATTGATAGCCAAAAAATAGTGCAGCAACCTATGTCTTTTTATGGCTATAAATTGTAGTCTATGGGGAACAGAAGGCCTTCAATTCACCTTGCGATTTTAGCTTCCATTAATCACTCCTAAACGAAGACCCCTAATGCAGTTGTAAACGGGGCCTAATCTTCATAATCAAGTTGCTATGGTTTGTAATGTGCTCTTCCATAATTGAGTTTCATATTTTAACTAGGTGTTCAACCATATTTCACCTGAGAACAGGAACCCTTAAGGTGGTTCTGCCACTAAAGCAATCTACAAGATAGGTCATTTTTTGATGATAAGTTGGGGATCTGATCCATGAACATTGTCATTCTGCATGAAATAACCATATGAAAAAATTACTCAGTGATCTGTCCTCAGTTTTTGGCTTTGTCAGTCTTATTGTTAATGTGACACAGATCTACCACTTTCTAGATAATGACAAATTCAACTTTTTTACAGGTACGTCGCCACCAATCATTCCAATGTATATAAAAAATGCCTTTTAGTTATCTAAATACCTTTACAGATAATAACATTTCCTGGCTCCCAAATTTTTACTCAATTGCAACAAACCTAACTAACATAAAGATTAATAGTGGGGCTCATTTTTGCTCCAGATAGACATGAATTAGGAGATTTATCATAAGTCTCTTAGAGCAGAATTGTTCTATTTGCCCATGGCAACAAATCAGAGCTCAGCTTTCATTTTCCCACAGCTGTTTATAAAATGAAAGCTGAGCTCTGATTAGTTTCCATGGACAACTAGAACAGTTTTACCTCAGAAACTTGATGATAAATCTCCCCCGAAGTGTATGTTCTCTAATCTTTGGACGTTGTGGTGTTAAGAACTTTCCATGTAGAAATTTTACAGAATACTACTTAATTGCAGACTTGCAGGTTTGGTTAAAATCATGTAACCATTTATATCCCAGGTACCAACAGTATTATGAAATCAATTTTCCCAATAACAGAAGCTGAAATCCTTTGCCCAATTTTATTTTGTTATCCAGTGCCTTCTCATGTTTGTACTGTTACAGTAGGTATCAACTGTTTTTATTTGGTTTGTATTAAGATGTATTCTTAAATATTTGGAACCCCGTGAACTTAACCCCATAGTATATTATAATAGTATACCCAAAGATATTCAGAGGTTACAGGAGACAGAGCAATTATGTTCTATGAAATTACCCCAGTTGTCTTCTGCATATAGGCCATGGACTAATTAGAACACTAATTAATAGAATTCGTTTGTGAGACCTAATTTACTCTGAAATTTAGGTCAAAACTTTAGTGTCCTACATATGTGCTCTAGAAATAATATCCTTAATAAATCTCCTGTTTTGGGTCCATTGTGTTAACATGATGGTATACAAACATATTGTAAGTAAACATATTGTGATAAACACAGGAATTCTTATATTCATTTGTAATATAAGTTAGAATTGTATTTAAAGTGAAAAGAAAGAAATTAGTAAAATATTTATACTATATAGTATAGGAATATATACTGTATATACAGGGGGTACAGAAAGCATTATATTTTTCAATCTTTGTTTCATTGCAGCCAATTGACTCATTAATGTACACTCTGCACCCCATCATCATAAAAAAAATGAAATGTAGATATCTTTGCTAATTTATTAAGAAAGAAAAACTAAAATATCACATGGTCATAAGTATTCAGACCCTTTGCTCAGTATTGTCGCACTATCCGCAGTTGGCTGAATAGATAGCGTTTATTTGTGTGTGAACTGTGACTTAATGTTTGTGTTTGGATCAGGGCCGGCTCCAGGTTCTAGTAGGCCCCTGGGCGCCAGTGCCTCAGTGGGCCCCTTTACTATGCCTCCCAAATTCGAGTTAGAGAAAGTGACCCACGGCCCGCTTTTGCCCCCTCCTGTTGCCCCACCATACATTTTTTATGTTACCATGTGTTTGGCTGCTTTTAAAGCCATTATCTTCATTGATGGAAGGGTAAGCTAATGTGTTTACATTTTCACACCTGCTCACATTTCTAGCAATGAAAGAAAACTCTTTCTAAGCAGCCAAACACATGAAAACACAAGCGGTGTTATGCATACGTACAAATGTGTGCAGAAAACACTGTGGGCCACATTTATCAAAAGTAGTGCAATAAGTGCAGTTTGCCTGTGGAGTGTGCAGGATGCGGCACATTACAGAATACTGCCGCACGGTTTTCATTAATCTGGTACCTCCTGCACTTTTTGGGAAGGGTCACCAACCTTTTTTTGTGCACTGTTAAAATAGTGTGCAACGCAATCCTGTCGGGTTGCAGTAATAAATGTGGACCTAACGCCCCTTTATGTGCAGAATTTTGTGGTGCGGCGGCTACAGAGCAGCTGCCACACACAACTGGTGCAGACACTTTATAAATACAAGTGCAAGCATTTTAGACAATCAGACAGAAAACTGGCGCAAGAGCTTTAATAAATGTGGCCCATGTGTGAACGCATCTTCAGGGTTATTGTTTTAAAGGAGGGAGTCAACAGGAAGGGAGACATTGGAAAAGAGGTAGATCAGGTGGCACAGGGGTAAAATAGCAGGGGGCAGAAAGTGGACAATAATTTACAATGTAGGAGGGAGAAAATGATTGGCAGACATCAGCAGGTGTAATGATACAAACCCTTTTAGACTACTCTGCATGGATGGACTACAAAAGTAAGAGGTAGGCAGTGGCATGAGAACCTGACTGTCAGGGGCAAGACAGCAAAGGGTTAACTGAAAAGACAGCAGCATGACACCTACCATGCTGTACTCCGGAGCCTCCTCACACAGGGTCACGGGGTCACCATACATCGCAGCAGACAGAGGTGACAAGTTCAGCACATGCTGCCTCTGTCAGCGTCCAGCCTGTCTTCCTCCTGCAACTGCTTATACAGTGGCTGGCCGACCCCTGAACAGCGCTGGTGCCTGGGAGGTTTTCACAGCCCCTACAGGAACCCGGGCAAACGCTGCACAGGCACTGATGATGCAGAGAGTGACTGCTCTCTGCATCATTATTATATCATCGGGGAACACCTCCCCTGCCTCCAGTGGGCCCTGCCAGCTCCAGTGGGCCCCGGCACTTGCCCAGGTATGACGGGTGCTGACGCCGGCCCTGGTTTGGATTATCTGAGCCACACCCTGCTTCTTGCATTTCAGCCCTGCCCAGCAAGTGTTACTAGCCTGATGGACAGTTCCCCAGTGTACTGGGGGCGTGTTCGGGATCGGCCTTATATACCTGCCTATTCCCATCATACCTTGCTGGTTCTTTTGAGTTTTGTCTTACCTGTGTATCTAGCTCAGTTTTACCTGTCTCCGTTTGTCTGCCTGTATCTGTACCTGACCTGTATATAATCTGCTTTATATATGCTGTATATATCTGTTGTTTTGTTCCTGTCTCAGTCCTGTGTTTGTATTCTGTGCACCAGTGTGAACACTGGTCTATTCCTGTATTCCGGTTACCTGGCCGCTCCACCATCCAGCAGCTGCCAGACAAAGTAAGTCTTCCTGTCATCTTGTAGGGTCACTCAGGGACCGTCACTTCGGTTCCTGATAGTGGGGGTCGCCCATGCCAGGGCGGCTAATCTGCTTTAGGCAGGGCCTTAGCTCGCAGGCATGTCGCAGGGTGAGTTCGCCACCAGCTACCCAGTCTGACAGCTAGCGCCAAGCTTGGTTGTGGTTGCGCGGTTTGCTGGACAGGTGCTGACACATGAGTCTTCTTGGGAAGTTTTTCAAACCTGGATTTGGAGATCCTCTGCCTTTCTTCCTTGCGTATTCTCTCCAGTTCCCTCAGAGAAGGCCATTTTTGGTGGATGCCATTTTCAAGTCTTTCCAGAGAAGTTCAATTGGGCATAGGTCAGGGCTCTGGCTGTACCAGTCAAAATGGTCATTAGGTTGAAGACCGCAGAATTTGTTATTTATGTCAAATAAATGGAAGTCTTAGATCTGGTACTCACACCGATCAGCCGACTGAAGGTGGTTTGGTGCTCCAGAACAGATTAAGCTCTATGCACTGTCTAGCGGCAGGAAATGTTAGTATAACCATCTCCTGGTCTAATAAAGGATATGTTATCAAAATTAAGATTCAGTTATTCAGTTTAATTTGTGCAAAAACATACCACCAGTGATAATATTTTTTAACCAATCAGTAGTTTTTATCATACTTGCGAACTTAACCTATTTCATTTATAAACACTTAGAAGCTATTCTCCTCAGTTTATCATAAAGCAGAATGTCATCTAAAGTCGCTTATCTCCTCATGGCTAATGCCAAGGGAATCTCTGTGATAGCTGCAGTCTCTGTCAGTGACAGTTTAAGTGTCCCATTAGCCCTGGGCTGTTCACGCTATATGGATCCCCCTAAAACCAACCTGTCTTTTGTAGCACATTCCTGTGTCCCAAAATGCCCAATTATATCAAAATATAAAATTGAATATCCAGTAAAGTGAATGCTGTAACTCCAAATGTTCAAATTGTTGGCTTTTCGCAATTTTACCACCAAATATGATTTGAATGACTAGTGATCAAAAAGTCATACAGTTTCCGAAATGTGTCTGTATAAAGTACAGTGATGGCCAGTCTATGTCTGGGTGGCTGCTCCATTTAAGCCACCTAGACAGCACTAATATATGTTTGGGGAACATTTGAGACCACACAGACTCCTTTTCAAACCTTCACATAATAACATCTCAGAAGTGAAAAATTGACTTATTTGGCTTAGTGACACAGGGGAGATTTATCTGGAATTTCAGTTTACCAGTTTACAATTTCTAGTAAACCAACAATAATTGCGATTATTTCTCCCTTTACGCGAGATCAACACCAATTGTGCGTCTAGGGGCATGAGGGGTGCAGGCGGTGCGTCCCTGTGTAACTCTTTATTGCCTACTAATGAATATGACTGAGCATTCGCAGGTTACGGCTCTATTCTATGCCAGGCAGGGCCTGGCGTAGGATTGTAGGTAAACACAAACCTCCTGATCCACCTGGTGGCACCTGAAGGGTGGGACATTCATAATAAGTCAGCGCACAAGTGTTGGGACTTCATCATTTCTTTGTATCGTCTCAAACACGAAAACAACCACTACTGGGAAGTTAAAAAGCAGAATTATGGGGTGCAATCTGTTTTTCCCATGGTAATGTCTCCCAGACAACTTAAGACAATTCCATCAGCAAGTTCTAAATGATGCTTCATACAGGCAATTTTCTCCATGTAAATGAATTATTTAAATAGTTTACTGTAACTTAGTGTATATGGAGATAAAGTTTTTGGGGAGACTGAATTTGTCTATACAGGCAGTCCCCGGGTTACATACAAGATAGGGACTGTAGGTTTGTTCTTAAGTTGAATTTGTATGTAAGTCGAAACTGTATATTTTATCATTGTAGTTCCCGACAATTTTTTTTTTTTGCCCCAGTGACAATTGGAGTTTCACATTTTTTTGCTGTAATAGGACCAAGAATTATCAATAAAGCTTCATTGCAGACAATTTTAAGCTGATTATTGCAATCTGGGACTATTTTAAAGCATCCAGAGAGCTTCACCAGAGGTCACAGTGGGCAGAGGGGTCCGTCTGTAACTATGGGTTGTCTGTAAGTCGGGTGTCCTTAAGTAGGGGACCGCCTGTAATTGTGTGTCCACACATCAAAAAGAACATACTTTATAACAAAAAAAGGAAAGAAGATGTGTATATAGGACAAAAAAATACTTTATTGAATAATATACATGTTAAAAACACTAAAAAAGCTATAAAAGCTTAACAATACAAATCCTGTGTATCGGGCAGAGTAGAGCATATAGTAGGACGGCAATATACTGACAGAGCTCCAATAAACAATTAAATAAAAGAAATGTCAAGAAAATCAAATAATGTTGGAGCAAAGAAAGTGCATAAGTGCCAAGTTAAATATTATAAATATAATAACATAGTAATGAATAGTTTACAAAATATTACTGTCATCAGATGAATCAAGTGAGCCCATATGAGACACAGGAGAGGAGCCCCACGCATATCGCCTGACAAGCAGGCTTCCTCAGGGGATGGGACACAGGAGAGGAGCCCCACGCGTATTGCCTGACAAGCAGGCTTCCTCAGCTCTGTCAGTATATTGCCGTCCTACTATATGCTCTACTCTGCCCGATACACAGGATTTGTATTGTTAAGCTTTTATAGCTTTTTTAGTGTTTTTAACATGTATATTATTCAATAAAGTATTTTTTTGTCCTATATACACATCTTCTTTCCTTTTTTTGTTATAAAATTAGTGTATATGGAGGACATCATTTGACTGCAACAGTTTTCCTACTTCAATGAGAAAAAACGGTTTTCTGTGCTTACAGTCTTGGGTCTTTCATTTCCAACATTAAATAATGCTATGTTTTAGTGGTATCGAGTCTTTTGATCCAAACAGGGGTCTGTAATGTCATTTATGTATGTATAGATGTGTCATAAATATTTTCAGACTACATTGACTGTGAGGACTAAGAAGCTCCCACCACAACTCAATTCCTTCCCTTACAGGTTGCTGTATGGGGTCAATAATGATCTTGCAGCCTTCCTATTTATGGTGAAATGGGAGAGTTGAGTTGCATTTTCCAACTGGGCTTTGGGAGAAGATTTATTCTCACTCGTAAAACGTCATGTAAATATCAAAAACTAAATTATAAGATTTGAAATAGTTAGTACAGGGCTCCAGTGCTCCTACACAAGTTTACTTTAGAAGGAAGTAGGCCATGGATAACAAATATAATAAGATTATCGCACTCACATTGTCTGGATGTAGGAGTGTCTCTAGGTTATGATGATGGATTTTGATGAAGAGTAAAGAAATCAGGCGAAGGATTTTGATGGTAGATTTAAAGAGTTAAATAAATACTGCTTAATTTTTCTTAGTCTCTTGGAAAGCAAAACACACAATGCATATAATGGGGCACATTTATTTATAAGGTCACTCGAGTTCACTAAAAGTGCTATTTCCGTGTATAATGCTGCGTGTGGCGATTCACAATATCAGCGCAGACACTTTAAATACTGTATCTGTGCAAGCCATTTTAGCAATGAAGAACGTGCACTGCGCAACACTTAGTAAATGTGCTCCAATAGGTTGGGCCAGATCGTTGCACACAGGGGTATGCAGGTATCTAGATATCTGTTGGAAGCTGAAAGTAGTTTTTTAAGATACCAGTGATATGCTTTATTAACATCATGAGGTACTTGAGGCCCTGGAGCCAAAATGGACCAATCATGAACGTATACCAGAATTAGCAGAATAATTATTTTTGGCTGGGCCCACAATTAGAACGGGGTCTTTTGTTCAAATAAAGCATTTTCGTAATAACACCCAGGGAACTAGGGGGTTGATTTATTCAAATTTTGCTGAAATAATAAGTACACTTAGGCTACACTCACACAAATGTGAGCCCGCTGTGCTGTAGCACGTCGGTGCACTGGCAAGGAGGAGGGGGTGAGTGCTGCTCGCCCCCTCCCCTCTCCATAGCCATACACGGTGCACGGCGATGTAATACGGGGAAAGATAGGATACGTCCTATCTTTTCCCCGTGTATGGAATGGTACTGTTCTGCACGTTTGCTGCACCGTACTGCTCCGTATGCCCATTGGCTGACTGTGGGGGACTTATATACAGCCACAAGCTTGCGGACGTTTATACGTCCCCCAACTGTTGAGTGTATGTAGCCTTAGGGTCTATTCATATTGGCATATTTTTTCACATCAGTGGTTTTTCACTTAAGCCATTTCACGTAGGGTTCTAAATTGATTACTGATCAGTGGAAAAAAATGACGTGTGAAGAAGCCCATTGAAACGAATGGATCAGTAGTAGCCAGAGTGGTTCAGAGAAAAAAAAGTATGCCAATGTGATTTTGCCCTTAATGATCAATGAAGAGTCTATATAAGGTGAAAGTCTATTTGCAACCCTAATAAGGAAAGCTTTATTTGCACATTTCTGATCTGCTGAATGATTCCAACATTGCAACAATGGAAAAGATAACTGTAATGTGAACATACTTTTAGTGAAGTGAAGTAGGTTGGTTAATCCAGATGTTATTAAAAATGCCCAATTTATAATAACAACCAGGAAATTGGGTATTTAAAGGAGTATTCCCATCTTGGCATTTAAATTTAATTGAATTAATTTGCCATATGTAAACATTTCTTCAATTGGATGTTATTTAACTGGTTCACGACGGTCGGGTCCCGCTGCATGGAGAGGGCTCACGGGCTGAGCCCTCTTCATAGCCGGTAAGTCTTTGCTGCACCAATCGCGGGTGTTATCACAGCGATCGCTGCCGGCAAAGCTGCCTGCAGCCTCAAAAAGAGGGCGTGGCGATCCGTCTCCATGGTAGCCTTGGGTCTTCCAAAGACCCGAGGCTATTTCGTTTTAACTCCTTCATTAAAATATGCTGCTTGTAATGAATGAGGAGGAAAATCCCCACATACTGTAGTATGGCAGTATATGATAGGATCGATCAGACAACCTAGGGTTAAAGTACCCTAGGGAGTCTGAAAAATAGTAAAAATAAAAAAAAGTTTTTTAAAAAAAATGTATAATAAAAAAACCTAAAAATTCAAATCACCCCCCTTTCCCTATAACTGGCATAAATATAAATAAACAGTAAAAATCATAAACACATTAGGTATCGACGCGTCAGAAAATGCCCGATCAAAATATAGTAACGGTTTTAACCCCATAACGGAAAATAGAGCCCAAAGTTGGAAATGGCACTTTTTTGCCATTTTGAAAAATATAAAAAAAATCTATAAAAAGTGATCAAAAGGTTGTACAGTCCTAAAAATGATAAATGAAAATATTATCAAATGTCGCAAAAAATGACACCACCCACAGCTCCGTACAACAAATTATAAAAAAAGTTATTAGTGCCAGATGATGGCAAAATTAAAAAAAAAATTTTGTACAGGAGGTTTTAATTTTTGTAAATGTATGAAAACATTATAAAACCTACACAAATTTGGTATCCCCGTAATCGTACCAACCCAAAGAAAAAAGTAGACATGTCATTTGGGGTGCTAAGTGAAAGCCGTAAAATCCAAGCCCACAAGAAAATGGCGCAAATGCGTTTTTCACCATTTTCACTGCATTTTTTTCCCGCTTCCCAGTACATGGCATGGAATATTCAATACCATCACTGTGTAAAAATAAAAAAGTTATAGATTTTTGAAGGTGGGGAGTGAAAAATGGAAATGAAAAAACATCCTGTGGTAATGATTGGTGAATCCAGGTGGTCAGGCAGGGCTCAATAGCGCATGTCTGGCCACCGCTGCCTAAATGTGAGGTGGTCGTATCCGGGGAAGCTATCTCGTTTCTAAGGGACAGAATGACTACATTTATGAGAAATTATCTTCACACGGGAAGATTTTTTTTATTGACATCCATTTGAAGAAATGTTTACATATGGCAAATGAATTCAATTAAATGTAAATGCCCAAATTGTAATACCCCTTTATTGTTAGGCAATAAAGAATGTTCTTATCTTATTTCATTTTCGCACATATTTAATATAAAGCCTTTATAATTTTTTTTGTCTTTTAACAATTATTTAACATAACCATAAATTTACCAACTTAGAGTAGTAGAACTAAAAATTACTGCATGCAATATATTCTTACTTCTACATTTTAGACTAGGTCTATTCAAGCGTATTTGTCCTAACAACCACATAAAAATATTGTTTGCTATGGGAAAACAACTTAGTAATAAATTGGAAAATGACTTTAGTCACCCAGGCAAAACTGCTACAGCCATTAATGTCTAAAAATACTACAGTACTTTATGGGAAACATGTATCAGTTTTACATCCCAAACTTATTTTGTAAGTGATATACAGCACCATCTAGTGGCAAGTTAAAATATTATTCATTCTTGGCTACTGATTTTTTGTGTTTGACCTTATATGTTTCCTTCACTTTGACTATATAGTTGGTGAAGCTTTTAGATTTTTTTGAGCTTTGTCCTGCCCCCCATCCTAAACTGAAAATGAGAATATATGCCAAATGTCATCTCTCTAGGAAATATTATGAAGTATTTTGCATAAAGAATGTGTACATCAGATTATCATATTTGTCCATATGTTTCAAAATTACTATTTTAATGCATGGTCCCTATTCTTTCATTTTTTGGAGAGCCACAGAGACACACAACCATGTAATTTTTTTTTCTATATTATTTGTGCACAGCCAAAACTGTGGAAGATCACCTTTATCATTGTTTCCTCTCATTGATAAACCCTAGTACGGCAAAACATATACTGGAGATCAAAATTGAAGAAACAAAACACATTTTCCTAAATGTCAAAATCCTATGTGAATATATCCTAATATGAGTAAAATTTAAGTATTTTAAGCTTATTGCATGAATTGTATATATTCTACAGCAAAATGTAAATAAGATAAATGAAAAATATCACTGATGAATACACTTTCAGATACATGGAAGTTATAAGCACCTGGTGCTAATTTCCTCAATCATCTGACAAACCCTATTTATTTGGCAGCCTAACTTTCCAATTTTCACTGACTTTTCAAAAATGGTGTCCAAAAGTGGTAACCCTATCAGCCATAGCAAGAGAAGTTGGCCGTTCCATGTCTGTGATTTCTAGAATTTAGCATCGTTACAACATCACAAACTCATTCTATTCCCCCAAGAAAGCTGGTGGCCCTCAAAAGACAAAAATAAGAGAAGACAGGATAATGCGTAGAATCTCCATGAGTAAACGTTTCAACACTGCAGGTGGAATAGCTCACCAGCTCTCGTCATACAGTGCTATAACATTTAAGAGCATTTGGATCAAAAACCCACTCTGCAATGACCAAACCTCTCATTAGCAGAAATAATTAAAAGCCTAAACTCCTTTGCTGTTATTTGGACAGAGAAGTGGCCACAGTTAGTGATGAAAGCAAGTTTAATTTATTTGGGTCTAAGGAAACACTATGTTCCTCAGCAAACTGGGGAAAGACTGGACCCAAGGTTTATAAAGAAGTCAGTGAAAGGTGGTGAAGAAAGTGTAATGGTTAGGGGAATGACAAAAGAACAACTGTCTGCCAAGGCAAAACACCAGTACTCTGCTTTCCTCCTTGATCTGTCTTCTGCCTTTGACACTATGCACCATTCTCTCCTGTTGCATGCACTATGTTCTCTTGGCATGAGTCACTTATCCGTGTCCCAGATCTCCTCATACCTCTCCAACCAGACTTTCAGTATCTATCAGTCTCATACCACGTCTTTACCTTATCCCCTCTCTGTTGGCATCTCATCAAGGTTCTGTTAAGAGGACCCCTACTTTTCTCCATCTAAACTTCTGGCCTTGGACAGCTCATTAAGTTTGATGCCTTTCAATACCACTGTTATGCAGATGACACACAGATCTATATTTCTAGCCCAGATATCACCTCTCTTCTAGCCAGAATTCCAGAGCGTCTAACATCCATATGCTCCTATTCCTGTTTTCCAAAACTAAACATGGATAAAATGGAACTCTTAATCATTCCTCCACCTAACACATCCCTCCCACCAAACTTAACTGTCACAATCAATGGCTCCACACTCTCCCCGGTCCCTAAAGTCTTCTGCCTTGGAGTCATCTTTGACTCTGCCTTATCTTTTAAGACTCACATACAGGTTCTTACTACAACCTGCCACCTTCATCTCAAGAACATCTCTCATATCAGACCCTTCCTCCATCCAGAGTTTACAAAATTGCTGCAACATCCATTCCTGTGGTCTCCCAACTAACTCTCTAACGCCCCTCCAATCCATCCTTAACTCTGCTGCCTGGCTAATACTTGTGGTTTCTCCTCTGCCTTTCCTCTTTGCTAGTCTCTCCACTGGTTACTCATTCAGCAAATTCAATTTAAAATCCTAACCATGACTTACAAAGCCACCCACAACCTCCATACATCTCTGAACTAATCAGCCAATACCGTCCCACATGTAATCTCCGTTCCTCACAGGACCTTCAGCTTCACTCTATTACCATCCATTCTTCTCACAAACTTATCCAGGATTTCTGTCACGCATCTCCCATTCTCTGGAACTGTCTACCAAAATGTGTCAAACTGTCCTCAACCTTCCAATCCTTAAAACGTAATCTGAAAACCCATCTGTTGAGGATCACCTACAATACACAATAACTGCTCTTCTCTGCTCCCTCACCTTTATTTACCCTCCAACATACATTGAGAGACCTCATGGGCAGGATCCTCCTTCCACTTGATCACTGTAGTATTGTGTTTGTTCTTGTCCTAATGTAATGTATGTGAACCCCTTATTGATTGTAAAGCACCATGGAATTAACAGTGCTTTGTAAATAAATACTAATAATGTTTTCAGCAGCCTCTTATACAGCTCCCTGTCAGACTGAATGCAAAAGTCCTAATCTAAACCCAATTAAAAACCTCTGGAAAATCTTTGGTGACAAAATAATGGCCATGAAACAGTCAACAGTCACAGAACTGTGGAAGAGACTGGAAGAAGAATGGACCAAAATCACACCAGAGCAGTAAGAGAGACTAGTGATGTCCTGTGGCTACAGATGTGCTGAAATCATACACAGCAAAGGCCTGTACAATTCCTGATTGGAGAATGTTGTAGCCTTTTAATTATAATCTTTTTTTCTGTGCTACAGTCATTGCTGTTCTCTAATTATGATCATTATGTTTTTTGCAAAATAAAGGTTTTATGTTGATATACTTTGGTAATTTTGTAAAACACTATTCTTGTAGCATGGAGTACCTCTTACAAAAATAAATCCATCAATTGTTGATCAATGGATATTACATTATTTATGAAAAAATCAAATGATCATACATTTTTCTCTAATTTTGATCTCTAAGCAGGAAATGTTTCTGAGATCCATCAATCCTAGACATGTCAATCAGGAAGTAAATCATGATTTCTTACTCCAGAGAAAGCTATAAGCTCCTGTAAACTAAAACTACTTGGCTACTAGTTGCTGTTACTTCGACTATATATGTTTCCATTATATTAGCATTTGTATTTGACTTGGCAGAAACCCTTAAAACTTAATAAGTCTCTGCCTTAAAGAACTAAGAACGAAGCTAATTCTGTATTCTATAAACCCGGTTTCCATACTATTGAGGGCTCTCTGTTGACAGGAGCCTATTTGCCATCTTTTATAATTTAATGTGAGAAGTATACATGGTGGCAGTGAAGAAAGTGCCAAGGCTAAGGAAGTAGAATTTAGTGTAAAGGTTCCATCTTGTGTATGTGGGCTCTTTAGCATAGGTGCACCCCATGACGTAACTCGAGAGTGGGGTTTTGTCACAGTTGCTAACTGTACTTTTTTATTTTGACACATTTCTTGCTGTTGACTTATTTTTGTGTTTCTAAGCAATACATATTGTGTTTTTAAGCAATACATTGCTTCTAAATTAGAATGCAGTAATATGACCATCACAGCAAACCACTATTTTTATTTTTCAGTTTTATTTGAAAATTGACAGAAAAGACTTGTATACATACATACAATACCTACTGCATGGATACAATTGCCGTTTTGGGTAGAGAGTAGCTGGTCTTTGAGCAGATGTGATGCTATATGTTACAACAGGGGGCAGACCAGGAGCTGCTGGTCTGTATCCGGCTACTCTCTGTTTCAACCAAATGGCTCTTTTTATAATATTCAATCTGATTAAAGCTGTGTTTGATCACTATGTGCCACCTATGCTCATGTACAGGATGCATTATGGCCAAATCACTGCACATACATACAAGTACACCAGGGGCCTAAAGATGTCTGTGGATGGCATATTACAGCTGTGAACCACCCATACACTCATAGGTCTCATTACTGTAACGGTTCAAGTGAATGATGTGAAAAAACATTTCTACATAGCTAAATGATAATTGGGAAATGAACAAATAAATAGTTTTTGTATCTGCACAAAAATACATCACAAAGTTACTTTATTTCTTTCGCTATATATATTTATTGCGCTTTTTAAAATCGCATAAATCTAGAAATGTTATATTTATTATCTGGTACTTCACAGTGTTTTACAAACATGTCACATTACTAGACTCAGTAATCTATTAAACAATTTACTTTAAGCATGTTCCTTTCAGTGGAAACGGCTAAATCCAGTTTAAGCTTGATTCGATGACTGGTCAACATCTGCTCATTGCGGAAAAAATGCATAAACTCCCTCCTTAAGGCAACAACACTGTAAACACAGACAACTGGTAGTTTATTCTAAAGAGTTGTCCATGAATAGAGCTTCATGATCTAGCCAATATTTCCATAGTTATAACCGCGAACCATTCAGCTATTAAAAATAATGTTAATAGTGGTGAGGTTTTTCTGGCAAAATCATGTGGACAAGTCACAAGCTATTTGAGAACCCAGAGAAGCATGTGCGGGCAGGTTTATTAGCCGTGTGTGGTAGCTCCTATTTATGATCATACACAAAGTATGACGTAACCTCTGACAGCCTGGCTACAATATTTCTAACTGCCAACATATCCATCAACCTGCTCTTTACATATAGTTAAAAGAAATCTACCACCAGGATCAAGGATTGTAAACCAAATGCACCTCATTTTTATGAGAAAAGGCTTTAACATATATGCAAATTAATATTAGGGGCCCCAAGCTCAAGATCCCTTCAGGCTCATTTGCATAATTGTTAAACATTGTAAAAACAAGAGCATAAAAAGCTAAATGATGAGCAGAAGTACACCCATGTAAGTGTGCTTGCTGTACAATATTTCATCCTGGTGGTAGATTTTCTTTAATATTTATGGATCTTCTGCTCTTTAACCCCTTAAGAACGGAGGGTTTTTCGCTCTCAAACTTCAAAAATCCATAACTTTTTATTGGTTCATTGTAATTAATCTGCAGAAACTGGACAGCCTTGTCATCCCCCAATGACGTTCAGGGGAGCGACGCTTGGAACCAAGCTGGTGGTGCATATGTGCCGTCGTCTTTTAAATGCCACCAGCGGCATCGGAAGGCTTAATACCAGCGATCGGTGCTAGAATCAACTGCAGGTATTAGCGGTGGGTGTTTGCTGCAATATGCAGCAAACCCCACCTCTGTATGAAGAGGGCTCAGCCCGTGAGCTCTCTTCATATACCCCCAGCACCTCTGCGTCGGAGCGTGAAGGGGTTAAAGAAAACAGAGGGCTTTTATACCTGTGATCTGGAATAGAGTATCATTATGGTTGAAACTAAGGATAGCAAAGTGATTTAGTTTCCACAACCCTATGTTCTTATAGAGCACTGATGGTGAACCTTTTAGAGAGCGAATGCCCAAACGACAACAAAACCCCACTTATTTATTTAAAAGTGCCAACATGGCAATTTAAGTATTAACTTATTGCTTACTGCTTTGTCAAGGCTTCCAATCGTATTTGCATCCTGAGGACATTAGTACAGTAGAAAGAGGAGAAATTCAGATTATTATTGTAGCGTTCCTCCAGGGTCCCCTGTACAGGAACAATGTAGGGCCCATGGAAGTAGCTCAAATTATAATCCAGATCTGTCCTGTGTGGCCTGGGACTGCAAGAGGAGGCCATGGGTTCTGTCTTATGAACTCTATGCTGAGGACCTGGGTGCCCACAGAGAGGGCTCTGAGTGCCACCTCTGGCACCCGTGTCTTAGGTTCGCCACCACTGTTATAGAGGGAAACCTTTTATGGAGTTTCCTATAAGCTTCAGACTATATTTCACATTCTCTGAAAGTAATGTTCATAATAAGAGTATACAATTGCATTCTGCCTATTCCCTTTACCAGGAAAGTTCAAGGAATAAGGATTTTTGTTGAGAACAGAGTTTTTTAAACAGTTTCAAAGACAACACTGCCTAACATGAATGCCAACCTAAATAACACTCTCTACTTGACCTGTAAGTATCATTCCTTGTTTTAGGTTCAATAAAGAACAAAATATTAACTTCGGGTATATGTACTGTAATCACCATGAGACACATACATTGAATGAATATTGCAGAAACAGGAGCAACAATAGTTCAAATCACATGTAACTCTGGTGCAAATGAAGTTTATGAGGAAAAAATCATAAAGCGGTATAAATAACAAGATATAATCCTTCATCCCGCCTTCCTTTGAAGTATGTACAAACCCATACAGGACAACCTAAACTAAATAAGAACCCAAACAGAGACATCATACACCAACACACACAGCCATACCGACACACAAGACAACATTCACAGACTGGGGGGGACAGAAAAAGTGTGTGTGTGGGGGGGGGGGGAGCAGCAGGCATCGAAAAGATGCAGGTTACAGACCTCTACTCCAAAGATCAAACTGTGGGGACTCTCAACGAGACCCACGGTAGCCATCGCAGAGGGAATTGGTACACTGCATCAGGCTGGAAATCATCTAGCACTACTATCTCCTCCATCCTAAGAATGTACGCCATCTCTGCAGACCATATGACCCTGGAGGGGGGAGTAGTCGACTTTCCTAATCTGGGAATGACATGTCTCGTTGCCATAACAAAATCTATTCATTGTTTTAAGAAATAACTTACCAAACACCTTTTTCCTACCATTTCATGGCAATGATGAGAAGTTAAAAATTAAATATTGTCAATTATTGGCTTACTGGTATGACGGCTATGTTTAAAGAAGACCTTTCACCACCTCACACATGAGGAGATTTTCATACCATCCTGTAGGGGCTGTTACACAGATTCATGGGCACTTAGAATTTTCCTTTAGGACCCCGCGGTTGTAGAGATATCATTCCCAGTTTCTGGCCATTGTAATCTGTGTTTGGTCAGAGAGGAGAAGTTGGGGCTGGAGGTGTGTGTTATGCTAATCTTCTCTTATACTGCCCAATCAGTGGCACGCAATGTCAGAGAAGCTTTTATGAATATTGAGCTGTGATTTTTATTTTATGTTCATCTAAAGGCTGTCACATACATCACACACATTCTGCTAATATTCTGTTGACATTGGGGCACATTGACTTACCCGTCAATGTCGCGATCCCCAATTCACACCTGATATCCTGCATGTGTCGCTTCCCCGCTCAGGTCCGCCGGAGTTCCCCATCTTCTTCCCGGTGTATGTAGGTGCATGGCTTGCGACACAATTTTAACCCCTTAATGACTGCCCTATCTACGTCGGTCATTAAGGGTACTTCTTCTGACGCGACGCCTTTCTACGGCGCCGCGTCAGAAGAAGATTTCGGGACATCGGGTCAGTATAGTGCCGGTGTCGGGCTGTGATATCACAGCCCAGAACCGGCACTAACACCCGGGATCGGAAAAACTCTGATCCCGGGTGTTTAACCCCTTACACGCCGCGGTCAAGCATGACCGTGGCGTGCAAGTGTGTCCCCCGTGGATCGGACCCCCCGGTGTGCTTACCGGGGGATCCGATCCCATCTGCCGCTGCCCACTCGTCGGGACCCGGGGCTTCCAGCTTCTCTCCCCGCCAGGTTCTGCCTTCCTGGCAGGACCCGGCTGTAAGTAACTGAGCATGCGCGGCATGCTCAGTTACTTACACTATACACTGCAATACAAGTGTATTGCAGTGTAGAGGCTTGAATAAGTGATCAGATGATCGCTTCTTCAAGCCAAAAGGTGGAAAATATGTGAGAGTTAAAAAAAAAAGATTAAATCATTTTATAATAATAATTAAATAAATAAAATAAAGTCCCATAATCTCCCCAGTTACACATATAATGCAAATACAGTATATAAAACCCCAAAACACACGAAAAATTTACATATTTGGTATCACCGCGTCCGTATTAATCTGTACAATAAATCTAAATCATTATTGAACCCGCTTGGTGAACGATGAAAAAAAAAACTACGAAAAACTTTCCGTAATATACAATTTTTCATCAAACACCATCACAAAAAATGTTCTAAAAAGTGATCAAAAAAAGCTACGTTCCCTAATATGATACGACTGAAAAGGACAACTCTTTTCGCAAAAAATAAGCCCTCAACCAGGTCTGACAACATAAAAATACAGAAGTTATGGCCCTAAAAAGTTGTCAATAGTAAAAACAATGCGATATTCTCCAATGTTGGTTTTACTCAGGAAAATTGAGCAAAGATAAGAAAAACTATATAAATGAGGTATCACCGCAATCGTAGTGAACCAGAGAATAAAGATAAAATATTATTTTTACATTACGGTGAGCGGGGGGAAAAAAAATGCTAAAAATCCAAAATAAAAATTGATGATTTTATTTGTGTCCCCCTTGAAATAGTTAATAAAATCTCATGAATAAGCTATGGGCCCCCTAAATGAATTATCTATACATTGTATCTCATTCCGTAAAAAATAAGCCCTCATATGTTTGCATTACCAAAAAAAATAAAAATGTATAGGTAGTACAATGTGACAATACAAATCTGCAGTGAATGGCGCCATTCATTCTATACTCGGCCGTGCACCTGTACAGAAGTTTACCGCCACATATGTGGTATCAGTACACTCGGGAGGAATTGGGCATCAAATGTTGCAGTGCGTTTCATCATTTAATTTATTCTGAAACTGTCAGTTTGGCCTAAATGAATGTATTTTCCAAAAAAATTCCATAGTTTCTAAATCGCAGGTCCATATTGTTTTAACCCATGTGAAACACTTAAAGGGTTAATGGACTTAATAGAAGTTGTTTTACATACGTTGAGGGGTGAAGTTTCTATAGTGGGGTCATTTATGGGGTTTTACTATTATTTAGGCCTTACAAAGTCACTTGGAAGCTGAGTTTTCCCTCAAAATTAGTTTTGGCAATTTTCATGAAAATGAGAAAAATCGCACCTAAAGTTCTGCACTTCATAACATCCTAGAAAAATGACCGGAAGCATAAAATATCATCCCAACATAAAGCAGACATTCCGTAAATGTCATTTATCAAGCTTTTTGGGTAGTTTTACTTCCTGTCTGGAAAGCAGAACATTTCAAACTTGGAAAATGAAGAATTTTTACAAACTTTTGCCAAATTTTCACTTTTTTTCAGAACGAATCGCAAAACTTATCACTTAAATTTTATAACTAACATGAAGTACAATGTATCACGAGAAAACATTCTCAAAATCACCGGGATATGTTAAAGCGTTCCGAAGTTATAACCAATTATCGTGAGACATGTCAGATTTGAAAAATCGAGTCTGGTCATTGAGCTGAAAACTAGTGTCGGTGATAAGGGGTTAAGTTAAATCACGCGGTTTGTCCAAATCCGTTGGATGGTCCGACGGATGAAAGCTGGTGCATTGCACCAAAATCCGAACGCGTGTGACACAATTCCCTTTTAAATGTGGCGCAAAGCGGAAACCGTTGGAATATCTGACGTTTGTGCAAACCCTTAGTAAATGAGCCCCATTGTGTTTATAGCCCCGGAGCTGCATATTTGCAGCCGGATACATCAAGAGACGGAAGAAGGAGGCTGTGCTGCGTTTACTCTACTGAAACATCGCCGGGGGCAGCGAGTGCGCCGGTGCGCGGACAGTAACGACCCATGCCGACCCGCTCCCGGCTCTCTGGCGTGAAGGTGGCAGATTGGAGCACATAGGCTAGCATTTGCAATTATTTTAGGGCCTCTGTGCCACGTCAGTCCTGATAAACATGCCCCAATGTTTCTAAATTGTGTTCACAATGCGTCGACATTCCGTTTACATCACAAATGAGTTGTGAAAGCAAATGCGATGTTACCACAAACGCAATAGAAAAGCAAACATAAAACGTAATGTAAAAGTGTCTGCATTACATTTATGCAAGCATGACATTTACATGGTGGTTGCGCTAACATTGCATTTATTATTTCCTTACATTTGTGGGTATGCAGCATTTTAGTTGACAAGGCACGTGTGTGGCGTTTTGCTGGCAGTTGCATTTACATGGTGTTTGCATTGTGTTTACGCTTAGGTTTTTATGGTGTTTGCATTTTCTTTGTGTTTGCATAGCGAGGGCATCGCATTTGTGTAGCATTTTTGTTTTACATGGCGTTTACATAGTGTTTATGTGCCATTTGAATTAAAATTTATGCTTATGTGGTGTTTGCTTTTGTCACGTTTGCGTCACATTGACACTAATATGGCGTTTGCACTGCATTGATGTTTACATGGCATATGTGGTGTTTGTGTTGTGTTTCCACTTACGTGGCATTTGCATCCTGTTTACACTTGAATGTAGTTTGTGTTGTGTTTACGCTTATGTAGTGTTTGCGGCAAGTTTATGCTTAGGTACCTTCTGCGCTGCGTTTACCCTTACATGGCATTTGTATAGCGTATACGTGGTGTTTGTCTCGTGTTTACATGATCATGGTGTTTGCATCACATTTACACAAACACAGCAATTGTGTCACGTTTACACTTGTGTAGAGTTTGTGTTATGCTTACATGGTGTTTGCGTCACGGTTACGCTTAAGCAGCATTTGCCTCATGGTTATGTGGCGTTTTTGTTAGGCTTACGTACTTTTGTGTTACACTTATGCTGTGTTTGTGTCACGTTTTCACTCACACTGTTTTTATGTCACGATTCCACTTACATAGCGTTTGCGTCACGGTTACGCTTACAAGTCATTCGAGTTACGCTGCATTAGCGTTACACTTATGCAGCGTTTGCATGATGGTTATTCTTACACAGCATTTGCATCATGGTTATGCGGCATTTGCACCATGCTTTTGCTTTACACCTACATGCCATTTGTTTTTTTCTTGTTTGCAACACATTTACGATTATGTAGTATATGTGTTGATGTCTCGTTTACATTGCATGCAAGTATATAACAAACACATTATTATGGTCATATCTCGGGACTAATAACTTCGCAACCTTGGGGACTAGAAGGAAAATTCTAAGTGCCCGTGAATCTGTGAGGTAGTTAATTGAGTCAGAAGCCCTTAAAGGAAACCTACCACTTGTAGTGGCAGGTTTCCGATGGAAATACCGGGCACCAGCTCAGGGTGAGCTGGTGCCGGAGCTTATTTTAGTTAGTGTTTTAAACCGCGGTATCGCGGTTTAAAACACTTTTTAAACGTTGTAGCCGGCGCAGGCAGGTACGCGCTCGGCGCTTACCGTGCACGCGGCTCTCATTCACTTCCTATGTAGCCGCGCGCACGGTAAGCGCCGAGCGCGTACCTGCCTGCGCCGGCTATAAAGTTTAAAAAGTGTTTTAAACCGCGATACCGCGGTTTAAAACACTAACTAAAATAAGCTCCGGCACCAGCTCACCCTGAGCTGGTGCCCGGTATTTCCATCGGAAACCTGCCACTACAAGTGGTAGGTTTCCTTTAAGGTGCATTTGCATAATTTTTAAAGCCTTTTTCTTTTGTAAAAACAAGGTTGTGAGAAGCTAAAAGTAGAGCAGATTCAGGCTGCACAAACCAGTATGTAGGTGTGTTTGGATTACAATCCTTGTTCCTGATGAAGGATTACCTTTAAGCACTGAAAATGTTTTAAAAAGTTTTATAGCATTTGGGATATATGGTGCAATTCTCCTACTACTCCTATCCAGAATGAGAAGCACACAAGTGGAATCCTTTAATCAGGTCTCATTCTTAATGTATCCTCAATATGGTACTCAGTTCACTTGTGTCAACCTTTTCTTTGCCCTAACATACTAATTTTCTAAAGAGGCTACTAGGGCGTGGAGTAGCCAGAGCTGAGGCTACACGGCACTGCTACTCCATGCCCCAGTAGACTCTTTTATACTCCTACCGGCATATCTTCGGCGCGCAGCTATGAGGAGCTGCGCTCCCCTGTCCGCAAGCTCGCGACTGCCCGGTCACTGCTCCGAAGCCGGAGCTATTGCATATGTGCAGAATAACACGGTAGGCTGTGACGTATGCTTGATATGTGTCACTATATGGGGTTTTGTAGTGTGTTATGTGTGTATTATCTTATAATCATTCATATGTAACCATTTCTATTCTCTGGAATGTTCTACTTAACTGCAGAAGTCTTTGTGACCCCACAGCTTCAGTGGGGGTGGATTTGGACGTGGGGATATTGTTTGGTAATAAATTCCCACCACCCACTACTAGGTGATAACCAGATAGCAGAGAAGGCGGGGGTGGAGTTGGGTGTAGGGCTATTGTTTGAAACTGGTTAGAGGCAGTGGTTGGGGAACCTCTGGCTGGAGAGCAAGCTGCGTCGCTCTTCCATAGGACTTGGCTGATATGTAACTTGTTGATATACTGGAATAAAACCTGAAGAAATACAGCTCAGTGCTTGTCTTCTCTGATCACGAGGGCCTTTCGTGACACAGAACTCCGGCTTTGTGGATGGGGGTGCACAGCTTCTCGTAGCTGCGCGCCGAAGATATGCCATGTCTGATCCCTAGTGAGTTTGGTGTTCATAACCCTGTCTCCATGTCTGCTCCCTAGCGGCCACTAACATCACGGTTCTTCCTTCTACCAGGAAGAACCCTCCATCCTATTGTGGCTTCCCCCTCGTCTTGCATCCCCTGATGGTCCTGCCATGTGTGCAACAGGCCTGTCTACCAGTACCACACTACTGTGACATGTATATCACTAGGCTGCGCATAAATCCAGCCACGCAGGTACCAGGGGAATCCAGTTGCCCCCACACCATAAGGTCAGGCCCCATTGGGAGGATTGCTTTGTGTGTATTTATTACACAGTTTTGCACTTGTAGATTTATCAATCTGTTAATGACAGATTTATGTTGTAATTTACACTAAACAACACTTTACACCACATGAATTAATAGAATCCGTGTAATATTTGGACACTCTTATGACCGGTACAACTATGATGAAGGCTTCATAAATAATTCCAGCTGTACCAGAAACTGTGGAATAATGCATTTTAAAGTATGCAAAGTGTTGGGGGTGCAGGAGAAAAATGTCCTCTTTAGGTCTGAATTTATACAGCAGGTGTATTACATAATGAACATGCAACAAATTTTCATAGAAGAGGTCCAGGGACCTTCAGGATTCGAGGAGTGTGTGGATGAATGGGTTTAAGTGAGCAATGCAAGGAACTAGTTCCTTCATACAGGAGGTGTCTCATAGCTGTCATTATGAACAAAGGATTTTGTACAAAAGAATTGAACAAATTTCAGCAAATATGTTCAATATTTTTCCCTGTGTCTTATTATTACAGGTAATTTAATCTATAGCTTTATTTTGTTGCAAGTGTGGATTGGATGGATAGTTCCTGACATCTGGTGAGAGTTTCATGTCAGTAGCACCTTTATAAATATATTTATATTTTTATTTGTTACGTTCATTACATATTTCACCCATGGTAAACGAACGGCACAAATATTAGGTTTCCTTAGTGTGAGACTGAGCTTATAAGTGTATCCTATTATGACAAGTACAAATACATGTATGTGCTGGATAGTCAGATAGTAACATCGAAACAATAATGCCTGTCATCTTGTACTTTACCCACAAGAGACTAAACTCCTACATTGTATGCAGTTATGTTTGTAATCTTACTACGGCATGCTTGTAACATTTGTTAATAATATTCACGGGTGCACCCGCAACCCATATCGCGGGTCACAGGCTCACCCGTGCCTGCCGTGCTCGCTGGCGTGGCGCCCATGCTGCTCACTTCTCCCAGCTCCTGATTCCAGTCTGCGGCCTCCGCCATAGGAGACGAGGAAGCTAGTGTGTCGGCTTCAGGAAATTTAAAGAGCTAGCGCACTGTTAATTGGCACAGGCCATTTCTCAGAAATCTACTTAAACCTTGTTGTGACCCTGGACCTGTTCCTGGTTATACTCCTCCACCGCCAGGCCCTGACCTCCTTCTCCGTCTCTGACCCTGAATCTTTGCCGCCTGTCTTGACCTCCTGCCTGTCCCTGACCACGAGATTGCCTGCCGACTTTGTACCTAGACCTTGGCTGCCACCGTAGACAAATCCAGCCTGTGGGACGACCTGGTGGTACCACGCCACTACAAGACCAACCTGCTTTGCGGCGGGCTCCGGTGAAGACCGCGTGCCACTTAGATTCTGGTCCTAGGTATCGGCTTAAGTGATCGTTTACGGTGGTCCAAGGGGTTCACTAACCCCAAGCCTTGCTAATGTTTATGTTGCACATTGATTCTATTTGACTCTTATGATAAGAAAGATGCTTGGTTTAAATGTAATGTCCCACTAAAGTAGTTAGGGTCTCAGCAGTGGGAACCCCTCTGACAAAATAATAAAACCAAATGTGGTAAATTAAATCTTTTTTAGTCAAAAAATGTACAAACCATGTATTAATCCAGAATTGTAATGGTATGGAAAATAAAGTATGATTAAGAGCTATATCGCTCGAAACGTGTCACCTTTTCATGTACATTTTGCCATCTAGATGGATTTCTTTTTAGAACTTATGCTTTTTAACAACTTTCAATAAAGAAGATGGATTTTATATGAAATTGTAGCCTCACAATTACCAACCAGTGGCGGAGCCCCTCCTGTGTTTCTGTCTGCAAACTAACATCTCCGGAGCCGGACCAGCTGAGCTACACTAGCACAACCACTTCAATCAATGAACAAAGAGCAACATAAGAGGTGAGCTGGATTACAAACTTTAGTATTTTGTCTTATGGATAATAAACCCCAAAATGGTGCCTTTAAAATATTCACATGGACCTGCAGAAAAGAAGCCCTGATAAAGCTATAAGAAATGAAAATGTAAAATGTTATGGCATTTTGGTAAGGGGTTAGTGAACTCAGAGGGTTTAAATGATAGATTTTTTAAAATTTCTCCACTATAAATTTTGTGTATAAGGAGCACATAATTCAACTGAAAAGGGCACAGAAGAGAGCACCAAAACATATTACGGGAATTGGGGGACTAGAATACAATGACAGAATACAAAATTTAGGGGAGGCGGTTCAATCATCACCATAGATATTAAGAGCACTGAGACTATGGAACTCTCTCCTACGAGGTGTTATAATGGCTGATGCTTTGCACAAACGGGGCGTGGATGCCCCTTTTATGGGTAACAAATATGTTAATGTGACATTGATCCAGGGAGTTATTCTGATTGCCATGTTTTGGGTTGAGTCAGATTTTTTTCCTTACTATCAATTGGCATCAGCCTTATAGGGTTGTATGCCTTTTTCATGAATACCATACACCTTTTCTACCATAATAGTATGAAACACAAAGCGTCACTCCTCACCTTCAAAAATCAATCATTTTTTAAATTTTTCCATATAAAGAGCTGTATGATGTTGTGTTTTCGGCATAATAAATTGCAATTCATAGTGATGGTATTTAACCCCTTAACGCTCTGCGCCGTAGCTCTACGGCGCAGAGGTATAAGGGATGTATGAAGAGGGCTCACGGGCTGAGTCCTCTTCATACAGTGGTGGGGGTTGTTGCATATTGCTGCAAACCCCCACCGCTAATAACCGTGGTCAGTGCTTGCACCGATCGCGGCTATTAACCCTTTCAACGCCGGCGGCAAAGACGGTTTAAAAGACGCCATCTTTATTACGATCGCTGCGCCCCCGAATGTCATCGGGGGGCGGCGATCGGTTGCCATGGTAGCCTCGGGTCTTCGTTTGACCCGAGACTATCTGGCATCTGCAGATTCGCTACAATGAGCCAGTGGCTCATTGTAATGAATGTGCTGCAAAAATGCCATATATTGCAATACAGAAGTATTGCAGTATATGGTAGGAACGATCTGACCATCTAGGGTTAATGTACCCTAGATGGTCTAAAAAATAGTGAAAAAATAAATTTAAAAAAAAGTTAAAAAAAAAATAATTAATAAAATATTAAAAGTTCAAATCACCCCCCTTTCCCTAGAACTGATATAAAACATAATAAACAGTAAAAATCACAAACATATTAGGTATCGCCGCGTCCCAAAATGCCCGATCTATCAAAATATAAAAACGGTTACGGGCGGCGGTGACCTCCAAGGCGGGAAATGGCGCCCAAATGTTCGAAATGCGACTTTTACACCTTTTTACATAACATAAAAAATGAAATAAAAAATGATCAAAATGTCGCACAGACCTCAAAATGGTAGCAATGAAAACGTCGCCTCATTTTGGAAAAAAAGACCCCTCACACATCTCCGTGCGCCAAAGTATGAAAAAGTTATTAGCGTCAGAAGATGACAAATTTTTTTTTTCTTTTTTGTACACATTCGTTTAATTTTTGAAAATGTATTAAAACACAATAAAACCTATATAAATTTGGTATCACCGCGATCGCACCGAACCAAAGAATAAAGTAGGCATGTTATTTGGAGCGAAGAGTGAAAGTCGTAAAAACTGAGCCCACAATTTTTCCACATTTGAAATTTTTTTTCAGCTTCGCAGTACACGGCATGTTAAAATAAATAACATCACGGGAAAGTAAAATTTGTTACGCACAAAATAAGTCCTCACACAGGTCTGTACACGTAAAAATGAAAAAGTTATGGATTTTTGAAGTTGGAGAGCGAGAAATGAGCCGAAAAACCCTGCGTCCTTAAGGGGTTAATGTTCCGTGCTGTGCACTGCGAAGCAGGAAAAAAATTCCAAATGCAGTTAAAAAGGCGAGAAAATTACATTTGCACCATTTCATGTGTGCTTGGATTTTACAGCTTTTACTGTGCACCCCAAATGACATGTCTACTTTATTCTTTAGATTGGTGCAATCACGTTGATACCAAACTCAATTGGTTTTATAATGTTTTCATACATTTCCAAAAATTATAACCCCCTGAACAAAAATAAATTATTCATTTTGCCATCTCCTGGCACTAATAACTTTTTCATATTTCAGTGTACCGAGCTGTGTGGTTTAATTTTTTGCAAGATGAGATGATGTTTTCAATACTATCATTTTGATTTTCTGTTTAAGGGTCAATTGCACTGAATAACCATCATTATATTTTCATTAAGAGGGGACACTTTGGGACGCAATGATACCTAACATGATTTTTACTGTTTATATTATATCAGTTTTAGAGAAAGAGGCAATTTGAAGTTTTAGGTTTTTTATTTATTTAAAAAAAATGTACTATTTTTTCAGACCCCCTAGGGCACTTTATCCCTAGGTTGTCTGTTGATCCCAGCAAACACGCAATATGAAGTAAACTCTCATTGTGTATGGAGAGGCCTCATATTTTTACCCAGTCGATTTCTCCATAAAGAATAATAATAGAGGTGCAACCCCGGCTGGGGCCGAACAACCAAAACACTGAGGTTGTGATTCTATGCAGTTTTTGCTGCGATTTGCGGCAAAAACAGAATAATACATGTGCAGTAAACACACACTCCTTGAAGAATTGTCGGCTGCTGTACAGTGGAGAAACTGAAGGACCTGTGATGATGTCATCACATGACCCTCTGGTTTCTCCTCTATACAGCCTTCCTCAGAACATGGCTGCTCTGCTCATAGTGAGGAGAAACTAGAACTGGGAGCAGGAGAGGGGACACTAGAACTGGGGGCAGGAGGGGGGCAATAGAACTTGGGGCAAGAGAGGGGCACTAGAACTGGGGGCAGGGGGGAGGGACTAGAAGTGGGAGCAGTTGGGGGCACTAGCACTGGGGGCAGGAGGGGTGAACTAGTACTGCGGGCAGGAGGGGGGAATAGAACTGGGGTCCAGAGGGAGGATTAGAACTGGGGGCAGGAGGGGGGAACTAGAACTGGGGGCAGAAGGGGGGAAATAGAACTCGGGGCAGGAGAGGGGCACTAGAACTGGGGGCAGGGGGGAGGGACTAGAACTGGGAGCAGCTGGGGGCAGGAGGGGTGAACTAGAACTGGGGGCAGGAGGGGAGAACTAGTACTGGGGGCAGGAGGGGGAATAGAACTGGGGTCCAGAGGGAGGATTAGAACTGGGGGCAGGAGGGGGGAACTAGAACTGGGGGCAGGAGCGGGAAATAGAACTTGGGGCGGGAGAGGGGCACTAGAACTGGAGGCAGGAGAGGGGCACTAGAACTGGAGGCAGGAGAGGGGCACTAGAACTGGAGGCAGGGGGAGGGACTAGAAATGGGAGCAGCTGTTAGTAGTTATATTCCTGTACATAGGGGGCAGTGTTATAGTAGTTATATTCTTGTACATAGGGGGCAGTATTATAGTAGTATATTCTTGAACATGGTTTGTGGACACTGCAAGATGAGGAACTGTATTGCGGGGTCACAGCATTAGAAAGGCTGAGAACTACTGCCCTAAGGTAACAAGCATACTAGCGGTGACAATCTACCACAAGTAAATCTGATGGTAGATGTCCTTTAAGCATCTGTGTAGGGCAATTTATCAATATACAACAATGACTGCAATGGAAACATTAGGATAAATGAAACTTGAATATAGTAATAATTAGTCACCTAGCAAAGCAATCAAATATTATCATCAAATTAGAACTGAGTTCATGCAGTGCAATTGCCCTAAAGGTTTAGACCTCGTGCTACACATTACAGCATTACAGCTCCAATATCAACTGACACAACATGCAACTGAATAAATAGCAATATTCTTGTGAATTTGGACTGAATAAAATAATAAAAAATAACAGACACAGAATGTGCAAGCTCCCAAATCATCATAAAGTTCCATTGAAGGAATAATGCAATGTATACATAATTACACTGCATAATTACATGGCTACTGCAGAAATTTTAATTAATTAATTAATCTGCTTATACTTATGAAATGCATGATGACCAAGACGTATATAGTATTTGTGTAGCATAAACACTATTACATATATTGAACATTCTAAAAATATAAAATTTTATCTTTAATAATAATAACTAAATCCATAAATTATGATTTCAATATTGAAATTTTATACAGAAAGTGAAAATCCAAATACTTGGTACCTGAAAGTCAAATAAAGACATTCCCTTAATATTATTTATTAGTTGTAGCCTATGAAATATGAGATGGCTTATAAATATACTCAGTGTTTTTAAATGTAGTAATACCTGCTTTTAAATTTAGTACTATTAGTAAAAGTAGTAGTATGCTTTCTATAGTAACTGAAAAAGCAACACTTGACTCAATACAGTGGTACTTTTTTAAACCCTATAAAAAGAAAGCTGCAGCTACAACATCACATTACCTTAGGGTCCCCCAGAATTCATCATAACTTGTTTATATACTTTGTAGACACATTTATTATCATACTGCTTCATAACTCTTGTGCTGGCTCCTTGACATAAACATGTTGTGTGAATGAGCTCTCAGTTCTGTGAGCCAGCTATATGTTATTAGGTACTTTTACTTAATGGGAAACATCTGGAATTGAAGTAAAATACAAAGAAACCCCCACAAGTTGAAAAAATCTTCAATCCACTTCCTGAGGCATGGAAATTGCTTAAACATTCATACGGCAACAAAAGAATTTTAAATTTAAGGGAAGAAAAAACTTACTTGTTAAGAAGCTGCTGACACAATCCGTTCTTCGTGGTTGGACTTTAGATGAATACTATGTCCTCCTAAGAGAAGATTCCTTTCACACTTTCTTACAATGAATGAAACAACTCAATAGGGACCGACTAAGTGGAAAGGGGACTACATGAAGCTAAGGCTTTGGAACAAGCCAGGAAACTCAATGAGGAGTGGGAGGGCTTATTTCTCTGCCTCAAAATTTCTGTACCTCTACAAGCGGCATATCAGTTATGTGCTAGATATTAATAGCAGCTCTGTTTTCAGGCAAGTGGGTTGATTTACAATGTCTGTAACTATTTTAAGGAGAGTAGAATGGAATGCAGCTTGGCTTTTAATTCCCATGGATATCTTCCTATATTGCAGTATGTAAAATAGAGATTAAAGGTAGATTAATTAAAATATAGTAGATATCATTATAGTTTTTAGGTATGCGTTTGGTAAGTATATAACGAAAACCAGCAGAGCAAACAAGTATGGTTTTTTGTATGTTGCAATACAATTATATATAAAAAGATTTATAAAATATTCAAATTCTGTTAAAAAAAATTAAGTCAAAACTGAAAAGCCAAAATGGCACTTTTTATCACCTTAGTGCTCCTAAAATTTCTGTATGCCACACAAAATGAGAAGAAATCTACCATCAAAATCAATTATGATGGTAGCTTGCTTATAGATCCAGATACCACTTATAGATACAGTGTATGTGGTAATCTTCTTATATTTGATATCCAAGGTCTCCTTCCTTGTAAAATCAGCTTTTAAAATGAGCCTGAGGGGCTTCTCTAGCCCCTCTATGATCTGGCATTACAGACTGTGACACTGTCTCGCCCTCCCCCCTGCTTCCACTGCACTTATGCATTTATAACAGATTTACTTTAAATTAAATCCTCCACTAAAACTCATAGATTTTGCTTTTCTATAAAAGGGAACCAGGTCAAAGTGGTGATTGGAAACCTGATGGCAAGATATGCTTCACCTACAATTCCACACATTTTAGGGAATCCAGCATTGAAAAATGTATGTAACACACAAGGGACATATAAAAGTAAATAATATAAATTGATCAAAAGCCAAAACTAATGACTAATTTAAAGTAACCTGCTAAATTATCTCCATACCTCCACACAGTTACAAAAAAGTTTTTCCAATAAAGCCACTATATATAACCCATTTAAAATAGCCAAATTATGACTATATATTGCCATTACATATTAACTACAGTAATTATTTCCATAAATTGTTACAGAAAAAAACCACTGCAGATTGCCCAATTTTTCTCATAGCAACCCTACAGTAGAAGATCCTAGCTCCACACTGCTGCACTATGATGGTGTAACTGAATATTGGTCAAGGAAGGATAATTTGCTATTAAAGGGCGCCTATGCATGGGTGTGCAGATTTAAAGGCCATGCACGCTCCACTAAGATAAGTTTTGCCCCTGACCTAGTCTATGGTCTCTAACCTAGCTGAATCGCTTGCCTACACTGTGGTGATGCCGTACAAGCACATCAGAACAATGGGGGTCATTTACTAAGGACCCGAATCATGTTTTTCCGGTGGGTTACCCAAATTTTTCCGTCTTGCGACGATTTTCCCTGATTTCCCCCTGGTTTTTGGTGCACGCGATTGGATTGTGTTGCATCGGCGCCGGCATGCACGCGAGGGAAATCGGGGGGCGTGGCCGTAAGAAAACCCGATGGATTCGTAAAAACCACCATATTTTAAAAAAAAGTGTCGCTTGACATGCACTTACCTGCACTCAGCGTAGCTTGGTGAACTCCGGACTTCAGCGCATTCGGTAGTAATGCCCCAGATATTAACAGCATACAACAGCGCTGCATTATTAGTGGCACATCGTTGGCCTGTTATTTTTTCAGTCTGGCCGAGGTAGAACAATGCAGTGGCACCATTACACCACCTATGCCAGTGATGGCCAACCTATGACACGCGTGTCAGTGCTGACACGCATAGCCATTTTCAGTGACACGCGGCTGCCGGAGAGTTAAGTTTCATCCTCGGCTCCTACACGGCCAGGTGCAGTAGCCGGGAGGCTGAGAGATTGTCCAGCACATTGTAATAAATAGATGTAGTATGGCAGTACATGGTAGGATCAATCACACAACCTAGGATTAAAGTACCCTAGAACTTAAATAATTATACGTATTTGTTATTTAAACAATAAATATCACAAAATTATGGGTTTTTTGTCAAGGTGACACACCACCGCTCGGTTTTTTGGCGAATTTTGACACACCAGGCTCAAAAGGTTGCCCATCACTGGCCTATGCTATTCATGGCATTGGCCATAATCCTACATAGTGTTTGGGTCCTTACTCTGTTATAGTGTAGGTTCCAACTGAATGCATATCCATAAGATATAGGCCGTGGTGAAAATGGGACTTGCCAGAGTTTCACAGTACTTAGCAGTATATGCACATGAATGCCCATTATAGCCATAGCTGACTATGAACTGAAATTGCTGTATGCAGTTACAAAAATCATAATGATCATATATATAGTCATGATTCAGGATTTGTTAAGCAAACAAGACGACATAGTTCCATCAGAACAACCGATATGGTAAACATGCATGTTCACGCAGGTCTTAATTACCTGGCCAACATTTGAGGTATATCCTTTCATGGGCACAAGCGTGACAAAGCTTGATCCAGTATGTCTGGAATACTTTCCCTGAAGCTTTCTTCCTGTCTGTTTTCTGGGATACGCTGGTATTTAATACATATTCTAAGTATACCCCACACTTTAATACAAAGTCAGTCCGTTCTCATATAGGAAATGGGACAGGGTACTTGAAATGAAGTCATGTTACCCTGTCATAATATAATTATGACTTGTGATTATGAAAGCATACATGTGACAACTGAAATGTTTCCTGTATGTTCAGAAAGCTAAAATATCACGAGTCACTGAAATAAAAGACCACCTCCTGACTACAGTATAATGAAAGTAACTATAGAAATCTTGTTCTTTAAAATTAAAGTTTTAAACAACAATTTAACCCCTATAGAGTGATTGCCAATAATAGTTTTTAAGGTGGGGAGAGAGATAGGGAGTAAGAACGTGGTGAGGAGATAGACCATGTTGTTTTAGTAGCAGTGCAGGACAAAAAACTCTGTCAGCCAGATGAGAAGGGAGGTTTTTGAATGCATGGGTGTAAAATCCAAAAAAACTGGTGTATGCATGATAAGGTTCCTCCAAATCTGACAGTCGGATCAAGTTCATCAATAAAGCGTGAATGTCCCTGAGTGGATGGCTCAATGATCCTGCTTCACATTTAAATGTGGACTGTTACCAATGTTCCACACTCTAAATAGACTACGGGTGACTGTGTCATAAATTTCACTATATAGTATGGGATATATATAACCTATACTATACATTTGTTTGTCTATTTGTGTGTTTGTTTGTGGGGGGTATTATACCTGTTTTTTAATAGAAGATTAAAATAAAGATTTGAATTTTAAACCTCCTAAATACCACTTCAGTGACCCCGTTTGAGAATAAAGTGTGGTTGGGATACAATATCTACAACGCTCTTCAGTGAATAGATTTTTACAATTGACAATTTGAGCATTTAAACCCTGTATGTGCATACATGGCAGGGTTCCTATCAAATGACATTAACACAGAACAATGGCTTAGCGAAGCAAAAAATGTGTTCTCAGAGACAGATTTACCTCAGACTTCATCCCCTAAATCAATAAAGACGGCCTTTAAACAGCTGACGATTACTTATAAAGACTATACAAGATCCTGGTGGGAAATTCAAGGACTTACAAACTATCTGGAAAATAAAATAGTACCTAGGGGTCTAAGAAACCCGATTCTACCAGCAAAAAGAGTTAGAAACCCCACGTTGATAAATAAGTGGGAAAAGGAAGTGACTGAAAGCTCCTTAAGGCTGATTGCATTGCTTCTAGAGGAGGAAAAGACAGCACTGGAAGGACATGCAACCCGCTTGAAGGAGGCTATCACGAGCGCGAAAGCCTTTGCCTCGGATAGCGAGTTTGAGAAAAAAGAGAAAAACTTGCAAACAGATATTGAAAAATATACTAATTTTATTAAAAATATGAAACATTTTCAATATCTGAGAGATTTGGCAGATTTTAACCCCTTCGCGCTCCGCGGCGGATATATCCGCCACGGAGCGCAGTGACTTAGCGCTCAGTGGCGGATATATCCGCCACGGCTCCTATGCCGGCTCGGCTCTGGATCAGAGCCGAACCGGCATCGGGAAACACGGGGTGCCGGCTGTAACTAATAGCCGGCACCCCAGTGTAACACCCGCGATCGGAGTTGTCTCCGATCGCGGGTGCTTAACCCGTTAGATGCCGCGGTCAGCGCGACCGCGGCATCTAACAAGTATCTGGGGGGTCTTTCCCCCACGATCGGCCCCCCCGAACCGTTTTCGGGGGGCGCCGATCGTTGCTATAGTAACTCTGGGGTCCGATCTGGACCCCAAAGTTACTAGCAAGAATTGCCAGTAAGATGGCGTCTGTGACGTCATCTTACTGGCAAAGTGCCAGCCTATGCAAGTGCATAGGCTGACACTGATAACACTCTGCAATACATGAGTATTGCAGAATATTATCATGAAGAAGCAATCAGAAGATTGCTTCTTCATGTCCCATGGTATAAAAGTGAAAAAGTAAAAAAAAAAGTTATTCAATAAAAAAATAAAGTCATAAATCACTAAAAATGCCCCAAACCCCCAAAACATATAAAGAGACATATAACTCAAAAAAAAAGTCTAAATCATAACACAAACCCCACATATATAGTATCACCGCGTCCGTAACAACCCGTAGAATAAAAGTAAATCATTATTGAACCCCCACGATAAACGCCGTAAAAAAAAACTGTTATAAACCCTCCAAAAATTATGATTTTTACCTTTTCAATCCCACAAAAAATGATATAAAATGCGACCAAAAAACCATATGTACTCAGACATGATACTGGTGCAAAGTACAACATGTCCCGCAAAAAACAAGCCATCAACCAGCTCCGTAGCCAAAAACGTAACAAAGTTATGCCACTTGGAAGATGGCAATACAAAAATTATAGATTTTTCCCCACATTAGGGTTTTGTTTGACAAATTTAGTAAAACGTAAGAAAATATATTCATGTCTGGTATCCCCGTAATCGTATCAACCCATAGAATAAAGATAACATGACTATTAGTCTATACGGTGAACACCAAAAAAAAAAAAGTCAAAAATCCAGTACAGAATTGATGCTTTTCTACTCCTGCCCTCAAAAAAAGTTCCTAAATTTTCAACAGTAGGTGATACCAACCCCAAAATGGTAACAATGGAAAAAGCATCTCATCCCGCAAAAAAAATGCCGTCACATGGCCCCAATAACGAAAAAGCGAAAATTTTATAGCCTTCAAAAGGGGCCAATGAGGAAACTAAATTCCTGGCAGCTGCAGCGCCCTCCTTCCCTTCTGCGCCTCGCTGTGCCCCCATAAAACAAGTAACGGCCACATGTGGGGGGTCTTTGTACTCAGGAGAAATTGCAGAACAAATTGTATGGTGGGTTTTCTCTTTTTATATTTTGGAAATGTGTAAATTTTGGTGCTAAATGAACGTATAAGGGAACAATATGACCATTCTAAATTTCACCTCCATTTTGATTCAATTACTATGAAGATCTCAAGGGGTTAACAATCTTCGTAAAAGCTGTTTCTGATAGCTTGAGGGGTGCAGATTTGAAAATGGGTTGGTTATATAGGGGGTTTTGATGCTAAATATGTAAAATTTCATTCAAAACTGTATTTATCCCCAAAATAGTCAATTCTGAAAATCCGGAAAAGCGCTATTCTATTTGCAAGCCGCGTGACGTCAAAATAAATTATCCAGATATTTCAGAAATTATGAAAATGTAAAGTAGACAAATGGGAAATGTTATTCAGCAACTTATTTAGCTGGTAAATCTATCTGCCTGAAAACGTGATGATTTAGAATTTCGAAAATGGCAAATTTTTCAAAAAATTCATCACATTTTCTTTTTTTTGTAAATAAACGCAAAACTTATCTGCCAAAATTTACCACTAAAATGAAGTACAACATGTGGGGAAAAAACAATCTCAGAATCGTTTTGATAAGTAACAGTGTTCAAAAGTTATAACCATATAAAGCGAAGCAAGTCAGAATCCAAAAAATCGGGCTGAGCCTTAAGCTGTAAAATGGCTGCGTCCTTAAGGGGTTAAAGAAAATCGCGCCTATGACTCAAATACACTTGCTCAGGTTGTATCAAAATCGGAGACTTCGGCCTCGGATATAGAACTATCAGAGACAGATAGACCTAATTTACAACAGAGGGGTGACAGTAAAAAACAAAGAGGAACCCCAAGACGTGGTGCAAGGAATAGAGGAGGAAGAGGTAGAGCAAGGGGAAGGGGAAGAGGAAGAACAGATAATCAAGGTAGTGAGAGACCTTTTTTTCCCCAGGCCCTACCTCCAATCGCCCAATACCTCCTCAGAGAACGCAGGGATCAGATACCCCCATAGCACTGCAAAAAATGAAGAATACCCACCAGCCTTCCATCAAAAATGAAAGCCAATTTATCCAGTTGGTCCCCCAAAATCAAAAAAAGGAGAATCCACAGATAATTAATTTATCAAAACACCACGTTACCAAATTTGAGTCTCAGGTCCTAGGTAAAGGTCTATCCTTTGTCCCAACAGCAAAATTTGACCTCTTCACTTGGGTAAAAGATCTTGCCCTATTTACTAGAAAATTACATTGGGCATAATATATGGCGATAAACGATCGCAAAACATGCAGAACTTTGGGAAATCCTGAGGAAGGTCCCTTTACGGATTTAAGGGTAAAAAGTAGAACGACCCCCCCTGTTTTCGACACTAGCAACATTTTCGAGGAACTAGTGGTCAGGGAATTAAGCACTTTAACTGCAGATAGGAGCTCAAAGTCCAATTTGGATGGAAACGAAATACGAGCCCTCCTGGCACTAGAAAGAGATCAGTCGATAGTGATAAAATTGTCAGACAAGGGGGGTAACCTTGTAATTATGGAAAGAAATGATTATAAAATCATGTGCAAGAGAATTTTGGGGGATTCTGAATGCTACAGAATTTTGCATCAGGTTCCACAAAGATTTTTGCCATACAACTCCTGAACATCCTGGAGCCTGCTTTAAAGAATGGTCTGATAAGTAAACAGGAATACGACTTCCTGATGCCGAAGTACCCCAATCGTATCGGGGATTAACAGTTTAACGCAGGGCATTTCGACATATGTTGACAAAATACTTCGTCCCTTCAACTTGGCACTTCCGTCGTATGTGAGAGATACGATGGATGTGCTCAGGAGACTGGAAGGTATCTCTGTACCACCTGGTACATCTTTGGCCAGCCTCGATGTAGAGGCCCTTTATAGCTCGATTCCACATGATAAAGGATGCGAGAGCATAAAGTATTTCCTTTCTATGAGGGGTACCCACCTCATTGAGCATAACCAACTAATTATGGACCTGATGGCTTTCATACTGGAACATAACTATTTCCTATTCGATGGTCGCTTCTTCCACCAGCTCAGGGGTACTGCGATGGGGAGCCCTGCGGCTCCCACATACGCTAATTTATTCCTGGGCTGGTGGGAGGATCGACTAGTCTTTTCAGAGGATATGGAGCTATGGACCTCTAAAATAAGCCTATGGCTGAGATATATGGATGATGTCCTGATCTTGTGGACGGACACAGAGGATACTTTTGTTGAATTTGTTAACACCCTCAATGTAAACAATGTGGGGATAAAATTAACATCAGAGTTTAAATCGGAGACCATATCCTTCTTGGATCTATCCATTTCCATCATGAATGATGGAACTCTAAAAACATCAGCCTACCGCAAACCCACTGCCTCAAATAACCTCCTATCATGGCAGAGTCACCATCCACCACCCTTGAAAAGGGGTATCCCAAAGGGACAGTTCCTGCGTATTAGAAGGAACTGTTCACGGGAATTGGACTTTGAAACCAAGGCAGAGAAACTCCAGGATCGCTTCCTTAACAGGAACAGTCACCAAGGAGGCAATAACCTTTGCAAAAGAAAGGGATAGGCCATCTCTGTTGGTTCCAAAACCTAGAGAAGAAGGAAAAAATGTAATTCGCCTTATAGGCACTTATGATGACAGAGCACCGATGGTTAGAAACATCCTGAATAAATTTTGGGGGATCTTAAAACATGATCAAGACCTCATGAACAGAACTGAACCTTACCCTTCTATCACATATACAAGGGGAAGAAATTTGAGAGACCCCCTCGTCCATAGCCACCTCAGACCAGTAGTCTCTGAAGATAATTGGCTAAAGAAATGCAATATCAAGGGGACATACAGATGTGGCAGCTGTAAAGCCTGTAAATTTATCCACCAAAGTAAAATATTTCAGAGTGTCTCTACTGGTAGGATCTACGAAAATCGAGAATTTATCAATTGTAGAACTGCCGGGGTGGTCTACCTGGCGACTTGTCCTTGCCCTAGGAATTATGTGGGCAAGACGATTAAAGAATTCAGAGTCAGGATTCTAGACCATATAGGCAATGTGAGGAGAGGGGAAGATACCCCCCTGGCTAACCATATTCATCAGCATCATGATGGGAAGCTTGAGGCTTTAATTTTTCAGGGTATAGAAAGAATACGTCCAGCCCAAAGAAGAGGGGACTGGAACAACAGCATCCTTAGAAAAGAGTCCCAATGGATTTTTCTGATGCAATGTGTTAAGCCAAACGGCCTGAATGACTCCATATCCATTGCACCATTTATTGAATAGGTCCTTTCTATTCAGGGACCTACTACCTATGTGCCCGGCGCCACGTATTTAACTGGCAAGTTTGATCTTTCTTTTGAAATGACCAGGAACAATAGCGCACATGGGTCAGATGTTAAAAATGCAATAAGTGGATATATATACTTTTTGAGCAATTCGACTCTGTCTAAGATGGTACTCCATAATAAGATTTCCCCCGTTCTTAAACATAGATCCAGTGTATCTGGAACATCCTCTGAGTCCTGTGCATAAAGTTACCGCAGCACTGGGATGTACAGGATGGCATCCTTTGGTAAATAATGACCATATTACACATGTACACTAGCTTGGCAGATATTGTTAATGGATAATCTGCCCAACTATGTGCATTTTTTACCTGATGTTTTATTGATGAATTGCATATGAATACCTTTTAATTCAGTGATGGCCAACCTTTTGAGCTTGGTGTGTCAAAATTTGCCAAAAAAACGAGCATAACTCGGGTGGTGTGTCACCGTGACAAAAAAACATAATTTTGTGATATTTATAGTTTAAATAACAAATATGTATAATTATTTAACTTCTAGGGTACTTTAACCCTAGGTTGTCTGATTGATCCTACCATGTACTGCCATACTACAGTATGGCAGTACGTGGGGATTTTCCCAATCATCTATTACTATGTGCAAATCACACATTGTAATAGATCGCTTACAATCAGACACGTGTGGAAATGCTTAGTAACCTGTGTACTTTCTGTCATGAAAGTTCACAGGTTATAGCGAGGGCGCAGGCGCCGCTGTCTGCATCTCCTTCATGCCCTCTTGGCATGGAGAAGGTGTGAGGAGCAAAATAATCGCAATGGTTGGCGATTTGCAAGGCGTTGCGATTATTTCAGGGCTTGTACATCACAAAACTGATACACAAGCCCTGATGACTGTCTTCTATCATACAGTGCACTGACCTTACTTACTATATGATGAGAGTTGTTGTCCTCCCTTGCCCCTGCTGTGGAGATGGTCAGTGTAGAGGTGGCAGCTGCTGGGACATCACACAAGGCAGCAGCGATGTGACCTCTGACTGTGCTGTCATCTTCCCCCCACCACAACTATCAGGAGCTGCAGAGGAGCCTCCTGGGTGTATGGCCGGGTCACCTCTCCTGCTGTGCCCCATGCTGACTGGAGACACTAGACACAGCTCACAAATGGGGAGGGGCCGGCCCGGGGGAGGAGGAGGAGGGGGGAGTGCTGGAAGCTCAGTGCAATCTCTCAGCCTCCCAGCTACTGCACCTGGTCATGTAGGATGAAACTTAACTCTCAGGCAGCCGTGTGTCAGTGAAAATGGCTACATGTGTCAGCACTGACACGCGTGTCATAGGTTAGCCATCACTGTTTTAATTGGTTGTGTGCTGTGGGTGTTATAATCTACAGTGACTCCTCAGTGCATGATAACTATTTGCAGCATGAAAGACTTCAGGGTTCACATTTTCCTAATAAAGAATTTGACTAGCTAGATAGTAGCAAATGCAACATCCCCCACCGGGGCCTAGCCTTTCTTCGGTGGCAGCTGGGTCCCAGAATACCGGAGAGGCTGGCTTATGCGGATTTGGGTACGCTATGGTTACGGTGATTGGTATTGGTTTCTCCCTGGATCAACCCCTGAGGTGTATAGAGAAATACCTGAGAGATGGAGGATGGGGAGCCCATGATGATGAAGCAGCCTGATGGTGAAGGCATGTTGTGCAAATCAGCTCACGGTTCTTTATTTGAACTTGAACAGCAGGCAATGGCCTAACATAAACAGCAGGTTCAACAGGCTGGAAAGCTGGTCCACAGGAAGTAGTAACTTCAGGCTGGACTGGGTAAGATGGAGCTGATTCCAAACACTGGAACTCTGCTCTAACCTAGTCTCCTGACTGGCTAAAGGTGTCAGGCAGCAGGCCTAAAACCTCTGCTCCCTGGTAGTTTGACACTGACTTCAGCAGCACAGGCATATGCTGCTCTCTCCTCTGCTTCTGGAATATACTGACCAAGACCATGTGCTCCCGCCCACACAGGGTTTTTATACTCCCCTGGTTAGGTGGCTGCACTCTACAATCAGCATTCAGCTTGCTTTACAATAACACACAGGATATCATTGGTTAAGGACAATCAACATCTTAACTCTTACCCTCCCAAGCAGTGGTTTACAGCTTTAATTACGAAGCTTACCAGGGTCGTAGCTTCTGAGTGAGGTGAGCAGGCAGCTCCTGACAAGGAAAGGGGAAAATTTTGCAACAACTACCTAACCTCAGCATTGGCAGGGTTGTTGCACATGCATTGCACAGAAAACACATCCCCATGTTTATTTCATAGGGAGAAGTGGTGATGGCTGGTCCTCTCCTCTCAAATAGTTAACTACTGTAAGTCTTTTTTAGCCTGTGGAGATCTGTAATAAAGAGGTTATTAAAATCCATAAATGTGTGCAAAGGAGACTGAATCCCCTCTTCATAAGTCATTTCTAACATTCACAAGGATTTCATTCATATGATGTTCTGCAATCATTCCTGTATTTTCTCTGCAGTTCTTGGATACTTTCCAAGATTCAAGGATCGCACAAGACAGATAAGCACTGAGCTATGATTCAGATACCAGCCAGCTGTGGCCTAAAAGCAAAGTATTTCATACTGTACAATGGCTTCAGTCTAATTGCCTAAAAAAAACTTCATAGGAAATGTAGGAACCTCTTACGCTTCTCATTGTCACAGTTCATTTATGGATGAAAAAGTCCTGCAAGTAGTATTAATATACTGTCAATTATCCTATTACCCTCCTATTAAACAGCACTGGTGCTAGATCTCCTTGCCATTGATTAACTTTCTGTGTTCTCTTTTGCTGCTGTAATATCTGTTTGGTTGTAGAGCTCTAGTCTATATGACAGGGTAAGTTTGCTACTACTTGTCTAGTTTGACTGCTTGCTTCAAGTCTGGATGTGTGTGGGCTTTTGCTAGACTGGTTAGTCTGTTAGCTTCATAGCAATTATGGCATATCAAGGGCTATGCCTACGTATCCCTCCCCTCATCCCAGGAGAACTCAAACTAAAGAACTCAGCAATCCCTGATGTTCCCCTAGAGTAAATAATCTGAACGGTTATACCCAGATCATAACTTTTGTATTGTCTATTATATAACATTTTCACCATATTGCTCCACTATGCCATAGAAAGGGGGATTGGGATTAACTTCTTTTACTCTTATGCTACCATAATGGAGCAGAATAATCAAATTGCAGAGCAGAAATTAGAACATCTCTGAACAGTGATGTATCACTTTATGCAGTTGTATGAAGTTATGATGAATAATAACATAGTGTAATTCAAATATTCAATCTCAATCATTGCCCAAAATGCCAAATGACCAGGGATCACATCATTTATATAGGCTTGAAAATCATTATTTGTCAACAGTAAATCCACTTGTGTAGACAGGGGATGTGCTGCTGACTTAATTAGATGTATGACCGGAGGCAGGAAAGATCCCACAAATTGTTGTTAAAAGCCAATATGGGAACAAAATTTAGATAGATGAGCAACAAATGGTTTAAACCTAGAGATGAGCGAACACACTCGTCCGAGCTTGATGCTCGTTCGAGCATTAGCGTACTCGTAACTGCTCGTTGCTCGGACGAATACTTCGCCTGCTCGAGAAAATGGCATCTCCCGCCGTTTTGATTTTTGGCGGCCAGAAACAGAGCCAATCACAAGTCACTCCTCCCAGCATGACGTGGTACCCTTACACGTCGATAGCAGTGGTTGGCTGGCCTGATCAGGTGACCCTGGAATAGACTAGCCCCTGCCCGCGCTGCTCGGATCATTCTCTGTCTGGATGCCGCTAGGGAGAGAGCTGCTGCTGCTGCAGGGAAAACGTTAGGCTGTTATATTAGCTTACTGTTAGGCAGGAGTGAGTCTACAAGAACCCAACAGCCCTTCTTAGGGCTAGAATAGTGTTATATATATTTTTTTTTTGCTTGTGGCTGGGCTTGCTGGCACTAGTAGTGCAGCTAGTACCATATTGTGAGGAATTTGCAGGGAGACTTGCGAACGTTATATTCAGCTCTTAGTGACACACACATCTCAAACACCTAAGTGGGACAATTTATTAGGGGTTTGATTGAATTAGGCACAGTCTGCTGATTTTTTTTTTACTTTTATTTTTTTTTTACAACTCAAAGTCATCAGGCACAGCACAAAATCCAGTTGTGTGCTGTCAGTGTAGGTTAGAAACTAGCCATAGCAATAGGATAGCATCGTTTTGTAAACAAAAAAAAAATCCAAAAAATTTACAGCTTACACTTTAATTTTGAAAATATTGAACCCAAGGGCTAGGGGTAGAGGACGAGGGCGTGGACATAGGTGTCCAACTACTGCAGAGGTCAGAGGCCGTGGTCCTGGGCGGGGTAACTCGTGGTAGAGCACTGTTGAGGCCAGAAAAATGCGAACAGGTGATGTCGTGGATGGCGGACAATGCTTCTAGCCATTTGTCCACCAGTCAGTCTTCCACGCAGTCCACCCATGTCACCGAAATCAGCACTCCTCCAGCTCCTCCACCTCAGCCTCCTTCCCCCCAGTCTGCCCCCTCCCAGGAAAATTTGGCATTTGAACCGGCGTACTCTGAGGAACTGTTTTCTGGACCCTTCCCAGAGTCACAAACCACTTGTCCGGTTGCTGCTGAGCTCTTTTCCGATGCCCAGGTTTTCCACCGGTCGCAGTCTGTGGGTGATGATGACATTGTTGACGTAGTGGAAGAAGTGTGTAAAGAGGTGTCGGACGATGAGGAGACACGGTTGTCAGACAGTGGTGAAGTTGTTGTCAGGGCAGGAAGTCCGAGGGGGGAGCAGACTGAGGGATCGAGGATGATGAGGTGACAGACCCAAGCTGGGTTGATAGGCCTGGTGAACACAGTGCTTCTGAGACAGAGGTGAGATTAGCGCCAAATGTTTCACGTAGTGAAGCTCCCGTGGCGAGGGCTAGATTTTCGGAAGTCTGGAGGTTCTTTAAAGAAACACCGGATGACCGACGGACTGTGGTGTGCAACCTGTGCCACACTAGGATCAGCAAGGGTTTCACCACTACCAGCTTAACCACCACCAGTATGCGCAGGCATATGAATGCTAAACACCCCACTCAATGGAAACAAGGCCGTTCACCTCCGGCCGGGCACACCACTGCTTCTTCCCCTGTGTCACCTGCTGCCTCTGCTAGTCATCCCCCTGCCCAGGACCCCGGCCCAAACACCTCCCATGCAAAAACCACACCTTCGCCTCCACGATCCTCCACAGCATCCACCAATGTCTCCATGCGCAGCATTCAGCTCTCCATACCCCAGACGCTGGAGTGCAAGAGGAAGTACAGTGCAACCCACGCACACGCCCAAGCCCTCAACGTCCACATCCCCAAACTGCTTAGCCTGGAGATGCTGCCCCATAGGCTGGTAGAGACTGAGGCCTTTCGCAACCTCATGGTGGCGGCCGCCCCTCGGTATTCGGTCCCCAGCCGCCACTACTTTTCCCGATGTGCCGTCCCAGCCCTGCACCAGCACGTGTCAGACAACATCATCTGTGCCCTGACCAACGCCGTTTCTGACAAGGTCCACCTGACCACGGACACGTGGACGAGTGCTGCCGGGCAGGGCCACTATATGTCGCTGACGGCACATTGGGTTAACTTGGTGGAGGCTCCAGGTCTCTCAGGCCTACTATGCCTCCTCCTCCTCCCACCCCTCCTCCACTTCCTCCTCCGAATTACCATCTGTGGGCATGGTGCCATCAGTCAGTAGCTCTAGGCACAGCAGCAGTGCCGTCGCTAAGCGACAGCAGGCGGTGCTCAAACTGCTGAGCCTAGGAGATAAAAGGCACACCGCCCAAGAGCTATTACAGGGCATCACGGCGCAGACTGATCTGTGGCTGGCACCACTGAACCTGAAGCCAGGCATGATTGTGTGTGACAACGGCCGTAACCTGGTGGCGGCTCTGCAACTCGGCAGACTGACACATGTGCCATGCTGCTTGGCCTGTGGAAAAACTCTCTGGTCAGCATGAAGTCGGAAGCTTTGCGCTCGTCACAAGAGACGGGGGAAGAAGATTCCCTTTTTGATAGCCAAAGCACCCTCAGGTCTGTTTCTCAGCGCATATCGGAGGAGGTGGAGGAGGAAGAGGAGGAGAATGTTGGCGAGACAGAAGAGGGGAGCATTGTTCAGTCCTTCACTGTTCAGTGTGTATGGGCAGAAGAAGAGGAGCTGGAGGAAATGGAGAGTCAGGCCAGTGAGGGGAGTGAATTCTTGCGCGTTGGTACTCTGGCGCATATGGCCGATTTGATGCTAGACTCCCTATCCCGTGACCCTCGCGTTCAAAGAATTTATTCCAGCGCCGATTACTGGGTATTCACTCTCCTGGTACAAGCAAAATCTTTCTACTCTCATCCCTGGAGAGGAAAGGAGTGTGGGTTTCAAAGCTGGACATGTGGCACAAACTGGCGCTGTACGCCTTGGAGGTTCTTGCCTGCCCTGCCGCTAGCGCGGGTTTTCAGTGCAGCTGGTGGCATCATCACCGATAAGCATACACGCCTGTCGACATGCTGACGCTTATCAAGATGAATAAAGCCTGGATTTCTCAGGTTTTCCATTCTCCACCAGGTGAAGGAAGCTCAACCTGAATAATTTATGCACTCCTCCTCCTCATTTTCCTCCTTCTCCTCCTCTTTGTACACTAAAGCAGAGGAAACTGGCTATTTTTTTGCCAGGGCCAACTAGCTCTAGCTATAGTACTCTATGTATTTAATTTTTCTGGAGGGCCACCTACCCGGTCCTCTGTTTTAAACAATTTTTGGGAGTGCCACATACAGGCACTCAATCTATTTAATTTTTCTGGAGGGCCATCTACCTGCTCCTCTGGTTTGAAAACTTGTTTGGACTGCCACATACAGGCACTATCCAAATTAAATTGTCTCCATAGCAGCCTCCACACGTCGTCTTTTTAGCTGCCTCCACACGTTGTCTCTAATGCTACCTCCACACGTCATCTCCATAGCTGCCTCCAAAAGTTGTCCATATAGCTGCCTCCATACATCGTCCCCTTATCAAACGAGCTGTGTCAGGCAGAATTTTGGGTTGTTTTCATGGCTTCCACATCAAACTTGTTAACTTTGTCGCCACCCTGCTGTGTTATCCACAAAATATACTGGCAAACTTTTATCATTTACCAATATTATTTCAGCGCTTCTAGCAGAGCTGGGCCTGAAGAGACTAACTCCTCCTCTGACTAAGGGTTTAGTTACTCCCTAGTCAGGGGGTCTCCTCCAATCACACTCCAATGTAGTGTGCACTTTTCCTTGAGTTTCTGGAAAGGTGATAATAACGCTCTCCGTGGGTTCAACAGAAGGAGCACCTGGCGGTGTACGTAATAAGATTTATTAAATCATAAAACAATAAAAACAAAATGTGTTTCAGACCCGGAACGGATCCTTCATCAGTTGTATAAATCTATGGACATGCATGCGGCTTTTTAAAGGAAAGATTTTGGCGCGGTAAATCACCGGTAACTGAAAACCGAGCAGACTGATTAATGGATGACAGAAGTGATCGAAAAACATTTAAAATATTTACACAAGTACAATAAATATTGAATAAATAATAAAATACATGGCCTATTTACAATGGTATCTCTATACTGCGTCCTAAAAAGATGTAATATATGGTATAATGGAAGGAGGGGCTAGACGGTGAGAACCGGGATGCAGAGAAATACTTAGCCGTAGTGGATCACGGTATACGTATGCAGAATGAAGAAAACTTCTAAGATGGTTGGCCCTGATCTGCAGGACTACAACTACGGGTGCTTATAGGGATCAAAAAGGTATCGGATTGATCGGATGCACAACTACGGATGCTTATAAGGATCAAAAAGGTGCCGAATTGGTCGAATGCGGAGGAAGTTGATGGATGTTCCGTTGTGACATGATGCTGATCCAGTATGCGGATAATGAAAACTATGTTTTGGTACAAGTTGCGATCATGAGATATGTTTAAAGAGAATCAGTGGTAGTAGTGATAAATGGATTTTTATATTAATATCGTCTCTGTGGCTTCGTTCATACCTTGCGGTTTAAGTGTTTTCAATTTGTACATCCAAAAGATCTCCTTCCTTTTCAAAATCTCAAATCTATTCGGAATACCCTCGTTCAATCACACTCCAATTACAATAGTGGAACATCATTGGATGATAACATTAACATTCCTTTAACCCTTGCCTATCCAGGCAGAATCTACCGCTGCTCAATTACCTCTATATGTACTGGGTAGTAAAAGGGCTTATTCGCAACTACTCCTCTGCCATGCGCATTGGCAGGGACGTTGTACAGTATATAAGGGAGCCAAAGTCTTCTAGGCCAAGTACCTTTTTCATGGTACTGGGTGGAATTGCTCCTTTCTTCCCTATTACCTGATTCATGTACCCAACACCAAATGTGAACCAATAATTAGAATCATCATTGTACTGAATTCAGCAAAGTTAAAATGGTTCTATAGAGATTAACCAAATATATAGACATTAACCAAAATCTTATAATTCCTTCATAGTGGGATGACATTTATTTAACTCCTTAAGGACACAGCCAGTTTATAGCTTAAGTCTCAGCCTTATTTTTTGTACTCTGACATGCGTTGCTTTATCTGGTTATAACTTTTGAACACTGTTACTTATCTAAGAGATTCTGAGATTGTTTTTTTTCATCACATTTTGTACTTCACTTTAGTAGTAAATTTTGGCTGATAACTTTACCGTTTATTCACAAAAAATGAAAAAATTAAGAATTTTTGGAAAATTGCCATTTTTGAAATTCAAAATCATTGTTTTCAGGCAGATAGATTTCTCATATGTCTATTTTACACTTTCATCATTTTTGAAATGTCTGGATCATTTATTTTACAATTACAAATCGAAAAACGCTTTTCCGTATTTTCAGAAATGACTATTTTGGGGATAATTTGTGTTTTTGATGAAATTTTAAATATTTAACATTAAAACTTAAATATAATCAACCCATTTTCAAATCTGCACTTCTATCAGAATTATCATAACTATCAGAAACAACTTTTAGGAAGATTGTTAACACCTTGAGATCTGCATTGTACAGGCGGTCCCCTAGTCAAGAACACCCGACTTACCGACGACCCCTAGTTACAAACGGACCTCTGGATATTGGTAATCTACTGTACTTTAGTCCTAGGTTACAATAAACAGTTATAACAGTTATCACAGGTGTCTGTAATGAAGATTTATTGTTAAACCTGGTTCTTATGACAACCCAACATTTTTTAAATCCAATTGTCACAGAGACCAAAAAAATGTTGGCTGGGGTTACAATGATAAAATATACAGTTCCGACTTACATACAAATTCAATTTAAGAACAAACCTATGGAACCGACCTTGTACATAACCCGGGAACCACCTGTAATTAAATCAAAATGGAGGTGAAATTTAGAATGGTCAAATTTTGTCGGTTATACGTTCATTTAGCCCTAAAATGTAGACATTTCCAAAAGATTAAAAGAGAAAACCCATCTTAAAATTTGTTTTGCAATTTTTCCCTGGCACAGAGACCCCCACATGTGGCCGTTACTTGTTTTATGGGTGCACAGTGAGATGCAGAAAGGAAGGAGGGCCCTGCAGCTGGGAGGATTTTAGTTTCCTCATTGGCCCCTTTTTTAGGCTATAAAATTTTAGGTTTTTCGTTATTGGGGCCAAGTGATGGCATTTTTTGGGGGGATGAGATGCTTTTTCCAGTGTTGCTATTTGGAGGTTGGTGTCCCCTATTGTTGAAAATTTAGGATTTTTTTTTTGAGGGCAGGAGCAGAAAAGCATCAATTCTGTACTGCATTTTTTACTTTTTTTTTGGGGGGGGGGGGGTTCCCCATATAGCCTAATAATCATGTTATCTTTATTCTATGGGTCGATACAATTACAGGGATAACATAGTATGTTTTACTAAATTTGGCAAATAAAATCCTAATGTGAGGAAAAATCTATCATTTGTTCATTGCCATATTCCAAGTGGCATAAAATTTTTACACTTTTGGCTACGGAGTTAGTTGATGGGGTTTTTTTTGCAGGACATATTGTACTTTGCAACAGTATTATTCTGTAGTACATATGTTTTTTGATCACTTATTATTGCATTTTTTTAGGATTAAATAGGTAAAAATCAGAATATGTGGAAGATTTTTAACAGCTTTTTTTTTTAACAGCGTTCATCATGCGGGTTCAAGAATGATTTATTGTACGGGTTGTTACAGACAAGGTGATACTACAAATGGGGTTTGTGTCATGATTTAGACTTTTGTGGATTATATGTCTCTTTATATGTTTTGCGGCTTATGGGCATTTTTATTGATTTATTACAGGCGGTCCCCTACTTAAGGACACCCGACTTACAGACAACCCACAGTTAAAGACGGACCCCTCTGCCCACTGTGACCTCTGGTGAAGCTCTCTAAATGTTTTACTATAGTCCCAGACTGCAATGATCAGCTATAAGGTGTCTGTAATGAAGCTTTATTGATAATCCTTGGTTCAATTACAGCAAAAAAATTTGAAACACCAAAACACTGGGGCAAAATTTTTTTTTGTCTGGATCTACAATTATAAAATATACAGTTCCGACTTAAATACAAATTCAACTTAAGAACAAAACTACAGAACCTATCTTGTATGTAACCCGGAGACTGCCTGTACTTTATTTCTTTATTGAATCATTTTTTTAAACTTTTTTACTATTCCCACCATGGGACATGAACAAGCAGGCCACCCTGGGGTCCTTATCGGACCTTGGGGCTTCCATAGGAACTAGAGATGAGCGAGCACTAAAATGCTTGGGTGCTCATTATTCGAGACAAACTTTTCCTGATGCTCGAGTGCTCAACTCGAATAACGAACCCCATTGAAGTCAATGGGAGACTCGAGCATTTTTCAAGGGGATCAAGGGTCTGCACAGGGAAGTTTGGCCAAACACCTGGAAACCTCAGAAAATGATGGAAACACCACGGAAATGGACAGGAAACAGCAGGGGCAGCATGCATGGATGCCTCTGAGGCTGCTTAATCGCACCATTATGCCAAAATTATGGGCAACAGCAAGGCCATGACAGAGTAACCGAATGAGGCTAGATAGCATCTAAAACATCCAATAATTGACCCTGACACTATAGAAGACGTCATGCAGAGGCAGCGGCAGCAGCGGCAGGCTGGAGAGTGTCATGGCGACATACCCTAAATGGACTCAGGCTTCAAACCAATGGGTGGCAGAGAGGAACCAAAGGAGGTGAGCAAGAAGCGCTGAAATGATTTCCTATGTGAACAAAAGGTTGACGGTATATTTAGTCGATAACACAGCATGGTGGCGACATAGTGACCAAGTTCCATAACGTATCTGGTGAAACACCCGAAAAATTAGCCTGACACAGCTCGTTTGATAAGGGGACGACATGTGGAGGCAGCCATGGAGGCGACTTCCATGATTAAGAGTGACAGTATGGGGCATCCATATTGCTTCTATGATTGAAACTTCAGGTCTCCAGCATGGCGGCGACAGATGCACCGAGTTCCATTATGTATTTGGTGAAACACCTGAAAATTCTGCCTTAAACAGCTTGTTTGATAAGGGGATGATGTGCTGTATATCCTCTCGTGCTCCAGCGTCTGGGGTATAGAGAGTTGAAAGTTGCGCATGGAGACTTTGGTGGACGCTGTGGAGGATCATGGAGTCAAAATGGACAGGAAACAGCAGGGGCAGCATGCATGGATGCCTCTGAGGCTGCCTAATCTTGGGATGGAGCTGGCGGTCCGCTGCCAGGCGAGCTTTCGCCTGTCCAAGCCCCTGTCTCTTGGCTCCTCCCCACCCAAAATGGGCCTGGGGTCCAGAAGCGTTTACTTTGAAAAAATTATAATTTTCAAAGCAGGCGGGGTCGTTTGAATATTTCATAGCATAGCGGTTCTTTTTTTAATTGTTTTTTTGGAAATGGTTCCATGATTAAGAGCGACAGTATGGGGCATCCATATTGCGCTGCTATGATTGCAACTTCAGGTCTCCAGCATGGCGGCGACAGATGCGCCGAGTTCCATTATGTATCTGGTGAAACACCTGAAAATTCTGCCTGACACAGCTCGTTTGATAAGGGGACGATGTATGGAGGCAGTAAAGTAGTAGTAGATTAAAGGTGCTGCAGTTAAAACTATGTTAGTTGGATCTTGGGATGGAGCTGGCGGTCTGCTACCAGGCGAGCTTTCGCCTGTCCAAGCCCATGTCTCACGGCTCCTCCCCAAACAGCACTTCTAAGAACCTTTTGTATAGGATAAAGTGTAGTAGTGTTCTTATAAGTTTTGGTTATGGCGGGTGAGGGGAATGTAAACAGATGCGCAAGAAGCACTGAAATAATATCGGTAAATGATAAAAGTTTGCCAGTATATTTTGTGGATAACACAGCAGGGCGGCGACAAAGTTAACAAGTTTGATGTGGAAGCCATGAAAACAACCCAAAATTCTGCCTGACACAGCTCGTTTGCTAAGGGGACGATGTATGGAGGCAGTAAGGTAGTAGTAGCAGATTAAAGGTGCTGCAGTTAAAACTATGTTAGTTGGGTCTTGGGATGGAGCTGGCGGTCCGCTGCCAGGCAAGCTTTTGCCTGTCCAAGCCCCTGTCTCTCGAGTCCTCCCCAAACAGCACTTCTAAGAACCTTTTGTATAAGATCAAGTGTAGTAGTGTTCTTATAAGTTTTGGTTAGGGCAGGCAAGAACCTCCAAGGCGTACAGCGACAGTTCGGGCCACATGTCCAGCTTTGAAACCCAGTAGTTGTAGGGAGCTGTGTGATCATTTAGGACGATGGTATGGTCAGCTATGTACTCCCTCACCATCTTTCTGTAAAGATCAGCCCTACTCTGCCGAGACTGGGGACAGGTGACAGTGTCTTGCTGGGGTGACATAAAACTGGCAAAGGCCTTGTAAAGCGTACCCCTGCCAGTGCTGGACAAATCTGCCATATGCGCCAGAGTACCAACGCGCAAGAATTCACTCCCCTCACTGGCCTGACTCTCAATTTCCTCCTCCTCCAGCTCCTCCAACTCCTCTTCTTCTGCCCATACACGCTTAACAGTGAAGGACTGAGCAATGCTCCCCTCTTCTGTCTCACCAACATTCTCCTCCTCCTCCTCCTCCACCTCCTCCGATATGCGCTGAGAAACGGACCTGAGGGTGCTTTGGCTATCAACAAGGGAATCTTCTTCCCCCGTCTCTTGTGACGAGCGCAAAGCTTCCGACTTCATGCTGACCAGAGAGTTTTTCAACAGGCCAAGCAGTGGGATGGTGAGGCTGATGATGGCAGCATCGCCACTGACCATCTGTGTTGACTCCTCAAAGTTACTCCGCACCTGACACATATCAGACATCCACGTCCACTCCTCATTGTAGACTTGAGGAAGCTGACTGACCAGACTACCAGTTCTGGTGGAAGTTGACATCTGGCAGTCTACAATCGCTCTGCGCTGCTGGTAAACTATGGATAACATGGTTAATGTTGAATTCCACCTCATGGGCACGTTGCACAACAGTCGGTGAGCGGGCAGTTGGAGGCGGCGCTGCGCTGCCCATAGAGTGGCAGCATCTGTGCTGGACTTCCTGAAATGCGCACAGATGCTGCGCACCTTCGTGAGCAAATCAGACAGATTGGGGTCTTGAGGAGATGCTGAACTATGATGCCCTGTAATAGCTCTTGGGCGGTGTGCCTTTTATCGCCTAGGCTCAGCAGTTTGAGCACCGCCTGCTGTCGCTTAGTGACGGCACTGCTGCTGTGCCTAGAGCTACCGACTGATGGCGCCATGCCCACGGATGGTAATTCGGAGGAGGAGGTGGAGGCATAGTAGGCCTGAAAGACATGGAACGAGGTAGGCCCCGCAATCCTCGACGTCGGCAGTATATGACTAGCCACAGGGTCAGACTCGGGCCCAGCCTCCACCAAGTTAACTCAATGTGCCGTCAGCGATATATAGTGGCCCTGCCCGGCAGCACTCGTCCATGTGTCCGTGGTCAGGTGGACCTTGTCAGAAACGGCGTTGGTCAGGGCACGGATGATGTTGTCTGACACATGCTGGTGAAGGGCTGGGACGGAACATCGGGAAAAGTAGTGGCGGCTGGGGACCGAATACCGAGGGGCGGCCGCCGCCATGAGGTTGCGAAAGGCCTCAGTCTCTACCAGCCCATAAGGCAGCATCTCCAGTCTAAGTAATCTGGAGATGTGGACGTTGAGGACTTGGGCGTGTGGGTGGGTTGCACTATACTTCCTTTTGCGCTCCAACGTCTGGGGTATGGAGAGCTGAACGCTGCGCATGGAGACATTGGTGGATGCTGTGGAGGATCGTGGAGGCGAAGATGTGGTTTTCACACGAAAGGTGTTTGGGCCGGGGTCCTGGGCAGGGGGCTGACTACCAGAGTCAGCAGATGACACAGGGGAAGGAGCAGTGGTGTGCCCGGCCAGAGGTGAACGGGCTTGGTGCCATTGAGTGGGGTGTTTAGCATTCATATGCCTGCGCATACTGGTGGTAGTTAAGCTAGTAGTGGTGGAACCCCTGCTGATCCTGGTGTGGCACAGGTTGCACACCACAGTCCGTCGGTCATCCGGTGTTTCTTTAAAGAACCTCCAGACTTCCGAAAATCTAGCCCTCACCACGGTAGCTTCACTACGTGAAACATTTGGCGCTGATGCACCAGCTCTGGCCCTGCCTCTCCGTCTGGCCCCACCACTGCCTCTTCCAACCTGTTCTCGTCGAGGACTCGCCTCCGTCTCAGAAGCACTGTGTTCACCCGGCCTATCAACCCAGCTTGGGTCTGTCACCTCATCATCCTCCGATCCCTCAGTCTGCTCCCCCCTCGGACTTCCTGCCCTGACAACAACTTCACCACTGTCTGACAACCGTGTCTCCTCATCGTCCGACACTCTTTACACACTTCTTCCACTACGTCAACAATGTCATCATCACCCACAGACTGGTGGAAAACCTAGGCATCGGAAAATAGCTCAGCAGCAACCGGACAAGTGGTTTGTGACTGTGGGAAGGGTCCAGAAAACAGTTCCTCAGAGTATGCCGGTTCAAATGCCAAATTTTCCTGGGAGGGGGCAGACTGGGGGGAAGGAGGCTGAGGTGGAGGAGCTGGAGGATTGCTGATTTCGGTGACATGGGTGACAAATGGCTAGAAGCATTGTCCGCAATCCAAGACATCACCTGTTCGCACTGTTCTGGCCTCAACAGTGCTCTACCACCAGTCCCAGTAACTTGAGACATGAACCTAGGGAGTGTAGCTCTGCAGCATTCCCCTGCTCCCTCATCAGCAGGTGGTGTCTCACCCCGCCATGGACCACGGGCTCGGACCCCTGCAGTAGTTGGACGCCCACATCCACTCCCTCGTCCTCTACCTCTAGCCCTCAGGTTCAACATTTTCAAAATTAAAGTGTAAACTGTAAATTTTTTGGGATTTTTTTTGTTTTTTTTGTGTTTTTTTTTGTTTACAAAACGATGCTATCCTATTGCTATGGCTAGTTTCTAACCTACACTGACAGCACACAACTGGATTTTGTGCTGTGCCTGATGACTTTGAGTTATAAAAAAAAAATAAAAGTAAAAAAAAAATCAGCAGACTGTGCCTAATTCAATCAAACCCCTAATAAATTGTCCCACTTAGGTGTTTGAGATTTGTGTGTCACTAAGAGCTAATTAGACCGTTCCCAAGTCTCTCTGCAAATTCCTCACAATATGGTACTAGCTGCACTACTAGTGCCAGCAAGCCCAGCCACAAGCAAACAAAATCTAGCCCTAACAAGGACTGTTGGGTTCTTGTAGACTCACTCCTGCCTAACAGTAAGCTAATATAACACCCTAACGCTATCCCTGCAGCAGCAGCAACTCTCTCCCTAACGGCATCCAGACAGAGAATAATGCGAGCAGCGCGGGCAGGGGCTAGTCTATTCCAGGATTACCTGATCAGGCCAGCCAACCACTGCTATCGACGCGTAAGGGTACCAAGTCATGCTGGGTGGAGTGCAGAGTTTCCTGGCTTGTGATTGGCTCTGTTGCTGGCCGCCAAAAATCAAAACGGCGGGAGATGCCATTTTCTCGAACTGGCGAAGTATTCGTCTGAGCAACGAGCAGTTACGAGTACGCTAATGCTTGAACGAGCATCAACCTCGGATGAGTGTGTTCGCTCATCTCTAATAGCAACCGATCGACGCCCCCCGAAGACAGCACAAGGGGGAGAGCGATCGTGGGGGAAAAACTCCCAAAGGCAGTTTAAATGACTGCGGCATCTAAAGGGTTAAACACCCGCGATCGGAGACCACTCCGACTGCGGGTGTTACTCTGGGATGTCAGCTACTGGCTGAAGCTGACATCCAGTGTATCCCAATGCTGACCCGGCTCAGATCTCACACTGACCGTAAAGTTGCTGCGCTCAGCATCCGATATATTGGACTCAGAGCACCAAGAGGTTAATAACCAACAAATCTGTCACATTTTAGACTTATTGTGGGAAAATGTATCACTGCTTCTATGTACTAAAGGGTGAATTGTGAACTAGTTGTCTATCTGTTTGCTTTTACTTTTCCTCCTTCTGCTGGCCAGCAAACCATGGTCTCTGTCCACTATTGTTTTAACAGACAAACTAGTTCAGCAGTCACTACTCAGCATTACCTGATCTTACTTGTGTGTGAGCAAAAAAACCCTGCCAATCTATAGGCAAGGGGGTATTTGCGAATAGGGCCCTCTATCTGTCTCTCCCCAGCAGGTGAGCCTGCGCAACCCGCCTAAGGGATAGTGCAGTAAGTCTGAGGTATTTAGCAGTGGTAGATCCTGCCTGGAAAGGCAATGGTTAAGTGCATGAGAGTTATCAGCCAATTGTGTTTCACCATGTACACTGGAGTGCCATTGGAGAGTTAGCCACCACCTGACCAGGATAATAAAATCTCTGGACAGGGAGGGGCTAGAGGTCTTTCTAGAAGGTCTTGCTTCTGAGCACAAGGTCTTCTACCACAGAGGTCTTAACCACCAGCTCTCCCTAGAGAGCAGATCCACCATCAGGACTGACATTTAGCGAATCCCAGGACCAGAGTCAGGAGACTCAGAGCTGCAGATTCCACAACTAGACACAGCTCCATCCCAGCCTGCAGGCTGGTGAATCATTCCTGAGGACCACTCTCCATGACCACTCCAGTACCAGTTCTGCTGTGAGATTGTTTCGGCCTGTTGCCTGCAGTAGTTCAATAAAGAACCGTGAGGTTTTTTTCACAACGTTGCCAACGTCTGATCCCTGGATACGGCTGTCACCACCACTGGCTCCCCATCCATTACCCAGGGACATATCTTACAGACATTAAGGGGTTGCCAGTACATCAGCCTCTCCCTCCTTGCACACACCACCTGCTGGAGACCTGCCAGGCTGTAGGACAGCCCTCCGGTCCCCATACCAAGCACTGTGACATCAGTGTGCCTAGGCCGCAAACACCAGCCACTCTGGTATTCTGGGCCTCAGCTGCCTCCAGGCCCCAAGAAAAGGCTAGGCCCCAGTGGGGGATGTTGCGTGTGCTAAACCTGAGCAGTGGGTATGCTGGGGTTATATAGCCTGCACCTGATTAATGACAGGCGATGCAGAGCTGCAGCCATGCTATTTATGCTTGTATTCCTTATGATTTGGTTACTTATGTATATTGTAAGCTCCCCTTTATTTTAAAAGGGGTGACTGTATTGTGATGTTTTATACATTATTTATGTGAGAAATGTATCTTATCTGTGATGTTTGTTGTTAAAGGTCAAAGGGAAGCCACAGGCGAGCTGCTTGTTCCAAGGTAGCTGCAACCTGACCCCTGAATTATCAGCTTTTTTGTTCTTTCTATATTCTGTTTATTTTTTTTTGTTCAAATAAATACCAGCTTTTTCTTTTGACCTGAATCCTGAGTGAAGACCTTTTTTTAACGGACAGAAAATCCTACATCTTAACATTGCGCCAGAAAACTGGAGATTTCAATTTTTTGCTATTTTAACAGTAACCACGCCATGTGAGATGAGTTTTGAGTTTCTGTTTCTCAAGAAACAGAGACCTAGCTGACCTTTGTGTACAGCAGAAGACATAATTCAAACTGACCAAGGTCAAGAGACCAATCAGCTGGTCCATTATTCTTCAGAAGCCAATGAGGTTACTTATTTACCTTTGCCTATGCTAATTAAAGTAGCCAAGCATAACTTTGTGTAACACTAACAAAGTATGAGCTGCCTTTTCTAAGATACTGATCTTATCCTGATAGATCAACTTTGAAGAAAATCTCGCCTTAGGCGGCAGATGTCTGAGCCCTGATGGGAGCAGCATCCTGGGTGAATAAAATGAGGGTGATTCGGGCGCCCATCATGAAATTAATCGCGTCTGTTTCTTTAAGAACACAGACGCAAATAACATACAGAGTGACAATCCCAGATAATGATCCCCTCCAGACTCGCAGGGAGGCAGAGGGGGCTCAGATCATTCACTGGGTATTACAGCAGCTGCCCGTGGCCATGGATGGTGATGGCGGTCTGTGTCCTGTAAGTCAGCCCCAAACTCCCACAGCCGCCGCTCCTCCTGCTCAGGGTACGGGTCCCATCGGATCGCCACGATTCTCACACAGCAGCAGCCCGCACCATCTGGAATAGCAGCAGCCCTAGCCGCACAGCCATCTTGGGGACACAATAGATGATCGGCTAATCGGTCAGGAGACACTGATGTATGTATACAATGGGGCACATTTACTAAGGGTCCGTCGGACGCATTTTCGACGGGTTTCCCAAATATTTCTAATTTGCCCTGAATGGCACAGGGCGCACGCAATCAGATTTTAGCGTGGTCGTCGGACAACCCGACTGATTCAGACAATCCGCGGAATTTAACGAATCATTTAACGAATTTAAACAAAAAAATTACACCACCCAATGTGATACAGTTCCCCCGTAAACTATATTGTATCGTATTTCTTTTACCTGTATGGTAATTTTACCTGTTACAACTAAAAACAATATATTATGGAATATATACTCCAATATAAATTCCATACACGACAAGAAATATAAAATTCAGTCACTATGAAGTGCAATTTGTTTAGCAGAAAACAAGCCATCACAGAGCTTTTTACATGGAAAAATAAAATGTTATAGATTTTTGAAGGTGGAGATTGAAAAATGGAAATGCAAAAACAAATAAGGGCCTGGTCGTTAAGAGGTTAATACAATTTGAAGAAATGTATATATATTGCAGCTGAATTGAAGTTCAATGCCCAGATAAGAATACCCTTCTAAGTACTCTAGCATTAACTCACTTTAAAAAGGACAGTCAGCACAAAATGTATTAACTACTTAGCCACCGTAGAGTACAAAAAGGATATTATTAACCCCATTTAAACAACAAATGGTAACAACCAAAAGAGCAGGAAATCCAAGTTAATAGTAGGATTGAAGGTAGCCTACTGTATATTGTACTGAACTAATAAAAGCTACCCAGCTAAAATCGTGTTAACCTTTGTTTTATCAATTCCAATGTAAGCTTTTTATTAACTTGTTGCAAACAAATATACTTAATACCGCTATATGTTAATTTGATTAAGTATTTAAAGTAAAATATTACTTGTATAGTAAATGTTGCTCACCTTTAGCCTTTGAGTTATTCCATGTATATCGGTTCCATCTCCCTTTCTCCACTAGATGGCAGACAAATTACTATTATTCTACACTAGACTTCGGGAGTAGGTAATTATGGTTCTAAAGGTTAAAACCTATGGATGTTACTTGTTCTAAGACAATTTTAATAATGAAAATTGTCCCAGAACTATTTCTGCATTGTGCAATAATAAGCACAATGCAGGAAGTTCAGCAGCGGGTAGTAACCACTGTAATAGTACAGGGCTTTAAAGGTTGAGCCAGCTGTCAGAAAGATGATGTATGGTCCAGTAATTTGGTTTACTTTGCTTTGATAGGGACACATGTGAATAAAAAGGATGAGGTGGAAAGTAGCTTGCATCATGTGCATTTGCAGCACTGCAATATTCCATTGACAGACTGAGAATCATTCAGACCTTATTAATAACGGATATTTTGTGAGTCATTGAGATTAATATTTTACTATTTTATGACCAAATTAGGGTCATAATAATTAATGAAGAGACTGGTATGTTAAGCCTCTGATATATAAACTGTTTAAGCAAGAATATACTCTTGCCTTTAGTGATAGAAACTTACTCTTATTTTTGCAGCCCTTTTCCATTTCTGCCTTCCCCTTTTTAATCTACAATTGTGTGGTATAAATAACACATCCAATTTGTTTTCTGGGTACAGGCAGTCCCCAGGTTACGTACAAGTTAGGTTCTATGGGTTTGTTCTTAAGTTAAATTTGTATGTAACTCAGATCTGTTTATTTTATAATTGTAGCTGCAAACAAAAAAAAATTTGTCCCAGTGAAAATTGGATTTTCAACATTTTTTGCTTCAAGGATTATCAATAAAGCTTTATTATATACAATTTACAGCTGATTATTGTAACCTTGGACCAATTAAAGCACCCAGAGAGCTTTATCAGAGGTTATAAAATCCTTCCTGTAACTAGGAGTCATCTGTAAGTCAGGTGTCCTTAAGTAGGGGACCGCCTGTTGCTACAAGTACTCTGTAAATCACATTATATACATTATTTTATAAATTTATACATATGCTACTACATAGAGTTTTATAGACTTGCAGTAAGTTGAGGAGGTGGGGTTGTCATTATTTGTGATTATTTAAATTATTGCACAAGAATTAGTTATTCCACTGATACTATCCCAGAAAACTTTCGTAGAAGCAGTGATAAATTTCCCCCCTACAGTGTATATACACACACATATGACATATACACTATTATTTTACTCCCGCCAGGGGTGTAACTAGGAAATAGAAGATTTGAGCATGCTCCCCCCTCTTAAAAAATTATAGACATATAATCCACGCTGGAGTTGGAGAGGGTACAACGAAGAGCCACAGAAATAATAAGGGGTATGGAGGGTCTCAGTTATGAGGATAGATTAAAACAACTAGATTTATTAAGTCTGGAAAAGAGACGACTAAAAGGGGACATGATTAATTTATCATGAATGGTCCATGCAAAAAATATGGTGGAAAGTTGTTCCAGTTTGAAACAAAAGACAAGGTGGCGCTGTATCCGTCTGTAGAAAACAAGGTCATCATGAGGCGATAGGGCTTTTTTACTATGAGAACTGTCAATCTATTGAATAGCCTGCCTCAGGCGCTGGTCACAGTAGGGACAGCAGAGAACTTCAAGAAGGGTCTATGTGCCTTTTTTTACACCTAAATAACATTGACGGTTATGTTATATTGAATTGTTTCTATAACTTGTAAATCTCTTCCTCATCCAAGCCCTTCCCTTTCTCGTTGGACATGTGTCTTTTTTCAGCCGTATAAACTATGATACTATGGCACAGTTGTACACTCATATATACATCTATACACTCATACATGCAGTATATACAAACTTATACAGTATATACACACAGTATGTATACATTTATACACATATACAATATATATAAATCATATACACACATAGTATATACACATCAAATTTTCCTACATACTGTATAGTACATATACATTATGTAATGAACAAAGGGTCGTGTTCACACACTATAATATACACTCACGATGTACACCACCTGTAAGATCTAGTTACTTTGTTAGGGAAAAGAGAGAGATGAGGGAAGGGAAAAGTTGTGAGTGTGTACGCTAAAATATAACTTTTATTAATATTTATTTGTGAAGTATAAGCAAAAAACTAGTATGGCTTTACTAGTGTCACTATACTTTATGATAGCCAGAGTGCCAGCCCAGGACAACAACTATACAGGAGTGGATCCCCTAATTCTTTATGTTACTTCTCCTGTAAAGATATATAACGTATATATATAACGGAGTATTATCACAGTATAGGCAGCAGCGAGATGCCACTGGGCAATCTGCTCTGGTAGTAAATACAATCAGGTGCTGCTATTGTATAAATACCAAAACACCTTAGCAAGCAGTACAATAATTTACTTGTGCAGCAGCGTGGTTTCACTTAATAGTTCAATATCACTGCCTCAGAGACACAATAGGGCACTGCTCTCATGTGTATAAAATAGCACCATTACTTCCCCTGCAACTACACACTGCCACTCAGTCTGAATACGTGCTAAGAAGAGTATAGAGATGCCGTGTTCCCAGCTGCAGGCTCCCAGCTTGTAACGAGCAGCTGGACTAGGCAGTCTCTGCACCCAATGCTGTGGTGTAGTATAGAGCAGTTCACGCTATGTGGATGCATTTACATGCTCTCATTGTTCCGCATTGTATCGCAGAACTTCTGCCATTAATTGATCGGCGTCCTGCAGCGTACTGGCATACGGTTTTAATGGCTGATAAGGCAGGAGTAATGTGCGGCAAGCAATCTTCAGCGATATGAAATAATGTGAATAAAAACTGTCTATTATTTACTAGTCCCTAAACTCTGGCTATCATAACAAACAGTGTCCCAACACGTGTTTCGGCGGGTCACCCCGGCTTATTCTAGGGGCGGGGGCGGCCGGGCTTGGCCGCTTTTTATGTTGTAAACTGTGACAGCTGGCAAGCCAATCAGAGTAACTGTTGGTTCAGTACTGGGAAACAATGTATCAAGAGTATCTCAATTGTTTATAAATGCTAATAACAGTTTTTTACAATCAGATGATTGTATAGAATTGTTTCTATAACTTGTAAATCTCTTCCTCATCCAAGCCCTTCCCTTTCTTGTTGGACATGTGTCTTTTTTCAACCGTATAAACTATGATACTATGGCACAGTTGTACACTCATATATACATCTATACACTCATACATGCAGTATATACAAACATATAGAGTATATACACACAGTATGTACACATTTATACACACATACAATATATATAAATTATATACACACATAGTATATACACATCAAATTTGCCTACATACTGTATAGTACATATACATTATGTACACACATAGAGGGTTATTTAATATACGCTGGAGCTTGTGTGCCAGAGTATGATAGCCCCACTGGGCATCCAGTGCAGCAGGATATGTATCTGCCAAGGGCCTGCAAGGCTCTTATTTGTACGCCAGCCGCAATGTGAAAAATCGCCACCTGCAACAAGTGGGCAGACGCAAGGACAGGAATGCTCCATGCCAGCCTACTCCTCCGGCGAGTCGTAGAATCCCTGATAAATAACACCCATACTATGTATACCTCATATGCTTAGACATACTGTATGTACAGACCATATATGCACATGCATACAGTATAAACATACAGTATCACACACATACTGCATATAAACACATACATACGGTATATAGACCGCATAGATAGATATTGACAGCATATATTACGTATTCACACACACACAGCATATATACAAACACATACTGCATATATACACACGTGGGGGAGATTTATCATACTCCTGCACTCCCACTTGCACCGCATACATCAAGAGGCTTAGGCCCCTATATGCATCCGGCAAGTGGATACAGTATATACACACAGACATATATCGTATACATATACGTATACGTATGTATATCGTGTACATTGATGCATCATATACACACACACATCATAAACACACATATAACATACACACATATGCATATATACACAAACAGATACATGTAAATATACATAGTTATATATATTATTTTACTTACCTCCTTTACCTCCACAATGTCACATGACCTGAGAAGAGGACGGAGGACGACAGAGGTGAGCCAGGCTAGGCAGCTGCTCATCAGGGACATAGAGGGGTGGGGCTGGGGGCATGGGCGAATCATAATGTATTCATGCCATCTCCCGGGGCACGTCCCTCTTGCTACTGAGCGTAGCCAGCAACAGGTCTCAAGGCCCCGTGCTGCTCATGGAGATAAAAAGACCAGTCTGGCATCGCATGAATACATTATGACCCGGGACTATCCCCAGGCCCATTAACATGTCTGGCCCCGTAGCAGCCTTATTTCTAGTACACCACTATTCAGGAAATCCCTAGCATCAGAATTTCAGCATTTCTATCACAGAATTTATTTTTCAATGGGAAGAGGATGATGCTGACATTGGATGTTACACTCTATGGCCCAGATTTATTAACTGGCTTGCACCAGTTTTCTGTCAGGCTTTGCACATACTTGTTGCACATGTATTTATGATGCATTTCTGACAGTATTGTGTCGCAGATGCAGTTTGCACATAAGTGGGCGTTCCAGTGCACAATTGCTCCATGCACCACATTTATGTTGGCAAGTCCCACAGGAATGTGGCACTCACCCGGGAAACTGAGTACACCAGGCACTTCTGGCGGTTGCAGCGTTAGGCACATTCATGAAGACCAACCTCTGGTCTTCATGAATCTGTTGTGGGGTGAGACAAACTGCAAGTCATAATAAATCTGGGTCTTTATGTTTTTTATTCCTTCTCTTCTCCTGTTGCGGTTGGTAAAGCTACATACCTACCAAAAGGAACTAAGAATGCTTTAATTCACACTTCTTTTTCCCTTCCACCAAAAGAGTGGCTTTACAAACAAGCTGGGTATGAAGTGGAAAGCAGAAGTAATGAAGAAGGTAGCCAGAAGACCACAAGACCCCTTCTACACTTGCGTTGCAGATCACATCAGAGTCTGATCAGGGTGCGCTCAGGGTTTGGTCAGTGAAAAACTGAACTCTGATGAAAAATGTCAATCAGTTTTCAGTCAGAGTTTGTTCAATGTCTCGGACTCAGAACTGAGCTCTATCTTTTCTATGGCAGTTGATCAGTGAAAAACGCATTGCACTTGCATTGGACTTGCATGTGTCTCAGAGTGCAATGCGTTTCTGATGCGTCTCCATAGACTTGTATGGTGCTTTTTCCTCGCGCATGACTTGCAAAAGTAGAGCATGCCGAGATTTAAACGCGCATAAAAAAAACGTGCATGTGTGCATGAAAAAGAATGAGTCTGAAAAAACTCATTGATTACAATGGGTCAGAGTGCAATGCAAGTTCTGCATGTCAAAAGGACTGAGCTCTATCTTTTCTATGGCAGTTGATCAGTGAAAAACGCATTGCACTTGCATTGGACTTGCATGTGTCTCAGAGTGCAATGCGTTTCTGATGCATCTCCATAGACTTGTATGGTGCTTTTTCCTCGCGCATGACTTGCAAAAGTAGAGCATGCCGAGATTTAAACGCGCATAAAAAAAACGTGCATGTGTGCATGAAAAAGAATGAGTCTGAAAAAACTCATTGATTACAATGGGTCAGAGTGCAATGCAAGTTCTGCATGTCAAAAGCAAGCGCAGAACACGCACACGAAAAATGCAAGTGTGAAAGGGGCCTAAGCAGATGGCGAAGGTTCGTATGATTTGCAGGTGTTAGATGCTTTCATTGGCATTTGTAACTTTGTTAAAGGACACCTGTCATCATGTCTCTATTTCTGTCACTTCTAGCTGTTGGAGCAGTTCAGATTTTCTTTATTATGTAAATGAGGTTGGGCACATGGAGAGAGAAAGTGATGTCACTCCTGTTACCCCTCCCCTCTCCTCCCCCTGCTCATGTCTGTGTGTAATGTATAGTAAAGTATTTCTAGTGTAACCCAAATACAATTGTCTGACCACAGCACATTGTCCATAGTTTTAAGTATTTCCTTTGTGTCTTTGATGTGCAACATCCCCCACCGGGGCCTAGCCTTTTCTCAGAGCCTGGAGTCAGCCGGGGCCCGCAGTACCTGAGTGGCTGGCGGTTGCGGCCTAGGCACGCTAGTGTCACGGTGCTTGGTATGGGGAACCAGAGGGCTGTCCTACAGCCTGGCAGGTCTCCAGCAGGGTGGTGTTGGCAAGAAATGATGAGGGAGAGGCTGCTATAGCGGATCTCCCTGGGGCAACCCCTTAATGTCCCGAGTGTGAGTCTCTGGGTGATGGACAGGGTGCCGGTGATGAAGGCAGCCGTATTAGCAGGGACCAGACGGAGACAGAAGTTGAAGAAAACAACTTACAGCTCTTTATTTGAACCGGCAGGAACCGCAGCAACGTGCCTTTAACAGGTAGATGGAGTGCTGAGATGCTTTTGGAGGGAGCCTCAGGAGATAGTTCACCAGCCTGGATGTAGAGGGCAGGCTGGGAGGCAGCTGTGTCCTGGTAGGAAGCTTCAGCTTGTCCTGTGGGGCTTCAGGTATCACCTTTAAAGGTAAGATGATACCCCTTTCTTCACTATACTAACTCTAGTCTTCTTGCTCCACTCTTCAGAGGCAGGGGCTAGGCTCTTCCTGCTCTGGTATGGGCTAGACTGAGATTACTCACTCACTCACTGAGCTATAAGTCTTCCTGATCTGAGCTGAGCTCAGACTAAACTGATCTGATCCCTCTCCGGAGAGAGACTGCTCTGAGATCTGAGACCCAGAACATTCCTGGCCAGGGGGTTTTATTACTTCCCCCCTGGTCAGGTGGTGGCTGCTCCTCCAATCACATCTCAGCTTACAGAGGACAGGATGTAACACAAGACATTGGATGAAAGATTTTACATCATACACAGATTAACTTCTGCCTTGCCAGGCAGGATTCACCACTGCAATATCCCCTATGTCCTGTCAGGACCATGTAGTGTGATGTGGTTACATGCAGGTGGGACGTATTCGCAAACACTCCTTCGCCATTGCATCGGCGAGGGTGTTGCAGATGTATCCCGGGATATGTTTCACCAAGGGTTGGAGAAGGGAATCCAACCATTTGCGTAAGTCGTTGCTGCTGAGCGGTGGATATATATCTGGCACTGCCAGTGTAAATGACATCACCCTGTCGTGAGATGGGGTGACAGACTGGCACTGGCATTCCCCCTCTGACATCACAAGATCAATCTGATTGGTCTGTACAGACTGGCCAATGACAGTGATCAGTGACCGTGGGGGGCAGATCCAAGTATTCCCACAACCTCCAACGCCGCCATTCTGTGCTTGGTGGTGTTGGAGAGTAAAATACTGTTATATGTCCTGTACTGTACAGCAGAGCACTACTACACCCATCATCTACCCCCCCTCCTAGTGTAATCCCAGTGTCTGTGTGATCTCTCATCATCTGAGTGATCACATTTGTGTACTAACCCCCCCATGATCCGTTTTCCAGTGTACTAACCCCCTCCGTCATTTTCCCCATCCCCAAAACAAACTTTTAAGTGCGTTGTTGAAGTACTTGCTTACAGTATACACACTTTTTGGTGCGCCGTGTAAGTAGTACTACTGTGATTGTAGGAGGAGTATTAGGAGCAGAAGTAGGAGTACGGGGAGAGTAGGACGTCCTGACTGCAGAAGTGAATGTCTGGGAAGGAGGCCTCCACCACCTGCCTCCCTCCCCCCATACCCCTCCTAGCAGGCTCTTTTGTGCCACAGGAAGGAGACACTGCTGGAGGGCGGGGGAGGAGCATCGTTGGGGCACTGGCTGTTCCCATTAGTGATGGGAATTACAGCTCTTCTTTGTGAGTTGACTCATTAGGCTAAGCTCACCAAGAAGAGCCGGCTCTTCTGGCTCCTGAGTGGCTTCCTATAAAATATATAAAATAGGGAGCCGCAGGCCATTCAGTCACCCCACACCACACCACTTTTAACCCAATTTTATCAGGTTAAAGGGGGCGTGGTGAGCCATCACCTCCCATCATTCACGCGAATGAGCCGGCTCACCCGTAAAAACTGCTCACAAGAAAATGGCGCAATTGCGGGGTTTTTTGTCAATTGTACTGCAAGTGGAATTTATTTCCACTTTTCCTGTACACAGGAATATTAAATGCTGAGACTACGAAATATAAATTGTACTGCATATAAGGCTGTGTTCACACTGCATTTTTCTTCTCTGTTGTAATGATACAGTGAGAGGATTCACAGTGTATCTTATTCTATACGTTACGGGAGGGGGGGAGGTGACGTCTTTCTGAAGTTCAAGATATTCTGCTACTAAATTGTAGCGATTTTTTAACCTGAAACCATCATGGTTCTCAGGTATCACGTCTCACATATCTGCAGATATCCTGCTACTGATTTACAGTAATGCCCTTACCTGAAACCATCCTCAGAGGCTGTGGCGCAGCAAGTATTTACAGCCTGCCAAAAATCTTCACTGGCGGGCAATCCAGAGGTATCAGCAAGCTCCACCCCCTGCGCGAGTGGCGCAAAGTACCGTGGAGGAGGAGCTGGAGCGTGTGCGGCCGGCAACGAAGAGGGTTAATCGGCCATCTTGGATTTCGGCGCAGGCCTCGTCTGAAGCCTGCCAGCAGCATGCGCCACATCCGGAGTCCCGGCACACGTGTCCTGCGACTGGAGGAGAGCACCGCTGAACATCTCCAAGCCCCTGCTGCCTGCCGGACATCGGGAACGGAGTCCTTCGCGCACCGAAGCTGTCCTGTCACCGCGGCTGGTCCTGAGTGAGTACCACTGGGGAAGTTAAAGGGGGGTAGAGATTTTTTCCGTCGCTAGGTTATTGGCTCACCTCCCAGGGAATAGTGACTGTGTCTTAAGGTGCCCACGTCCCATTTTAGCCATCGCCCATAGCAATGGATATTGTGTAACCCTGCAGACTTCCCTCAGCTAAGCCAGTCATGTCCGCTCAGGACGAAGATACGGGACTGGAGCAGGTCCCGTCCCCTGGTCCCTCCTCAGGGTACCGGAGTATGTTAAGCCCGCCAGAGAGTCCCTTCAGCCCTGCTACAGCCAGTGTCCCCGGCACTCCCACCATTATGCCTCTGACTACGCCATACTATCTGGGGGCCCCCTGGTTGGTTACCCCACTACGAGGGAGAATTGCACACTCTTCCTGAATTCAGAGCAAAGTTGTTAGCTCCCTTCGCCCTGTATCCGCTCACAGAGGAACAGAAAGTGGGCATCCTAACCGGGCAGTTGAAAGCAACATCTCCGGGAAGTCAAGTCTTGGCCCCGAGAACAGCGCCAGAATGTGGTCCAAATTCTCAATAGTCTGCGCAACACCTTTGACAAATGTACTGCCTCAGAATTGAAGCAGAAATTCTTCGGGAAAAGACAGAAGCCTCAAGGGTCCCTCAGAGACTTTGCCCTCTCCCTACAGGAGACATGGAAGGCTATAACCCGTCTTGATCCCAAAGAGGCTGAAACCTCTGACCAAACCCTGAGGGAACAATTCATTAATGGACTTGTTGATAGAAATCAAAGGTGCCAACTAAAGATAATCTCTTCTCAACATGCCCAGGCCTCCTTTCTTGAGTTTAAGGAAATTGCCATTGACATATTAGGGGACCGACTGCCTACTGGACTGCAGAGAGATCCTGAACCCGCAGAAATAGAAGACTCTGCTCTAGCTTGCCATCCAACGCAGCTGACATCACCTACTCCTGCGGCTACGGAAGTTGCTGGTTTAGCAGGACAGGTCCCTAATCTGATGGACACTCTGAGTAAAATACTCGATCGGTTGACCCAATTGGAAGTGACTGTCTCCTCTATAAGGAAGAAACCTCCAGAAGACTCTGTATGATCAGCTACCCCTCGTGCCTCCCTGGCCAAACCGCGCTCAAGGGAAGCGAAGTCGTTAAGCACCTGGAGTCAGAAGGAACCCCGCCAGCGGTGCAGCTACTGCCATAAATACGGGCATGAAGAGGATGGATGTCGTCAGTTAAACAACAAACCCTTGGAGCAAAGGGACGACCCCCAAGGGAAGAACCTTTAAGTCCCCGAGATGCCAACTGGATGCCCAGGTTCGTGGGGACTCGCCCCATGGTTCATGTAACCATCAACGGAGTTACCCTACCGGCCTTAATTGATACCGGCTCTCAAGTGACCACCCTCCGGAGTGCTACTTTCGAGAGATGCAGAGGAGGAGCATCCATAATCCAAACTCCCAAAGGCTTACTTGAACATTATTGCTACGGGCTACTGGGAGCCCACACTAACCATTGGAGACACTGAGTTAACCAGACAGGGTATAGTGGTGACACGAGTGCCCGAAAACGGTAACTTCTCCGCAACTGCTACCCGGAAGTGCTGAAGGCTCTCCACGACTCTCTGCCAACAGTGCCCAACGGTTCCCGGAAGGTAATTCAGGAGACTATGCAGGTTCTGGCGGCGCAACAGAAGTTTGCTGGCCCTAATGGAGAAATCTGCAGACCCGGATCAAAGATCCCCAACCTGTCTGCCTTCAACCTGGGACTGAGATGTCAGTATGGTGCCGAGCCTGCATGGGCGTCCAAGGTCAAGACTACCAGGCGATGGTAGAACCTCTACCAGCTGATGAAGACCTACCCATTCTAGCCGCCAGGAGCCTAGTCACTGTATCCCGAGGACAAGTACCCATTAGACTACTAAATGTGGGAGACTCCCCAGTGGATCTGAGAAAATACCAAGCCATAGCCACCCTCTTCAGCGTCCATCCTGAAGACTTGGTGGAAACCTCTCTGTCTGCCTCCCAACAGTTGGAAGTTAAGCAAAGTGCTGAAGGTGAGCCTGCCGAGCAATCCTGGTGGCTTGAGCTCAATATAGGAGACGACGATTTTACTCCTGCAGACCAAGTACAAGGTGTCCTGGATGTTGTTATGAAGCACCACCAAGCCTTCAGCAAACACCCACTGGATTTTGGGCAGACTACCCTGATCCAACATACCATTCCTACTGGCTCTCATACTCCTATCAAAGATCAATACCGGCCCATTCCTCCAGCCCGCTACCAAGAGGTGAAAAAGCTGGTACAAGAGATGAAGACAGCCAACGTTATCAGGTAGAGTCACAGCCCATGGGCTGCCCCGCTGGTCCTTGTGAAAAAGAAGGATGGAACCCTTCGATTCTGTGTTGACTATAGGAAGATCAACAATATCACCCACAAGGATGCCTATCCGCTGCCTCGAATCGAGGAATCCCTCGCAGCCCTAGGGTCAGCTGCCTACTTCTCTACCCTGGATCTGACCAGTGGCTACTGGCAAGTGGCCATGGCGCTGGAAGACAGAGAGAAGACGACTTTCACCACCCCAATGGGCCTGTTCGAGTTCAACAACATGCCGTTCGGGCTATGCAACGCCCCAGGCACATTTCAACGGCTGATGGAGAGATGTTTAGGTCATCGAAACTTCGAGACCGTCCTGCTATACTTGGACGACATCATCATCTACTCCAAGACCTATGAAGACCACCTCCACCACCTGGCTGAAGTCTTCCAAATCCTGACCCAACATGGGTTGAAGGTCAAGCCATCCAAGTGCCACTTGCTACAACCTAGCGTCAAGTACCTGGGACATGTGGTGAGCACTCATGGAATTGAGCCAGATCCAGCGAAGATTGCAGCTGTCCATGACTGGCCTACCCCGTCAACCATACGGGATGTCAAAAGCTTCCTGGGATTTGCCAGTTATTACAGGCGCTTTATCCCAAAGTTTGCCCAGCTGGCGGCTCCCCTGCAAGAACTCCTAAGGGGCCTGCCAAAAGAGGGCCAACGTTCCCGAGCATCCATTGAATGGACAGCCAAACGAGAAGCTGCCTTCCAGATGCTGCCTTCCAGATATCCCAGCCTCCGGTGTTGGGATATCCGGACTACAGTCTGCCTTTCACCCTATACACCGATGCCAGCAAACAAGGCCTAGGGGCTGTACTATCCCAGCTCCAGAATGGAACTGAAAGGGTCATAGCCTACGCCAGTCGTTCCCTACGAGAACCGGAGCAAAACGACCAGAACTACAGTTCCTTTAAGTTGGAGTTTCTGGAGTTAGTCTGGGCTGTGACAGTAAAGTTCAAGGACTACCTGGCTGCATCCTTCACTGTCTTCAAAGACAATAATCCCTTGGCGCATCTGAACACTGCTCGTCTTGGAGCACTGGAACAACGGTGGGCCTCCAGACTTGCCAACTTCAACTTTACCATCAAGTACCGGGCTGGCAAGACCAATGACAACGCCGACGCTCTGTCCTGTCTCCCTGACCAGTGGGAGGGACCCTCCACGGATGCTCAGTGGGAAGATGTGGGGATGCCAGCGTTCTATGCCCGATTTGTGCACCAAGATGCCCAAAGAGTTTACTCCTTATCGTCAGAGGCAGCGCCAGCTACTCCTCAAGAAGAGTCAGAGCCCCCTGCAGAAAAGGACCTCTGGATGAGTCTTCAGGCTGATAGCCGCGCCATAGGATAAGTGATGGACTATCTCTCTAGTGGGCGAGTGCCTGAAAGAATCCGCCGGAGAAGAGCTGATGGAGAATTGTCTCAATTGTGGCGCCAGAGAAATACTCTGAACTTGCATCAGGGCCTGTTAAAGAGAAGAACTCTGGACCCTATCACTTATGACCGGCTATATCAGATTGTGATTTCCAGGAGGGACGCCAAGATAGTACTGGATATGTACCATGACCGGTTCCAACACTTTGGCGCTCAGAAGACTGAAGCCACCCTCCAAAGGTGCTTCTACTGGGTAAACATGAAGCCCGACATCGAAGCCTGGTGTCGGGAATGCCCTGTCTGCGCCATCGCTCGAGGAGAGCAACACAATCAAAGGGCCCCTCTACATCCCATTGTGAGCCAACGTCCCTTAGAGATCCTGGCATTGGATCATGTGAAGTTGGAGCCCAGCAAATCCGGTCACAATTATGCTCTCACGATCATCGACCACTATACCAAATTTGTGGTTGCAGTACCTGTCAGAGACCTATCTGCAAGGACCACCACAGCGGCCCTGTGGCTGTCCGGACCAGATCCTTACGGACCAAGGAACAGCTTTTGAGTCCCAAGTCTTCCAGGAACTGTGCACTCTATATGGCTGCAAAAAGCTGAGGACCACAGCCTATCATCCCCACGGCAACGGGCTTTGCGAGAAGATGAATCAGACTCTAATCAATTTACAAAAAAGGCATTCGCCTCACTGAAACTCATTTGTCAATTAAAACTTCACTTTTATTGAATCTTTCTAAAAAAAACCATATATATTATCCCAAAATTGGTGTGGACAATTTCCTGTGCAATATTAAAATTATGCAGGCCGTTGTGGAAACTTTATTGTGTGGTATTAGAGTATTTTGTTGACGGTTTAACTGAGGTATCCCGAGATATGCGTGTTATATGAGCGATAGTATCTTAGCGATAGTACCTTAGTCCTAACAGTAGGTGTCAGTCTTGGTCACTGACTTAGCTAGTCTAAAAGAGCCTGAGATTATAACACTGTTATGGTTATTTTGTTAATACAGCGTCAATTTAATTCTTTGTTTGTCTACAGGCTCATGTGTTCCAATACTTGTCGGTACCGCTGTAATTGCTCTATTGACAGTTAACGTCACTGTCAATGAGCACTATATGCTCCACTCCATATATATACACTAAAGTCTCAGGATCTTCTATTTAGTCTCAGTTATAAGTTGCTGTGCCTTTTTGGGCTACATTCATATCTTCCTTGTCGTCATATACTCATTGTTGGTCAAACACACATACACACTTTGCCTGCTATCTAAAATCTAATTTGACACTAACCCCCCCCCCCCCCCCTTGATATGTTTCGCCTCCGTGGCGTCCTCAGGGGTGCAGGGACTAGAGTGTACTCGTGTATGCTCAGCTCCAGATTATAATACTTCTGTTTGTGTCGTCACTGCGACACTCCCCTTACACTTTGCCAATAGGGGATGTTGTTACAGATAGACCAATGGGGTACCTATATTCCGTATTTCTCCCATAGGTAGCCACTTACCCAATAAGGACGTGTCTATACTGGTGCATGCGGGTAGAGTTGGATTCCGCCGAATGTTGGGACCTCGCGCACGCGCAAAGGCCGAAAGTGCAAAGACGCAAGTCATCAGAATCGCGCATGGGACTTCAAAATATTTTCCGATCCTCGGCCCATTGATGAAGCGTTCCCCTTTTATTTTCAATGTAGCTAGACAACCAACTCATAAGAAGACCCAAGGTAATTGTCACATATCTTGATAACATCCACTGACGATATTTAATGACAGTGTAATGGGGTTGTTGTATTGTGATACAAAACCAAGATTTGATTGAGCGATAAATTTGCTAAAAATAATGAAATTGTCCAACTGTTTTATCAACTATCACTGTTTTTTATATGTAATTCTTTACCCATATTGGTGATTATAATTTATTGCAAGTCTATAGAGACCATTTAATGGTTCTCATACAATATTATCTCTCTCACAGTTTATTGTTTATAAATGTGGAGGGACCTCCACCAGGTTAGATCAGTATGTTTCCCAGGTTGGTATATACATCTAAAAAGGACTTCTACCACGAATTAGGGGATCATAATGTAAGTATTTACTCTCTCTTATTCATTATTTGTGAATGTGGAAGACCATCTATCAATTGATATCAATATATTTACTGGTACATGTATTTAAGAGATACCCCAGTTGTCTTTAACAAGAAATTGGAGATCATATTGTGAATGTACCATTGGTCCTCTATGATGGTTTCAGGTAAGGGTATTACTGTAAATCAGTAGCAGGATATCTGCAGATATGTGAGACGTGATACCTGAGAACCATGATGGTTTCAGGTTAAAAAATCACTACAATTTAGTAGCAGAATATCTGCGGATATGTAAGACGTGATGGATGACAGCAGATACCTTAAAAGGGTGACTTTTCCAGGTGATTCACAGAAAGGCGGAGAATGTAAAGCCCTCATTTAGGCCTTTCGGACTTAAGCTTTCCAGTCGCTCTATCCACCGGGCTTCTAATTGAAGTAGTAACTTATCTACATTTCCTTTCCGGGGACCTATTTTGATCTGGTCGATTATGTGTTACATAATCCAAACAGTAAGTGAACATTGGTCACAATAGCAGAACTGAATAATATTTAGGTATGTCTAGGAAAGGGTTACTGTTCTAAATGTGAGTGTTGTTTTGTGTGATAACAAATTATCATGTAATTTGGATACATTGTAATGTAGAACTCTTGGATATGAATACTCTGTGATACCACAGTCATACACAAGATGGTGCTTATGACTAAAACTAAATCATAGGAACTCTCCTGTGTTGTTATCTAGTTCTTTCCTACTTTTAGGTGGAGATATGTAAATTCAGGTTCTTTGTGCCCTGCCCAGCAAGTCTAATGACAGGATTCATGTCTACTTCCTTCAGTCCGGACATTGAATTGTCAGTTACGGAGTTTCCTCACACAACAAAGAAAGTCTGGTGAGTACAACACGTCAATTGTCTTCTTGTTCTTAGTACACTTTATGCATGACCTTTTTCACTCCTCTGATCATACCTCAATTGATTTGTGGTATAACATCTCTACTTTGATATAGTTAATGTAGTTAAATGTACTTTTAATGTAGTTACCATGTGTTGTATATATAAGTACACTCCTTGTAACCACTAACTTTCTTGCAAAGTTGTTAGTTAATGATGTTTTTCCTTGTATCTGAGCAGTTGAGTTATCTTGGCTTCAATCCTAAATAAGTTACTAAGAGATTCTGAGAAAGGCAAGTTGCCTCGCCCATTCTTATGATATGTATAGTTCTAAACTATTGCCAGGGTAATACAGGAATTCTGTTTGTGTTAGAACTTCAGGTTATAGAGGGGTGTTACAAACCAAAAGGTATGTGACTTTAGTAAGCTATTCAAATACTCTAAATTCTCATGCTAATGCTCTGAGACACAGCTACAGATGTACTGGGCAGCAAAACCCCACAGACAACTTGGTACAATAGAAATTCAATAACTGCAAGAATGTTATTGATCCATCTAGAATGCCAACCTAAAATGAATTTAGAGTCCATGGACTCATGAGCCACCCTGCCGTCAGCAGCACTAATTAAATTATATCATCCATTGAACTCTTATTTCACAGTAAATTTTACATGTACTTAGAGTTTTAGGATTTACAGCACTATTACAGATACAGATATATTTGAATAGAATCTGAATCTGGGCAACTATGTGTGTACTAAATGGGTACTGTGCCAGTGTCATCATGTCTCCTGAGTACCCCTTATTAGAAACTGCATTATATAAATAAGATAATACTGAAATCCGCCCTACAGTCCAACTGCGATAAAAACAGAAAAGTAGGCTAAAACTGAGATCACATGTGATGTAAGAAAGACCAAGGGATGAACATCTATTTGGAGAGATTAGAACACAATTCTATAGTATAGGGAGACAGTAAAGACCAAGTATAATATTGTATAATTTAACATTTATTTTAAATATAGTAAAATCCCTTTACACTTGTCACAGCCATGAAATTGGGCAAATTTCAATTGTTCAGAAATAATTAAAGGAAAATATACCCAAAAGGGGGATGAGTTTGAATATATAACTCCCCAATGTGTTTTGAGGTATGTCCTGATAGCAAAGGATATTCTCATCTGGGCATTGGGATTTAATTTATCTTCCTTATACATACATTCTTCAATTGGATGTTATTTTAAAAAATTACCTGTGTAAAGATAATTTACATGCAGCCATGTTGTCACGTAGAAACAAGATTGTGGTCCTTGGATACCACCACTGCTGAAATGATTGCACAAAGAAACAAATAGTTTTTGCATATGATATGTCCGGGAGTTACTGCGTGTCTCACGGCCATAGTGATCGCTGAATCCAGGTGGTCAGGCAGTGCTCAATAGAGCATGTCTGGCCAGGGTGCAGGGGTGGTCGTATCCAAGGACAGCTATTTAGTTTCTAAGGCACAGCATGTCTATATTTATGGGAAGTTATATTCATACAGGAACATAAAATCCAATTGAAAACATGTATGTATATGATAGATTAAATAAATTAAATGTGAATGTGCAGATGAAAATACCCCTTTAAATTTGGCAACTGTCAAATTGCAAGTCTTTTTTTTAAATTGGGATATTCTAAAATTTATTTAAAGACAAGGGATTTGGAAATTTTATTCCTTGACAGATACTCAGATTACTGATGCTTTTGTGTTGGCCAAAAGTCATCGGGTTGGATGAATATTGGGCAGCAGGAATATTGAGACATTCCATGTGGCGACACTTGGTTCAATGATGTTAAAGCAAACTTTTCACCACACTAACCCCTCCAAACCTACAAACAGTAGGTTATATGTATGTCCCCTAGAGGTGTTTTAGTATAATTCTAGAGTGCAGCATGAATGAAAAATCATCTTTCATTCTTTTGTAGGATGCAGTCAGACAGTTAGGTAACCCACCTCCTGGAGTCAGGTAACCATGCCTCATACAGTCAGTCTGCTCTGATCACTCCATGCATCTGGCAACACATTTGTTTGGGAATCTATCTGGAGATCTAGAAGGCAGGGCTGGACCAGATGCATTGCCTGGGCAAAGCAGACTGACTGCAAGAGGTGGAGTTACCTGACTACAGGAGGGGGGGTTACCTGACTGTCTGACTGCATCTTACAAAAGAATAAAATATGATTTTTTATTTATGCTGCATCCTAGAAATATGCTAAAACACATCCATGGGACATATTACAGAAGGAGGTACTGTTTGTAGGTTTGAAGGGATTAGTGTTGTGACAGGTTGGCTTTGAGTAGCCCTGAACTGAGAAATTTCCTTAAACATCTCCATTGAATATGTAATAAAAAACACTTTTTGGAAGAAAATAAAGTCACTCTTTAATCACAGTACCTATCCTGTATTGTGGCTAGAACAGAAATGTTGAATAGAATTTAGCATTAGGGAGCTGTCATGGTAGTTTAACAATTATATAAAACTCAAAATGCTGCATTCTGTCTTTAGGCTTGGCTTGTATTTAAAGGCTTGTATTTTGTAGAGACATCATTAACATGAAACACATTTTTTTGGGAATCTCAAGAATTTGGCAAAAGTCTCTTACTCAGTAGAGATGTGGAACTTGTTTATCCTCACTGTAATTTCCTGGTTAGTACTTAAAAGGAAATACATGGAGACTTTAGAAAAGTTGCTACGATCATGGATAATTTATATAGGTTTTACAAGGTTTTAATACATTTTAAAAATGTTAATCTTTTGTATGAAAAAATCCTCATTTTTGCCATATTCTCATACCAATGACTTTTTCATACTTAAAGGGAACCTGTCACCAGGGACCTCATTTTCACTAAATATAGGTTCCAGTAGCCCATTACACCTGCATTGCAAATCTGCCTTTCTGCCTTTTATATTGTAATCCAAATGCTTATAATTGTGTGTTATAACTTACCTTGCACCCTGACAAAATCATGGGGTAGTCAGATGGGCTGGGCTTTGGTTTGGATGCATTTCAAAAAACAACATGTGCTTTGTCTGTGTTACTCACTCCTCAGAGCTTGGCCCCCACCTTTGTGCCCCTGTACAGCTCCTCCTCCTGCTCCTTCTCAGAGGTCACAGCCTGTTGAGATGACATCAGTGGGGGAGGGACAGAGCTGTACAGGAGCACAAAGATGGAGGCAGGCTGCAGTTCAGACAAGGCACATGTTGTTTTCTGAAATGCAACCAAACTACTCCAGGATTTTGTCGGGATGCAAGAGAAAGTTTTAACACACAATTATATAGTAATGCAAATGCTTAGAAAAGGTAGAGAGACATATTTGCACTACAGGTGTCATAGTGTTAGTGTGTTGTCTGCACACTAACACATAAAAAGCTGATAGGACAGCCCCCCTACTGAATCTTTCCCACAAATTGATTTTAACTGATAAAAACTGAGTGAATTATAAATCTATCCTGGTGTATATGCTGCTGCAGATTACATTACTGCAGATTTAAGACATATCATATGAGGCCTTTGCTCTCTGAACTAAAATATGGTACTAAATTGGAGTAAATACATCTTTTGAAAGGTCACAGAAATCTAGGAGAACAAGCTTCTTTTGTTCATTTGGATCATGTTGCATTCCATTTGTAATTTTTTAGTATTACCCCAGTAGAATCTGTTTCCTTTCTGGTATATTGTCAACGTATTCTTCATTTTATAGGTTTGGTTATATTTGAGTGGATAATCCCTCACCAATTTCACACTTGAGGGTGGCTTTTGCCATTGTACTATGTCATTGAGAGTAACAGTTCTCTTATACAAATGAGAACCAGATTTTAACCCCTTCCCGACATCATACTACTACTGTGCAGCATCTGGTCGGGTGTATGGAGAACCATCTCCATACAGGATGGGTGTTACTCCCACTGTTAAAACCTGCACTCTGTGTTTACCCTTTAAAGCCTGTAACTCTTTAAAGCATGTAACACACGGTTGTTCATGGGCATCACTCCCCCATTAACACATTGTAACAAATCATGTAAAGCATACTGTAGTCTTTCAGAATATGTTAGTCAAGCTAGGGTTAAAGTACTGAAGTGGGTCTGAAAAATAGTAAAAGAAAAGAAAAATATATAAAGGTCAAATCACCCCCCCCCCCTTTCCCTAGAATTCATATAAAAATAAACAGAAAAAATGTGGCGCACGTCAGTTGTAAATGTGGCGCCAACTCCGGCTAAGCGCTTTAGGTGCACATTTTTTCTGTCTTGTCAGAGTGTCACAGTGCAGCCGTAACACAAAACTGGCGCAGAGACTTTATAAATACATGTGCAAGCAGTTTGCACATGAAGTTTGCACAGTTTCTTTCTAATGCAAAGTCAAACAGAAAACTGGTGCAAAAACTTCAATAAATGTGGGCCAATATCTTTCTATATTGTCCAAAAATATGTATTTTATGAATTTTGGTTCAAATGAATGAAGGGAAGAAAGTCAGAAATAGAAATGTTGTTTTATGTTTGTTATTGTAAGTTTTTTTATGTTGATCCAAAAGCTTCCACCTGCACTTTTCCTGTGGCTAGGAAAAAGAGTTTAACCTTTGAATTGCATTTATAATGGGTTGGAAGAAAAATGACGTGCAGCAGATTTGAAACCCACAACGTAATATATTTGTTCACAGCATGTACACTGCATTTAGCTTTCATGTGTTTTTATTACATTTTCTTAATTTAACAGATGAAATACATGAACCCCTTAACGACTTAGCACGGTTTTGTTTTTGCATCTCCTTACTTTCAAAAATCTATAATTTTTTCCATTTTATTGTACTTTGTAGTGAAGGTATTTATTTTAGAATGCCGTGTTGACTAAAAGCATCATCAAAACTGAATACATCTCTTTCCAAGCTGTACCACGTGAACACACCATATCAGATCCTTAGTCTTGTTAGGACAGTGCTTTGTGATGTTCCATACCATAAATATAAAAGGTCATATAACCCCTTTCAAAAGCCTTGTGTGGAATTTACAACCAGGAATGGTGACACAAAGGTAATAACGCTTGTGTCACCATCTGAGAGCTACCCATATATACCGCAGTATAAGCCGAGTTTTTCAGCACAAAAAATGTGCTTAAAAACCCTAACTCGGCTTATACTCGAATCTATTTTTTTTTTTTAAAAAGTGTATTCCCCTCCCACGTCACCTCTCCGGTAGGTCCTCTTTTATACATCGCTGCTCCGACATCGGCTCCGTGCCAGGCACACACATCATGATGTCAGCCGCATGCTGACATTCTAATGAGTGCGCCGCCATGGCACACACTATGATGTCAGCAAGTGGCTGACGTCACGGTGCATGCGACAGACCACGTAGGGACATGGAGCCAATGCCGGAGCATCGAAGAATGGAAGAGGACCTGCCAGGGGAGAGGGGGGCGTCAGAAGGTGAGTACACATTTTTTTTCCTTATAGGCTGGGTATATCTATATAGGGCAGTGAAAGCAGGCTATACACTTGGGGCAGGGGCTGATGGCTATATACTAGGGGCAGGAGAAGCAGGCCATATACTGGCTCCTGGCTATATACTAGGGGGGGCAGGGTCTGATGACTACATACTAGGGGCAGGGGCTGCATGCTATATACTGGGTGAGCAGGGGCTGCAGGCTATAAAGTGTGGGATCAGGGAAAGCAGGCTGTATACTGGGGTAGGGGCAAGGGAAGCAGACTATATACTGAGGGGCAGGTGCAGCAGGCTATATACTGGGGGGGCAGGAGAAGCAGACTATATACTGGGGGAGCAGGGACTGCTGGCTATATAGTGGGGGACAGGGGCTGCTGGACATATACGGGCGGCAAGGGGCTTCTGGCTATATACTGAGGGCATAAGCTTGCAGGCTATGTACTGGGAGACTGTGACCAATGAATTTCCCACCCTCGGCTTATACTCAAGTCAATAGTTTTTCCCAGTTTTTTGTGTTAAAATTAGGGACCTCGGCTTATACTTGGGTCAGCTTATACTCTAGTATATATGGCATATGTTTTACTTTGCCTTCGTGCTGGTTTTATGCAGGATAGGTTTTTCTAGATGTTACATTTTGGTGTATATTATAATGAGTAAAATGATGGCATCATTATTATTTGGGTTATAACGAACATAATAATACCAAAAAAATTTACTTTTTGTTTTCAAATCCATGGCATCTGTTTGGCACCCAACAATCCCAACTATCTCAGCAGTGTCCCACTGCCAAACTTTGGTTGTGATTGCATGGACATTACCCAATGTAAGTGTACATAAGTTTGTGTTGACTGGTTTCTGTCCTTCATGCAAACTGTTACTAAATTAACCAAGCAAAAATCAAAATGTAATCCCACTATAATAATAATATGTAATGTAAAACTTTCCACTAAATAAGGTTATTTTCATATGGTGGAGCAGTGACTTGCCTAAGACATGCTTTATTCATAGATAAAACTGTAGAACTTTTTGTGTGATGTGATATATTTATCTGTAATGGTCTGCAATTACGGTATTCATGAGCAACCCATAATCTAGAGGAATAGAGCTTTCAAATAGCAGGTTTAGAGATGTGAAGGAATACAGATAATGATGTCTATTTTAACCTTTAATTTCCCAAATAGCAAATTCTGCACCCTAGAAAGGAGTGGTTTGGTTGGGCAAGCTTTAAGGGAAATCTACCATAAAAATCAAGAAAGATAAAGTTACAGTTATTCATAGATCCAAGCACTGTGATTGTTGTAATTGTCTTATATCTGTTATCCATGGTCTCCTTCCTTCAAAAAAACTACTTTTAAAATTATGCTAATGGAAAGGGCTCTGGGGGAGTTACCATAACCCCTCCAAGATGTAGCTTCATAGGTTATTCCACTTTTTCTCCCTCCCCTGCTCCCTCAGCACTTCCCTCCTCCCTCTGCTTGCTGCAATTTTATGGCAGAAAGTAATTTAAAAAGTTGATTTTAGAAGGAAGAAGGCCATAGATCTATGACTAGGTGCTCATTGTTTATCATGCTTTCTTTGATGGTAGATTTCCTTAAAATTCATGCATGACACACTTGTCATCAAATAAATGAAGACAAGTAAAACTGCTGCACTCACCAGTTAAAATCATCCATATTCTTTATTCAATCATCTGCTTAAAAATGTAGATGCAGACAGTCATGTGGAGTAGGAGCAGGGAGAAGAAAAATACACACTTCAAGCAACAGCCTGTTTGGCGCTTTGTCAAGGTGTTGTTGGAGTTTGATACATTTATGTGTTTTGTTTCTGGTCAGCTGACCCTCAGTTATGAAAATATATACACATGTTATCGTAGAGTTTTATGCCAATTTTTTTCATATATCATGTGGTGATTATCCTTTTTATTTTTCAGGAATATGAATATAATTTGGACTCTTTGACATGGATCTCATATTATGCACTTATATTTCAATATTTTGATGTACAAGAAAACATCAGGACTTGCAACCAAATCTACTGGAATATTATATGTATAAAACCTCTTTGCTACTAAAAAACCCTTAGCTAAGAAGTATTCTACGTGACAGCAGCCATGCTTAAACAAATATTAGCTGATATGTACATCGATCCAGAACTCCTGGCTGAACTTAGTGAAGAACAGAAACAGATCTTGTTCTTCAAAATGAGAGAAGAACAAGTAAGGAGGTGGAAAGAGAGAGAGGCAAAATGTGAACAGAATGAAGTATTAAAGAAAAGTCACAAACCCAAAAAAGGTAAGTGCTAAAGATAGTACAATGAATATATACAAGGAAAAGGAAAAAATATATACAAGGAAAAAAGCAGCACTCCAACACAGGTAGATGTAAGGTGTCTTTTTTCCATAGTAATAAGTGGTGATGTTTCGGCTCGGTATGAGCCTTTCTCAAGCAATGTGTACAATGTATATTCATTGTACACATTGCTTCAGAAAGGCTCCCCCTATAAAAACAAACTTGGTGCTTACCTCGGCACTCATCGCGGCTCCTCTTCTCTCTCATATGTAATAGAGTGGGCAGAGACATGCACACACTATGACACAGCGGTGTTACTGCTGATTACCGTATTTTCCTGGTGGTAAGGCGCACTGGACTATAGGGCGCATTCTCAATAAAGGCCAGGTACCATGCATAATTTCATATATAAGGCGCACCAGACTATAAGTCGCAGGGTTAGGAGGAGGTCCGGGGGCGTGGTCTGAAAGCCGAGAGGAGAGGTCACAACCAGCAAGAGGCGCACTTTGGATTTCTAAGGAAATCTTAGGTTTTTATGTGCGCCTTATAGTCCGGAAAATACGGTACATCATAAAGTATGAGTGTATGGATGCGTCTCTGCCAACTCTGTTACATGTGAAACCATGGAGGGGAGGGAAGAGGAGCTGTAGGAACCGTCAGAAGGTAAATATATAAGTTTATTTACTTAAGTAAAAGTCAAGTGGAGCTTTGTCAACACAAAAATTGTAAAGGAAAACTAAGCTTATACTCGACAATATACAGTACCCTCTATTTTCTTTATTACTAATCTGTATTAGCTACATTTAAAAAATATGAGCCATCTAATCATCATCTGGGAAAAACAATTGATAAAAACAAAAACTTCTGATTTCTTTATGGAAGTGACTAATAAAGGACATATTATGACTGTCTTTTAGGATAGATAAAAGTAAATTCTTGATCTAAGAATTAATTTTTAATGGGGTCTTAAATGGCTAAGGACATAGGATATCTCTCCTTGCCGGGTACCTGAACCCCTTAACTGCCACAATAAAACATGATTGTCCCCTGGAGAGCGATCGCAAGGTGCCGGGGGAAGTTGTCATTTCAGCCGGAAGTCTGACAAAAACTTCTGTGTCTGCCATGTACGGTGGCCTATTAGTCCTAATCCAAGACTAGATCTAATAGGCAAAATGTCAGTAAAACACTGACAGATGCAATGCATAACAGGGATCAAGGTATCCCTAGTGAATGTCCCCTAATGGAACAGTAAAAAAAAAGTTAAGTAAAGTTTTTAAAAAAAAATTAAACATTTCAAAAATCACCTGAACACCTTCTCCCTTGACTTACACTGAGATCTGGTTAGCGATGTCTCTGGGTGCAGGACCATCAATTACAATGAGGGAAGCTTACCGAGATAGGGTTCAGTGTTAAACTCTCTGCCTCCTTGACTTTATACAACAAATTTATACTCACTTCAAAGTTGATTTTCTGGATGATGACACCGCCCTGGGGCAAGAAAGAAACATGATCTGGAAGGTGTTCAACTGCTTGACAACATACTGGTAGTAATTTATTAGATCAATTTCTGATGACATGTTCGCTTTAAGTAAGGTTTAAAAAAATAAATAAATAAAAAAAATTAAATAAAAATTAACCCATTGGAAAATACAAATTTTACTGCCAAAAAACAAGCCCTCATATGCCCATAAAAAAGTTATGTCTTAAAAATTGAGAATGAATGCAATTTTAGAAGGGAAAAAAGTAAAAAAGGTCTGAGTCCAGAATGTCTTGAAGGCCATTTTAGGCCGTGTCCTTAAGGTGTTAAAAGAATAATAATCCAGATTGACGGTTTGTGTACAATCAAAGCACAAAACAGGGAACATATCCCAAGTAAAAGACATAAAATTAAACTTTATTACTATCAGTAAATGCATAAAAAATTAAAAAGAGAACTTGCACTACTAGACAAATATATAGGGGCAGATTTACTTACCCGTCCCTGCGCGATCCCCGAGGTGCATTCCCCGACTCCAATGCACAGCTGCCACGATTCACTAAGATTGTGCGCCCGATATCCTGCATCTGTCGCTTCCCCGCTCGGGTCCACCTTCTTCTTCCTGATGCATGTAAGTGCTTGATCTTCCAACACAAATTCAAAGTTAAATCCTGCGGTTTGTCCGAATCCGTCGGATCGTCCTATGGCCCCATGATTTCTGTCGCATGAAAGGTAGCGCCAGTACGCCAAAATCCAATTTCGTGTGCGGCACAATCCCCGACGTGATCCCCAAAAAGTCGGGAAAACCGTCGAAAATGCGGCTGCGGGACCCTTAGTAAATATGCCTCATAGTGTCTAAAAGTCTAATACAGAATATAGAATGCAATGATCATGGCCACAGATCTACAAACACACTGGCGTGTGACTGGCAAGGTAAACAACACATCACAAGGAAAGGAGTGTAAGTATATTTACGAATGCCAGGTCAGTTGTCGAGCCAGAACAAACAAGGTGGCAGCCACATTCGACTTGTGGCCCCGAGTTAGACACTGGTGCAGTATCACATGAGGTACATAACCAAAAATGATTGGGCCCCTGTCTAGGTGCAACTAGAAATGATTGGGTACAATGTGGTGTGTGAATCTACTGACCACAATGGTCTACAGTTACCTCTTGATTAAAATGAGGTATTAGCATAATGCGCCTGGAATTTTTTTTAAATAAATGCAAGATGCGTACAATAATTGCAAGCTCATACAACAGTGGGGTAGTGGGGTGGCCTTGCAAGTCACAAATCTGGCTTTACACAGAGTTGCACTAGCAGTAGTTCTATGTTTAAGCCACTATTTTTAAAAATAGCGGGAAAAAGCCCTCCATAGTTCATATCCATAAAAATTCCTGCTGTATCCACTTTCAGGAGAACTCATGTAAAATATTAACCAGATGCCACCACACCTTGATGGGGATAATGACAGATGATAGGTGTCAGAGATGTGATAGACCAGTAAGTGACCATATTCAGATCTTCTCTAACTGTCCTCAGAATAATCCCATCTGGGGCAGATAGATGTCATGCTCAATTTATGAAGCCCTGGAACTTTTGGACTAAAATTATGTCAGACCCTGTACCTCCTTAAGCCTGAAGTACAGGGTGTTTGTTCTTGGAGGTTTCATGCCTAACACACCAACTTCCATCCATTTCTTGGAGCTCAAACCAGAAGAAGGCTCTTTTTGGCAGTTGATGCAAGGTCCAAATCTGTTAATGCTATGCAGCTTAAAGACATTATTGCACTTTCAAAAGAATGGGTATAGTCACCTTCCACTTCTCCAAACCCCCGTTCTCAACAGGAATTTCAACAGTCAAAAGTCACTCATCTGCCAGTCAATGAAAAGTCCAATGTAATAATTATTAAAAATTTCATTTTTTTGGCTATGAACCTATGTAGGCATGGGTACAGTAACCAACTTCTGCTGTGGAAAACGATTCTCAACGAGATTTTAAAAAACTCATTAGAGAAGATAAACCTCCATTCGTTGCAAGGCCAATGCGGGTTATTCAATGCAAATTAAAGCCATTTTTGGAAATACATCTGGTGTAGTCATCAGTTGGCTTCTCTAAAACCCCATCTCAATAGACTTTTCACAGCTATTTAGAGTACACATCTGGAAACCCTAAGTTTGTTTGTCATACCAATTTGGCCCCGATATACCTGTAAACTATTTTTCAATTTGTCTTGGATTACTTGCATGCGGTGCCCCATATTTTTCATGGGTAGTTGTAATGGTTCCATTTATCAACTCATATTTAATTTTAGTCAATGAGCAATTCACAAACTTTTGAGTGCTTATAATTGTCACGGGTGGTCCCGCGACCCATATCGCGGGTCGCGGGCTCACCCGTGCTTCCCTGCCCCCGCCAGCGCGCCGCCAGCGCTGCTTACCTCCTCCGGCTCCCGGCTCGCTCCCTGCCGCCGTGCGTGCGCGGTCCCGAATGCTAGGGCGCGCGCGCGGTCACTTCTCAAAATTTAAAGGGCCAGTGCGCCATTAATTGGCGCTGGCCATTTTGGCAGAATCTATTTAAGCCTGCCTCTTCCTGCAAGCCCCTGCCGGATCTTCGTGCCTAGCGCCCTAGAGAAAGCTTTTCTGATGCCTTGTGCTCTTCTTGTGAATTCCCGTTGTGACCCTGGTTCCGTTTCTGACATCGCTCCTTTGCCGCCTGCCCTGACCTGTTGCTACGTCCCTGACTCCGAACCTGTGCTGCCTGTCTTGACCGCCTGCCTGTCCCTGACTACGAGATTGTCTGCCGTTTCTGTACCTCGACCTCGGCTGCCACTGCGGACAAGTCACGCCTGTGGAACGACCTGGTGGTACCACGCCGCAGCTTGTCTAACCCGCTTTGCGGCGGGCTCTGGTGAAAACCGGGTACCACTTAGACTCCGGTCCCAGGTAGTGGCTTGTGCCATCGTCCGCAGTGGTTCAGAGGATCCACAACCTCACGGACCCTGACAGTAAGATCCGGCCATGGATCCCGCCGAGGTTCCGCTTCCTACCCGTCCGACTCTGGCTTCCATCGTGGTCCAGCAATCCCGAGAGATCGCCGCTCAACGCGAGCAGCTGGAACAGGTGACCACCTTGCTGCAGCAGCTGCTAGCCACCCAGCAACAGCAACAGCCCTCTGAGCCTGGCCCCGTGGCTCCCGCAATCCCGGCTTGTCTTCCTGCCGTTGAACCCCGGCTTCGGCTGTCTATGCCCGGCAAGTATGATGGCGATCCCAAGTTGTGCAGGGGCTTTATAACCCAATGCTCCCTGCACATAGAATTCATGCCGTCTCAATTCGTCACGGAGCGATCCAAGGTGGCCTTCATCCTCAGCCTCCTATCTGGGAAAGCCCTGGCCTGGGCTACTCCACTTTGGGATAGAGACGACCCGGTCACGGCTAATCTCTCAGCTTTTCTGGCAGAGTTCCGGTCAGTCTTTGAAGAACCTGCAAGGGCCTCTTCTGCTGAGACTGCGCTCTTGAATCTACGCCAGGGGAATTCTTCCGTGGGAGAATACGCTGTCCAGTTCCGTACCCTGGCTTCGGAACTTGCCTGGAACGACGCGGCCCTGTCCGCAGCTTTCAAGAAGGGACTTTCTCCTCAAGTTAAGGACGCCCTGGCCGCTCGGGATCTGCCGTCTTCCCTGAGTGGTCTTATCACCTTAGCCACCCGGATTGACGTGCGATTCAGGGAGCGTGCAGAGGAATCATGCCTTGAACAACACCAAGTCCGCCCACGACGTCTTCCTCGCCTGGCTCCTGCTTTCCAAAGACCACTCCAGTCTCCTGCTGTACCATCGGCAGAGGAGCCTATGGAGGTGGACAGGGCCAGACTCTCTCCTCAGGAACGTATCAGAAGACGTCAGGGAAACCTTTGTCTCTATTGTGCCAGTCCTGAGCATTTCTTGGGGTCTTGTCCTATCCGCCCTCAGCATCCGGGAAACGCCAGCACCTAGGGTTCTTGGGAGAAGCGTCCCTAGGTGTAAGCAAAGCTTCTCCACGCTTGATGATACCGGTGCGTCTCAGCTTTGGCACCTGCACCCAGATCCAGGTCTCTGCCTTCTTGGACTCTGGCTCCGCGGGGAACTTCGTGGATGCCAGCCTGGTCTCGCGGCACCACATACCCGTGGTTCGTCTAGATAAGCCATTGGTCATTTCTTCGGTTAGTGGCCAAATCCTTTCAGACCCAGTCCGGTACTGCACCAAGCCTCTGTCCGTGCAAGTCGGAGTTCTACACAAGGAGAGACTGTCCTTTTATGTTCTTCCACGGTCCACGTCCTCCGTCCTGCTGGGTCTACCATGGTTGCAGCTCCACGCCCCCGTCCTTGACTGGAGAACCGGGGAGATCCTCCAGTGGGGACCTGACTGCCGGTCTCGCTGTGTGAAGGTGTCTCATCCAGTGCCTGTCTTGGCTTCGTCTGTGGCTCCCAAGGTCCTGGAGGGCCTTCCCGCTTGCTATAAGGACTATTCTGACGTCTTCTCGAAGAAGCAAGCCCAGACGCTGCCACCTCACCGTCCTTACGACTGTCCTGTGGACCTGTTGCCGGGTATGTCCCCTCCGCGGGGTCGTGTGTACCCTCTCTCCGTACCAGAAACCGCAGCCATGTCGGAATATATCCAAGAGAATCTGCAGAGAGGATTCATACGTAAGTCCTCTTCCCCGGCTGGTGCAGGTTTTTTCTTCGTGACCAAGAAGGACGGGTCACTCCGTCCATGCATTGACTACCGCGGTCTTAACAAGGTCACAGTTAAGAACCGCTACCCATTGCCGCTGATTACGGAATTGTTTGACCGTCTTCATGGAGCCAAGGTCTTCTCCAAATTGGACCTTCGAGGGGCCTATAATCTTATCCGTATCCGTCAGGGAGACGAGTGGAAGACCGCTTTTAATACCCGTGATGGACACTTTGAGTACCTGGTAATGCCGTTTGGACTCTGCAACGCTCCAGCCGTTTTCCAAGAATTCGTAAATGACATTTTTAGAGACTTGCTTTATGTCTGCGTAGTGGTCTATCTGGACGATATCCTGGTATTCTCTCCGGACCTAGAGACACACCAAGTCCACGTACGGCAAGTTCTGAATCGTTTAAGGGCCAATCGTCTCTACGCCAAACTCGAAAAATGTCAATTTCATCAGCGGAGTATTCCATTTCTCGGCTACATCATCTCCGACAGAGGTCTCCAGATGGATCCTGCAAAGCTGTCAGCAGTTCTTCAGTGGCCCCGTCCAGTAGGACTGCGTGCTATACAGCGGTTCCTGGGATTTGCAAATTACTACCGGCAGTTCATCCCACACTTCTCCTCACTGGTGTCTCCTATCGTGGCGCTCACCAAGAAGGGTGCCAACCCCCGTCTCTGGCCTTCGTCTGCTGAAGAGGCCTTTACAAAATTAAAGTCTATGTTTGCTTCTGCTCTAGTCCTGGTGCGTCCTGACACTGAGAAGCCTTTCCATCTGGAGGTAGATGCCTCCTCTGTGGGGGCCGGTGCCGTGCTAACACAGAAAAGTTCCAAGGGCCGAACCGTCACTTGTGGATTTTTTTCTAAGACGTTCTCCCCTGCTGAGAGGAACTATTCTATAGGGGACCGAGAACTGTTGGCGATTAAGCTTGCCTTAGAAGAGTGGCGCTATCTTTTGGAGGGAGCTCGCTTTCCGGTCAGCATCTATACGGACCATAAGAACCTTCTCTATCTCCAGACGGCTCAGCGACTCAATCCTCGTCAAGCTCGCTGGTCACTCTTCTTTGCCCGGTTCGACTTCCTTATTCATTTCCGCCCGGCCGAGAAGAACATCAAGGCTGACGCCCTCTCTCGTGCCTCGGATGTCATTGGGGAGGAACCGGCTCCTCGGCATGTCATTCCTCCTGATCGACTGGTACTGGTCGCACCTGTGGATCTTCGTCAGCTTCCCCCTGGCAAGATATATGTAAAACCTGCTCTACGGAGGAAGATTCTGTCTTGGGGACATTGCTCCCGTGTGGCTGGGCATCCTGGGGTGCAGCGCTCTCTCTCCCTCATTTCCCGATTCTACTGGTGGCCAGAGCTGGCCAAGGATGTTCGGGACTTTGTGGGTTCCTGTGCTTCCTGTGCCCGGAATAAGCCATCACGTTTCAAGCCTGCTGGTCTTCTTCTACCGTTGCCGATACCCAGCTTCCCGTGGACTCACGTGGCGATGGACTTTGTCACAGACTTACCGCCTTCATCAGGCAACACCGTCATCTGGGTGGTAACTGACCGTTTTTCTAAAATGTCGCATTTTGTCCCTCTGCCAGGCCTGCCGTCTGCTCCACACCTTGCCAGCCAGTTCTTCACCCATATCTTCCGCTTGCATGGACTTCCCTTGCACATTGTCTCAGACCGTGGGGTCCAATTTGTCTCCCGCTTCTGGCGATCCCTATGCAATCAGTTACAAGTGAAACTGGACCATCCGCAGTCAAATGGACAAGTGGAGAGAGTTAACCAAACTTTGGGCTGTTACCTGCGTCACTTTGTCTCTGCCCGTCAGGACGATTGGTCCGCTCTGCTACCATGGGCAGAGTTCTCATATAACTCCCTGGACTCGGAGTCTGCCGGTGCTTCTCCGTTCTTTATTGTGTACGGAAGACATCCACGTCCACCTCTACCCCTCTCCGTGTCTGCTGATGTTCCTGCTGTGGAGGAGTTGGTAGCAGATCTTAAGACTATTTGGGAACAGACTCATCAGTCCCTGCTTCAGGCATCTGCCCGTACCAAGGCTCAGGCTGATAAGAAACGCAGGCCTCCTCCCATCTTCTCTCCAGGGGATAAAGTGTGGCTCTCTTCAAAATATGTTCGCTTGAAGATTCCCAGCTACAAACTTGGTCCTCGCTATCTGGGTCCATTTGAGGTGCTGAAGCGCATTAACCCCGTGGCCTATAAGCTACGCCTTCCTCCCACCATGCGCATCCCGAACTCCTTCCATGTCTCTCTGCTCAAGCCCGTTGTCCTGAACCGCTTCTCCCGGCAAGTTCCTCCTCCCACTCCAGTGACTGACTCCACCGACACCTATGAGGTAAAGGAGATCCTGGACATGAAAACGGTAAGGGGGAGGCAGTTCTTCTTGGTTGACTGGAAGGGGTTTGGGCCTGAGGAGAGATCTTGGGAGCCAGAGGACAATATACTGGACCGTGACCTCCTGCAAGGATTTCTCCAGCCCAGGAGGAGGGGGAGGCCGAAGGGGGGGGGTACTGTCACGGGTGGTCCCGCGACCCATATCGCGGGTCGCGGGCTCACCCGTGCTTCCCTGCCCCCGCCAGCGCGCCGCCAGCGCTGCTTACCTCCTCCGGCTCCCGGCTCGCTCCCTGCCGCCGTGCGCGCGCGGTCCCGAATGCTAGGGCGCGCGCGCGGTCACTTCTCAAAATTTAAAGGGCCAGTGCGCCATTAATTGGCGCTGGCCATTTTGGCAGAATCTATTTAAGCCTGCCTCTTCCTGCAAGCCCCTGCCGGATCTTCGTGCCTAGCGCCCTAGAGAAAGCTTTTCTGATGCCTTGTGCTCTTCTTGTGAATTCCCGTTGTGACCCTGGTTCCGTTTCTGACATCGCTCCTTTGCCGCCTGCCCTGACCTGTTGCTACGTCCCTGACTCCGAACCTGTGCTGCCTGTCTTGACCGCCTGCCTGTCCCCGACTACGAGATTGTCTGCCGTTTCTGTACCTCGACCTCGGCTGCCACTGCGGACAAGTCACGCCTGTGGAACGACCTGGTGGTACCACGCCGCAGCTTGTTTAACCCGCTTTGCGGCGGGCTCTGGTGAAAACCGGGTACCACTTAGACTCCGGTCCCAGGTAGTGGCTTGTGCCATCGTCCGCAGTGGTTCAGAGGATCCACAACCTCACGGACCCTGACAATAATGATGCCATTAGTTCTGCTTTTATTAATGTTCATTTGAACCCCATCTGTTAATATACTGTATATACAACTTCCTGTGGGTAGCCATAAAGATGTGACTTGACCCTTGACTTACCTTACTGTTTTGGACTCCTGTCAACAGGAGTAACATCAAGGACTGTTATTACTTTAAGACACATTTAGCATTCAAATAGGGAAGGCTGATCATATGTTGAAATGTTGGTGAAAGTGCACTGCTCTAAGGAATATGTGAAAGTTATTTTAAGAAACAGTAACTGGTTTTTCTAGAAGTGTAAAGTGAGGTAGAAATACTTTGGCAACTAATGGTGTATGGTAAGAAGGTACAGTTGTCTGAAATTCCTTTAAACGTAATTTAATAATTCTAATTGACATTATTTCAGAAGATATTTATGCTGTGAAGTAGGGTATGGTCACAGTATATGACTATGTTTAAGTAATATTAGATAAGTTATTGATCTCATAAATGCTTCTCTTGTTGCTCCTGAAACAGAACAGTTCTATAGAAAAGCTTGCTTCTGCAATTGCTCCCAGGATAGTCCATATACAGGATATTCCATATCCTTTTAAACCTTTGTTTGCAGATATTTCACATTTCCTTCCTAAACTTTTCCTTTTGTTACATTCTATCTTCTGCTTTTGGCTTTTCCGACTTTGGTCATGTTTTGGTTTTTCTTTACGTTTGCACTCTCCATATGTGCCATATGAATGGAGTGTGAAATATAAAAGCGTCCATGTGTTTTCTAATTGATGTGATGTATTAGAAGAACAGAAAAAACCTCCTGTAACTTGCTGATTTTTAGAAAGAGCAGTTATCGGTAATGCCTTTGTTCTTTACTTCACTGTATAGCTAGTGCCATACCTATAGTAAATGCTGTCAATCATTTAGCTTACAGTAAAACTCCACCTTGGAAGGCTCCTTAAATATTACACAAGAATGTGCACGGATGGCCTTTACAAGTAGGAAGCATTGTAAGAAAACTTTCTGAAGTTTCTAACTATTAAAATCGTTACTATTAAATCAACAGTATGTAGGTAGTAGTACAATGTGGAAACTAAGTATGTGAGAGACAGCATCTATAAAAAAAACAATTGAAAATCACATTGTATGATTTTTAAATAATTAATTCTCATTTTATTGCATGAAATACGTTTTTGACACAATAGAAAAACAAAACTTAATATTTGGTACGGAAACCTTTGTTCACAGAGGTCAGATGTTACCTGTAGCTCTTGACCAAGTTTGCATACACTGCAGCAGGGATTTTGGCCATATCCTCCTGATTCCTCCATATAGATCTTCTCCAGATCTTTCACTGGGGAATATTGAGTTTCAGCTCCCTCCAAAGATTTCCAATTGGGCTTGAGATTGGCTTGACCACTCCAGGACCTTGAAATGCGTCTCATGGTCTCATGATACTCCTTTATTGCCCTGGCTGTGTGTTTCAGGTCCTTGTCATGCTGGAAGACGCAGCCACAAACCATCTTCAATGCTCTTACTGAGGGCAAGAGGTTGCTGGCTAAAATCTTGCCTTACAGTCAAAACCTTGTTTAATAAACTCCTCACACTCAATGGAAGCTGTAAGTAGGGTTGTGGTTAATTAGCACGGATCGGGGGATAATTATCATATGCTGGCGCTCATGCATTTCCGCAGCGCGATGCATCAAGATGCTGCGGCTTCTTGATCGGGCAGGGTCCTGCACAGCGTTTATTTCTATGCCAGGCCCTGTGAAAAGTCACCAACTGCGGTGAGTGCACAGACACATGGACAGTGACACCCCGCGTCTGCCCACTCCTGCCCGCTTCGCCCTCTGTTCGGCCGGCTGCGCACCCCCTTCATGCCCCTTCACGCCCCAGGTGGCGGAATGGGCTAAATAATCGCAAATACTAGCAATATTCTGACGTGGCACAGAGGCCCTGATAAATATGCCCAATACTCTTTGTGTACTGTAGGTGTGAGTCTTAACTTCTCTTAAGATATTTAGTTTTGCTATGTTGAGTGCATAGTGTTTCGTGTGGATTTGAAATATAAGAAACTGGTTTTTCATGTGTTATCTGAAATTAATACTTAACAGTGTTAAAATTCTTTCTGCCCTTAACTTTTATTTGAAACCATGTTAATGCAAAGAATCTCTAAGAAACCAAATATACTTTCTAAATATGGAGTGGGAAATCCCGAGTCAAGTATTTACAGTAAAACATAATGTATATTAAAGGAAAAAAGATTGTTATCATAACAAGAATATCCCCCCAAAAAATCCCTTGCCACAAAAATATTTGAAAAATTCATGTGAGACAATATTATTTTCTAAATTGTTATATACAGCATAATCTACATGGAGAACATATGTGACTGTTCAGGTCAGGACACCTTTAAAATGGACCGCCAAATTTTATTTATTACAACACTATTGCTTTGTATATTATTGCTAAATTCATATTGAACCCTATGGTGATCAGTGTCCGGTACATGTTTTGTTGCCATAATAGAAAATGTCCAAGTAGAGCCATAAGGAAAATTTAATTCCAGAAAAAGAAAAACAATATTTAAAGAGAACTTTCTAAAACTTTGACCGACTCCAGACTTTTCATCCTTTTATAGTTGTTGCTGAATTCCTGTAAAAAACAAAACAGTAAGAAAATCACTTTATACTATAAATACTTATCGGATTTCAAACCAATAATAGATCTATAAGAATAGAAATATTTGAAAATGCATTGCCTTATTTTCAATGGATTTACTCCAAAGGTCATTATGTATCAATGTGACTTAAAGAAAACCTACCATTTTGATTTGATGTATTATGAACCAAACATACTTTGAGAATGCTGTAGCTACACTGATGCAGGATCATATCTTGTTTAATCCCTGAGCTGAGTGGTTTTGCTGAAAAAAGAATTATATAATTTAGGACCTTGGTAAAGAGGGATGCTTACATAAACATCACACACAGAGCTTCCTGAAAACCGCAGACAGGACTAATCATCCTGAGGTGAATCACTTATACCCAGCAGCTGGTGGATGGAGCAGCAGTTGATTACCCAGCGATTACACCTCTCTCGAGCATAACTTATTTGAGAAGAAAAGCACTGAGCCCCAGCACAGAGTGACAGAACTTCATTATCATAATTTTATAATTTTTTTTCAGCAAAACCACTCACCTTAGGGATTAAACAAGATATGTGTCTGCATCAGTGTAACCAGAGCACGCTAAAGATATGTTTGGTTCATAATGTATCAAATCAAATGGTAGGTTTACTTTAAGCCATTAAGACGTCAACTAATGTTCCTTGTGGTTACTATAAAAGCTTTCCAATTTTCAGTGTGGCGAAGTCAAGAAACAAATATCCTTAAAGTCTTAAAGTTTATTGAAATAGTGAAATATAGCTAACCCAAGTTTAATAAAGTTTTATAAAAGCTGGCAGATATCACAGACTTATAGAAGACAGTGTTTTACATATCATTGTGCCATATACTAAGAAAATGGCGGTGTAAACACAGTTGATTGTTAGCCATGAGTCACTGGGAAAAGGCTTTGTGACTAATTGTTTGAGAAATCTGATTCCTGTTTTGCTTCATTCTTCTGCACTGGAATGTGGGCCTAGTTAACTATTCTAACAGATGTACAGGTAGCACACACATAGATGTCCTGCCACTGTATATCTACCCAAAAGTCAAAAAGCTTTCATACAATAAGTCATATTGTTGCACCTTTCTGCTATAGGAATTTATACTTGCTGATGGAGAATAATGTTGTATTTGTACTAAATATCACAGTGTTGTAATGAAAGGTATCATGACCGAGGGGGTGACAACCTAAGAATAAGGCCCTTTAAACTGCCTGGGAAATTTTATCGTAGAATAGGGGCAGGGAGCAATAGAGTTATCTTAAAGAGCAAAAATCTAGATATGTCTGTTCACCCAAACTGAAGAAGCAGTGAAAGGAAAGTCACTGACTGTATATTTGCCTAATATATTAATGGTGTGTTCACATTTTGCATGTTTTGTGGAGTTCAGGCACATTGGATATCATGTAATATATATTTTACATGTAACTAGAGCAAAGAAGTATGCAACAAAAGTGAAAAACACTTATGTCACATGTTTTTTTCTTAGCTTCCTTGCTATAGTGCAATAGCAGGTACAGTACATACAATGAGCACATGCATTCCTTTGTCAAGTAAACACATACAGGTCGTATTACAGACAACAAATACAAGTCTTGCATTATGACTTGGCTTAGTACACAGTCATTTAAAGACTCTTTTCTTTATTGTACAGTTATGTTTGCTTTCACATACAATAGTAGCACATCTGCTCCATCTGCAGAATGTATATATATATTTAAAAATTATATAAGGACATAAAAAGAAAGAAATGTACACATCTGAATGGAAACATGACTATCCACAGCCTCATATGCAGCCTGAGAATCACCATAGGAAGTAATGTAGACATTCAGTCTTAATATAAAGACTATGCAAACAGATGAGAGATTTCAGTGGTATCACAGTAGATAAGGGTGAGCAAAGGCACAGATCCATCAAGTCCAACCTATTTTCATATAGGCCCTGGCCTTCTAATGTCAAAATTCAATAGTTTTAGGGAATTGGATGTTGTGATGTGCCTAATACACCTGACACCTGCATTCTGGTGTTAGTGCCAAAGAGATCGGTCATCAGGAATTGTACATTACCACTATTTTCCTTTATTACCGATTTCTTCACCAAGATTCAGTAAATGTTTAGGTAACTGAGGTAACTGAGGTAACAAAGGTCGCAATCAGCTCTGAGCTAGTTTTTACGCATGATCAGGAGCAGCAATAGATTGCTCAAAATTTGTGACTTTTTTTTAAAATGTCACAACTTTCACAACTATATTCAGAGAACATGCAGAATATTAGACCATGACCAACTTTAGAGAGAGACTTTCTTAGGTGCAAAAAATTCAAATTAGCACATGCACCCTGAAAAGTCACAAAATAAAGAAAAAGGCAGACAAAAAAAGTTTGATACATGTGCCCCAGTGTGTCTATTAATGTACAGTAGATTTTTTAAGACAAATTAAAGACACAACTATGATGCATATCCAATAATGGTAAGGATATTAATAATACCACATGCCATGATTTAAGTACTGGGTGTAAAATACCATTAAGACATTTTCTAATTGGTCACTAATTTAATTATAGCTAATTAGCTGTACTTAATGGATGTGACTATAGTATTGGTAGCATTAAGTATTGGGCATTATCTCTGGGATGTACCTAAGTTGTAACATCAGTTACATGTGTAACTTGTCTAATAAGTGTGACATATTACATAATGCCCATATTAAAAGTTAACTATTTGCCATGACGTGTTCAAGTTTATAATATGAATGAATGCAATTTTATTTTGAACTGACTACATATGTGTGTGTGAATATACTGTGGTACAGTACATGCCGAGTCTGTGCAGAAGAAGAACATGTACTGTTGCAACCCAAAATCTTTCTGGTTTAGATAAACTATTTTGATCTCTATTTATACACTTAAAGGATATGTAGGTATAAACTTATGCTTATCTTCTCTGGTGCTCCTGGTGTCCCACACCATCTTCTGTCGCTGTTGTACCCCTGTTTGTTTACAGGGGCAGCCATCCTTCGCTCCGACAACTTCCTCCTGCCTGGCGCACCCACCCGTTCCCTATCCCAGCACCTGGAACAGCATTAGTTTCAGGTGCTGGGACAGGGGACAGGTGGGCGTACCATGAGGCCGGGAGTTAGGAAAGCATACCTGCCACTGTAAACGAACAGGTGTATGACACTGACGTTCGGAGGAGCGGGACACCAGCAGTGCCAGAGGTGGTATGTGTAAGTTTATAAAGTTCCCCCGCCAAGCCACCTATATATTTTTTAACCTACTGGGACAACCCCTTTAACTTTTCACTGTCTGAGACCTCTAGCCAGTATATGATTGTTTGCAACCAATGTATGAATACTGCCTGAATAAAAGAAATTATAAGAGACTAAATCAGTATATAGTAGCCATTCACTGTAAATAAAATAACAATAATAGTTTTAAACTCCCCTACAATAATATTGTATTACTGGCAGTAGTCACTAAAATTAACAAACCAAATAATTTGAAAATGAACACCTTCATCAGGTATTGTATTTTATGGTCAGTCATCCTGCTTGTTGCAAAATAAACTCCAAAATTTTCTGCTGAGGCTGACTGCCCAGATAATTATAGAGCATGGCCTACTGCTGCCAATGTTTGTGGCTTAGGTCGTCCTCTTTTACATCAAACCTATAATTTGCATTTTTGCAGATGAAAAAAATTAAGAATTGTTTTGTTTAAAAATTTTGTAGTTGAACTAGGCATTATCAAGTGTTACAAATGTTTTATAAAGTTATGTTATATCAGTAGCTTTGATTTGTTTTGTGCCATGATTTACATATGCTTTTCTCTGTAATTCTCAGCTTCTCAAAAAACTGTACACTGGCAACTTGGCTCCAACCAGGAAGTATGGGTCTGGGTAATGGGTGAGCATTCATCAGACAAACCGTATGATGTCATCTGTGATGAAATTATAGCAGACCGTGCACGCCAGCAAGCAGAGAAAGAAGCTTTGGAGAGAAGGTAAAAGGTTTATATAAAATAATCTAAATCACTAATATTGATTCAACAGTGTAAGAAGCCTTTAGATCATATTAGCGGTTGGATGTACAGAACACTGTTATGATGCAATGGAACATACTGTAAAGCATTCTAGTGTTATCATGTCATTACATTGTACACCTTATGTGATTCAAGAAGTCACAGAGCTGTAAAAGCAATAACTATTACATTGCATCAGCTCCAGTAATACTGTGTTGTTGTGAGTCACTCGTATAATTGTTGTTCAAACAGATGTCACAAAAATAATAATGCAAATTTATGTTCTAGGTTATGGTATAGCTAGTGTATAGTATCGTTGTGTCAGACTCTCCATCAGGAGCTGTAATTGCAAATTCCCTCATATTAGTTAAAGAAAATAGCAGCATGTAGTGCTAGTCATAGTATATAAGGCTGGAATAAGATGGAAGTCCATCAAGTCCCACCATTAAGAATTAAACAAATCTTTTTTTCATCAAAACCTGTGATATTTTTGCTCTCTTGAAAGGCATCCAGGCCACCCCTGAACATGTACATAGAGTCCTCGATAACAACTGCTCTTACAGTAAAGAAACCCTATCTACGGTAGTGGTAGAACCGTCTCTCCTCTAGATGATGTCCCCTTGTCCCGGTCACAGGTCTAGCTATAAAAAGATCTTTGGAGAGATCCTTTAACTGTCCATTCAGGTATTTATACATTTGTACATATGTACAGGTGCTCGATCAGCTGTCTTTTATCTAAACTGAATAATCCCAAAATTTGTAATCTGTCATTTTATTCTGGTCCCCCCATTCCCCTAATAATCTTGGTTGCTCTCCTCTGCACCCGTTCCAGTTGTACCCTGTCCTTTTTATACACTGGTGCCCAAAACTGTACACAATATCCCATGATATCCTTCACACAAAGGCAACAGATACAGCTACAGAACCCTGATGAAACCCATTTGCAGTCAAAGGAGGCAAAATACCAAAACACTGTTGTGTAACATTAGCAACAATTCTATCAATGTTTTTAAGAAGTTCCACAACTAAGACTATAATAAATAATGTGCCTAATAACACATGCTGACATTGTGACTGGCGCAGTTAGATGCCTGCCAAATAAACATTTCTTCTCTGTATTCCCTACAATGCTAAACAGCAAGAGTACGTACAGATAGACTGGTTTCCAGGGATACACTGCATCTTCAGTTTTCCAAGTTTGTTTTGCAGACAGGGCCTGAAGTATCATCAAGGGACTTTTTAAACTTCTTTTAAACTGTAGGTTCTGTCTCTTTAGCCCCCTCTTTCTCCTGTTTTATGCTGCCTCTAGCTGACCGGCTGGAAGGAGGACACACTTCAAACAGCTATAACTTGCAACTTTTAAGCAGAATCGGCTACATCTTCTGATCCGTGGCACCTAGAAAACACGGTTCTGGTGAATTTTTAAAATGAGAATCTTTTCTATAATGTTAGCATTAGTTTATAGCTGCCACAGAACTGGAGATATCAACAGTTAAATGTACAGTCAGGAGTGCAATGAAAGTGCAACAACTACAAAATATTGGGCTAGTTTGCTACTTGAATATCAACAGACCCAATGCTTTTTCTCCAGACACATATGCCACTGACTGGTATCTGGTTATTCCCCATTTAACCGTTTAAGGACCAGGCACTTTCCTGTTTTTTCATGTCCATTTTTCACTTCCCACCTTCAAAAATCTATAACATTTTTATTTTTACACGTAAATAGCTGTGTGATGACTTGCACTTCATTTGCGTAACAAATTGCACTTCATAGTGATGGTATTAAATATTCCATGCCATTTACTGGGAAGTGGGAAAAAAATCCAAATACAGTGAAAATGGTGAAAAAAAGCATTCGCGCCGTTTTCTTGTGGGCTTGGATATTACGTCTTTCACTGAGCGCCCCAAATGACATGTCTACTTTATTCTTTGGGTCGGTACGATTAAAGGGATACCAAATTTGTATAGGTTTTATAATGGTTTCATACATTTACAAAAATTAAAATCTCCTGTACAAAAATTATTTTTTTGATTTTGCCAACTTCTGGCGCTAATAACTTTTTTATACTTTGGTGTACGGAGCTGTGGGTGGTGTCATTTTTTGTGACATTTGCTAATATTTTCAATGATATCATTTTTAGGACTGTATGACCTTTTGATCACTTTTTATAGATTTTTTTATATTTTTCAAAATGGCAAAAAAGTGTCATTTTCAACTTTGGACGCTATTTTCCGTTACGGGGTTAAACACATTGAAAAAACATTAATATATTTTGATAGATCAGGCATTTTCGGACGCGTCGATACCTAATGTGTTTATGATTTTTACTGTTTATTTATATATATGTCAGTTCTAGGGTGATTTGAATTTTTAGGTTTTTTATTATAATTTTTTTTTTAACTTTTTTATTTTTACTATTTTTCAGACTTCCTAGGGTACTTTAACCCTAGGTTGTCTGATAGATCCTATCATATACTGCCATATTACAGTAAGGCAGTATATGGGGATTTTCCTCCTCATTCATTACAATGTGCTATCAATGAAGGGGTTAAATTCCGAAGACCCGAGGCTACCATGGGGACGGATCGCCGCTCCCCGATGACGTCATGGGGAGTGACAATCCCAGGCAAGATGGCTATCTTTTTGAGGCTGCCGGCAGCTTTGCTGGCAGCCATCGCTGTGCAATATGCAGCAAAGACTTACCAGCTATAAAGAGGGCTCAGCCCGTGTATGTGCCCAACAACTGTCTAAGGCTACATGCACACTGCCATGTGCCCGCTGCACCGTAGCACGGTGGGCACGCGGCAGCGCGGGGAGAGGAGGAGGAGGTGAGCGCCGCTCGCCCCCGCCCCCTCTCCATAGGAACATATTGGCCACGGCGCCGTAATACGGGAAAAGATAGGACACCGTACTGCTCCCGTACCATGCCGTGAGCCCATAGAAGTGTATGGGGGACGTATATCGTATATGCATCATAGTGTTTGTCATTTTACTGGACAAAAATGTGCAGCATGCTAATCTATTTTATTTAACGTTATTGGAGGAAACTGAATTAAAGGAAACCTAGTAGATAAGTAGGAAGCAGGTCTGATGGTAGATCTGATGGTAGATTCTAACTTACTGCCTCTGCCGCAATCTGTAATATTACTAAACTAAAGTTTTTAACAAGTTTGGTTAGGTTTCAGGATTATTAAATGACAGATTATGGCAGAGGCAGGAAGGAGGGAATCTACCTTCAGATTTTCTGATTATAGATTCCTCATGCTAGGTTTCCTTTGAAGGACTTCTACCACTAGGATCAAGGATTATAAACAAAGCCCACTGACATACTGATGTTGGCCCCCTCTGTCAGGATCTGCTCTTCTTTTAGCTGCGTATGCCTTGGTTTTTACAAAAACAATGCTTTTAAAATTTTGTAGATGAGCCTGAGGGGCTCTGAGCTCCATAAGTTTTAATGGAGCCAGGAGCCCCTCAGGCTCATTTGCATAGTTTTTAAAGTCTTTTTTTCTTAAGGACAAAGGCAAAGAAAGTTTAAAGAACAGCAGATCCTTCTCAAGGTGGGCACACACCAGTATGTCAGTGTGCTTGGTTTACAATCAATCCTGGTGGTAGATGTCCTTTAAAGATTCCTAATAGAACCTGCAATGCAGATGTGAACACACCCTCCGGCATATGGACACCTTAAAGTGATTTTCCTTCCTGATGCGTGCTGTACTATTAGCTGCCAGGCACACTTAAATTCGGTGGCGCATGCGCACTGCCATCTTGTTTTTGATTGTCACTCATGTATGGCGGAGACTGGTTGCTATGCTATTCAACCTGTACCTGGTGGACTGCCATACTGTATTGTATGATAAAAGTGATTAGACCCTCAAGCCAAGGGTTAAAGTACCCTTGGGGGTCTTAAAAATAGTGAAAGAAAAATTAAGTTAAAAAAAAATGTATAAATCAACCCCCCCCCCCCCTTACCCTAGAACTACTATAAAAATGAGCAAAAAAATAATCATAAACATGTCAGGTATCCCTGTGTCCCAAAATTTTGTACCGCTGTGATTGTACAAACCTAAGGAATAAAAAAGGTGAGATTTGGAAAGAAAAGTGAAAAGCATAAATACAGAGACCCAAACAAAATTGTGCAAATGCATTTTTTTCGCCAATTTCACCACATTTAGTTTTTTTTCCAAATTACCAGAACACAACATGAAATTTTTTAATACCGTCACTGGAAAGTGCAATTTGATTATGAGATTTGATGCAATGTGACACCTGCACCTCCTGTTGAACAGATAAAGCCGCTTGCAGCATCCACTGCCTGCATGGCTCGTACATGGTGGATGGAGCTATCTGACAACTGCATAATGGACACTGTTGGCGGCTCTGGTAACCTGGTGTCATACCCCTACCAATCTCATAGGATTGCGCCTGATCCAGCACACATGTTCTCTATCTGGAATAAAACAACTTTTAATCATAGACATTGACGCATTTTTCAGCTGTCACATTTACAACATTCACAATTTGTATTCTATGGCTCCATCAATTGACCTTTAAACAATTTATGTTTTTTGGGCCATTATAAACAATACAAGCTAAGCGTCTAAGAACTGCATGTATATTAACTTATGTCTGGCAGCCCTGTAGTAAGTGGTTAAATAAGGCTAGGCCCTTTATCTTTGCTCAATTATTGGTTTAAGTCTGACTAGAAAGCGCTGTACTTATGTGACTCAACCATGACTGCTGTGCTTTATTATTTTGTGACCAAAGGTTGAATGACTCCAATAGCCTTCTTAGGTTTGGTTTGCAAAAGTTATTATATCAAAGTAAACTTTGTATAATATTTACAAAGCAAACAGAACAGCAAAAGTAATCTCAATGCTCAAAGTATGTGGAATAAAAAATTCTACTAATATTTATGGTATATGTATGGTAATTTGAGTTTACTTTTTATTTTGGAATATCATACTAAATGACAGCTCAATAAAAATATATTAAAAATCACTACATTAGCAAAGTGAGTTGTATGCTTCATCAACACTCAACACTATTAGACCTATTTGAAGCATAGGAAATGAAGGCGTGTGGCCGACCATTATGTGCTATATAGCTTCTACTAGAGCAGATAATTGCTTCTACAGCATGTCACCGCAAATGCTAAGAAGTGTTCTCTTTTATATAAAGGGTGGGGGGAACTTGCTGGATTCTAGTTAAAATTACTCTGTTTTGACTCTTAATAAATGTTCAGATGTGCAACAAAGCTACTAAGATTGAAATCTCTGACTGTCATGAGTACAGGCGGTCCCCTGCTTAAGGACACCCAACTTACAGACAACCCCTAGTTAAAGACGGACCCCTGTGTCCACTGTGACCTCTCTGGATGCTTTACTTTAGTCCCAGACTGCAATGATCAGCTGTAAGGTGTCTGTAATTAAGCTTTAGGATAATCCTTGGTCCCATCACAGGAAAAAATGTGGAAACTCCAATTGTCACTGTCCAAAAATACAGTTTCAACTTACATACAAATTCAACTTAAGAACAAACCTATGAAACCTATCTTGTATTTAACCAGGGTTCATTATACATGTTAATACCTGATATGTATTAGTGCTTATGTACAGCTTTTTGTTCCACAGGAAAGTTCAAGAGGCAGAATTATCCAAACACACACAAAGTGAAGCAGTAGAATCATGGAGGCAAAATGCTGAAAACAAGAAACCTACCAAAGAAGAAAACTCAACAGTGGAGCAAACCAGAATAAATAATGAAAATCAGGTAAAGAATAAGCATGTTTCAGCCAGGCTGCGGTGAACCAGACGTGACACACAGCACAATCCTCTGTTGATGGTTTTAGGTTAAAAAATCCAAATCTCACAATTTTTCTTGATACAAAATGTACCTCTAATTCTGATTTGTACAGTTCATAAAGTTAATTATATATTCAGTAAAAAGCATGATACCAACCAACGGTATGTGCAATGCATTATGATGCTTGATGACGAGATCCATTACTCTCTTGGCAAACCCAAAATAAATAATTATTACAGTCAAATACTTTATATAGGCCAGGTTCTCCTTTTCCTCTTGTCTGATGAAATATCAGATGCAGTAGAGTGCTGGAAGGAATTGTGAAGCCGTTGTGTCCTATTGAACTCAAGACACCTTTGGTGTACATACTCAAATTCTCTAATACCTGTCTTCCTTTTTGGCAAAAATCATGTCTCACAAAGAGACATAAAAACAGACATTTTGTAAAAAGCAACCTGGATTTTGCTGAAGTCATGTCGGGTTGCAATTCTTATGGGGAATTCTTGATAAAAAATAAAAGCACGGTATATGTTTCTGTATTGTCTTCTGGTGTGATCTGAAACATACACAGGTATTTATTTATTATCAGCGACCTACCGTATTTAGTGTAAATGGCACATAAACCCAAATTGCAATGTGATGAACATATACACAATAAATACACTGGGTATTCTACTCTCTGCTGTAGCGACATTAGTCATGACCAGCAGTAGTTATCAACCAACCTCAATGGTCCTAAAAATCAATGAAAAATGTACACAAGAATGCAATCCGAGATGTATATGCCCCACTTGTGTTTATTCTGTGTCTATATTTTCGTGGTAAAAGGAGAAACTAAGGTCCTAGCTGATGTTTCCTGTCTTGAAAGGGTTGCCTTGCCTTTGATATAAAAATTTTTCTTGATATTTATTTTTTATTATTATTTATTTATTTTTGTTGTGTAATTTGTATACCACATATGCTGTATTGTATAGTGAAATACTTTAAACATGCAATAAGGTGAAGTGATATTCTCATGTCTATATTAACTTAAATGTTAGTGTTTAAATCTGAAATAACATCTAAATTAAACTATTTACTCTCCTGTACATCAGATTGTGTGATATCATTGTATAAACTACTTGCACATGATTATTCATAATTAAAGGGGTTGTCTTGCGCCACCTTCCGTCGGTGTTGCACGCCTGGCGCACTCAACTGTTAGCATATCCCAGCACCATATACAGCATTAATTTCAATGTGTATCAGGTGGGTGGGTGCGTCAGGCGTGCAGAGGTTATTGAAGCGGAGGGTACTGCACCGACGGACGGTGGCGTGGGACACCAGAAGCTTCAAGATATTTAATTTATTTTTGTAAATCCCTCTAACCCAAGGCCACTGATATATTTTTTAACATTTTCGGACAACCCTGTTAATTGCATCCATTGTTCTGTTTTCACTTTTTTTTATTGTTTTGGACAAATACGAAATATTACACATACAATTGAAAGTTTCAATTTCGGTATACAGTTACAACTTCTATATTGGTAGCACAACACCAATTCCACACATAGGCTGTATGCTTTTTCTGCTATCTTGTCTCTCAAGGCCGAGCAAGGAGGGATTAACTTTACATCATCTCATGTGTTATCCCAGCATGAATTGGAGGAGGGTTGCCAGGTGTTGCTTTGCATCGTACAGGTGCATCCATTGATTTTTGGTGACCGTGCTCAAAAAAGATACAGGAATGCCTGCAAATCACTGTAGAATGATTGAAAATAATAGCATTAATGTTACAACTTTGCTTAAGGGAATCTGTCACCACAATTTACCCAATGTAATTTCTACGTTACATAGAGCTATGGCCATACTTGCCACATATACCTTTGTTTTTTACTTGCAGCTCCTTCCATACCAAAAGATAACTATAGAAATATGCAAATAAAGCTGAAGTGCATTGGGAGTAAATCATAGAGGTCCTCAGGGTTCTGCGTCACAGCAGTAACAATGCCCCTACATACACTGCTTCACAGCAGTTATATTAGCCCTAGAAAACATAGGATAACCAAATACTCATAATTAGCCGGAGTCGCAAGTCTTCATAACTGCTCTGCATTATAGACTTCTGGCATTGGCTCATCCTGCAAGCATCCAGTATAGTTGGCAATCAATGAAGCACCTTCATGGCTTTAACCCCTTCCCAACGCGTGCCATACTAGTACGGCGCGCGCCAGGTCCCAGTGCATGGAGACTGCTCGCGGGCCGACACCTCTCCATAGCCAGTAAGTCTTTGCTGCATATTGCAACAAAGGCTTACCACTAGCACCGATAGCGGGTGTTTTCCCGTCAAAAAGATGGTGACATCATCGGGGAGCGGCGATCCGTCGCCACGACAGTGTCAGGTCTTCCGAAGACCCAAGGCTGACTCGTTTTAACCCATTCATTACAAAGTCCTATCAGCACATTGTAATGAATGAGGAGGAAAAACCCATATTCTGCCATACTTTAGTATGGAAGTATATGATAGGATCAATCAGACAACCTAGGGTTAAAGTTCCCTAGGTAGTCTGAAAGATAGTAAAAGTAAAAATTAAAAAAAGTTTTTAAAAAATTATAAAATAACCTAAAAATTCAAATCACCCCCTTTCCCTAGAACTGATTATAAATATAAATAAACAGTAAAAATCATAAACACATTAGGTATCGCCGCGTCCGAAAATGCCCGATCTATCAAAATATAAAATGGTTTTTCATTTAACTCTGTAACAGAAAATAGCGCCCAAAGTCAAAAATGGCACTTTTTTGCCATTTTGAAAAATATAAAAAAAAATCAATAAAAAGTTATCAAAAGGTTGCATAGTCTTAAAAATGATGGCAATGAAAACGCCATCAAAAGTCACAAAAAATGACACCACCCACAGTTCTGTACACCAAAATATGAAAAAATTATTAGCGCCAGAAGATGGCAAAATCCCAAAAAATATTTTTGTACAGGAAGTTTTAATTTTTGTAAATGTATGAAAACATTATAAAACCTATACAAATTTTGTATCCTTGTAATCGTACCAACCCAAAGAATAAAGAAGACATGTCATTTTGGGAACACAGTGAAAGCTGTAAAATCCAAGCCCACAAGAAAACGGCGCAAATGTGTTTTTTCACCATTTTCACTGCATCTGGAATTTTTTTCCCGCTTCCCAGTACACGGCATGGAATATTAAATACCATCACTATGAATTGCAATTTGCTCTGCAGAAAACAAGCCTTCACAGAGCTCTGTACATGTAAAAATAAAAAAGTCATAGACTTTTGATGGTGGGAAGTGAAAAATGGAAACGGAAAAACAAAAAAGGGCCAGGTCGTAAAGGGGTTAAGGAAAAGCCAATGGTATAGGTCAGCAATACAAGGCAACTAATTCATATTTGCAGTCCCCTGTCCTGACGATTGCAGGCAGGCCTGGAAGATGAACTCCTACTATCAGACTTTTATTACCATCCTTTATGGGGAAATTAATACTTATAAGTAGGGAGTGTGCCCGCTCTTTTACTCCTTGGCACAAGTCTGTATTTCAAAACCTGGATGTACAGATTGCTGCTTTTGCTCTGCAGTTAAAACCCTGGCACTGTTTTGCGGCACATTGATGGTAGTCACAGCATTCGGTGGCATTATAAAGTTCTCTAGGGTCTCATACACACAACCATTTTTTTAAACATAAAAATTGCCATTGCAAGGTTTTTTGGCATCAGCACCCCCATGAACCAGACCACAACCTAACAAAAGTGGCCCTTATGGTGTAGGGAAATAAATAGAAATAATTTCTTTTAAAAAAAAAACACTGATTATATTGGCCAAAAGTTATAGGAATGAAAAAAGCTATATAATTTACTGTAATTGTAGTCACATATATAATTATGGTAAAATGGTGTCACTTTGTCCCATTTCAAAAATGAAAAATTAGTGGGATTGGAAAAATGATCCAAAACGCTCAAAATAGGCTGGTCCTGAAGGAATTATGGAACAAGAAGGTACTTAGGGACTTCGTTCACCAGAAGAACAGAGTTGAGCTCTATTTTCTGTGACTGTCTTTATATGCTCTGCTACTTTATATAAGAGAATTTAAAATTAAGACAGGAAAAGAATAATGCAGGTTGTGTACAAACTGTGTAAACTGTAAAATGTCCTCATGTCACTGGAAATCCCCGATTGTTAACTTCTGGGACACATGAGGAAATGCTCACAGGACTGCTAGGTAAACATTTATTTTCAGTGATTCACAAGTTGATTTCACTCAGTGGAGCCAAGTTCAGCAGGGCACCAGGAGTTATGACGTCTGCAGCTTACAAAGAGGAATCCAAGCACTAATTCACATTGTGTAACAAAAATGTGGCTTACCTAGTCAGTGACTTAGAAATGACTACTTCTTAGGAAGTTTGTACCCTTTGTTTTCCTTCTCTTGGGAAGTTTACATTGAATCTTATATTCCTAATATTATGAAAAGGTTTTTTATGACTGTTTAAATCCCACAATTCTGGTATACAGGACTAGTTATATAGTAGTATAGCTATATGGGATCTAAGACCTTCTGAAGGCCATTACCCTCCACAATCATACTCCCTTCAACAATCCAAGGGCGCAGATGCACTGCAATGGAAGCTGGGGCTCTACTGCAGGCCCCCAGAGCTGTTAGCCCTAATATACTGGCTGTCGGTTGTATGCTGGATGCCAAAATACACTGTAGTACCATCGTATAGCTGGGTATTGAAGTTGTGATCAAGCTATTGCAACTTCTAGTCCCTGAAACAAAAGAAAAAGTAAAAGAAAAAGTTAAACATCTAGATGCATAAGGTGCAAATAATCCAGCTCCACGGACACTCCGGTTGTAGGTAAAAATGTGATATATTCTTTATTGAAGTACAAAAAGAGATATACAACCAAAACACACACAGAGCCATGGCTTATGGTCTACGCGTTTCGGAAAACTCCTTAATCATGACCAAACATCTAGATGGTTACAGCACAAGGGGCCCTATCTTGGCAGATATAATGTTTTGCATCAAGAGATATATTTGTCTTGAATATGTGGAAGAACTAGTGCATAAAAGAAACTTTTCAGGAAATGGGGTACAATGGTCTTGCCTTTATTCACTAGTGAGGAAATTAGGGACATGGTAACCCCCTTTAAACAAACTACATGGGACTTAGCTATCTGGTACTTTTAGTTTACTCAGTCTACCTGCTTGTCTGCCTCTGATACAAAATATGACACACATTAGTGAAGCTCTTGGAGCATTGGATGAGTGGAGGGGTTCTTTTTCTCTTACATTGTTTGTTTATGTACAATTTTCTGAATCCACTTGTATATTAGGAGGATCATCTCTCCTAAAGATGATATTGTCATGACTTTGTACCATGGAAACCAAGGAGGATGATAATGTGGGTGTTTCTTTGGTTGAAAAATAGGTACAAAATAAAAATCTATGTTGAAAATAAAAACCTTTTTAAGAATGTTAAATAATACAATAAATCCCTATTAATAAAAATGACTAAAATCACCCCCATATTTGGTATCATTGAGTTCACAACTCTATGATCTATATTCCATTATTTTAGCTGCTGAGTGAGTGCAAAATAAATCCAAAACATATTGCACATCAATAAGTCACACATACCCCCAAATGGTATCAATGAAAATTATAGCTCATCATATATAAGAATGCTTCAGTGGAAACATAAAAAGGTATGACTTTAAGACAATGGTGATGCAAATTTTAAGAATAGTGTTTTCCTTGTATAATACTAGCCAAGCAAGACATATATACATATTAAAAAATGTACAGGCAGTCCCCGGGTTACGTACAAGATAGGGCCCGGAGGTTTGTTCTTAAGTTGAATTTGTATGTAAGTCGAAACTGTATATTTTATAATTGTAGATCCAGACAAAAAATTTTTTGGCCCCAGTGACAATTGGAGTTTAAACATTGTTTGCTGTAATTACCAAGGATTATCAATAAAGCTTCATTACAGACACCTTACAGCTGATCATTGCAGCCAGGACTATAGTTAAGCATTCAGAAAGCTTCACCAGAGGTCAGAGGGCTCTGTCTGTAACTATGGGTTGTCTGTAAGTCGGGTGTCCTTAAGTAGGGGACCGCCTGTATTGCCAAATTATCCTGACCTGCAGATTAAAGGTAACATGTTATTTATGCCATAGGGTAAAAATCACAAAATTAATGCCAAAACGTGAATGCCAAAATTAGTGTGGTTTCTTTCATCTGCACCAGAAAGGAGTAAAAACAAAAAACAAAAATGCGGCAGCTTCCTGAACACCAAATATGGTTGTTTTTTCAGATTGTTATATTACTGGTATAACAATAATATGGAGCATTATTGCAAAGTTCTATTGTGAATACAGAACAATAATTGTATTTAGTTACATGCTGTGTTCTATATATGTCACATAAGACAAAATCTTGAGTTATAGCTATTTTTTTTTACTAATGATTCAATGATAGCTCCTGGACTGTTGTAATAATGATTGTGGAAATCTTATTTTTGTTATCCTTTTAAAATAAACTTCTAAAATCATGTTAATGAGTCAAAGGGGCTCTTGGGGGTGTTACCAGAGCCCCGCCGCTCTGTAGCTTCACAGGCTGTTACACTGTGCAAGGAGCACTCCCCCCGCACACCCGAGGGGGGTGGTGAGACAGTGTAACAGCCTGAAAAGCCAGAGCAGACAGAGGCTCTGTTAGCAACCCCATAGCTCCTAATGAGCCTAAAGACTATCACAGCCACAAAGGCTGTATTTAACTGTCAATGTAAGGACAGTTACATCACTAGGAAAACATTCTGCACATCAGTAGCAGCCAATCACTGGCAAATAAAAGAAAAAAATAGATATATAAACTTAGGAATTACAAGTTATATGGAATATTTTTTCCAAAAAATTATATATATATATATATATATATATATATACACATATACACTCAACGGCCACTTTATTAGGTACACCATGCTAGTAACGGGTTGGACCCCCTTTTGCCTTCAGAACTGCCTCAATTCTTCGTGGCTTAGATTCAACAAGGTGCTGGAAGCATTCCTCAGAGATTTTGGTCCATATTGACATGATGGCATCACACAGTTGCCGCAGATTTGTCGTCTGCACATCCATGATGCGAATCTCCCGTTCCACCACATCCCAAAGATGCTCTATTGGATTGAGATCTGGTGACTGTGGAGGCCATTTGTGTACAGTGAACTCATTGTCATGTTCAAGAATCCAGTCTGAGATGATTCCAGCTTTATGACATTATCCTGCTGAAAGTAGCCATCAGATGTTGGGTACATTGTGGTCATAAAGGGATGGACATGGTCAGCAACAATACTCAGGTAGGCTGTGGCGTTGCAACGATGCTCAATTGGTACCAAGGGGCCCAAAGAGTGCCAAGAAAATATTCCCCATGACACCACCACCACCAGCCTGAACCGTTGATACAAGGCAGGATGGATCCATGCTTTCATGTTGTTGACGCCAAATTCTGACCCTACCATCCAAATGTCGCAGCAGAAATCGAGACTCATCAGACCAGGCAACGTTTTTCCAATCTTCTACTGTCCAATTTCGATGAGCTTGTGCAAATTGTAGCCTCAGTTTCCTGTTCTTAGCTGAAAGGAGTGGCACCCGGTGTGGTCTTCTGCTGCTGTAGCCCATCTGCCCCAAAGTTCGACCTACTGTGCATTCAGAGATGCTCTTCTGCCTACCTTAGTTGTAACGGGTAGCGATTTGAGTCACTGTTGCCTTTCTTTCAGCTCGAACCAGTCTGCCCATTCTCCTCTGACCTCTGGCATCAACAAGGCATTTCCGCCCACAGAACTGCCGCTCACTGGATGTTTTTTCTTTTTCGGACCATTCTCTGTAAACCCTAGGGATGGTTGTGCGTGAAAATCCCAGTAGATCAGCAGTTTCTGAAATACTCAGACCAGCCCTTCTGGCACCAACAACCATGCCATGTTCAAAGGCACTCAAATCACCTTTCTTCCCCATACTGATGCTCAGTTTGAACTGCAGGAGATTTTCTTGACCATGTCTACATGCCTAAATGCACTGAGTTGCCGCCATGTGATTGGCTGATTAGAAATTAATTGCTAACGAGCAGTTGGACAGGTGTACCTAATAAAGTGGCCGGTGAGTATATATATATATATATATATATATATATATATCAGCAATTAATTTCTAATCAGCCAATCACATGGCGGCAACTGCATTTAGGCATGTAGACATGGTCAAGACAATCTCCTGCAGTTCAAACCGAGCATCAGTATGGGGAAGAAAGGTGATTTGAGTGCCTTTGAACGTGGCATGGTTGTTGGTGCCAGAAGGGCTGGTCTGAGTATTTCAGAAACTGCTGATCTACTGGGATTTTCACGCACAACCATCTCTAGGGTTTACAGAGAATGGTCCGAAAAAGAAAAAACATCCAGTGAGCGGCAGGTCTGTGGGCGGAAATGCCTTGTTGATGCCAGAGGTCAGAGGAGAATGGGCAGACTGGTTTGAGCTGATAGAAAGGCAACAGTGACTCAAATCGCCACCCGTTACAACCAAGGTAGGCAGAAGAGCATCTCTGAACGTACAGTACGTCGAACTTTGAGGCAGATGGGCTACAGCAGCAGAAGACTACACCGGGTGCCACTCCTTTTAGCTAAGAACAGGAAACTGAGGCTACAATTTGCACAAGCTCATCGAAATTGGACAGTAGAAGATTGGAAAATGTTGCTGGTCTGATGAGTCTCGATTTCTGCTGCGATATTCGGATGGTAGGGTCAGAATTTGGCGTCAACAACATGAAAGCATGGATCCATCCTGCCTTGTATCAACGGTTCAGGCTGGTGGTGGTGGTGTCATGGTGTGGGGAATATTTTCTTGGCACTCTTTGGGCCCCTTGGTACCAATTGAGCATCGTTGCAACGCCACAGCCTACCTGAGTATTGTTGCTGACCATGTCCATCCCTTTATGACCACAATGTACCCAACATCTGATGGCTACTTTCAGCAGGATAATGCGCCATGTCATAAAGCTGGAATCCTCTCAGACTGGTTTCTTGAACATGACAATGAGTTCACTGTACTCAAATGGCCTCCACAGTCACCAGATCTCAATCCAATAGAGCATCTTTGGGATGTGGTGTAACGGGAGATTCGCATCATGGATGTGCAGCCGACAAATCTGCGGCAACTGTGTGATGCCATCATGTCAATGTGGACCAAAATCTCTGAGGAATGCTTCCAGCACCTTGTTGAATCTATGCCACGAAGAATTGAGGCAGTTCTGAAGGCAAAAGTGGGTCCAACCCGTTACTAGCATGGTGTACCTAATAAAGTGGCCGGTGAGTGTATATATATATATATATATATATATATATATATATATATATATAATTAAATGTTTTATGGATTCTTTCGTGGAGTCAGGTACGCTATTAATTCAGCTGTTTTATTTTTATAACTCTGGGTTGCTTTGTCTGGTCTTGCTCAGTGGTTGTGGGGTGCTATTTTGCATGTGTTCGGTGTGGTGATGAATACCAAGGTATCTCATTTGATTAAATTCCTAGTTCATCACAGAAACACCAAAAACCAGAACTATTCAAGATATACTGCAGGCATCTACTGCAAGGCATTCTAAAAACTGCGAGGTGCAGCAGGTAAGACCGTTTTCACTGTCAAACTTACAGTAACACTGGTCTTATCAAAGTATTATGTCTATTGAATGTAATTAGCAATATGCCATAGTGTGGAAAGTACGTGGCTAACACAGCATGTGATTTACAATTGAGTTGGTTTTCTCTCAATTAGTTTGGCCATAAATTTGTACCAGCTTTTGCAAGTTTGGACCAATGAACCTTTTTTCGTTTACAAATATATGCAAAATATTGAACAAAGTACTAAACTGGACTTTAAAGTGCACTTGTCACCTGGAATGTAATTTTTAGCTGGTGACAGCTGGCTGATGATTTAAATAATTTTTAGTACTTTATATAAGTTTAATTTACATTACCTGGCTCCCTGCCAGCAGCATTTGGTGTCCTGGGGGAGGTGCTGCTGCAGGCTGTTTCTGTGTCTCCCCATGCTTCCTCTCCTCCACAGCATACCCCTCCCCTGCCGACTTAATACACATTACAGGAAGTGGTGAGGGAGCTGCATGAGTGGGGAGGAGAGGAGATTGACACAGGCACATACAGGCTGCATCTGCCCCCTCCCTGGGGACTTACAACATGCTACTGGCAGGGAGACAATTTTAAAATCAGCATAACATAGGTTATTGGAACCTGTCACCAGCTAAAAATTATATTCCTAGTGACAAGTTCCACATTAAGATGGAAGGAGTTTCATATGTATTTATTAAGTACATTATCAGTGGTATTTGTATCCATACCTTCCAACATATGTTGTATTGCTAGAACAGGGCATATTTTCCTAGAAAATAAGGGAAATAAAAACTATATTATTGAAAACTATGATATGACAGAAATTATATACATTATCTTGCACGTAAGCGTCCTGACTCTGCATGTCAATAAATGAGATGCTATGGGTCATGGAAATGGCAGTATTGAGATATGACTAATGTTGTTTGGATAGGTTAGCACAATGTTCAGTTGTTCATGTACATTAATTTTGTTATTAATTGATATCTTTTAGTTGTGATGTCATTCAAAACTATTTATATAATCATATAATATTAACACTGACCAACTCATACATATATATGACTATATGACTATAATTATGTACATTTACTTCTGTGGAGTCTAATATTTCCCCTACCTCTATTTCAGGATCGATCAAAGACTCAAGAAAAAGAAATTCAGAAATTAGAAGAAAGGACTCAAGAAATTTACATGAACTGGAAAGAAGCTCAAGAGATCAAGCAAAAACTGGAAAAGGAAGACCCAGAATGGCAGGAAACTTGTATGATGTCCTTTTATTCTCAAGTATAATTTTTAAAGGGAAGCTACCACCACATAGCTACCGATAAGGGTAGATCAGCACATCAGGATGTGAGAATAGCCCTTTTAAGGGTTAATCCTCACGCCCCCACAATCTTTTGCTAACTTTTATTTGGCAAATATGTGCATTTTCTAAAGCGGCTACTGAGGCGTGGAGTAGCCAGAGCTGGGGCTACACGACACGGCTACTCCAAGTTGCTGTGGCCTCTTTGTTCCTCCTACCAAAATCTTTTGGCGCACAGCTCCTCATAGCTGTGCGCCCTCGTCCGAGAATCCTGCCGTCTGGGCATGCACAAATTTTCTAAAGAGTCTACTGGGGCGTGGAGTAGCCGCACCATGTAGCCTCAGGTTCGGCTACTCCACGCCCCGGTAGCCGCTTTAGAAAATTTTTATATTTGCCAAATAAAAGTTAGCAAAAGATTGTGGGGACATGAGGATTAGCCCTTAAAAGGGCTTTCCTCGCGTCCTATAGATGTACCTTCCAACTTATCTACCTTTATAGGTAGATATGTGGTGGTAGGTTCCCATTAATGTATAAAAAGGATTTTATGAAAAAATATAATGTCCCCTAGGTAACAGCTAAGTGCTCCACAATGTGGCCCATAAATATACAAATAATACACTATATATTACTGTATACTTCCCCCTCATTAATTCATAATTAACACCAGCAAATCCTAATTAATTTAGATAGCAAAGCACCCCTAGTATATATGTAGCCCCAGCACATGCCCTCCACTATATATGTAGCCCCAGGCTCTCAGCACATGCCCAGCAGTATACAGGTAGCCCCAGTAGTATATAGAGGCCCCCACACATCCCCCAGCAGTATATGTAGCACAGCCACATAAAAATTAAAAAAATCACCTGTGCACCCTGCAGCTGGCTCTGCCGTCCCAAGATGTTCTGCTCTAGGCACTGATGTAATTGCTTAGGCCATGGTCAAAAAGATGAGTCCTCTCTATGACCCCGGTGCCATCACCTAAGCAATGGCATCGGCACCTGAACTGGACAATGGCACAGGTAGCGGTAGTATCACTGCCTGCATCCAGTGATCAACCAGCTGTGCTACACTGATGACTTAAAACATTTCAAAAAGCAGATTCATTACGTTGTTCTACTAATAACTTATTGTACCAGAAAAGCCAGGAACAAGATTGAACTATGTCTGAAATCATACTTGTTATGGTAATGAGAATGACATGTATGAAATGTGAAAGCATATGACCTTACTTCAAATTTCATGAATCATGGGATGTCTCATGCAATAATTTTAGTAATTACCGATGGGTAGTTTATGTAATCCAAAATACAGTGAACATGAATGTAACATGTTTGCTCAGATTTTGTTTTCCCAAAGCATGAAAACGTACACAATTATGGTAATTGAGTTTTGTTTCTTTTTAGTGAGAAAGTCAAAAGCAGCTGATGAGAGACGACGATCAATGGCTAAGCAGGCTCGAGATGACTATAAGAGATTGTCTATGCAGGCCATCGAAAGAGGTTCAGTTGCTGAAAGGGCTAAAAATTTTGGGGGAGAAGTTAAACGACCACCCTTACCACCAAAGCCAAAACCAGCCTCAACAGTCAACAATTCTGGGATTAGCAGGTAGAAACACTTACATATATGTTCCTCCATTGTTGTTGTCGTTATTTCTTATTTACAAGGATGTTCTTTATTTTTACTTATCTATGTAGACAATTAAAAGAAAATGTGGAATACCTCACATTTTTGTTCAAAACAGCAAAAATTCCATGATAAATTTAAGCATAGGTTGCTAAGGTCTAACATAGCCTTAAATTTGTATGTGGTCCTTGAGGTCCTTTTTTTAGTAACACAGAAAGATAAGAAGATATAAGTTAAAAGGGAGTCTAACAGTTCCCACAACCACTGGTTCGCCCCAAAAAGTTCTTTATCTGGGGGCGGTTGATCATTGTTTAAATGGGAGATGCTGTGATTGGCACTGTAGAAAAAAGAGAACAGGTACACCTGCAGTGATGGCCATGTCCCTTGTGCCTCAGCTAATTTAAGAAACTAATTTAAATTAAAAAATATATTGCTCTTGGCTAAAATGGTACTAGAAAATTACAATCATCTGTTCTGGAAAGCATAAAACATGCTCTTTACTAGGTTTTATCTACTTCTGTTTATTCAGGGTACATCAGTTTTTTTTCCCAACCAGTACTTTTGTTTAAAAATGGGAAATCCACTGATACGTGAATGGACCTTTAAATAGATGCATTTTATTTGATTCCTATACCCTGGGAGTACTTTTTTTTAAATACACGGATAAACATGACCAGGTTGTTGAGGTTTTCACCCATTTACAGCAAATCTAGTATCAAAATCAAGCTTTATAAACCAGAGGCATTGTACAGGAGCACTTTCCGCTCCCACTGTGTGAGATTATAGCTGGAGGTGGGAGTGAGCTCAGGGGGCAGCGGTGGTGGTGGGGAAGTGTAACAAGCTGTGAAGCTAGAGCACTGAGGAGGTCTGGTAACGCCCCCCAGAGTCCTTCAGGATCATTAGCATTGTTTAAAAAGTTGATTTTATAATGAAGGAGGCCATGGATAACCAATATAATAATAACATTACCCCTGGTTTTTCATGCTTGATTTCGATTTTCTTTAATATGCACAGTACTGCTCTGGACTTTCTACATAGTATTAGGCACTTGTTTTAATTGTAGTTATTACATTAAACGAATTAGATATAGAGGGAATGACAGTAGTATGGTCAATAATGTGAAACAGTTATTTAAAATATCAAAGTGATGTTTACTTTTATATAATTTATGTAGATCAGAAAGAAGACAGGGCATAAGAAGAGTAAACTCCAGTTGTACTCGTGAAAATATAATCAAATGGTTTAAAGCAGAGCAGCTTCCTCTCCAGGCAGGATGGGACAGATCTGGAACCTGTGTGGCACATTGGTTTCACGGTAAGTAATGATTGAAATGGGGGCCAAAGAAAAAAGATAAAATTCAAAGAAAGAATAAAGTATAAAAACTTCCACTCCCGATTCCCGTGTCCTACCTGTACTTCCAGTGAAGGCTCCTACAGAAGCGGTCCCATTGCCTGATTGGCTGAAGTGGGTCTCTTGACTGGAAGTACGGGTACAATCTGGTGCCGAGTAAGTACACTTATTTTTAGTGCCCAGTGTTAGTAGTAAGTTGGTGATCATTTAAAAATAAAAATGTGATTTCATATGTCCTTCTTTTCAGACAGTCTTACTGTCAATAGCATTGTTAGCAGGAGACCATCTTTTTTCATTAATGTGGTAGTAGTAACATTTAGTAACATATTAAGCCAACATGGGCCTTTTCTATTCTGTGTTACTCAGGCAGCTTAGTGAGTGAAACTTTTCATGTTATCAATTGACGTGTTTGCTTATGACGCCCTGAAAAGACATAAGCAGTTGTAAGAGCTATAATAAAAACTAAACTGTACTATAACAATTTAGTTGCATATACTGTCTAACAGTATGGTGACACCTAGTGGATTTGTAGGGAATCTAAAGAGACACTGAAATCTGGATGACATTTAAGGGAAACCTACCACTTTTATAACATTTATAAGCCAAAACTACCCTGCAGCAGCTCCGGGTGAGCTGATGCTGGGGCATATCTTCACTATTTGCATAAAGCAATGTAGTCTGTGTAAAACCTTTTTATGCGTTATATTCAAACCACTATATAGCGGGGCGCACCATGCGGGCGACCGTGCGTGCACCTTATAACGAGGTGCCGGAGAGCCTCGCGGCCGGCTTTGCATTCGAAGTAGCGCAGGCACGAGTGTGCCCGAGAGCTCGGTGACGTCACCGGCTCTCCGGCACCTCATAATAAGGTGCACCCACAGCGGCGCGCATGGTGCGCCGAAGGGGGTTGAATGTAACGAATAAAAATGTTTTACACAGACAACAGTGGAGCTGTTGCAAGGTAATTTTGGCTTATAAATGTAATTTTAAAGTAGTAGGTTTCCTTTAAAGAGACCCTGTCAGGCAAAATAAACCCTCTAAGAGCCCTACCCCAGTAATAACAGTGTTAAATTGCTAGCTTTATTGGAACAAACTGACAAGCTAGCAAACACTGCATTACAAGCTTACAGCGGTCCGTTGTATTCATGAGGTGGCGGTATCAGGCGCTCCCCTCTGTTCAGAATCTGTCCTGGACCGCCCCTCCCACACCTGATGTCAGTGGTGACTGCCAGGCTTCATGCTGCAGTCACTGCCTCCTCGGACTGCCCTTCACGAATACACTGGACCGCTATGTACTACAGTGTTTTCTAGCTTATCAGTACGTTCTAATAAAGCTAGCAATTTAACACTGCTATTACTGGGGTATGGCCAGGGAGCTGCTTATTTTAGTAAGTGCTTTTAGAGGGTGTATTTTGCCTGACAGGTGTTTTGTGCTGTTCCTTTGTTACAAATGTAAACTATGCTAAGGCTACCCTTATAGAATGTGTTTTCATTGCATTTTGAAAATGACAGCAAATACATCAGGTAAAATGCACCCCAAAACACATCAGTATTAAAGGGAACCTGTCATCAGCAATAGGCCCAATTGACCCAAGGCTGCATGGTTTCTGCAGATTCGTTACAATGAGCCAGTGGCTCATTGTAATGAATACTGTGCAATAATTCCATATACTGCAATACAGTAGTATTGCAGTATATGGCAGGAATGATCAGACCATCTAGGGCAGTGATGGCGAACCTTTTAGCGGCCGAGTGCCCAAAAAGCAGCCCAAAACCCCCCTTATTTTTGGCGAGGTGCCAACCAAAAATTAAAGCAGTAACTTATTGCTCCCTGTTCTTCAACAACTTTCAATCATATTGGCCTCCTGAGGACAGCAGTAGAAAGATGGAAAATTTGCATCATTTTAGCTGTTTTCCAATGTCCCTCTGCACACAGAGAATCGTGGGGCCAGCAGGAGGTCCTCCAAAGATAATTCGGCCCTGTCTATTCAATCACCCTTTTCCTACAGTCCCAAGTAGTGAATTAAGTATCCAAATATGACTGAAAGCAGCATCTTTTAAGTTGCTTGGAACTGCAGGAAGATTCTTTGAGTCCTGTCTGGTGTGCTGGGGCGATGGCCTGGGTGCCCACAGAGAGGGCTTTGAGTGCCACCTCTGGCACCAGTGCCATAGGTTCGCCACCACTGATCTAGGGTCTAAAAATAGTAAAAAAAAAAAAAAAAAAAAGTTTCAAAAATAATTAAAAGTAAAAAACCTAAATGTTCAAATCACCCCCCTTTCCTTAGAACTAAAATATATCATAATAAACAGTAAAAATCACAGACACAATCGACGCAACCTAAAATTTCCAATCTATCAAAATATAAAAACGGTTATTGCCGGTGGTGACCCCCATAACGGAAATTACCACCCAAATGTTCGAAACACGACTTTAACAAAATTTTATAAAACATAAAAAATGGAATAAGAAGTGACCAAAATGTCGCACAGTCCTCAAAATGGTAGCAATGAAAACGTCGGCTCATTTCCCAAAAAATTAAAACTAACACAACTACGTACTCCAAGGTACGCAAAAGTTATTAGCGTCAGAAAATGGTGAAGCTTCCCAGTACACGGCATGGAATTATACATAATGCAAAGGAGAGGTAAAATTTGTTACACACAAAATAAGCCCTCACACAGTTCTGTACACGGAAAAATAAAAAAGTTATGGATTTTTCAAGGTGGAGATCAAGAAATGAGCAAAAAAAACCTGCGTCCTTAAGGGGTCAATCCAATGTTCCATTTGTATATGGGTTCCTTTGTGTTCCTATTCTAGTGCATGAACTCTTAGGGGGACATTTACTAAGAGTAGTACAAATTGCACTAAATGCAGTTTGCCTGTGTATAGTGTAGGGTGCACCAGATTCAGGATTTCTGGAGCCCGTTCTTCAAGAATCTGGCGCTCCCTGCACAGCTCCGACAGAGTGCACCAACTTTTTGGTGCACTTTTAACATAGGGTGTGCAACACAATTCTAGCAGACTTTGCATGATAAATCCGGTGCACGGTCCGACTGAGCACTGGAACTCCCCCTAGTGTGCGACACAATTGTGGTGCAGACAATTCTGTGCAAGCAGTTTTTACCTAAAAGAACGTGCAAAGTCTGCCAGAAAACCATCGCACAGCCCTTAGTAAATTTGCACTTTTGTCTCCTCATTAGCAAGCCCTTTTATGGCTTCTCTTGGCACTAGTTTAAATCTAATTTCTTCACAATTCTAACATGGGGTTTCAGGTGGCAGCAAGTTTCCTTACCCTTAGGGGGGCAATGCTGGGGTCCCATTGCATCCTTGACAGATTTCTCTAAGATTTTCTTATTTTTACTCTGTAAAGAGTTTTGTGGCATTAGGGCACCTGAATAAGGATTTGTGCCGTTCTCCTGATCTGCAGACTCTGACTGAGCTGCAACTGATTGTGCTACTGCTACCTGATTCTCTGTCAGACTCTGTACTAATTGACTTGCTTGGGTGGGGCAGCCCTCACATTTTCTAGGCTTTTCTTTAGCTATAACCCAGGACTCATTTTACAGGGTTTAAGGACACAGAAATACATTCCAGCCTAGAGTGCATATTGGCTCAAAACATTGTAAAACCCATGTAGAACATAATAAAAAAATATATACAAATCACATAAAACAACTGTAAAGGGGCCCAGTGACATAACTATATTGGGGGACACTAGAAGCTTTTGGAGAAGTTATATGTTCAAATGACAACACCATTTCTAAAAAAAAAAAGGTACAAAGATAATTACTAAAGGAAGAGACCACTGTTTCATTGGTAGCTAAAATAAATTAAAAAGTACATTTTAGGGTAGCCCATTTATAAGACTACAGTGAAGGCATTTTTTAGTGAAGGCACATAGGAAATATTCATCCCTTTTTTTCCAACTACCAACAGGTATAATTTCTAGAGGGCAGTCAGAGGACTTATTAAAGAACCAGGCTCCGGGAAGTTTCCTGTTGCGTGTAAGTGAAAAGATCCAAGGCTACGTCCTCTCCTACCACTCTGAAGATAGAACCGTGCACTTTCTCATAGATGCTTCTGGCACATCATATAGTTTCTTGGGAGTAGATCAGCTTCAGCATGCGACTCTAGCTGACCTTGTCGAGTATCACAAGGTAAGACACCTGTCAAACAGACTTAATATTTACACAAATCCAGAGACTTGTTCATATCTTTTGGCTTAATAAATGTTCCAGTTCTCTATAGTGGCCATGGCAAGAGCCTGACAGTCAGCTAGAGCAAGGTTCCTGCTGCAACCGCACAGGTTTATATGTAAATCCTATATCTGTGCGCCGTTGCATTCAGGTTTGGTGCACCTAAGTTAGAAGTTAAAAATAATATTTCTCATCAATGATGTTAATTAAATTAAATATTCCACTCATGATACATCCCCTACACTCACTCTTTTATGTGATTACTATTTTAGATGGAAGAATAATTTAGTTATTGAAGCACAGTTGCTTATGCTGGTTTCACACAACCATGTTTGTCCAAGCAACTGTTTTTGTCCTACTTTGCTCTTTGTCCCATTTTTCCAAATGTGGACGTGGTTTCACAGATTCGGATATTGCACTTTTTTTTGTTGTGTTTTCTATTTATGGGCACATTTTGTGTCCCTGTCTAGACCGGGTAAAGGGTGGTCTAAATTTCCGACTTCAGAAACAATGTCACATTAATGTACGAACATGCACTAGAATAATGAATTAAGGGAAAAAAAATAAACCTCAAAGTTGATCAAAATTGCACCAGAAATAATGAACCTGCTATGAACCTCTCTATTTGCTCCTGGACTGACCACGGTTTGCGAAACAAACTCATTACATCAAAATGAGTTATATGAGGAAGTGAACTCTGGAATGGCTGGGTCTGTACTCACAGCGTGTGTGCCTTTCCATTACAGCTGGTCAGAGGTCTTTTCATATCAACTAGTTAGATATTTCTAAAATCAGAGCATACACAGAACTACATGATAAACATACCTAGTAACCCCTGTTACAGAGAGGCAATGCCCGCTAGGTGCCAGCTATATTATCAAAGCTGCAGTTCTTTCGAGAGCCCTCATCGTCAGAAATTGAACCTATATTGTAAGTATTGACCAGGCTGCCATCAGGAATTTCAGGGCTACATACAGGCAAGTTTTGTGGGGTTCCATCCCTTCCACACGCTACAGTTTACCATCCAAAACTACCTAAAATGTTCTTGCCAAAAAGACAGCCCCCTATCTCCTATTTTATAGTGGTATCAAAGTCATTTTATGCTACACTAAATTTACAAAACATTTCTTAAAAGGTTTAATTTTAATTACAAAAACCTATGACATTAATACTGACTGATAACACCTGCTCTTGTTCACATTTAATCCAGTACAGTTTAACATCATTTTTTATCTTTCTATGCTGTTTTCACAGACTGAACCCATTACATCACTGGGAAAGGAGCTTCTTTTGTACCCTTGTGGCCAGCTTAAGGACAGTTGTGATTACAGTGACCTCATTGAGTGAAGAGCTGGACATCTACTTCAATGATTCACTGCCTAGGAGAACAAAGGAATTTTTTCTGCACCTTGTAACCACTTCCTAGTAAAAAGCTGGAGAGATAACAAGGTTATGACCTATTGCACAAAGCTGGTTGAAATCTGGGAAATACAGTATGTGAAAAATCAATTTTTGTTCTGTTAAAAAATATATGTACATAAAATATGACATGGTTTAAGGGGTCCTGGACTCTTATTTAAAATAAAAGCAAAAAATATAAAACACTAAACCCTATTTTTGTACTGATGTGAGGAGAATCAGTCATATTTTCTGCCAGTCTGGTGTTGACACTCCACCATACTATGTCGTTTAGCGCCCCATCATGACTCCTGTTTGCGCAATTATTTTCGCTCTCTTCGTATTGTATATCACCAGTCCCTCTGGGGTTCTGTGAGCTGCATGAACAACTAAGACCTTCAGGACACTGCACCCTAAATTGTAATACTCTGCATACCATCAAGTGGTAATCAGGTGAGCAGCCTTGCACACTTTTTCCACCACCGCTTTTCTGACGATATCACATGCAGCGCCATCCTCCTCTCTTTTTTCTCTCTATTCTCATATATTAATAACACAGTTTCACTTTTATTTTATTAGTGGTTCTTTTTAATAACAAATGCAAAAAAATGTAATACATTCCCCCTATTCCTCTATTCAGTGAAAGCTCTAAATGTATAAGGAGGTGAACAAACATTGATCTATATAATCAGTGAAATGTCTATAAAATAAGTTCGGAAACCCAGTGTCGGACTGGGTTTCCTTAGGCCCACCAGAGAAAATCAATTTGAGGGCCCACTCTTCCTTATCCCCCAGGAAATATACTCTAGCAGCCTCCAAATTGTGGTGTTTTCTGATGGACCTCTGGGGTTCAGTACTGGGTTGAGCCAGGGCCCACCGGAGGATCCTCTGGTACTCTGGTGGGCCAGTCCGACACTGACCTCATTACTTGCAAGCTGTTATTGTAGCTTAAGAAATTAAGAAAACACCCAAATTGCATAACAAAATTTAAGACCTGGATGGCATGCCACAGCTGAGGAACTTCACCCTCTAGGGACACAAAATCAGCATCAGTACCACAAACATGGATCCGCCTACCTGGCACGCCTACCTGGCACTTCCGCCTACCAGGCACGCCCACCCATCCCCTCCCCTTCTGATACAGCATTACTTTCTGCCAACCCCTTTATAGATGTTTAACATCCCCCACCGGGCCTGCCTGGCTTTTCTTTGGTAGCTATAGACAGCCGGGCCTAGAATACCAGAGTGTCTGGCTAGTGCGGCTTTGGGCACGCTATGGTCATGGTGCTTGGTATTAGGACCAGAGTACAGGCCTACAGCCTGGCAGGTCTCCAGTTTGTGGTGTTTGCAACAAATATGGAGGTTGAGACTGATACAATGGGTTTCTCCATGGGGCAACCCCTGAGGTGTATATGGGGGTCCCTGGATGATGGAGATTGGAGAGCCCATGGAGGTGATACAGCCTGATCCAGGGATTACACAGAGGCACATTGTGCAAATCAACTTACAGTTCTTTATATAACTTCAAACAGCAGGCAATGGCCAAACAGTAGCAGCAGATTCTGAAAGTTGGAAGGTTGGTTTAGAGGAAGGTTACTGTCAGAAAGAGACGCACAGAGAGAAAGAGACACAGAGACTGTCAGAGAGAGAAACACACAGAGACTGTCAGAGAGAGAGACACACAGATTTGCAACACCCCTGCCGATGCAATGCAGAGGGGTTGTTGCGAATATGTCCCACCATGTAGCTTGCAGCCTGTGTAGGGCTTGATCAACCCCACAGCAGGTCACTACATAACACAGGGGAACACTGCAGCGGTAGAGTCTGCCTGGTAAGGCAGGAGTTAATTGTTAAATGTGATGTAATATGTGTCAGCCAATCACATGTGTTCCTGTATTGTGTCTGTAAGCTGGGATGCAATTGGAGGAGTAACCACCACCTGACCAGTGGGAGTAATAAAACCCCAGGTCAGGAAAGTTCTAGAGCTCAGTTCCAGTCTAGTTCAGACTGAGAGAAGTTAGTCTTAGGCTAGAGCTGAGACAGCTCAGTACAGCTAAGCAAGTCAGTGTAGTCAGCACACCAGACCTGAGCAGGAGAGCTCAGCTCCCTGCATGAAGAGTGTAGTCAGTTAGTTAGTGAGAGGAAAGGGGTATCATCCTACCTTTAAGGTTGATATCTGAAGCAAACCAGGACAAGCTGAAGCATCCTACTAGGACACAGCTACATCCCAGCCTGCCCTGCATCCAGGCTGATCTACTCCTGTGGCTCCCTCCAACTGCATCTCCAGCATTCTACCATTTGTCAAGGCACGTTGCTACTGTTTCTGTTGGTTCCAATAAAGAACTGTACCGTATTTTCCGGACTATAAGGCGCACTTAAAAGCCTTGGATTTCCGTAAAAATCCTAAGTGCGCCTTATAGTCCGGTGCGCCCTATGTATGGCGCTGGGCACAGGGCAGCGGACCATACTTAGATAGGTCCCCGCTACCGGAGACCGGAGATCTCCAGCGGGAACTGCAGACCACGCGGCATGAACAACTTCTGCCGCGTGGTCTGCAGTTCCCGCTGGAGATCTGCGGTCTCCGGTAGCGGGGACCTATGTAAGTATGGTCCGCTGCCCTCCTCCACCTTCCCCGCTCACCTTCCCCGCGTTCCCCGTCGCGTCTCGGCGGCGCGTCTCAGCTTCGTGTCCCGTCGCGTCGCATCCCGTCGGGTCTCCGCCACGCCCCCGTACCTCCGCCACGCCCCCGGACCCCGCGCCTTATAGTCCGATGCGCCTTATACATGTAATTATTACATATATAAGGCGCATCGGACTAGTGCGCCTTATAGTCCGGTGCGGCTTATAAGCCGCAAAATACGGTAAGTTATTTTTGTTCAACGTCAGCCTCCGTCTGGTCCCTGCTACTACGGCTGTCATCATCACAGGCCCCCTATCCCCTACACAGGGACTCATACTCCCGACCCCAAAGGGTTGCCCCAGGGAGAACCGCTATAGCAGCCTCTCCCATATCATTTCATGCCAACACCACCCTGCTGAAGACCTGCCAGGCTGTAGGAGAGCCCTCCGGTTCCCCATACCAAGCACTGTGACACTAGCGTGCCTAGGCCGCAACCGGTACTGCAGGCCCCAGCTGTCTCCAGGCCCCCAGAAAAGGCTAGGCCCCGGTGGGGGATGTTGCAGATACTGTCAGAGAGAGACAAATAGACTGTCAGAGAGAGACACACAGAGAGACACAGAAAATGTCAGAGAGAGACACAGAAACTGTCAGAGAGAGAGAGACACACAAAGACTCAGAGACACACAGAGACTGTCATAGAGAGACACGATGACAGAGAGACACACAGACTGTCAGAGAGAGAGACACACAGAGACTGTCAGAGAGAAGACACACAGACTGTAAGAGAGAGACATACACAGAGACAGACGGAGAGAGATACACACACAGAGAGTCTGTGAGAAAGTGAGAAAAAGAGACACAGAGACAGTCAGAGAGAGAGATAGATACATATAAAATATTTTTTACTAACCCATTCTATTTTTTTATAGCTAAGAGCAACTAGCATGTGCAACATCCCCCACCGGGGCCTAGCCTTTTCTCGGAGCCTGGAGTCAGCCGGGGCCCGCAGTACCTGAGTGGCTGGCGGTTGCGGCCTAGGCACGCTAGTGTCACGGTGCTTGGTATGGGGAACCGGAGGGCTGTCCTACAGCCTGGCAGGTCTCCAGCAGGGTGGTGTTGGCAAGAAATGATGAGGGAAAGGCTGCTATAGCGGTTCTCCCTGGGGCAACCCTTTGGTGTCTAGAGTATAAGTCTCTGTGTAGTGGACAGGGTGCCTGTGATGACGGCAGCCGTAGTAGCAGGGACCAGACGGAGGCAGAGGTTGAACAAAAACAACTTACAGTTCTTTAATAGGAACCGACAGGAACCGCAGCAACGTACCTTTAACAGAGTAGTGGAGTGCTGAGATGCAGTTGGAGGGAGCCACAGGATGTAGAGCGCCAGCCTGGATGCAGAGGGCAGGCTGGGAGGTAGCTGTGTCCTGGAAGGATGCTTCAGCTTGTCCTGGGTTGCTTCAGGTATCACCCTTAAAGGTAGGATGATACCCCTTTCCTCACTATACTAGCTATTAGCTCCACTCTTCAGGCAGGGGCTAGGCTCTTCCTGCTCTGGTCAGGTGTGCTAGCTGTACAGAGTCTGTACTGGAGTAACTCCAGTCTGCTTCTGCAGATTCCTAGGTCTGACTGCTCTCTACAAGTGTACTTCAGACCCTCTGGTCTGACTGGAACTACTACTCTAGAACATTCCTGGCCAGGGGTTTTGTTACTCCCCACTGGTCAGGTGGTGGCTACTCATCCAATTACATCTCAGCTCACAGAAACAGTGTGTAACACATGTGATTGGCTGACACATATTACATCAGACAAAACACTTAACTCCTGCCCTACCAGGCAGGATCTAACACTGCAATGTTCCCCTGTGTCCTATAAGGACTATGTAGTGTGATGTAGTGACATGCTGTGGGGCTGACTAGACCCTACACAGCCTGCAAGCTACATGGCGGGACGTATTCGCAACCACTCCTCCGCCTTGCATTGGCGAGGGTGTTGCATACCCCCCGGGGCAATTGAAAGAGCCGCCCTCGGCTCGACTACAGACTGATTGGGGCGCAGAGGTAGATAGGGGCACTTCTGTGAAGTGCAGGCTACATGATCTGTAGGGACAAACCGCCCATGGTCCTGGAGACAGGCACCTGGGTTGGTGTCGGACTAAGACAAGGACATGTAAATGCAAAGTATGACAGTTGGTCGCTAACGCCATTAAACCAAACTGTACAGTAGGAAAGGTGTGGTGTCATGTACTGTAATCCACTCCTTGCACCAGGGCCTGTATATTTGTTATATAAACACTTCTTCCCTAGCGACAAATATATAGTGTGTATATATGCATTCATTGGCATATGTGACACAATGAAACATTATACAAATGTATAAGTACCTGCCAACTGACATTCTTACCCTTGTATGAGTGGAATCCAGGTGCTATCTCTGTAACACCCCCGGTCCCCCCATTTACAAACTTCGGTTTGAGGCATAAATTGACAGTGTGCAAACATTTTGTAAACTCACATTGGCTTAGGAGCTCAATGGGTACACATCTTAAACGTTACAAACGTTACAGAGGTAGGCTACTCAGGGTAGCAGAATAAAATGTCTCTTTACCTGGAAAGGAAAAGGCATAAAAATACATGCAGAATGTCCATACCTAAAAAGGAAGGCATTAAGTGCAATATAATAAGTAGCAACTTTTCCTGGGAGTTGGCAAAAGTCTCACAGAAGGTCTTTAATAGCAAAGTCCATCTTCTGGGTACAGCCCTTGATGTGGGGAAAAGTGCAATAAAAGAAGCAAAGGGTCTCCTCTATGTGTAGAGGGAAAAAGTCCTTTGGTAGGAATCTCTGCTGTGGCAGAGGAAGGGTTGCTATCATAGCACATGACAGCGGGCAGCGCAAGATATGTCTCTTGACTGAGATAAGTAAGTAGGGGAAGAGTCTCAGGACAGTTTCTGGCTCTTGTGGGATAGGGGCGCTCAGCCCTTATGGGATAGCAGAAATAATATTTACATATGTACAATATTCACAGTACCTGAAGTGGGCTACAGCCCGTCAGGGGTTAACCTTGCTGCTCAAGAGCAATGGCTGCAGGCATGGGAGCAGGAACTGCAGCAGGGACATCATCAGCCTGGGAGAAGAAAGCAGTGTTGAGATCTGGTACCTGAAGACATCTGGTGGTAGAAACTGGAACTGCTGACATGAAACACCCAGAAGCTGGAGCTGGAACAGCAGGGAGGTCATCTGCGGCGGCAGGCATCTCAGCAAAGGAAGGAGGGAGCCACTTCTCTGGCTGACCTCCTGTAGCTGGGGGCGATGTGGAGCGCATGATGATGACCACAGGAGCTGTAACTTCTTCACTGCTGACAGCTGAAGGATTGTTGTTCTTGGGCTGACCTGTAGCTCTTACGGGCGCTGTTACGCTGGCGGTGGTAACCTCGGTAGCTGGCAGGGCGTTCTCACTGGACAGCCTGGGCCTCTTAGCAGGTGGTCCTGGATACTCCGCAGGACGGTCAGCAGCATTAGATAAGGGGTCAGGCCCCTTTAAGAGAGTCCCTTTTGTAGCCGGGCCTCCTATGGGGAGATGTTGGCCCTCTGCAGGGAGGCCGGACTGTACCCCAGCCGGGGCTAAGGGAGATATAGTAACAGTCACTGTGATATAGGCCCTGGGGGCCATGGTACTCACATCCGCGGTGGTCCTCAGGAGGTCCGGAATCGGAGGAGGCAGCCGCTGTGGAGAATCCGCCATTGAAGACTGCGTATGGGAGACAGCAGTAAGCGGTGCAGCAGAGGAAGGTGCCCGAGGCTCGTGGGCAAGCCATGCGACACTTGGTTCTTCATCTCGGAGGCTGTGCGACATGTCGGCAGGACAGGAGACAGCACGTGGAGAAATCCAAGATGGCCGATTAACCTCTTTGATGCCGGATGGCAGCTGCGCTGACTCTGAGGTACCTCGTGGGCTCTCACTGGCGTTGCAGCACGGGAGAGTTTCGCGCCAGGGGGCGGAGCTTGAGTCTTTCCCACCAGGAGCTGTGGCGGGCTGCATTTTCTGCTGCGCCACAGCGCGCTGAGGCAGGATTCGCGCCATACGCGCAGGGGACGGAGCTTAGCGATGCCTCTGGGTTTTCCCGCCAGTGAAGGTTTTGGCGGGCTGGAATAATTTTCTGCGCCACAGTTTCGTGAGGTAAATGCTTCAGGGCGGCAGCGCCGGATGTAGCAGAGCTGACAAAGTTCTTTGCAGAGTTTAACCTCTTGAGTGCTGGAGCGGAGCTCGACAGCACGTGGCAGCAGTAGTACAGTTCAATGTAGAAATGCACAAAATCACTTGGGCCTAAACCCGGATGGCAGCAGGGTTAGGCAGCACAGTCTTTGTAATAAAGTACAGTCTATAGTGCCAGAATAAGGCACAGAAGTATATATCCTGTGGTTCGTGACGCCACTTGCAACATCCCCCACCGGGGCCTAGCCTTTTCTCGGAGCATGGAGTCAGCCGGGGCCCGCAGTACCTGAGTGGCTGGCGGTTGCGGCCTAGGCACGCTAGTGTCACGGTGCTTGGTATGGGGAACCGGAGGGCTGTCCTACAGCCTGGCAGGTCTCCAGCAGGGTGGTGTTGGCAAGAAATGATGAGGGAGAGGCTGCTATAGAGCCACAGTATGTAGAGCGCCAGCCTGGATGCAGAGGGCAGGCTGGGAGGTAGCTGTGTCCTGGAAGGATGCTTTAGCTTGTCCTGGGTTGCTTCAGGTATCACCCTTAAAGGTAGGATGATACCCCTTTCCTCACTATACTAGCTATTAGCTCCACTCTTCAGGCAGGGGCTAGGCTCTTCCTGCTCTGGTCGGGTATGCTAGCTGTACAGAGTCTGTACTGGAGTAACTCCAGTCTGCTTCTGCAGATTCCTAGGTCTGACTACTCTCTACAAGTGTCCTTCAGACCCTCTGGTCTGACTGGAACTACTACTCTAGAACATTCCTGGCCAGGGGTTTTGTTACTCCCCACTGGTCAGGTGGTGGCTACTCCTCCAATTACATCTCAGCTCACAGAAACAGTGTGTAACACATGTGATTGGCTGACACATATTACATCAGACAAAACACTTAACTCCTGCCCTACCAGGCAGGATCTAACACTGCAATGTTCCCCTGTGTCCTATAAGGACTATGTAGTGTGATGTAGTGACATGCTGTGGGGCTGACTAGACCCTACACAGGCTGCAAGCTACATGGCGGGACGTATTCGCAACCACTCCTCCGCCTTGCATCGGCGAGGGTGTTGCATATGCATGTATATATTATGTGTGTGTGTATATATATACACACACACACGTGTGTGTGAATGCTGTAGACTTCTCCTGACTTGGTAGACTACATCCATGACCTGGACAATATTTTTTTTTAAATAAAATGGTTGACAAGTATGTGTGGGGAGTTTTTATTTTAATAAAAATATATTTCCTTAAAAAAAAATGTGTGTTTTTTTAAACTCAAAACTTGCCATAGTAATAGTGGTGTGTAATAGACAGCACCCATCACTAGGACCAGGGCCTAGTGTTAACCCATAGATAAGGCTAACATTAACCCCTTATCATTACCCTGGTACCCACCACCACCAGAGGCACCAGGAAGAGCTGAGTACAATCCAAAAATTCCAGTAATGTCAAGGTGCTGCTGCTGTATTGTATCTGGCTGGTTATACAAAATGAGGGTCCTACACCCTTTTTAAAAAATAAATAATTAATTGCAAATAAAATCAAATACATAACCAGCCAAATACAATACAGCAGTGATACCCTCATATTGGCGGGGTGTGAACGCCCACTGTTTTTGCGCCATCACGCTGTCATTACTTCTGCTTCATGCTAAAGCATGTCAAATTACATGAGCTGTTACTGAGCATGAGAACACTAGAGGGCAGCGCCAAACCATACTATACACTTCTTACTGAAGAGATCACTACAGCAAGGGGATTTCAGTGTGATAGTCTATATTTATTACAAAACCACAAAGAGATGGGGTAACTATGTAGATATAAATGATCTATCACACATACAAAATGGTACTACAAACATGAAGAGAAAGCAGATTTGTATGAATGGCAAATAACAAATTTTATTGAAAAAAAAAATCTTTAAAAACAATTAAAAACCCAAAACAGGTATTTACCAAAAGGCTCCCCAAATCCAGACCAAATGCATGGCAAAAAAATGCCAAAAATAGTAAATGTTCTACAATAGTAGAGATAATGACCTAAAAGACAGACATAAAGACTGGGAAAGCACAACATATAATAATACGTCAATGAATATGCAATACAAAAGTGAAGCCCAGTATGTAATACAATAATACAATAATTAGCATGTGGTGATATTACCGTATAAGTGGTCCTGGTTGGGGAGAGCGAATGCCCAATATATACAGGCAGTCCCCGGGTTACATACAAGATAGGGTCTGTAGGTTTGTTCTTAAGTTGAATTTGTATGTAAGTCAGAACTGTATATTTTATCACTGTAATCCCAGCGGGAACTTTTTTGGTCTCTGTGACAATTGGATTTTAATAATGTTGGGTTGTCATAAGAACCAGGATTAACAATAAAGCTTCATTACAGACGCCTGTGATAACTGTTACAGCTGATTATTGTAGCCTAGGACTAAAGTACAGTAAATTACCAACATCCAGTGGTCCGTTTGTAACTAGGGGTCGTATGTAAGTCGAGTGTTCTTAAGTAGGGGACCGCCTGTATTTATACTTATATATTTATATATATCTATCTATTTTACTGATCATATCTGCATAAATTCTGAGAGGATTATCCTTTTCGTACAAAATAGAATTACAGGATTTTATGGGAGTCAACAGAGGTGCAGCTTGAACTTACTGAGCCCCAATATTACATGCACAGCTTCTAACTTCCAGAATGCTGAAAGAGGGACAAAAGCTGTGTCCTAATCCATGTCCTTTACTCTTCCATGTCCCTACATAGTACAATGCCCCCATTCTATGACAGCCTACCCTGTATAATGCCACATCATGTGACCCAACTACTAATATTGTCACCTGTAGTGTAACCTCTTATATTAACAACCACCCTCCCTTTTTGCTCTCATATTAATAACACACAGTAGCCTTCTTTTCAGCTATGCTGTGAATGACACTGAAGACGGGGGGCATGACAACGTCTTCATCAACACTATTTGTTAATATTGTTAATTTTAGCCTCTAAATGAGGCATTTACGTTGGTCATTAAGGGTATTTCTGCTCATGCAACACCTTTCTACGGAGTCGCACCTTCAAAAATCCATAACTTTTTTATTTTTCCATCTCAAGAGCAGTGTTTTCTGCGTAACAAATTGCATTTCATAGTGATGGTATTTAATATTATATGCCATGCTCTGGCAAAGGGGAAAAAATTCCAAATTCAGTGAAAATGGTGAAAAAGCGTGTTTGTGTTGTAATCCTGTGGGCTTGGATTTTACGGCTTTAAATGGGGATACCAAATTTATATACACTCACCAGCCACTTTATTAGGTACACCATGCTAGTAACGGGTTGAACCCCCTTTTGCCTTCAGAACTGCCTCAATTCTTCGTGGCATAGATTCAACAAGGTGCGGGAAGCATTCCTCATGATGGCATCACACAGTTTCCGCAGATTTGTCGGCTGCACATCCATGATGCGAATCTCCCGTTCCACCACATCACAAAATGCTCTATTGGATTGAGGTCTGGTGACTGTGGAGACCATTTGATTACAGTGAATTCATTGTCATGTTCAAGAAACCAGTATGAGATGATTCCAGCTTTATGACATGGCGCATTATCCTGCTGAAAGTAGCCATCAGATGTTGGGTACATTGTGGTCATAAAGGGATGGACATGGTCAGCAACAATACTCAGGTAGGCTGTGGCATTGCAACGATGCTCAATTGGTACCACGGGGCCCAAAGAGTGCCAAGAAAATATTCCCCACACCATGACACCACCACCACCAGCCTGAACCGTTGATACAAGGCAGGATGGATCCATGCTTTCATGCTGTTGACGCCAAATTCTGACCCTACCATCCGAATGTCGCAGCAGAATTCGAGACTCATCAGACCAGGCAACGTTTTTCCAATCTTCTACTGTCCAATTTCGATGAGCTTGTGCAAATTGTAGCCTCAGTTTCCTGTTCTTAGCTGAAAGGAGTGGCACCCGGTGTGGTCTTCTGCTGCTGTAGCCCATCTGCCTCAAAGTTTGACGTACTGTGCGTTCAGAGATGCTCTTCTGCCTACCTTGGTTGTAACGGGTGGCGATTTGAGTCACTGTTGCCTTTCTATCAGCTCGAACCAGTCTGCCCATTCTCCTCTGGCATCAACAAAGCATTTCTGCCCACAGAACTGCCGCTCACTGGATGTTTTTTCTTTTTCGGACCATTCTCTGTAAAGCCTAGAGATGGTTGTGTGTGAAAATCCCAGTAGATCAGCAGTTTCTGAAATACTCAGACCACCCCTTCTGGCACCAACAACCATGCCACGTTCAAAGGCACTCAAATCACCTTTCTTCCCCATACTGATGCTCGGTTTGAACTGCAGGAGATTGTCTTGACGATGTCTACATGCCTAAAAGCACTGAGTTGCCGCCATGTGATTGGATGATTAGAAATTAAGTGTTAACGAGCAGTTGGACAGGTGTACTTCATAAAGTGGCCGGTGAGTGTAGGTTTTATAATGTTTACATACATTTTTTCCTACTTTTTCATACTTCAATGTACGGAGCTGTGGGTTGTGTCATATTTTGCGACTTTTGATGGCGTTTTCAATGCTATGATTTGTAGTACTGTATGGCCTTTTGATCAGTTTTTATTGAATTTTTTATATTTTCAAAAAGGCAAAAAAGTGGAATTTTCAACTTTGGGTGCTATTTTCCATTTTAAGGGTTAAACGTTATATAAAAGTTATAGCTTGCAGAAGAAGAAAGACTGAAAAATGGTCTGGCCATTAAAGTGGAAAACAGGTGCATTGTAAGGGGTTAATGAAGCCATAGATAAGAAAAGGCGGACGACTTACAGACGACCTCTAGTAAAAGAAGGACACCAACCCCCCATTCTTACATACAGGAGCCATAATCCCCCCCCAACCCCATTATAATGAACAGGAGCCATTATCCCCCCCGCCCCCGCCGATTATTATATATAGGAGCCATTATTCCCCCCACCACTATTATTATATACAGAACTTCGATAACTTCTCCAGCCATGACTTGTTACAGAATTCCCCACAAGACGTCTTCAGCTCCGTGCAGCACATCTCAGAACTGTGCACCTAAAAACACCACAGTCACAACCCTATATGTCCCCACAGCCATCGCCGGAGGCTCCCCCAGCTATCCTTTACAGGAGGACCTGGGCCGCAAATGTGACTGCTGTGGCTCAGGCTCTTCCCTCCCCGGGGCCCAGCAGGGGCGATTGTTACACCCCTGCCAGTCCGCAATAGGCGATTTCACTTATTTTTCCTGTACTGAATTCCATACCGTATGTATATACTCTGTATTAAGTGGTTATTGGTGCATAACCTATGATCCTACAGGCACTGCAGCCTTATGCCCCCTAAATAGGAGGCGCTGGATTTTCTGTCAAAGGCAGTCACCGACATCAGCTCTTAGGAATGAGGTGAAAAAAGGTCCCAAGGAAAGCCGCTTGGTGGTGGCCAGCAAGAAAAAGAGACAACTTGATCATTTTCTTTTGGCAATGAGTGAGTGAGTGAAAGAGAAGTTTTTATTACTGTTCAAATACATACGTTTGCTATACATGCAAGTTGTGCAATAACACCACCTTTCCATCATAGATTGTGGGACATAGAGCAGGTTGTGACGGGAGGTATATTCCTCCAAGGTTCCTCTCCTATGTGAGGAGCAGGCCTGAGCCTCAGCTGCTGCCTAATTAATTAGGTGATGATAGGGCGGATATCTATGGAAACCTGTGTGAAAGCCCCATCCAAGTGAGATTGCTGAAAGCTGTATTTGTTAGCTGGCAGGGAAGTCAGGGCTGTATTGTGTATAGTCAGTGCTGGACATGGAAGCGTTTGGTTTAATTCCGTTTTTGGTTTATCTCTCTCAATAAAGCTAACCTTGAGTCAGTTTAAACCTACCTATTGCTCTTTGGCTTGTGTTCATGCAAAAAGACGTGTGTCATTTAACTCCAGCAAGGGCAATCCCTAAACCAATCTCCTACAATAGCTATATTCCTACATCTGGAGTTTAAATTGTTGCTCAATAATAGAAAATAAATGTTTTAAATGAAAAAAAAAACACATGTATAATAAATCAAATAAAATGAATTTATTGCATAATTGGACACATTCAGTCACATATAACTTATTGTCAATTTAAATTAAAATTACAAACATCCACAATGGGCGACTGCCCAGATACAGGATATATGCACTCATTTTACTAAGCCAGCATTTAACACACACAGATGGGAAGACATTTTATTGAAAAATAAATTAATCATACATAATTAAAGCAAAAAAATTCAAATATCAATACTGCATATGTAAAGCTTTTTATTTTATTTTGTATTTTTTTAAGAATATATCATAATCTGTATCATACCACCAATAATTTAATTCCGGTGGTAAAACAGGACTTATTGTAGCATTATAGTTGAAACATTAATAAAAAATATATTTTTCCTCTATATTTTACAGTTATGTACAATTATACAAAGGAAAAAAAAATACTAAAACTTACCATGTGTATTCTTAGCCATTTTTACAGAGAAAAGTATGCCATTGCCACAGCCTCTGAAGCTCTAATAGTAGAAACCTTAATGTTTCTAAATTAGAGCCGTGGGGGGTTATTCATCTTAGGCTTTTCTATTTTATACTGTTATATTTGCGGCAAAATTTGTGACTTTTTCACTCGCCTAGCAAAGCTAGATGCCCAAGAATTTTTCAGTGTAACACCTGATATATCTTTACAATTCAGATGTTGGACATCTAAAAAAGTATTGCCGCAAAATGTGGTAAAAGCCTAAAACCCAGAAAAAAAGCGAAGACAGACACGCAAAAATTTCTGACTGAAGATAAATAACCCCCCTCCCCCAGTCTAGCAAGACAGGAAACCCTTCATTTCTAGGGGGAATGAATTCTTTTTTTAAATGACTTCATCAAGATGACCCAGAGAGCCAGAGTTTTGGCTCAAAAAAAGAAAAAAAACAACTTCATTAGAATAATGGCTAAAACAGTATGTGGACAAGAAAAATAAATGTTTCCAATTGTAGAAAACCCTATTAATCAATGTAATGAAGATGTGAAACTCTTTTGCTAGTTAGAGGTGTCTTTGTGGATTTTTCACTGAAGTTTGAGGTGTTTAGGAGACTTTTTTGTAAGTGGTTTCACAAAAGCTCATAACTAATTTCCAAAAGGAAATTCCACATCTGTAACTGGGCAATAAACTCAGGCTACACTGCAGAAACCACAACTGAGGTCCTTTTCACACAAATGGATATTTTCGGTAGTAGGCTATCCGTACTGTGCCGTTTTGGTGTGAGTACCATACAGCCACCTTCATTTTAATGGGTAATACGTTCAGCCATATGAATGGACCTATTGCTTACCGTATCATAACGTCAAAGGAAAAAAGATCGAGGGGAGGGGTGAGCATACGTTCCTGTGAAAGGAGCCTAAGGAGAACTTTGATGGCGTAAATGGAGACATTCACCAAAGTAAGTTGCTAAAGTATTAGGAAAAAAAACAAGCCCAATAAAAGACATTTGCCCCAGTATCTTTCTACCATTTTAAAGCCTCCCATGGTTGAAAGGTCACCAAGCATAAATGAAAGTTGTCCACCAAAAAAGCGGTATGTTTCACATGGGTATTATTAAGTTATTTGCGTCCCTTTATTTAAAAAAAAAAACAAAAACGCAAATTTTAGGAAATTGCTACCTTTGTCCTCTTCTTACAAGGAAAGTTGATGTGACTTAATGGGAGAGAGGGCGCCAACAACATTGTTAGTTAAGTTTAAGCCAGAAAAGTGTGCAACACATATGTGGAAAGCAGATCTTTCATTTTCCCAAGAAAAAATATAGTGGTGGATAAAATAGATGAATATAATCCTTTGTACAAGTAAGACTGCAGGCTAAGGCTGTGCACAGATGTGGTGGTTTTGCTGGGGAACGTCCGCAGTGGCAGTTTTAATTGCTGCTGGCATTGGTTGCAATCCGCGCCTGAATTCACAACAATAATAGACGATCATTTCTGTAATTTTGCATTGCACTTTTCTTTCTAAATCCAAATGCAGAGTCTGTGGGTCACTCATGGCAATTTCACCCTAGGCCTAAATGCTTATGAATTGCTAACACCTCTGTTTTTTCCATGCTCTTACATAGTGTAATCTTCATAAATACACATGTAACAATTCTCTTTCCTTATGCCATCTCAACATAATAGTTATTAGGAATCAATAATCCCTGTGCAAAATGTCAGAATGCAAGTAAATATGTATAAAAATATTTAACGTCTGTCATCATTTACATAGCAAAACTTGCTCTGTTACAAATTGTCCGCAGGCAACTTTCACTATAAAACCTCAAACTAGGCCAGTAAATAGAATACGTATAGTCAAGGCACCTGCAGTATAGCACCTCTGATTTCATTTTGGTACAATTTAGGTTTTGTTTCCATATGATTCCATTAGAAAAAGAAATGTGACAGACAAGTTTACTAAGCTCTGACTTGGCACCATGTAACTTATGTAATGTAATTGATGATAAATATAACACTAAGTCCAAAACAAATGTATCACAACAGCTACCTAATAAGGCTTTGGTAAGTATTCTTTTGGAGGAACTAGATCCCCCCAATGCTCAAAATCTTCATAATTACAGTACAAATTATTTTAACATATTGCAACCTTCTGATTAAGGCGCATAATATACAGGACAAGACAAATTAGTGCAATTTAGAATATGTTGAGGAACATCACTGCCACTGTAATACACATTTTTCTGTTGACTCTTTTGATACACCTTGTATTTTTTAAAGCAGGGACGATATTACAATATCATTGATGGGGAACTGCTGTTTTTGTATCTTCATGATATATGGGTTTAGGTTTATGAATTAGAAGAGAATTCTTGATGCACTTACAATTACCCCACTGAATCTGACACAAGCCTACTTTTGTAGGAGACTTTTTCTTCACAGTTAGACTGTGCAATCTTAATGAATAAAGAGCTGCTAATACCTTTTGTAAATAACTGATTAAGTGTGACCTTCCTGCATTTGACTTGTAAGTGCTAATTTGCTATATAATATATCCTGTTGTTCTCTAACAGACATGAGTATGCCAAAAGGAATCCATTTAGCTCATGACTTATACATAAAGCATAATATGCATTTTCCAAATGATTACAATTCAGAAGAACCTTTTCTTACACCTCCTGCTGTACATTGTGTTGTGTCTCTTGAAAATTTATCAACTGACAACAGGATGTTGCAACACGGGGACGTGTCTATAAAATTTGACATTGTACAATCGGAGCTGACAGTAGCACACACCCATTTCACTTTTAGAATAGTAATAACTAGTTGTCAATTAGTCATAAACCTATGGATTTATTTTTGTTATATATATCAGGAAACATTTACCAAAATAGCTTTCCCATGAAGATGACAAGTAGGTGCAGTGACAGATTCTTTTTAAAGTGCTTCTAAAAGTCTCACCATCACTGATCAATAGGCACGTTTCCACTACACAATGCACAGGGCCGCATCTGCCAGGGTAAATTCCCAGCCTCAGGCAGGTTGCAGACTACCTGAAGCGCAGATGTAATTGATAGGCAGAGCGGTTCAGCACATCACGCCTGTGTGCACCCCTCTGCAAGACACAGGCCTGTGTCACTATACACGATGTGGCTGCCAGTGGGAAGGAGCTGTGGGGGGTGGCGCCGGGTCTGTAGGTAAGTACAAGGTTTTTTTTCTTTAAATGGGTCAGCTGTATATAATAGAACTGGCTGTATATACTGAGGGAGGCAGTCTGTATATACTGGGGGGGCAGGCTGTATACGCTGAGGGGGGGCTGTGTAGTACTGGGGTTGGCGTAGCTCTATATACTGTCTATGGGAGAATCTGCATTTTCAATTTTCGCCTCAGGCAGCAAAAATGCTAGAATCGGCCCTGACAATACAGGATAGCTTTGAGTTGGCTCTAACCATTTTGGTGTTTTTTCCACTTCAAAAAAAGTATACAAAGTACCTGGTACTGGGTATTATTTAAAGATAGGTAACAAGTAATCTAAAGCAGTACTGTGCTCAAACTATACAGCGCTGATTGATCAACACTAGCTGTATCATCAGTAGATAAAGTACGTTCATCCTGCATTGGAAAAGTGAACACATGGAGCTGAACCCAAGTCGAACAATTCCAAGCCATACACTGTCAATCCAATATGATGCACTGGAAAAGGGACGGTTTCAATGAAAACAAAAATCTCATGGTCTGACAATGAATCACTTTTTTCACTCTGCATAACAGACAAATGTGTCCCTCTTCAAACATCCTGGAAATTAACTAGTACAACCACAAGCCGGGAGGACCATGCCTGGCTACTATAATCTACCAAAATCTTGACTTTTCATATATTTGTATATTGACACATTAACACATTTATAATCTTGATTGTAATAAGTAATGTATTGTCGGTCATGGTCTTGTATATCTGGTTTCATAAATAGATTTCATTTTACTATCTTCATATTTGATAAAATATAAGGAAAAGCTGAGGTGTGTATACAGGGTGTGTATGTTTTTTGTATGTTTTTATGTAGCATAAGAAATCTTTTAAGAAGCAATGATTACTTCAAGACTTCTAGTGTAGTTTACTGTCCCTTTGAGTTGGGAAGATAAATTGAGTCCATTTCCCATAGTGCTAAGCTATGACCTTCCCTATCTACCCTTAGCATCAGTCAGGAATCCGTCATTGTAAACACACAAGCCCTTTGAAAAATCTGGGCCGAAGGGATTGATATGTAATGACAGTCTCATAATTACAGGAATCACTTCTCCTTGGTGGTTACATATTGTCAGAGAACAAAGGGTATATTCTGTACATTGTCACAATATAATGTTTGTCTTTTTGAATGCTGTCAATAGTCTGAACTGGTCTGACCACTCTTTCAGAATCCAACACATTTGCCATAAATACAAACTCCTTTCTGAAGAATATGTTGTGCACTACATATGCACTAATACATAACTTACAAAATACAGTAAATTGTGCTTTTGTCACAAATTATTAAATCACTCATATTTTAACACAAATCAAGGCCATTCAAACCCTGTGAACTGGTCTGTGACCATCGTTGTATCAAAACATATTCAGACATGTTGTTATATTCAGCCTTCACTTTCCAAAATTTAGCTTCATATGGCTTCTCATATTTGGCTTCAGATGTTACAGCGATATGGGGATATACAAGACAAAGTTTCAGAAATACTGCACATTCAAATGCTCTTTGAAACAGAAAGCTTCCTTCTTTTTTGGAAAGAGTTGTCGGCTTAGATATATATCGCACTGTCCATAGGAAAGCGAATATTTTGCCATTACTGCTTGTAAAGCACTATTCATAACTCAGCAATGACACAACCAGTCCAGTGAACACGAACATTTCAAGCCATTTCATTTGAATCTTGCAATACACAATTCAGAACTATTCTTACATTTACGTAAACTCAATTCCTGTCGCATTTGATGTCTCAGGTCTTCTAAATACCTGCCGCATCCTGAAGGACCATTGAAAGGCAGCATTCTTCTTCTGCCCCGATGTGCATTCACTGACTCATTGCCCTTTTCCTTGTTCCTCCTCGGATTCAGTGGCTTAAGATGACTCTAGTAATAAACCGTGTGTCTAGTCTCACGATTTCTTCACAATGATCTTTTGCTTCTGTTTACGAAGATGTGCCTCGATTTCATGTCTGAAAACCAGCATGCCGAGCTGTCCATGAGAAGCCTCATTCATGGCCTTTGACTGCATGCACATCTTGTATTGCTCTGGTGTCAGCTCATCTACACAACGCTTTTCATGCCATAGGTGGAAAAGGCCTCTAACCGGTGTTCTGATCACAATAAGGTTGCTGTGCAGGTATTTACGGTATAGGTGAACATCTTCTCCACCCCAACCCTTGATATCTAGATCAAAACCACCTAAAGCCAAATATGAAAATAAAATCAAGTTTATTATAAGTTCTATTATTTATTCCAAAGCATAAAATTTTTATCAAATTAACTATGTTATTAACCATGCTTCATCTCTCTATTAAAAGGGTGTTTATTAAAACAGTAGAACCCGTTAGGGGGCAACATTTGTAGAAAGAAAAAGTATATGCACCATTCTATAGGTCCCTTTGGGTCCACCAGCAGCTCTACAGTTACCAATGCTACTGGTCCCATCTGACAGAATATGATGATGAAACGCACAATGTGCACTTGATAGAGGAGATAATGCCTGTTACCATTCATGTGCCATTAATTCAGACGTGATCAAAGAGTTCAGAGATAAACCCAGCACCATGTGCCAATGTTATATGCTGGCCAATACTGCAGAGAATAAATTAGAATGGAATATTATCATCTAGGGTGGCCACCATGAAGATTCTTGTATACCACTTGTATATGATTCTTGTATATGATTTATAAGCACACAAGAATAGCATCTTAAAAAGAAACTGTGAAATTACAATATGACAAGGAATCATCAATAATACCAGTACTACAGAAGATATTACAGGTTACTATACATCCCTCCCTTGGCTGTAGATGGTGAACGATTAAAGTGCCAAAGTTATTTTTTGCCTGGCTTCTTATTCTCACATACCAGATACAGCATATACTTTCTAAAGACTAGTTGTAGCTTGAAATGAATGAAGCAGATGTGGAAATAATTTGAAATATTACTACTATGGGAATTTATGTTATGAGTTACTATGTATATAGGTTCAGTCAAAAACAATTAGTACATAGAGGTAGATGTGTTTTAAACTACCCAGTAGATGGCAGTAGTGAAAAGCATACAAACTTACCAATGTTAATAAAGTCTGAGCGATACTGACATGTCATTCCAAACCCAAAGTCTCTCCAAAATCCAGTATCTTTTTTAATAACCTAAAAATAAAATATGCATTTGTATTAAATACTTAAGTTTTATTCCCAAAATCAATAAGTATATATACATAGGTCAAAAGAGAAACAGCTATCATTTCAAAAAAAATTAAAAAATCAACGCCAATGCATAATGAAAGATGTTTTAAAAAAAATCTGAAATGATCTTGATGCACAAATAGTTAAAAAATAAAGAGGTTTATCAGTGCTGGAACAGCGCCTGCCAGGACACGCCGGGAAATTGCTGGCAATGTCAAGCGGGAGGTACTAGCTACTAATCCAATTACATCAGAGCCGCCTGAAGAACGAAAGCAGCATTTTTCTGGCTGGAAAAATAATCTAATAATTTTTAAATCATCAGTCAGGTCACAAAATGTAATTAAGAGAGAAGACATAATGTGCATCATGTTTCTAATAACAAAAAATGATGAAGTGTTACTAAATATAAAAACCTTACTGTATGCAAATCGGACCAACATTTATGGAATGGCCAGCAAATGAGGATATAGAAGACTATAATAAGTCTTATGACTGGATGAGGTTGCTGATCTTCTTATTACACAAACTCAATAATACCAGCTAACGTATCAAACCATAAAACGTCACTGCAAGTATAACACATGCTTAGTTACATATTATACATGTTTAAAAAAAAAAAAAAGAAGACATACCCACCAGGGTCCCATACTCCTTATTTAGCATCCTTTACAATGGCAATACTGCTTTGCTAATATGTTTTATCAACTAAATATAACATGTGTATATTATATTATCTCATAGCTGTTACTCATTAGCTATTCCTAACAGTTCCATTGAAGTGAATGAAGAAGCAACATACCTGCCCTGGGAAAGCTGGGTCTACAAAGTGCAACTGCCACTCACAGGGGCGTAACTAGGATATATTCCAATGGTCCAGCCGATCTCCGAAAAAACTTCAAATTTATTAGATCGTATTCTCATTAATCCACAGTGCAATTCCAGTAATAACCACTGTGGATTAATGAGAACACGATCTAATAAATTTTACGTTTTTCCGTAGATCGGATAGACCATTGGAATATCTTTTGTAACAATGTGTGCCTTCACAGCAAGGTTGGTGCCATGCCTTTTCCACTTCACAACACGGCTGAAGGGGAGCTGGATCCCATTTTATCTTGCGTAACTAGGAGAGGCTGGGCGCTATAGCAGGTTTTATATTTACACATGCAGGTTCCAATCACACTCATAATATAATATATATACACTCACCGGCCACTTTATTAGGTACACCATGCTAGTAACGGGTTGGACCCCCTTTTGCCTTCAGAACTGCCTCAATTCTTCGTGGCATAGATTCAACAAGGTGCTGGAAGCTTCTCAGAGATTTTGGCCCATATTGACATGATGGCATCACACAGTTGCCGCAGATTTGTCGGCTGCACATCCATGATGCGAATCTCCTGTTCCACCACATCCCAAAGATGCTCTATTGGATTGAGATCTGGTGACTGTGGAGGCCATTTGAGTCCAGTGACCTCATTGTCATGTTCAAAAAACCAGTCTGAGATGATTCCAGCTTTATGACATGGCGCATTATCCTGCTGAAAGTAGCCATCAGATGTTACAGGGTACATTGTGGTCATAAAGGGATGGACATGGTCAGCAACAATACTCAGGTAGGCTGTGGCGTTGCAACGATGCTCAATTGGTACCAAGAGGCCCAAAGAGTGCCAAGAAAATATTTCCCACACCATGACACCACCACCACCAGCCTGAACCGTTGATACAAGGCAGGATGGATCCATGCTTTCATGTTGTTGACGCCAAATTCTGACCCTACCATCCGAATGTCGCAGCAGAAATCGAGGCTCATCAGACCAGGCAACGTTTTTCCAATCTTCTACTGTCCAATTTCGATGAGCTTGTGCAAATTGTAGCCTCAGTTTCCTGTTCTTAGCTGAAAGGAGTGGCACCCGGTGTGGTCTTCTGCTGCTGTAGCCCATCTGCCTCAAAGTTTGACGTACTGTGCGTTCAGAGATGCTCTTCTGCCTACCTTGGTTGTAACGGGTGGCGATTTGAGTCACTGTTGCCTTTCTATCAGCTCGAACCAGTCTGCCCATTCTCCTCTGACCTCTGGCATCAACAAGGCATTTCCGCCCACATCCGCTCATTGGATGTTTTTTCTTTTTCGGACCATTCTCTGGAAACCCTAGAGATGGTTGTGCGTGAAAATCCCAGCAGATCAGCAGTTTCTGAAATACTCAGACCAGCCCTTCTGGCACCAACAACCATGCCACGTTCAAAGGCACTCAAATCACCTTTCTTCCCCATACTGATGCTCGGTTTGAACTGCAGGAGATTGTCTTGACCATGTCTACATGCCTAAATGCACTTTGCCGCCATGTGATTGGCTGATTAGAAATTAAGTGTTAACGAGCAGTTGGACAGGTGTACCTAATAAAGAGGCCGGTGAGTGAGTGTATATATATATATATATATATATATATATATATATATATATATATATATATATATATATATATATATATATATATATATATATATATATATATATATATATACACACACAAATTTAAATTTCTATACTTTAATACACACCTACAGTTGTTCACTTATACACATATGTATACCCGCATGCACACACAAAGAGCATATACATACATACAGTCCCATATACAAATGTACAATATATACATATGGAATAGAATATATACACGCCATGCACCATATACACATACAGCATATACACATATATACAGCATATATACATCACATATATATGTTACGTACATATAATACTCGGGAACCCATCATCCAGCTTTGCCACAACAGGCTCTCTACTTTGGGATTGGGAAGCCTGTCCCATGGCACACAAAAATGGTACCTATTCTAATCAACAATTCCAATATTTATTTAGTGAATACATTAATTCATATATAGACATATTCAGCTCCTTCGAAATCATAAATACAAAAATGCTGTGTTAGATCAAGAAAGTAAAACACCTGCATAGATCAAGAAAGTAAAACACCAGAACCAAGTTAAATGTTGCACCAGAGCCTAGATCATACCAGAAATATAGCCTCATAACCAAGTTTGTACATATTTACAGCACAAAAAACAAGTTCAGTACATAAAAACAGCACCAGAACAGTGATCAGAAGCAAAAAAAATACAGCACCAAAACCGAGCCAATTACGGTACATAAAAATAGAACCAAGCTCAGTATACAAAATATTGAGAAATTAATTGTGAGCTCATATGTACTGCTATCAATTACTGTAAATCTGATGACATCCGATCAGAAAAGACATGTCATTCTTCTTCTACCTGACCGCAACTCTTCTCTACAGATTTAGCATCACAAACATTTTAGGTTCCTAATTCCAGCATCATCTCCTATATATTCTTATCACAAATACTGTTAATACTGTTCTGTTGTTTCCCTAGAGTTTACTAATATGTCCCAACAGTAACCAATATAGTAATATTCCCCTCACAGTAGCCAACAGAGTGACAGTGCCCCCCCTCCCACAGTAGCCAATATAATAATGCTCCCCCCACACAAAAGCCAATAGTCACAACACAAACCCCACAATAGCCAATAGTCACAACACAAACCCCACAATAGCCAATAGTCACAACACAAACCCCACAGTAGCCAATAGTCATATCAGCAACCCTAAGCAGCCACTAGTCACAACAGACTTAGTGCCTACCCCATTGTAGTCAATAGCCACAGTGCCTACCCCTAGTAGTAAGTAACCCCAGTGCCTGCCCCAGTAGCCACAGTGCTTGCCTTCAGTAGCCAGTAGTCAAAGTGCCTGCCCCCAGAGTCACATTGCATGTCCCTAGTAGCCAATAGTCACAGTGCCTACTCATTCTATCCATAGAGCCTTTCCGCAGCTCCGGTGCCTGCTGCCAGTAGTCAGACCCCAAGAATTAATAGAGCTTTCACTTTGGACAGATAAAAAAGTGAATACTTACCTCTCTGGTGCCAGGGCAACCTTTGCTCCTTCTCACATGGCACCATGATGATATCATCAAGTATGCCTGCACCGGGTCCTTGCTACACAGGTCAAAGGCCTATTGAAGTCTATGACCTGTGTAGCAAGGACCAAGTGCAGGCGCACTTGATGAGATTGGTCACCTGTAAAAATAATAGAGAAGCTAGGAAGTGCAGAAAAGGAAGACACAGGCCACCCAGTGGAAGGAAGTGAAATCACAATCGCCGAGCCGGCTGGAATCTATTAACTGGCTCTTGTGATTCCACCCCTCCCAAACCTGCGAAGTTCAGTACAAACCCAAACTTTGCAGTTTGGGTCCACTCATCACTAATCCTTTGACATCAGGAAAGCCTTAAGCAAAGTTCTGTAGAAACAACAAACCTCTGAATCCTGAGTATGAAGTATCACATATTTTCCTACTGAACATTATCTACACTGAAATTTTAGCTCCATTCATATGATATTTAAGGATATTGTTGCTAAGAAACAGTTCACTTTTTCCAATCGTAAATTACCAAATGTACATGAAAATGTCTGCTCATGCATATTCATGACATGAGCTACTATATAAAAAAAAAAAAAAAAAAACAGGTTCCACAATTTCCACAACATAAAAATGGTGGTTTGTTAATAAAAGAATCCAATAAATATACAAGTGAATGTGAAATTAATAACAGAACAATAAGACGAGCACTATAGGCTATGATTCTATAATACAGAAGTGGGATATAATTCCTCTGAGGTCATTTGGTATGTATATCATTACAGTTCTCTTCTAGAACAAAACACAAGTAGAGTTCAGCGGCTGACTTCCAGTTTTGCCCTAACCTCTGCATTCCCTCTTAATAGCTCCATTTATCACCCTCTGTGGAAGTAGATTCGCTGAAAGGATTTACTGTGCAATTATTGTAATTGTTATTAGTGCTGTGATAGAAAGCTAATGGAGGAGCCAGGGAACAATAATAGCACTTATACATCCATCAAAAGCAAGGTCAAAAATAGACCTCACAGTAGATGGGGTGATGGAGTGATGTTCCGAGTAATTGTATTTTTCATTTTATGTGATTTTTATTTAGTCTTTGAGATTTTCAGAGTTAAGACACACTGGTGAGGATTTATCAAGTGTCTAGGAGTAGTACAGTGTAAAGTTAAGACTTCCCCAGATTTATCAAAGTGTCTAATGCCGAATCATAAATCTGACAGTGACGCGTGCCGTACCGTGTGGGTGTTTGCTGCATATTACAGCTGCTGGCACCGATCACAGGTGTTAACTGTGTAAATGGGACCAGCAAAGTTGCCGGAGGCATTCAAAATTCCTGCGGTGAATCAGTGCCGCCATATTGGATTCAATCGCTGCCCCCTGTGAGGTTATCAGGGGGCGGCGATTGCTTACTATGACAGCTATACTAGACTCCCTGGCCTATCAATCAGCCTAATCACTAAGCATCTGCTGCAGGCAGATGCTTAGAGATCACAGGCAAAGCTGCCATATACAGCAATACTGCAGTGTTTCAGTATATGATAGAAGCAATCAGGCACCCATGGGTTAAAGTAACCTTGGAGGTGTAAAAAATTTGTAAAAAATAAAAATGAAAAAAATACAAGAAAAAAGAGAAAATGTAAAAACCCTAAAAGTTCATATCACCCCCCTTTCTCTACAACTGATATATAAATTAAAAAAAAATGTTAGGCATCACCGGATCCCAAAATGCCCTAACTATCAAAATATAAAGTGATCAAAAAGTTCTTCAGTCCCCATTGTTCAGTAGCAATGAAAAAAACATCTCATCCTGCAAAAAAATGAGACCATCTGTAGACTGAAGGTTTTTATTAAGACTTAAAAAAAAAAAATTTATTTGAAAGTTTAGTTGCGCTTTAAGGACAACTACACTCACCGGCCACTTTATTAGGTACACCATGCTAGTAACGGGTTGGACCCCCTTTTGCCTTCAGAACTGCCTCAATTCTTCGTGGCATAGATTCAACAAGGTGCTGGAAGCATTCCTCAGAGATTTTGGTCCATATTGACATGATGGCATCACACAGTTGCCGCAGATTTGTCGGCTGCACATCCATGATGCGAATCTCCCGTTCCACCACATCCCAAAGATGCTCTATTGGATTGAGATCTGGTGACTATGGAGGCCATTTGAGTACAGTGAACTCATTGTCATGTTCAAGAAACCAGTCTGAGATGATTCCAGCTTTATGACATGGCGCATTATCCTGCTGAAAGTAGCCATCAGATGTTGGGTACATTGTGGTCATAAAGGGATGGACATGGTCAGCAACAATACTCAGGTAGGCTGTGGCGTTGCAACGATGCTCAATTGATACCAATGGGCCCAAAGAGTGCCAAGAAAATATTCCCCACACCATGACACCACCACCAGCCTGAACCGTTGATACAAGGCAGGATGGATCCATGCTTTCATGTTGTTGACGCCAAATTCTGACCCTACCATCCGAATGTCGCAGCAGAAATCGAGACTCATCAGACCAGGCAACGTTTTTCCAATCTTCTACTGTCCAATTTCAATGAGCTTGTGCAAATTGTAGCCTCAGTTTCCTGTTCTTAGCTGAAAGGAGTGGCACCCGGTGTGATCTTCTGCTGCTGTAGCCCATCTGCCTCAAAGTTCCATAGAACTGCTGCTCACTGGATGTTTTTTCTTTTTCGTACCATTCTCTGTAAACCCTAGAGGGTTGTGCGTGAAAATCCCAGTAGATCAGCAGTTTCTGAAATACTCAGACCAGCCCTTCTGGCACCAACAACCATGCCACGTTCAAAGGCACTCAAATCACCTTTCTTCCCCATACTGATGCTCGGTTTGAACTGCAGGAGATTGTCTTGACCATGTCTACATGCCTAAATGCACTGAGTTGCCGCCATGTGATTGGCTGATTAGAAATTAAGTGTTAATGAGCAGTTGGACAGGTGTACCTAATAAAGTGGCCGGTGAGTGTATAGTTTGATTTCTTTTCCAGTTTGGATTGCATGGGTTGTTACAGACACCTGTTGATAACTTCAAGTGAATAGAAGCTTCAAAATTATATTTACTTTGAAAACTGGTGACGAATACTTGTTTTACCTGCTCTATTGCTCTCGAGCAGCATTATCTTGTATAAACATTGACATAGCTGCACACAGGCCTCCCTAACCACTAAGGCTACATTCACACAAAAGTATGGGGGACGTATATACGGCTGGCGTATATACATCCCCTATACACTTCTATCGGCTCACGGCCCTGTACAGGACCGGTAAGGTGCACCACACATGCGGCACTGTACCGCTCCATAGCAAGATACGACATGTCCTATCTTTTTACGTAATACGGCACCGTGCGCTGCATATCCCCTGCTCATCTCCGCAGCGCCAATGTATGCCTGCCATACTACGGTACGGCGGGCATACATCATGTGAATGTAGCCCAACTCCAATTGTCAAGGGTGGCAGTAGTGCAGGAACCTGGTTGTACGCAACAGTCAAGGGGTGCCGACATGGACCCGCAAGCTGCCTTCAGCTACACAATGACAGATGCTGTTAGTGACAGTATCTGTCAGTCCATGCATGTGCATAGGCTGACTGCTGTCATACATCAGTATGGCAGTGTATTAATTTAAACAAGCAATCACATGATTGCGTGTTCAAGTCCCAGAGTGGAACAGTTTTTTTAAAAAGTAAAAAAAATATTTACAAATAATACAATGAAAAGTAATAAAAGTACCCTACATACCTCATAAATGGCCAAACTCTACATATAAAAAAAATAGTGAAAACCACCACACAAACCTCACATTTAAATATCATCACATCTGTGACAATATGTACAATAAAATAAAAGCATTAATAAACCGATACAGAGAACACCATAAAAAATAAAAACATGCCAAAATTAGGATATATGCGCATCCATCCAAACAAAAAAAAACAACAACAAAAAGTCACATTTATGTCACAATGATGCAGAACAAATAAAAAGTATGTCTCATCACCCAAAAATAAGCCCTAATATAGTTCAATCAAAAGAAAATTATAAGAATTTTACTCCTCTTATAACATAAAAAGCTATATAAAAGGATGTCGCCATAATCATAGTGACCCATAGAATATAAATAACATATCTTTGCTATATGGGGTATTCCCATCTGGGCATTCACATTTAATTTAATTCATTTTCCATATGTAAACATTTCTTCAATTGGATGTCATTAAAAAAAAATGTTCCTGTGTTTAGATAATTTTTCATAAATGTAGTCATTCTGTGCCTTAGAAACGAGATCAGCTTCCTCGGATACGACCAAGTCACATTTAGGCAGCAGTGGGCAGACATGCGCTATTGAGTCCTGCCTGACCACCAGGATTCAGCGTTCATTACCACAGGACTGCTGTGGGAATTCAGTAACTCCCAGACATTTCATATACAAAAACCTTTTGTTTCTTTGTGCATTCGCTGCAGCAGAGGTGGCCGAATCTCGTTTCTAAGGGACCACATGACTACATTAATGAGAAATTATCTTCACACAGGAATTTTTTTTTTTAATAACATCCAATTGAAGAAATGTTTACATATAGCAAATAAATTCAATTAAATGTAAATGCCCAGATGGGAATACCCCTTTAAGAGCGCAGGGTTTTTCTTCTAATTTCACACTCTCCAACTTCAAAAATCCATAGCTTTTTCATTTTTCAGTGTACAGACCTGTGTGAGGGCTTATTTTGTGCGTTATAAAATTTTACTTTCCCGTGATGTTATTTATTATAACATGCCGTGTACTGGGAAGCAGGAAAAAAATTCCAAATGTGGAAAAATTTAAAAAAAAAAAAGGGCATGTGCGTCATGTTCTTGTGGGCTCATTTTTTACGACTTTCCCCCTGCACTCCAAATAACACTTCTACTTTATTCTTTGGTTTGGTACGATCACGGTGATACCAAATTTTTATAGGTTTTATTGTGTTTTAATACATTTTCAAAAATTAAACGAATGTGTATGAAAAAGTAAAAAAAATTGCCATATTCTGATGCTAATAACTTTTTCATACTTTGTTGTACGGAGCTGTGTGATAGGCCATTTTTTGCAAAAGTAGCCGACAATACCATTTTGAGGACTGTGCGACATTTTCTCGCGTTTTGGACATTTGGGCGCCATTTCCCGTTTTGGAGCTCACCGCCGGCAATAACTGTTTTTATATTTTGATAGATTGGCCATTTTTGGACACGGTGATACCTAATGTGTTTGTGATTTTTACTGTATATTATGTTTTATATCAGTTCTAGGGAAAGGGGGGTGATTAGAATTTTTAATATTTTATTAATTTTTTACATTTTTTAAACTTTTTTTTCGACTATTTCTTAGACCCTCTAGGATACATTAACCCGAGATGGTCAGATCGTTCCTACCATATACTGCAATACAACTGTATTGCAATATATGGCATTTTTGCTTAAGATTCATTACAATGAGCCACTGGCTCATTGTAACAAATCTGCTGTAACCATGCAGCCTCGGGTCTGTCGAAGACCCAAGGCTGTCATGGCAACCGATTGCGGACCCCCCAATGACGTTCAGGGAGCGACGATCTGAAGAAAGATGGCAGCTCCCATGCGCCGCCATGCTTTAAGTAACGCTGGCGACTTTGCCGGCGGCAGGGAAGAGGTTTTACACCCGCGATCGGTGCAAGCACCCAGCGGGGGTGATAGCGATAGGTCTTTGCTGCAATATGCAGCAAAGCCCATCTCTGTATGAAGAGGGCTCAGCCCGTGAGCCCTCCTCATACTCCCTTCATAGCTCTGCGGCGGATATATCCGTCGCAGAGGGTGAAAAGGTTAAATGATAATTAAAAAATTTAAATCAGTATCAGAATAATTTTTTTTGCATTACTGTCAAGATAGTTAATAAAATGTGATCAATGGACTTTAGACAACCCAAAATAGTGTTACTATACTCTTTGAGGGGTTTACTTTTCAATTTGGGTCACTTTCAGGGGTTTCTATTGTTCTGGTATGTTATAGGCTCAGCAAATGCTACACAGCGCCTGAAATTTTTTTCAGCAAAATTTGTCCTTCAAAAGCATGATGGTGGTCCTTCCCATCTGCACTCTGTTATGAGCCCATAAGTGGTTTATATCCATATTTTCACACTCAAGAGAAACTGTACAATAAAATCTGAGATGTGTTCTCTCATTTTATCTTGCATGAACATAAATTTTAGGCCTAAAGCAACATAAAGCAGACATATGGTTAATGGTAACCTATTTGGGAGGTTGGGCTAACTGTATAATGAGCATAACATTTAGAAATCAGAAAATTGCTAAATTTGCCACATTTTCACCAAATGTTATATTTTTTCATAAATAAATGCAAAACATTTCAAACTAAATTTACCAATAAAGTGATGTACAACATGTCATGGAAAAACAAATCAGAAAATCACCTTGGTAAATTAAAGCATTTAAAGGTGTAGCAATCTTATTCTGGCATTTGGCAAATGTACATAATTTTAGATTTAGATAATTTTTACAGAATAATATGCAGAGGTTTCTTTCTATAGTGTAAATATATATGAAGAAAAAAAATATTTATTTATACATGCAAAAAAAATTACTAAAAAGTATGGGTAACAGAAACTATGGTTTTTGTCCATATATGCTTTCCAATTTGTAGATTTGTCTTAACATATCTACTAGTTAAAATACTTTTTAAGTTCAATCATGGTTTGAGCTCACATTCCGAGAAGATATGTCCTACATACTGTCTTATTATACTCCTACACACAATGATGTCACTACTGTGCCCATTAAAACTTCCCAACAATCATTATACACCTACACAGAACATTGTACTTTCTGGTGCCTACTCAAGCAATTTCCCAAGGGATAAATTAGCACTAAGCTACTCTAATTAAATGTGTAATACTCGAGCACAGTCATCTTTACACCTTGAAACCAATAGACTAGAAACTGTTAAAGTTTTGTGAGTGGCAGTCTACTTCAAGTACTTCTGTAACTTATGCCAAATAAAAATGTCTACAAGATCTTCAAATTTAAAAAAAAGCCTTTGCCATATGCTTTCAAAAAAGTAAGTAGAATCTGCTGACAGCCCAGTCTAAATAGTGCCAGCCAGATTGCAACATTTCAACATGTCTTAACTAGTTTCCATGGTAGATCCCAGTTGTGCAGAAGTGACTTATACTCCTACTTTCTCTGATAACTCCTTCTACCGTATATACTCGTTTACAAGCCGAATTTCAGCACAAAAAATGTGCTGAAAAACCTCACCTCAGCTTATACACAAGTATATTCGGTAGATGGAGTTATAAGAGAAAGTAGGAGTATAAGTCACTTCTGCACAACTGTGATCTACCATGGAAACTAGTTAAGACATGTTGAAATGAGTCAAAAAAGAAAAAACCCAAACACTCACTCTACATACTCACTCTCTAGCGTCCCCGAAGCTTGGCGCGGCTCCTCTTCTTTCTTCTACTTGCTGTATTAGCCAACAGAGACGTGTCCATGTGATCTGTCGGCTGTCGCACAGTATGACATCATCAGTGGTGACACCGCCACATCATAGCTGGGTGGCTATACTACTACATGGGAGGCTGGCTGGCTATACTACTACATGGGAGGCTGGCTGGCTATACTACTACATGGGAGGCTGGCTGGCTATATACTACTACATGGGAGGCTGGCTGGCTATATACTACTACATGGGAGGCTGGCTGGCTATATACTACTACATGGGAGGCTGGCTGGCTATATACTACTACATGGGAGGCTGGCTGGCTATATACTACATGGGAGGCTGGCTGGCTATATACTGGGAGGCTGTGACCAATGCAGTTCCCACCCACCGCTTATACTCGGGTCAATAAGTTTTTCAATTTTGCTGGTAAAATTAGGGGTCTCGGCTTATACTCGGGTCGGTTTATACTCAAGTATATACGGTAATTTATATAAAAAATATTAACAAATGAGTGGAGATACCAAAATGACTACCAATATTAAATTCAGAGCCATTGATATTGGACTGTCTTTTGTGTTAGGCTTCCCCAAGCTGTTACCAATAAGTTGGAAGCATTTAAATTGTGAAAAATGTCTTGGTACACTGATGCATTAATATTTTCCTTCAGTGGAACTAAAGGAAAGAACTGAAAATAAATCTCATAGAACCATCACTCGTCCACCAAGCTTTACAGTTTGCACAATTTAGACAGGCATATAATGTTGAGGTCCAAATTATGAGTTATTTTCATAACTTAAAGTATACCTCACCTTTCAACAAATTTATATTGATAAACAGAATATTGTTTGCATAGGAGACTATTTTGATAATGTTTCCTCTACATTTCACCATTTTTCGCTCTGGAGGCTTCATCTCTCATCCTATCTCAGAGCACACAGGAAGACGACAATCCACACATTTTCCATTTCAATCAAGGTATCAGCTAAATCATATAGTAATCTATAACCAAGTACTAACCTCTATAGATATTAATAAAGTACTTGAGGTAAGATGGAATCTCCTACTTAGCTCCAGCAGCCAATATCTGTAGCTATTTTTCTCATTAAGAATATGTCATGTGACCAGACCAAAAGCAGTACAAAAAAATTGCCGTTAATATGCAATAAATAGTGGGTTAGAAATTTCTGATTTGTTCGCAACATGTAGAACAAATATGTATGTATCTATGTTCACATAAAAAAAAAAATTATGCCAAAAAAGGAAAAAATGTGTAAGGTATGTAAGTGCACCGTATTTCTCTTTCCACCCTAATTAAAGCCAATGAATAAAATAGCAAAGATACACTTGAGCAAACTAAGGGACATAATGCTAGTTCTTTCATGCATTAATGTGAATTAGCTGGAAAGCTGCCTATGAGGCAATGTGAATCTGAGTATCCAAACTTGGCATGCATAAATGATGAGGCCGGATGTCCATGGACTACTTATTTTTGCAAAATTAAGACAAAAAAATTAACATGATTACTAATAGCTAATTCACCATACTGACCCTTAGAAATTATCATATTGCAACACTACGACACTCAGAGGCTGACTTATGATGCATGACACAGCATCTGATAGTATCTTCAGGCGTTGGCTCAGGTCATTGTTTATGTGTTCATGATTGTTTATGTGTTCGTGAATGTCTTCTAAAGTTATGGATTGTAAAATTCTGTTGCGTGACTAAATCCTGTCCTAATATATAGATTGTGCACCTACAAATTTAGTTGCGAACTTCAGCTGGGAAAATATAAAAGCAAGATTCTAGATGTTGGACTAAAGCTTTCATTACAATAACCTGCTTTAGTTAAGAACTCAAATGTACAAGCACTGACTATTAATGTTAAGTTTGAAAAAAAAAGAGGAATATAATTTGTGGACATATGCAAGAAGTATAATCTTGGTCGGGAGGATGTGTATTATTATATTGAGTTTAAATATACACACCATTTTTGTCTGATTTAATGCATATGTTATGGTCCTACATGTATTGGAAAAATTCTTAAAATAAGTACGGTATACTCTTAAATCCAAAAGTTGGTATATTAAGAATGAAGATGGGGATAAATGGCCCTATTGTAAATACTTGATATGCTATGAAAGGAGTAATGATGGTAAGAAGAGACATTTTGAGGAAGTGGAAGAGAGAAAAACATAAATTTGTTAAGGTTATTGGATGCCTTATGATGCCATAACGTGCACAGAGTTATGGCTGCTTGGTAGCAAAGAAAAGGTTGGTGCCAAGAGGGGAAAAAATAGTCTGTGTACAGCTTAACAGTATACATCCAAACCCCTGGCGATAGAAGTGAAAATGTCCAAATTGTGTCCAAAGTGTCCTTATCTTTCATCTTTGCTTAAAATCTCTTGGGCATGGAGTTCACAAGAGCTTCAACGTTGCCACTGAAACCCTCTTCTAGTCCTCCATGATGATATCATGGTAGATGACCTTGCACTCCTCCACCTTTAGTATAAGGATGCCTCAGACATTCTCAATAGGTTTTAGGGCTGAAAACATGGTTGCTCAGTTCAGCACCATTATCCTTGGTTCTTAAGCAAGGAAGTAGTTGTCCTTGAGGTGTGTTTAGGGTAGTGATGTGGGAATAGTGCTCTGCTGCCTAGTTTCCAAATGGACTTTGGCATTCCTGGTTTCCTCAACTAACTGTAGCTACCTACAGCCATCAGAAAACATGTAGTCCTAGACCATGACACTTCAAGCATAATGCACAACTGTAGGCAAGACACACCTGTTTTTGCACTTCTCACTTGGTTGATGCCACTTAGGCTTTAGATTATCTGAACCAACTAAAGTTTATCTTTATCTCAGCAAACCACAGAACGTTATTCCAGTAATCCATATCTTTAGTCTTCTTGTCTTGAGCACACTTTTTTGTAAATCATCTTTAGAGGCTTCCTTTTGGGACTACAGCGATGCAGATCAATCAATTTAATTTAGCATGCAACGTATGGTTTGACAACTGTCAGACTGACCCCCCCCCCCCCTCCACCCCTTTGACCGCTGCAGCAATGCTGGAAATACTCATCTGTCAATTTTGAAAAGACAACCTCTGTATAGGGCACAAGCACTCAACTTCTTTGGTAAACCATAGCCATGAGTAGCCATGTTGAACTTCCAGGGACCCGTATTAGAGTGAATAAGAGTGATAAAACCAATTTTAAAAACCTGCTCCCAATACACACCAAATACCTTAATACAATAACAAATCACATGACACTAGGGAAGGGAAAATTGTTAAGTTAGCACAATTTGGCCATTTGGTGTACTTAATTTGTTGCAAGCAGTTTAGGTATCAATGGCTGTGTGTTAAGTTTATTTATATAATATGTTATATAATCAAATGAGACACTAAATAGGTTACAGGATAATTGATGGAAGGTCAACCACAGGGACCATGAGAAACCATGGGAAAGAGGACTCCCTAAATACATAAAATCATTGGGAATGATCTCCATCTGAAGTACAAGAGTGACATCACTGCTTCATTCACAGGAAGCACTTAGGAATCACCAATCTTATTGTCAGCCCTTTTAACAGTGTTGCCTGAATGTGTTGCTAATGGGAGAAAACAATTTGTAATTTCTGAATAATCTCCAATTGAAGAGAGACAACAGCACCATATGGCTGCCAAAACAGAAATGTCACTGTAATCTGAAGTAAAACAGAATTACAATATTACTGCTTTCACTTTTGATGTACAGTATTAATATTGGATTCATTCTATATACAGGCGGTCCCCTACTTAAGGACACCCGACTTACAGACAACCCATAGTTACAGACGGACCCCTCTGCCCCATGTGACCTCTGGTGAAGCTCTCTGGATGCTTTACTATAGTCCCAGGATGCAATGATCAGCTGTAAGATGTCTATAATGAAGCTTTATTGATAATTCTTGGTCCAATTACACCAAAAATTTTGAAACTCCAATTGTCACTGGGGCAAAAGAAAAAAAATTGCCTAGAACTTCCATTATAAAATATACAGTTTCGACTTACATACAAATTCAACTTAAGAACAAACCTCCAGACCCTATCTTGTATGTAACCCGGGGACTGCCTGTACTAGGTGTAAATGCTCTTGAAGAATTGAAAAAGACAAAAAGTTGATTACTGCAATTATAATAATTGTATGTAACTGTAAGCTATTGCCATGTATTATGTATTGTTGATTTTTCCAATTGGTAACTATTTATGGAGAATGATAAACTTGTATAAAAACACTAGAACTGCAAGTGGAAATAGCTATCAAGGTATGACATCAGTCAACCTTTTGCTCCTCTGTTTTGCTCTCCAACGTTTTTTCTTGGTTCAAATGGTTTATTTTCCTCTAATTTATTTTGACTGACAGGGAACTTTATCAGTAAAGACAAGTTATTTATATTGTAAAGCGGCAGGAAAATTGTGATTCCTATTGAACAACACCTAAGCTTCTTGACATACCAACACAGTGAAAAGAAAAGATATGGAGTACTCCTCACTAATATTAATAAGAGATATTTTATGTAGAATAAAAGCAAAATATAGTATCTTAAAAGGAAATCAACTATTTAAAAAAAATCCTAGATATACTTACCTATGCTCCTCTTGATGTTGATCCTGGTGCTTTCCTCCGTTAGTCCTCCGTTTTCTCCGGGATCATCGACATGTCCGGTGGTCCGGGCTGCTAATTATGAACAGCCCCACACCTCCCTCTGAGGGGGTGTGCATAATTTGCAGCCCGGAGCGCCAGACATCTTGTCCCTGCACTCTGGCCTGCTAATTATAAGTTTCAAGAAGAGTGGAGGTGAGTACTTCTAGGATTTCTTAGTTTTTTTTTTTAAATGGTTGATTTCCTTTAAATGCAAGACACTATGCTTTATAGGTCTTCTCAAAACACTATATATAGTGTTTTGGATATAATATATAGTTTCACTAATATATTAGTGAATTGGATTTATTTAATTTCCATTTAGAAATAAAGTTTTTAATTCTAATATTTTTAATATCCTCAATGTAATAATAATCTTTATTTATATAGCGCCATCAAATTCTCCGGCGCTTTACACATTCTGGGGAACATATAAAAATAAAATAAGACATTACAGAGTAGAACAGCTATATATGAAACAATAGGAGTGAGAGCCCTGCTATAATCTCCAAAAATGTTTTTCCACTGAAGCATGCCTGGCAAAGTTTATGACAAAGAAAGCATTGGTAACCACTGCAAGGAAGACATAATAACTCATGTATAGACTAGCTGGCCTAAAGGAGGTTCTATACAAAATGAATATGTCGTAATGGGAAAGCATCTGTCTGAATGAGACAACCTTTATAAAGGAAATTATATATTCCTTGGATTATGTATTAGGCATGTTCCCATTCTCAAAAATGCCCCCTGCTACTGTATATACCTTCAGGTGCAAGTACAGGCATAGTTATTCACCTGCTTTTACATTATAGTGCCCATTTACAATCTGGATTTAGCCTCTGTCTATTATACAAACATTATCTTTGTACCTAGCTGTGACTGTGACTGCAGCTATAAGCCTGGGCAGCTATAAGCCTGGGCAGTATATCAGAAACGCTCTTCTATGCACCAGAGGGTTTACTACGAAGGAACTTTCAGCTTTATGAAACAGTCTTTGTTTATGTATTCAGCTTATTAGTGAAGGCCGTGTAGGAGTATATTTCTGTTCTCTGCCTGATGCAATAAAACACCCGGGTTTATACAATGCCAAATGTAATTCAGGAACTTCTTCTGTCAGGATATCATTCACATAAGTCTGCTGATAGGATTGTGCTGCTAAACTACAGACTAAACTAAGGTCACAGCACAATAACTTCTGGAAAATATGCTATGGCTTTCCTAAATATCACTACCAGGTACATAAATTGGAAATCCCTTGTTTAACTTGGCTACAGCTAGAGTCATATAAATGCCAGAGCTCAACCTCGAGGGTGAGGAGAAAGGAGAGTCTACATTAATTCATGACCCAATGTTGTCTACCAGTCACTTACCAGTTGTTGGTCAATGGGAGGAATTGCATCATGATGTCCATAAATTATAGCAGGGTTATACTGGCTAAAAAGAACAGGATAGAAGACCCTTTTCCCTGAGGAGAAGATAAAATAATATATCAGAACAAAACCTTAAGATTTTTGAAGGTTAGGCTAGATTTTTGCAGGATCAGTTGCTCTGTATTTGGGGTACATGAAATCGGTTGAATTTAATCGCTTTTATTAACTTTTTTCGGTAGAATAGGAAAGAAACAGCAATTCTTGCCTCTCATTTAATTATCATTACACCTAGAATTACGGTAATATTATATGTGTATAAGTTTTACATGTTTAAAAACTTTTGGACAGGATAGTAAACCCTTTTCTGAAAAGTTAAGATAATATAATATACAGAAAAAAACAAGCCTCTTCTCAGATTAACATATCATATCTTATAGATAAGTGGGAATGCAGACCTGGTAAATACTGCTCCATGATTGATTATTACAAAGTGTGTACAATATTCCTGCATTACATTACTATATCCTTGCTACACTTCTCCTAAACACTGCAGAGGCATGTTTTTCACTTCCTACACTTACTAGATGTTTTAAGTCACATTTCATTATCATTTTATTATTTTATAATTGTTGGCCTTGTACGGGCACCATGATTCAAAGCAGCATTTTTTTACAGAATTAAACCATTTTTTTTAAGGAAATTTTATTGTAAAGGTTTTGTTTTGTTTTTTTTTAAAACTTAATTTAACTTGATCATCACATAGTCTGATCACTTCTATAATGCATTTATATATGCAATACATTATAAACTGCAGGTTCTAACTAAGAGGCAGTCCATTAGGAAGAGTCTCTGACCTTTGTAAGACTCTTGGCTGCCATGACAGCTTGCATCTGCAGTGTTGGTCTGCCAATGGTAAGGGAGTCTTCCTCCTCTTCTAGTGATTTAAATACTGCAGTCAGTATTGGCAGCAGTATACAAAGTGTTAAATGGCTGCGATCAACCACCGATGTTGTCATTGCTCCTGTGTCTATCATGGCATTCAAGGCTTTTGTGCAGCTAAATCTTATGGACATACCTGTACATTCAAACTTTATTTGTATACACATTTTAAACCCTATGGGAAATGGTTAAAAACAGAATTTGATATCTTCCTTGTATAGCACAATATAGAGGGTTATTGGTATAATACTTATTAGCATAAAACATTTTAATTTGATTGAACTTTTTTTCAACCCAATAACTATGCTATAATTTGATAATATGAAAGACAATGTTTTTTCTACATTAATAATTATGGTAAAAAAATTTAGGGTTAAAAACATTGAAAGCAGTGTGAAGAAAGGTTAGACAAGCTAAAAGTATACAACAAATAACAGAAAAAAAAAAAAGAAAATCCGACTTTGTGGCAAGCAATTTTTAGGAGACATCATTATCCCCCCAATCCTTATTCTAAACAATAAATATATGGACAAATAATTAGTGAGTTCAAAAATAAAATAGGAAATGATGAGATGAGATGAGATGAGACTCGATCCATAGCAGGACAGGTCATACCTGGTTGTGTGTTGATCCTGCATGAGTTCAGAAACTCTACATTGAAGTAGATATCCACATCACAGAAAAACAGAAGGACATTACTTCCTTTCCAGGCACGAGCACCTATGTCTAATCCTTTTCCACGGGAGAATTCCTCATTCAGCTGGATAAATGTGAAGTTCTTGAAGTTCACTGCCCTGGTAAGTAACAAAAAAACCTTTTTTTTTCTTTTTACTGTGACTTGTCCACAAGAACTATGTGCAGTATAAACAGCCTTATGCAAACTCAGTCCCACTCACTCTACCCCACTCCAGTCCATTTTCGGTCATTGATAAAGGTTTTTTTTCTGCGATACCCTCAGAACTTCTTCCCTTTCTAATGATTTTTACTCTAAAACCTCTACTAAATCTGGTAGCAAGATACATGGTACAATAATGAAGTGTTAATATACATTTCAAAAATTATTGAGTGGTATGAATTTAGTCTAGGCACAAATAGTTGTAATAACTGCTAGAAAATTAAGAACACCAGTCATATAATAGCTATAAATAATTATTCCAGTAGGTTTATGAGGCATAGCAAACACATAAATAAATGTATATTCATGTGCAGTCTGTATACAGTCAATTCAGTTTATGTAAAATGTATTTTTTTTCCGCAAAACACCACCACAAAAGAAGCATGGAAATAGACCAATTACTCAGGTATTCAAACTGTGACTCCAATAATATATTTTTTTCACAGATTAGTAGCTCCTAGGATGCATGGCAATTTTGCCTTTCATTACCTATGCCCAGCTGTTTTTTTTCATGCAGTCTCCTCTGGATGCACTGTTTATACACTGGAGATCAAACTTGGAGAACAACAAATTTCCTAAATATCAAGGTCATTGTGTAGTCAAAATCATATGTAAATATATCTTAATATGAGTAAAAGAGCAGTATTTTAGGCTTACTTCATAAATTGTATATATTCTAAAGCAGCGGTCAAACACACATTGTTGCACCCAAAAATTATTTTCCAAGGACCGGGTCGGGTAACCCCCTGTGAAAAAAATTGATCGCCCAGCAAATGCATCATGTCTAACCCCAAACCATATAATGTGCCATTGCCAGCAACCATCAGTCTAAACTGCATCAGGCACTGGTCACAGTAGGGACAGCAGAGAGCGAAAAGGTCTAGATGCCTTTTACATCTAAATAACATTGACTTATGTTCTGTAGAATTGTTTCCCCTAGATCAGTGATGGCTAACCTATGGCACTGGTGCCAGAGGTGGCACTTAGAGCCCTTTCTGTGGGCACTCAGGCCATCACCAGAGATGACTCCAGGTATCTTCCTGTAGTCCCAGACAGCCCAGGACTTGCTGTGAACAGAAGTATTTTAAAGTGACAGCTGTACCTGGGACTATTTTCTGCTTTATTGGTGTCCTCAGGGGCTGGTATCAATGAAAACTGTGACAGAGAAGGGAATATAAATCACAAATTAAATTTCTGTGTTGGCACTTTGCGATAAATAAGCGGATCTTTGTTGTAGTTTGGGCACTCGGTCTCTAAAAGGTTTGCCATCACTGCCCTAGATCCTTGGTAGAACTTGATGGAAATGTGTCTTTTCAACCGTATAAACCATGATAAGACCCCTTTTTCTATAGCATCCCACACTTATAATATCCCCTTGTCTTTGGCCTTTTCACTATGAGAAAAAAAAAATATTCCTACTGTACATACTCAAAAATAAGCCAAGGCACCTTATTTTACCATAAAAAAAATGGAAAAAGTTATTGACTTGTGTATAACCCTAGGGTGGCAAATGTAGCCGCTAATCTTTCATAAATTGTCCAACAGCCTTCCCGAATCAGTGAAATGTCCAGCAACAGCTTCCCCTCATTTATAAAATGCCATTAGAAGCCTCCCCTCACTAATAAAATTGACATTTTATTAGTGAGGTAAGGCTGCTGCTACTGGACATTTTATTAGTGAGGTAAGGCTGCTGCTACTGGACATTTTATTAGTGAGGTAAGGCTGCTGCTGGACAACAGCAGCCTCCCCTCACTAATAATATGTCCAGCAGACCCCCCTCTCACTAATAAAATGCCCAGCACCAGCTTCCCCTTAGTAAAGGACATCTACCACCAGGGACAAGGATTGTAAGCTTCCTATGCCTAGTTTGTAAGAAAAAAAAAGACTAAAAATTTTGTAAATGACCCCGAGGGGCTCCAAGCTTCATTAACATCTATGGAGAGTGGAGCCCCTCACTTATTTGCATAATTTTAAAAGCCTTTTCTTGTAAAATCCAGTGCATGAGAAGCTAAAATAAGAGCTGATCCTGTCAGAGCTGCTGTGTTGAAACTAGGGTTTCAGTCACTTTGGAAGGGCACACAATGTTTGTCGAAGTCAATGAAAACTGGATAGGCTGCTAGTTAAATAGGGTTTGTCAGATAATTAAGAAATTAGCACCAAGTACAAGATCAACACGAATAACTTGAAGGTATCTGAAAGTGTTTTCTAAATTTGATCAGTGTTTTTTTTTAGTATTTTCTAATTTATTGTGTGCTTTTGAATATATACAATTTATGAATATATAATATATATAAAAAATTGCTATTTTACCCATGTTCTGATTCATTCACATAGGATTAAACAATTCCTTGACTTTTAGGAAATTGTGTGTTATGCGCCGATTTTGATCTCCAGTTTATTGTCCTGTATGTATACATTATAATGAGCTTAGTGGATTTGCTGAGTAAATAAAGTAAACACTATTTTGGTCATACAGATATACACTGTCAGGAATTTTAAAAATTACAATAGTATAGCGGCTCTGGACTTCGTATTATCAAATTAGAAGTATATATATGAATATACATGTACATATCCAAAATCGTGTTTATGAAGATCCCAGACTATTAACACTTCACTGATAAAAGCATCTACTATTGTGCTTCATTGTACAAACAAAAAAGGTGAGCTAAAAATGAAATGCATAGGCAATACCATACATAGGAGTGCTCCGTTTCCCCCCCCCTTCCCTCAAGTTAACCGGTTAAGGACCCGGCCCTTTTTTGTTTTTTCATTTTCATTTTTCACTCCCCACCTTCAAAAATCTATAACTTTATTTTTAGACAAAGAGTTCTGTGATGTCTTGTTTTCTGCGTAACAAATTGCACTTCATAGTAATGGTATTGAATATTCCATGCCAGGTACTGGGAAGCAGGAAAAAAATTCCAAATGCAGCGAAAATAGTGAAAAAACACTTTTGCGCTGTTTTCTTGTGGGCTTGGATTTTATGGCTTTCACTGTGCGCCCCAAATGACATGTCTACTTTATTCTTTGCATCGGTGCGATTACGGGGATACCAAATTTGTATCGATTTTATAATGATTTCATACATTTACAAAACTAAATCCTTCTGTACAAAAATTTTTGGTGGGATTTTGCCATCTTCTGGCACTTATAACTTTTTCATACTTCGTTGTACGGAGCTGTGGGTGGTTTCATTTCTTGCAACTTTTGATGACGTTTTCAATTATATTTTTAGGATTTTACAACCTTTTGATCACTTTTTATTGAATTTTTTTTATTTTTTTCCAAATGGCAAAAAAGTGCCATTTTTGAATTTGGGTGCTATTTTCCATTACGGGGGTTAAATGCAGTGAAAAACTGTTATTATAATTTTGATAGATAAGGCATTTTCGACATTCTTTCACTCTTCGGAAGACCTAAGGCTGTCATGGTGACGGATGATATCTCGGGGAGCGCCGATATGCGGCAACGGCACCCCCATCTTTTTGAAGTCACCGGCAACTTGCCAACGGCGATCGGTGCTAGCATTGATTGCGGATGTTACCGGTAAGCCTTTGCTGCAATATGCAGCAAAGACTTACCGGCTATTAAGAGGGCTCAGCCCATGAGCCCTCTCCATGCACTGTGACCCTACTTGCTGCACGAATAAACTGCAAGCGGTCGGTAACCGGTTTATACAAAGTTATTTCTCACTAGAGTTACCTTATAAGAGAACAAAAAGCATCATGAGAACAGAAGGCAGTTTTTAATTGACTAAGCTTTAGTACAAAGACCGGAAGAGGTTAGTCTCTTCCCACTTCACTGTTGCTGAGGACGATTCCTAACCTCTAGAACACAAAATTGTCGTAACTCCTGAAAGTAAAGGGCAAGCAATAGAATAAGGGCATCGTTCTGTTTGTTTTGAAAGGTGGAGGTTATATGACAATTTGGTAAAAATCATTATGAAATCAGAGTTACACTTTAAAATGCTGTCGTTAAAAAGTTATAATGCATTTCATTGTAAAGTATTTTTCTAATAGAGCAGCAACCAATGTAATGGGTTTATTGTTTTAGCTTTTATATCTTCAATTCATTACACAAGGAGTGTAATTATTATTATATTATTTACAAAATTATATTTCAGATTATTTATAAAATTAAACTCTATAAATGATCAGTTATAGTAGTTATTAACTTTACCTTAAGATAATACAAGGCCAACTTTTACTACAACTTTTACAGAGAAAGCATTAACTTTAGCTAAAATAATTGTAATAAGCTGAGCTAGTACTGTAATGACTACTAATTTATTTTCTGAAAAGTAAATAATCACTATAATTACTTATCACAGTCACTATAAATCTCAAGGCTGCAATGACACTTGTGCCAAGGACTGTTTAACTTTCCAGTTCAATGTTCCTATCAAGGCTAAGACAATCACCAAGATTTGGCTCTTTGCCATTATGTTAACAATGAAAGCAGAACACAAAAAGAACAGCAAATCAGAAATATTAGATACAAATGCAACTGAATATTTTACTTAAAATATCATTAGCAGGGATAAAAAGAAAATGGAAATTACAGTAAGGGCCACTTAAGGTGAAAGATATTAATACGGTTAGCACTTGAAAGGAAAAAACTGCTATTGTAGCCTGAAAATGTTCATATTTCATGAGCAGAATGGCTGTTAGTGATATACTGTGGTTAGAACTGCCCATAGATGTTCAAGTAGCGTTTTATGATGTTATTAATGAGTAATACATTTTTTATTTGATTTTTTTTTACTACTGAACATAATAGGGGCTCTTAATGTTTTTTCCACCCTTTCTTTCATTTTTGTATGGGTTTAGAAGTTATGATTTTTCCATTCTTTTTTGTATGAAAATGAATCATAAATCAATTTTAACCCCTTAAGGACGCAGGGTATTTTCGCTGATTTCTCGCTCTCCATCTTCAAAAATCCATAACTTTTTCATTTTTCCGTGTACAGAGCTGTGTGAGGGCTTATTTTGTGCGTAACAAATTTTTCTTTCCCATGATGTTATTTATTATTCCATGCCATGTAGTGGGAAGCCGCAAAAAAATTCCAAATGTGGAAAAATTGAAAAAAACTGCATGTGCGTCATGTTCTTGTGGGCTCAGTTTTTACGACTTTCACTCTGCGCTCCAAATAACATGCCTACTTTATTCTTTGGTTCGGTACGATCGCGGTGATACCAAATTTATATAGGTTTTATTGCGTTTTAATAAATTTTCAAAAATTAAACGAATGTGTACAAAAAAGAAAAATTTTTTTTTGCCATCTTCTGACGCTAATAACTTTTTCATACTTTGGCACATGGAGATGTGTGAGGGGTCATTTTTTGCGAAATGAGCCGACGTTCGCCGACGTCCGCCCGTAACCGTTTTTATATTTTGATAGATCGGGCATTTTGGGACGCGGCGATACCTAATGTGTCTGTGATTTTTACTATTTATTATATTTTATATCAGTTCTAGGGAAAGGGGGGTGATTTGAACTTTTAATATTTTATTATTTTTTTACATTTTTTAAACTTTTTTTTTTCTCTTTTTTTCCACTGTTTCTTAGACCCTCTAGGGTACATTAACCCTAGATGGTCTGATCGCTCCTGCCATATACTGCAATACTACTGTATCGCAGTATATGGCATTTCTGCACACTATACATTACAATGAGCCACAGGCTCATTGTAATGCATGTGCAGAAGCCATGTATCCTCGGGTCAAACGAAGACCCGAGGCTACCATGGCAACCGATCGCCGCCCCCCGATGACGTTCGGGGGAGCGGCGATCGGAGGTAAGATGGCGGCGCCCACGCGCCGCCGGCGACTTTGCCGGCGGCAAAGAAGAGGTTAACACCCGCGATCGGTGCAAGCACCGACCGCGGGTGATAGCGATGGGTCTTTGCTGCGATATGCAGCAAAGCCCATCACTGTATGAAGAAGGCTCAGCCCGTGAGCCTTCTACATACAACCTTCACAGCTCCGTGGCGGATATATCCGTCACGGAGCGTGAAGGGGTTAAATGAACATACATATATCAAAGAAACATCGGAGTATCAGGAGAAAAAAATTATACTTGCACTCTTCAGGCAAAGAATTTGGATAAACCTTTAGTTTGAGAGTTATAATAAATCAATAATTTATTAACCAATGCAAGAACCAAGTGACAGTCAAATACAATCCAGGCTCGAATGGATCATAAATTGCATTTTAAATGGAATTTACAGATAAAGTCAAATATTTTAATCAGATGATTAACGGAAACCTACCATTTGATTTTATGCATTAGGAAGCAAACATACCTTAATACTGCTGAAGCTACACTGATACAGGATCATATCTTGGTTAATCCCTGAGCTGAGTGGTTTTGCTGAAAAACAATTATAACATTCAGGACCTTGGGAAAGCTGGGTCAGGCTGGCTGACAAACACATTAAGCACGGGAGCTTGTAATTATAACTTGAGTTTAGTCAAGACATGACTAATCGATCTGAGCTGGATCACTCATACACAGCAGCTGGGGGATGGTGCAGAAACTGATTATTCTGCCTTTAGGCACAACCCAGGGACTACATCATCCTGTCCTGCAGTGAATAACACATGTGCTAGGAGAAGCGCTGAACCAACCATAGAAGCTTCATTATCATAATGTTATATCTGTTTTATCAGCAAAACCACTCAGCACAAGGATTAACCAAGATATGATCCTGTATCAATGTAGCTACAGTAGTCTCAAGGTATGTTTGCTTCATAATGAAACAAATCAAATGGTAGGTTTCCTTGAAGCATCTTATTTGGTATTATTTTAATCAGATGTTTGTGCAGCTTATTTGTCTTCTTTGCTGTGTAGAAGCTTGAGGGATTAGATGGTAGCCCAATTACAGTGCTAGATAATGCAGGATAGCAACATTTTACAGACATATAGGAACACCACGGCTTACAAGTAAGACTACTAGTTAAAGATAGACCTCTCTGCTTACTGTGACTTTTGGTGAAGCTTTCTGGATGTTGGTACTTTATTTCTTTGTACATTTTTTATTTTTTTAAAATAAGAACATCAGCATTTTTCTGAAAATATAAAAACTACAAAGAGAATAGAGAACATGGGTCCCAAAAGGCAGCTATTGATGCAGAAAAAATAGTGTAGTCTGTCATTGGTCACTTAGGATAAAATTGGTGAAGTAGGACTCTAATTGGTCGAATGTGCTTACATTTTATCCATGAATGTTTCCCAGGCTATCCAGGTTTTCAAAACAACTTATAAATTTTACCTCATTTAAACAATCAATAATTAAGGGGAGGGGGGGTTCTTTTGATAATGGAACAATTACAAATTTTAGCAGCTCCTATAGTAAATCTGTCTTTAAAATGTATGGAGTTAAAATTGTTTGGAGTTAAAATTATATGTTTCCATTTACTACTTAACTATAAATTCAACTTAAGAACAAACCTATATATCTTAACCTGCGGACTATTTAGCTGTACTGTATGGTTTCTACTGAAAGGGCTACTCTTTCACTTCCTGCTGCTGCATTGTCTATGCAGAAAGTGGAAGCATTTGTGCTAAATCAGAAAGTCCCCTCCGATTCCATAAAGATTTAAGAATTTTTTTTCTTTCATTTTTAAACTTAAATATCAGATTTGAATCAGATTTTTAACAATTTTTATGTTTTATAGTATCACAAGAAGGTCTCCTGAGAAAGAATGGGCATGTGAAACATGTTTTGGGGTGCCTTACCATCACCAATGGTGACTTTTAGGAGAACTAGTTTAGGTGATTTCATTATCTTATAAAACAGATATCCTCCCCGCTACATTGCACTACCACTTTAAAAGAATACAAATATCGGGAATGAGTATGTTACTACATTGTAACATATGACTTTATAGCCTTTTTGGTTGAGTGGTGAGGTATATATTTGGCTGGGCTCACACCTTGTTTTGTCAGCTATGCTGTCAAGGTAATTTGTTATTTTCAACGCTAGTTCCACATGTTGTCAGGAGCTACTTGTGAGTGTATGACTGTTCTTCTCTTATTCACATGCAGCATTTAAATGCCATTTTAAAATGCAATTCAAAGGCTGCGGGGAGGGGCTTGAGCAGATTGCATATGCATTTACACTGAAATAGGGAACAACTGTTACATGTTTTGTAGGAAACAATGCAACACACATGGGACGTTTTCCCGATTACATGCATTTCGGTGGAAACAGCTGCGATCAGGATAGCCCGCAGCCTTTGAATGGCATTTCAAAATGCCAGTCAAACACTGCGTGTAAACACAGCATAAAGCTTTAGTCTTGTGTCAAGCACATTTTTGCACATTTCCAAGTATGTTAAAGGAATTGTCCAGTTATGTTATTATAATATAATTCTGTAAAAATAAAAAAGGAGTAATACTTACCTTGGTCTTCACCTAGGGTTCAGTACAGCGCCTTCAGTCACTGCCAGCTTCTAGGAATATACAGAAGCTCATTGATGAAGTCAAATCAATGAGATGACGATCACATCCAAACTTTGCAGAAAAAGTCAACTGTATAATCGCCTTTACGCTGTGAATTTTTGACCCACAGCAAATAAGTGACCCGTCACTTATTTCTGCGGATCCTGGTGCAGAATTCAAGCTTTGAAATGCAAAGGTTGAACTCTGCATCCCTTGCGACACACATGCATATGTGTATTTTTAAAAACTAAAATTTAATAAAAACAAAAACATTTTCTTGAAATTCTTTAACCCAATACAGTATTTTTACAATAAAGTTTGTGAAGACTTAAGATTTATCCTGAATAGTTTTTAAAAATAACATGAACTGGAAAACATGGTGGAAAATTAGAAAAAGATTGAGGTCTATTGCTAGATAATATATAACCTTGTAAACCCCTGCCTGGAGCACACAGATTGTTATGGTTTGTGCCAAGGCAAAATGAATGGCATTAGTCCTTTTTTCCCACAACACCTGCAGGGCATAAAATGTGCCACTGCTCATATTTTATATACTTGAAAGTCAAGGAACCAAAACATCAAAGTGTCAAACCAACTTTATGAAAAGATTATCTCATCCTTAGAAAAAGAAGGCCTGGAAAGCATATCTCCATAAAACCATATGTACATTGCCTACAAGAAAGCTGTCTATGTATCTTGCGAACACAAATACCTACAATATGAATCTGTACATTTCGTAATGAAGATTAATCATTGTATGGAGGTTCTGTATCTATCAATTATTAAACCAACCATTTTTAGTATATTTGTAGTTTCAATAACACAAGCCTATGGATGGTGCAAAATTATAAATGAGAGAACATGACAATTTCCATAATAGTTTGAAATACTGTTGTACTGTAGGTTATCAGTGATCAGGCCTACTATGGTTCAAAAGCATTTGTTTAACAATGAGAGACTAGTATGATCCGTAAATTTTAACATAAAAATGTTTTCTTTGGATAAAAGGGTTTTCTTTGATTTTGGTAATTTTATGCTTCTTTCCTTTTTCAAGTGTTGCAAATTTTAACAGTGCCACAATTGACCTGTTTTCTGTGTCTTAAGAGGATGAAATCTGTATTGCTCACAATGCAGACTTTGTCATAAGACACTTTTTTAAGAAAATTATACTAATCATTCTGGTTAACTTTAAAGAAAATCCACCATTTGTTTTTATGCATTGTATATCAAACATACCTTGAGAATGCTGTAGCTACACTGATGCATAAACAGATCTTCTTTAACCCCTTAAGGACCAGGCCCTTTTTCGTTTTTGCATTTTTATTCTTCACTTCCCACAATCAAAAATCTATAACTTTTTAGTTTTTCCATGTAAAGAGCTGTGTGATGGCTTATTTTCTCCATAACAAATAGCACTTCCTAGTGGTAGTATTCAATATTCCATGCCATGTACTGGGAACCGGGAAAGAAATTCTGAATGCAGTGAAAATGATGAAAAAACACATTTGCGCCACTTCTTGTGGGCTTGGTTTTTACAGCTTTCACTTTGCGCCCCAAATGGCATGTCTATTTCATTCATTGGGTTAGTACGATTACGGGGATACCAGATTTGTATAGGTTTTAAAATGTTTTCATACATTTCCAAAAATTAAAACCCCCTGTACAGAAAAAAAATTCTTCATTTTGCCAGTTATTCTTGCGCTAATAACTTTTTCATACTTTGGTGTACGGAGCTGTGGGTGGTGTCATTTTTTGTGACTTTTGATGACGTTTTCAATGCTTTTATTTTTAGGACTGTACGACCTTTTGATCACTTTTTATAGATTTTTTTCCTATTTTTCAAAATGGCAAAAAAATGCCATTTGCGACTTCGGGTGCTATTTTCTGTTACGAGGTTAAACGCAGTGAAAAACACTTATTATATTTTGATAGATCTGGCATTTTCGGACGTGGTGATGTCTAATGTGTGTATGATTTTTACTGTTTATTTATATTTATATCAGTTCTGGGGAAAAGGGGTGATTTGAATTGTTTTTTTAATATTTTTTTTTTTTAACTTTTTTTATTTATTTATTTTTTTTTACTATTTTTCAGACTCCCTAGGTTGTCTGATTGATCCTATCATATACTGCCATACTGCAGTATGGCAGTATAGGGGGAGTTTGCACACCATCTATTACAGTGGTTCTCAACCTGTGGGTCGGGACCCCAGCGGGGGTCGAACGACCAAAACCGGGGGTCGCCTAAAGCCATCGTAGCCGAAATTTTACTGTGTTTTTACTGCGAGTTGCATGGTTTGGGGTCACCACAGCATGAGGAACTGTATTGTGGGGTCACAGCATTAGAAAGGTTGAGAACCACTGATCTATTACAATGTGCAAATCGCACATTGTAATAGATAGCCTAAAGCATGATTGCCTCGGATCTTTGTGTGATCTGAGGCTTTCAAGGCAATGGATCGCCACTCCCCGATGAAGTCACGGGGAGCGACTATAGGAGCCAAGATGGCGGGGCCAACGCCGTTAAAGCCTCGGATTAAAGCACTGATCGCGGGTGCTAGCGATGGGCATTTGCTTTATTATGAAGCAAATGCCCAGCGAATATGAAGAGGGCTCAGCTCGTGAGCCCTCTTCATACTCCCCCATGCGCAGCAAGACGTAAGGTTACGTCTTATTGCGCTATGCGATTAATACTCAAGCCAAGTGGTACTGCTCAAATGACATTTATAAAATTCAGAACAGGACCTTGGGAAAGCTGGGTGTCTGCATAAATGCATTACACATGGAGATTCCTGAACTATCCAGACAAGACTAATCAAGCCGAGCTGGATGACTCAGACAGCAGCTGGGGGATGGTGCAGCAATTGATTACTTCTGCCTGTCAGGGACAACTCAACTTATGCTGGGCAGGACAAGGCTGAAGCAGTGCATAATTACGGTGAGAAGAAGCAGACGAGAAAGCCTCATTATCATAATTTTATAATTGTTTTTTCAACAAAACCACTCGGAACAGGAATTAAACAAAATATGTTTCTACATCAGTGTAGTACAGCATTCTGAAGGTATGTTTAGTTCATAATGCATAGAATCAAATGGTTGATTTCCTTTAAGTATAACGCTTGTATGCCGATACAATACTGTTCACTTCTCCTGAAATCTTAAGTCGATCCTTACTTTTACCATGATTTAAAACCAGTGCTTTCAAATGGTTTCACCAAACATGAAAACATTTTCTATGCAGAGCATATATACCAAATTTATTTATTAAAATAGTAAATTCTGTAGGCTTGGCTGAAATAACTTGAAATCTCACTTAAAAGTAAATAAATTGTTACAAAGTAGTAATGGATCAAAAACTGACCTTGTTCAACCAAACACAGAGGCAGTTCCACGTGGTAAGATATAGTTTTACATGTTGCATAATTCTACTACCATTTTTTTTGTGGTAGGATATTCCTTGCATTTATGGCAACACAAAAGGTGTCCTCCACCATTACTGAACTAGACTCCAATATAAAATCTAAACCATAGAAAATAAAACTAATAAGAGGCCATTGTCCATAACCATTCTGCGGAATGATTAGTAAAATGTGATACTTAATAGATGCATCTCACCAAAACACACTCACACTGCATGTAGAATTTTCATGTTGACACACAGCTTCACTATAGTTAATCATAGTGTTCCATCTGACCATGTTATTGCTTGGTTATGTGTAGCCCATAATTTTTAAAGAGCCGTGTAATGTGATGATTTATACTGATATATTATTCCTTTTATTACAAAAGCTGCTAAAGTGCAGAAATATTTTTAGAAATGGGCCCTGGTGCTGTAAAAACGTACCATTCTCTAGTGCTCTAGTCCAGTGTGGTGATTGGACCATGCAACTATACACTAGAGGTGGCAAGGGTGATAGGGATTAGGCTATTAGATTTTACTGCTCAATCCATCCCTTTTCAGTAAAAAAAAAAAAAAATGTATCTGATATCGTCTCTTCCCAGCTCATCTTATTTTTTTTAGTAGCCATCTGTCTTCTCCATTTTTCAAATGTAGAAAGTTATGATAGCAATATCTTTTCATGCTATCTGTACACAAAATAAATATTAAAATAGGCAGTTTTTCCTAATATGTAAATAACCTTATAGTGCGAAACTGCAGGAATGTAAATGTATCTAAGACCAATTCTTAGAACTATTGCTGCTTTAATGCAATCATAGATCTAAGAGAGTGCCACCAGTGCGTGAAGCACAGAACAATTGATGAGAAAGATAAAACCTCAATATAAGAAATATAAATATTTTATTAACCCTGTAGTATTAGTTCTTGCTCCAAAGAATTTATCATAAAAAAGGAGACGAAGAAAAGTTTGCATTATTTAGCAGTCACTGGATGTGAACTTGGCCTAATAGGAAAAATATCAGCACTGCAGGACAACCTGGTCTCATTGTACATTTGTAACCAGAGTCAGTCACTGCATATTCTCTGTGTAATAAACATTATTATAATCTAAAACGCTCAATGCATCATAATTTAGAAAAAAAAAAAAAAAAAAATCATCACACTTTGAAGTGGAGAAGTATATAAACGATATATAGTATTGATCTTCTCAGCTCCTCCAGATCTATAACATACTGCCTACAGAAGTGACTGCATGACAAAACATGTATGTTACATAGGCTGAGATCATAGCCGTTAGTTGCATAATCCGGCATCTTAAAGAACCTGTAATTAAGAAATCATCCTCATAAACTACTACCAGTTAGATGTCAAGTATCTAAACACCATCTGTAACATGGGTCTTTAATGACCCAGCATGCTGGCATCATAAAAAAACAACTTTAAAATCAGATAGACAGTAAACTGGTTGCATAAAGTTGAGGTGAAGTGTTTGGCACGGAAGTCTAGCTCTCCACTGCTCTTACTACCCCCCTCACTGTAATTTATGGTCCTGCGTCCAGGGACATCATAACTGGCTTTCCTAAAGTCAATCAGTAGAGGGGGCATTCTAAGGCAGCGAGAGCTTGACTTCATTGCTAAACTTTCTGCCTTCACACAAGCAAATGTAAATAATTCTTAAAAGATGATCATGCCACCACGCTGGACCATGAAATAAACATGGTCTTCAAGGTGTTCATCTGTTTGACAACCTGCCGACAGGTTCTCTTTAAATAAGCAACTGCAAGAACCAAGGGCGCAAATTCTGATTTCAGGACCAAGAGAACTTATTTCAACCCTGATATTGATCTTTAAATTAAGCCATACACTTACAACATGTATTAAAATATCATTTCTATCAAATATGCATAAAGTGTTTAATGTCTGCAATATATGTGTAACATAATTTTATGAATATGGAACACCCATTAAAAAAACAAATCTGAAGAAAAATCATATTTCCAAAAAACTGTTGTATGCAGAAATACATAACACATTCAAGTAACATACTGGAACCTAATTTAGCCAAATCTTAAGTAAACTGTCCTAAACATTTATTATGCGTGAGAAAATGTCACTAGTTGCCTGGTTGAAACCACAGATAAGCCATTAAAAACACTCAAAATTATGTTTCAGAGTTTATGTTTAGCCTAGAGATGACTCCAGAATACTGTTGCTTGCTTAACACAACAAATGGAAAATGTACGCGTCTCCAGCTAGGACTTGAAGAGAGTGTTTTATGTAAGAAGCTGGCTTGTGTAGCTTCATCCCCTGCAGTGCCAAGTCCCTGTCACAGAGTCTGCTCCTACTTCTATGAAAAGCTATGACTAGCTATTTACATTCATATTTGTAAATCACAGAAAATGATTTGAATAACCGACTTGTTAATAATGCTCTATCCTCTAATTATGAATACTGAAAGTATTCATGTCACATTTAAAAAAAAAATGATTTAAATTTGAAGTTTCTGTGCAAAATTATGCAAAATAGAAAAGCATGGCAGGTAATTGTTCTTATCTGGAAACTTTTTTTCCACTGAACTTTTATTAACCCCTTACAACCTGGCCCTTTAGATTTTTCATTCCATTCCATTACTCCCCACCTTAAAAAAAATCTTTGAACTTTTTTATTTATTTTTTTTTCATTTTGCCATCTTCTGTGGCTAATAACTTCTTCATACTTTGGTGTACGGAGCTGTGGGTGGTGTCATTTTTTGCAACGTTTGATAAGGTTACAATGCTATCATGTTTAGAACTGTACGACCGTTTTTTATATATTTCAGAATGGCAAAAAAGTGCCATTTTCACCTTTGGGCGCAATATTCCGTTACAGGGTTAAACACAGTGAAAAACTATTATTAAATTTTGATAGATTTAGATTTTCATATTGATATGACTTCTAAGAAAAGTGGGGTGATTTGAATTTGTTTTATTATATTTTTTTTTTTAATTTTTACTATTTTTCAGACTCCCCAGGGTACTTTAACCCTAGGTTGTCTGATAGATCTTACCATATGCTGCCATACTACAGTATGGCAGTATATGGGGATTTTCTTCCTAATTCATCACAATGTGCAATTAGCAGATTGTAATAAAAGGGGTTAAAATGAGACTGCGTAGGGTCTGTCAGACCCGAGGCTGTCATAGCAGCGGAAGCGCCCATGCGCAGACATCTTTTTGAAGCCGCAGCCAAAGCACCCATCATGGGTGTTACCGGTGCAATATGCAGCAAAGACTTGCCGGCTATGGAGAGGGCTCAGCCCGTAGTAGTAAGGGGTTAACGTTTTCAAACAAGAAAAGGGTTTACATACATGAAGTGTAGTGCTTGTCAGGTTTATCTTAGCGGTCTTTCCTTATTGATACATGTGGTGTTTGGTCTTTAGTGAATTTTTAAAACAAAAAGTCTCCAAAAGTCGCAATTAGCTGAAAGCTCATTTCTTCGCTGGACACAGGACTTTTAATGCGCCATGGAAAGTCACAAAAAAAAAAGTGCAAGCAAAAGGTTTGTTACATGTGCCCTATCGTGTTCATCCTCAAAATGTAGAAACTCATATATTCGGAAAACACAGAAAACAATGTAGTAAAATCTGTAGTTCAAAAACCTCCTGATTTAGGTAGAGAAGCATAAAAAAAATTACTTTCACTCATAAACATACAGCAAAGGTATATCTTATTTCCAGTGGATGGATTTCTGGGTCATTCCTTCCCACTGCATCATTTAATGGTTACTCCACAGCAAAAAGAAAGTGACAGCTATGCTTTTGCATCATTGGTTTACTTTGGGGCATTATCTTCTTTTACCTCCTTAAGCCATGTTATATTTTTCTCATCTTACATATCCATCCTGTCACACAGATTAAATGCTTTGTGAAAACTTCATCACAAAGTATCTCTTTGTGCCCATGCATTGAAAAATACCTACAGCAAACGATTCACCATACTTCTTTGCTGTTTTCTTATATGTTTTCATATTCTGAAATAATGTTATTCCTGCATATTTCCTTCCATAAGGCAAAAGAATAAATTTAATTGCCAGTAGATGTGTGTAGAGGATCTTTTCCTTTTCGATTATATATATTTGGGGAAATTTCTAAGCAATCTTATTGTATTTACATGGTCAGCACAGAAAAAATTATATGCGCTAGCTATACCGCCCCACAATATTGTAATAAGGAGGCCCAATGTTAGGTCCATATCTCCTTGGTTTGCACTTTCTTCCTCAGGTGAATCGATAAAATAGTTCTTCTCACTGCAGTCCTTAGAGGATATAAATTTGACTGATAACATTGTTGAGGTTTACTGCTTTTTTGACAAAGGTTCTGCCAAGTTTTTAGATCCTTATAGCCCTTCTGACTGCAGGATTGATATTTTAGAGGGTTCTAAATACCAAGGGTAGGACTTTCAATCCGTCCCCTCTGGAACATATGAGGCTATACAAGAGTATATTTGGGGCAGTAAAGAAAGGGAATATCCATCTATCCAACTCCCCTATGCAAGCAGGTTTCATTTTTGTCAGTAAGAAAGATGGTGGCCTCAATGCATATACTGAAAAATCCATAACATTACTGTAAATACCCAATACCCTCTCCCATTGATCCCAGATATTAAAAACATTGTCAAAAAGAGTTTCAAGCAAACAAAAAATCTATAAATATAATTGCATTTCCCCAAAAATAACCGGTTACGGTTTAATAGTTTTCATCCCTGGAGTATTGTGAAGTCATTACCGTTTAGTAGACCATAACATAGGCACATCTGGGTCATTGTTATATAAACTTCTATAACTTGTGACAAATCATGCTCTGCTAATTGCATTTTAAGTAAGTGCCTCTGATAACATCTATATTTACTCTTGTTCAGGAGTTACATTCATTCATAGTTCAATTTTTTATAAGTTTATACGGGTCACTACTCACATGTGTCTATTTTGTGGTTTAGGCCCTGTAGGCCTCATTTCTCCCATTAATTAATTTAATTATGTAATCTTTTGTAATGAAATAATAAAGATATACTTATTTTATCATTATAGTGGAATTTCCCCATTTGTTTCATATATTTGGCTTATATTTATGACCTTATTTTTATACAAGTGCTACTGTATTGCAGTACTGTATATGGGACTTTTACTTTTGATCCATAATCGTGTGGAGGGGTGTTTGCTGCATTAAGCAGCCCTCTTCATACACCCGCTGCCGTGCCATGACGTAGAGGAACGAGTTGTTCTTGGGTCTTCGCATATTCTTGTTATGGGGGTAACCCTTTTATCCTTAGGGTCGAAAAGAGTGATTAAATTATGTTTTGTATATGAATTTATACATCATTTGTTCAAATAATGTATTTTCTCTTTTTCTTTTAGAAATCTACTCATTGATGACCTCATCACTTCCCATCTGCAGAAGGGGCCTTCATCTTACCTTCTATGGATCAGATTGGCCGGTTTTTTAAATCTTTTATGTTGTACAGTTTTTGGCTGCCTTCATGAATGGTTGGAAACTAGATATAGGAGACCCTCAGCGTATGATGCACTCCCCGCTCAGAGTTGTGACAATTATTGAAGCACAAATGGGATATATTCTTTACACTGATGACATATTTGTAAATAAAGAGACCGTATTTCCCCATATAGGAGCGCGAGTCTGTACTTTATAGAAATCTGATGTGCATTGTATGAACTTTGTCATGTTATCACAGGACCCATAGTCCTTGTTCAGGGTCCCTGTGTTCTTGCTGGACTCCATCTAATTGGTGAACATGATGTTTCTCACTTTTATATTCAAATATAATCATCACTTTTGGAACCTTTTTCCTTACATGTATGTTTATTTGCTAGCCACTTATGTATATATACAGTTTTGGAGTTAGGGACATTTGCTCTTACTTAATATTAAAAACGCCCCATGGAAATATTCTGCTGAGTGTGCGCCAACTAATATGTTATTCCAGTCTCCTCTGCTACCTATCGGGCATGTGCAAAGGTCAGATAACTTCCGATAACTTAACTTTCACATTCAACTTTCGCCTTTAACTTCTTATCATGCACAGAACATTTGGCTGCAAGCCAATGTGGTTTGCTACTGATCCATTAGGGTAAGCAATGTTTATTACTGCACCAGTCACTTGTGTAAATAAATACAATGATACAATAAATAAATGTGTAATACATTCTCATGTGTTGTTACAGTGGACATTATTCATAACTGGACCCTCTGGTCTATTAATATATATATTACATATAGTGTAAATGGATACAGTATATACTGACCAGTCACTGATATTCTGTGCTGAGATGTCAGTGTGTACTGAAGCCATTGGGTCATTAACATATCAAAAGGCTTTGAACAGTAAGAAGCCACCATGAACCAGGTGTGAGATTCCCTGCACACTACTGGGGTCTATCCTGAGAGGGTCTTAGGGTGGAGTTATAAGGGGGTGGGCAGGGACTACACAAAGGGATATTTAAGGTGGAAGAAGCAGAATCAATCTCTCTTGCTTTCTGGCCCCCCATCTGGATGAACAGCACTTACCTAAGGAACCAGGTCATATATATTGTGTGTGCTTTCTGTGTATGTATATAACTTTATAAGAGTAATTATAACATAGTACTTATTACAATATAGTAGACTTTATACGTGTACCTATAGATATTCCAGGTGTTATGTGTTTTACCATATATATACATAACTAAGTGTCTGCAGTGAGTGTGTATATATTAGTGTAACTACATGTATAACCTGTAGCCGTATCCCATTCACACGTGGGATCTGTGCCCTGCACGTGTATTGGAGGAGTAGATATATAGATGCTATTGTGCATAAGTCTCTATATGTACATGTATATGGTCAGGTACTGGATGTGACTCCTGCTTCAGGGTATATCCAGGGGCTGTGGTAGTATTAGAGTATATACATACACATTACTGGGTCCAGAAGGGGCCAGGAAAAGAGGTTTGTGTGCAGTTGTGTCCTCTATGTATTTTGTATTGTATTTTATGTAGTTACTTTGTCACATGTATGTTGTTAGTAAAGTCTTTTTGTATATAAGTATCTGAGAGGGTTGTATGTTATTCCTGTGATATATGAAGGACTGGAGTAGGTGCTTATGTAAATAGCACAGACTAAGGAGCTGGACAGAACCACTGAAGCCTAGAGTAACTGAATAAAAACCCAATCCCAACTCCCCTTTAACATGTGTATATATTTTTTTGGTTTTGTTTTTTGTCATTGCAAAGATCTGAATCTCAACTTTTAAAATGCTTCTGTGTGCTATAAAACTTTTGATGTAAGCAGTTTAAGACATAGTTGAAAGTGTGAGATGCAGAGAAAGATCAACTCCGCTATGTCTTAAAATGCCTGTATCTCTGCATCTCAAGGTTCTTACTGTTACAGACCCAAAGTAAGGTTTCTCCAGAACCTCTCTCTCTTTCGCTCTCCTTCTCCATCTCTTAAGGTGTAGGTGTATATACACATACACATATATAGAATGGTCATCCATTTTGACAAAGCAACCATGGGTTGAAGATTATACAGAAGCACTTAGATATGTATAATAGAACTAAGCATCAGTGATTGAAACCTAAAGAGTATGGCTGAGTATGAGGGGAATGTCATTAAACTTTTACAGAATCTATAGAAAGAAGAAACTGTGTTACAAAAGCCTAGGTGGACACAAGGTTTTATTATAGGAACAGAATCATTAAGAAAAGAGCCTGGTCAGAAATCAAGAAGACGGCTAATTACCTTCTCATGAGTGGGCTAACCTCATATAGTGTGCAACACTTCCTGTGGTTGTAGTTTAATAAATGGTGGGTTAGAAATTAGAGAAGGAACTCGTAAGCATACTGTTATGATTACTGTTGAAACCCATTTCATTTTGGAAGCGGCATGGAGTCACAAGCACCTATTTTATATGAAAGCGTGTGTGGATTATTAGTCTCACAGTCATTATGTTTCTATTCATTTTGATTAATCAGAAAAGAAATATGCTTTCCATGACATATTTATACAGACTGTAAATTCTAAATCAACCATAAAGATTACTGTACTATCAGGATCCTTTAAAATCTGAAAAATATAATATTGTAACGTAGAATAACTAGAATATAGTAGTAAAAGGTCCCAAAAATACTATAATATACCATAGACGGCAATGGCCACACGGAGCGATACAGTGCTGTGATACCGATCCTTACACGGGGAAAAGATAGGACATGTCCTATCTTTCCCTGTGTTACGCCGCTGTGCATCTCAATGGAGATGGGTGTGTTCGTCCCTCCTTCTCTCCATGGCGCCGGACATGTGCCTGCTCGGGTATATCCGTGTTTATGTAGCCTTAGTATGATTTTAAAAAAATGTTTAAATGCAGAAAACTTTTTTTTATATCTAGAGTAAAATAGTCACAATTATACATTTTACATATTGCATTTTTGTTTCTTACTCACTTAGAAGTGTTCTCCAGTATAGCTTTCACTTCTTGCGCCTGCTCTTTACCAAAGTACACAACTGTGAGATGAATTCTTTTATCCTGGTTTATGCATACCTCCCTATAAACAAAGAAAGCAGAAAATTAAAAGGAGGGACAATGCCAGAGGTAAATTAGGAGTGATAAATGTAGGGAAAAAAGTGAATCCACAGATGGGATATTGATTTTGTTTCCATTTTTCACAGCACACCTTCAAAGATCCAAATCTTTCAATGTACAGAGCTGTATGAGGGCTTTTATCTGCGTAACAAATTATACTTCCTACCTATACATTCAGTATTTAATATTCTATGCCGTAGATGAACTATATAAAACATATTAGGTATAGCGGTGTCCAAAAATGATAGGATATATCTGATACAGAAAAGTCTTCAGAAGTCCTCCCCAAAAAACAGACAAGTGTTGAAAGCATAATGTATTAAATAAAGCATTCTGGGCTCCAGGGCTCAGGCTTAAAAGCCCCCAAAATATTTGTGATTGTGTCACAGTGCTCTCTCTCCACTACCCCCTCCCACTGTGTGCCAAACAAACTACTGCTGTGAGATTTCTGGCACAGAGCGGGAGGGGTTTACAAGTGATTTCAGGGATGTGTAAGACCTCAGGCCCTGGAGAATCAAGGGATCCTTTTAACTTCCACTGAAAAACTTCTACTTGTGGTTTTGCTTTTAACTTGTGCATTTAAATAAGGTCAATTTTATAAGTAAAATACTGTAAGAATATCTAATAAACATATACCCATATTCATGCTGCAGGGAGCTATCTAGCACGTGAATGGTTAATAAAGTTAAAACTAAGTGGTAGATTTCCTTTAAATGTTGCAATAGCAGACACTGCTCAAATTTACCAATAGTTTCTAATAGAAACTGTATATTGGTTTTACAACACAATAAAAAGTATTTCTGAATAAGTATAATGTGGCAGTACCCATAGAATATATTGTAATAAATCCAGTTAGGTGTCTGTTTTTCCCCTTTTTATTTATTCAGCAGGTCTTCATTCATATGTAATATAAAACTCACACTTTTTATATTCAGATATTAAAGTCAGAAATATGTAATGTCATTACAAATGACCAACCTGTTCCTGACTTTTGATTATAAATTGGTTTGCAGCTATAGCCAAGATTGTAACATTCTAATTAAGACAAAATAATATATCTGTGCTCAGTCAGTGCCTCTCGCTCACCACTGAATGCAATTTCAGGGCTAATCTATGTTTGCCACGCATCTTCCTTGCCTTACCTTGCTGATAAATGGCCTGTATCTCCTGATTCCCATTTCTCACAAATTAAATATGTAAGATGACTTATGAAGAGCATTTTCAAACTGCAGAATTACTGCTCTTATTTTTTTTAATTCTTGAAATGTAGGCAAGAAACACTACTCATTTTAAAAAGTCTACAAAAAATATAAACTTAATTTCATTGCAAAAATCTTATACTTAAAATGTAGGCATCTTTGCCCAATGTTTATCATAGGACAGTGGTGGCAAACCTATGGCACGGGTGCCAGAGGTGGCACTCAGAGTCCTTTCTGTGGGCACCCAAGCCATCACCAGAGAGGACTCTAGGTATCTTCCTACAGTCCCAGACAGCCCAGGACTTGCTGTGCACAGAGCTATTTTAAAGTGACAGGACTACCTGGGACTACTGGAGGAGTGGGAAGGTGTGGACAGATCTGGCAATTCTTCCTGTTTATGAGACCCTGGAGGGAAGCTACAATGATAATCCAAATTTCTCCTAGCTTCTGCTTAATTGGTGTCCTCAGGGTGCTGATATGAATGAAAGCTGTGAGAGAGCAGGGAGTATAAATCACAAATTAAATTTCTGCGTTGGCACTTCGTGATAAATAAGTGGGACTTAGTTGTAATTTGGGCACTCGGTCTCTACAAGGTTCGCCATCTCTGTCCTAGGAATTTCAATGAGAATGCCATTTTTTCATGTGTCTTTAATGTATTTTAACATTAGAAGAACTCATTTAGTGGTCAATGGTCTGATGGGATTGTGACACGATGAGTGTAGTAATTATACCAGCAAGATCCTCATGGCTAAAAAACAACATCATGGTGTCTTAAAGGGTTTTTCCCACGAAAGCCCCATGGATAGGGCCTAACTTGCTGAACAGTGGGGGTCTCAGTGCTCAGGTCCCCACAGATCACGAGAACGAGGGGTCTAACCGATCCCTCGCCGCTCCTCAGATTAATGGAGCTTTTGCATGCATAACCGTTCTGCTCCATTCATATCTATGGAGCTGTCGGAGATCGCTGAGCGATCCATAGAGATTAATGGAGCAGATTAGTCATGTGCGGCCGTCTGCTCCATTAGTCTGAGGACCGACCTCTCGTTCTCGTGATTTGCGAGGGTCTCAGCACTAATGGAGAGTGTAATATTTCAGATACATGTGAAAACATCAATATTTTTCTCGTGTAAATTTCTGAAAAAACATATTTGGAATGCTGAGTTAGCTTTTACTTACAATGTTTTATACTCAGCAGACACTACCATACATTTTCAAATACCCTTCATAAGTTGTCCTTCAGCCACTCACTTTCAAATATGACAAACCAAGCAGCAACTATACTCTGGCCTTTTTTTTTTCAATGCACTCATGAGCAGCTCAGCAAGCCCATTTATTACATTGACCTGACTTGAGATATGACCAGCAACAGAAGGCCTGCTACTGCTGGGGATCAGCATGAGCCGTACACATTTCTGCGCTGCAGCTTACTTCCGTGCATGGCCGCTCTGTGGTTCAGTAAAAATAAAGGCTGCATTTGAAAGCAGATAATTAACCTATTTCTTGTGGTTTGATGAAAATTGATTTTCTAAAAATAACTAAATTCTTTTGGAAAATCACAGGTAGAAACTAAATAGCAATACAATAATAAAATTTAACTGGGAGTCTTTGTGTCACATGTATCATTAGTCTGGAATTATGAACCCAACTTTTTTTTTGCTGCTTTTCTGCATCATAATGTTTAGTATTTTTAGAGTAAAGCTTCTTCAGTAAATTTGCAACTATAGAAGAAAAAAAAAAAAACGCAATGAACTCTAATGTATTTCTGACACACACAAAAACAAATCTGGTGGTAACAGTGTGGCAACACCGCCGGAAAAGCGACCATGACAAACTTAAGGGAGGCAAATAAAAGTGCAAATTCATCTCTGCCCGAAGCAAAAAAAAAAAACAAAAAACATGATATACAGTATACACTGTAAAAACTAACTTATTAAAAGGTGTCAAGATGGAAACTTACCACTAATCCATCAAATGTGGATTAGTGGGTGGTAGGAAGGGTTTGAGTATTGGTAATAAAGTGATTAAATTTCCAAATAGTGGAAGTAAAATGTAAGAAAACTCTACATTCTAGCGAGTGAAATTTGTGCATTTCTCACAGAAAAAGAAGGTAAAAAGACAAATTTTTAGGCCCACATTTATTCAAGCCCCTGCACCAGTTTTTTTGTCTGACTTTGAACATCCTTTTCAGTGCAATCTGCTTGCACAGGTATTTATAAAGTGGGTAATGCACAATACGACTTGCACCACCTTTATCATGCTGTTTCTGACAGAATAGTGTCGCATGCTCTATATTGAAGGTGTACCAAAAAGAGTTGGTGCACTGTTTCAGGGCAATGCAGGGAGCGCCAGAATTCACAATTCATAGATCTGGTGCCCCCTGCACACTTCACAGGAAAACTGCACATTTTTGATAAATGTGGGCCAATGTGTAATAAATGACCTTACCTGAAATTGTGCATAAACTGCTGAAATTTGTCAGCTCTTTTAGCTAAAGGGACAATGATGTTCACAAGAACATTGGCCATATTCAGTTTTTCATTCTTGACTTTCACAGCAGGTCCAAATGGTCGAAAGAGAACAAGGCGCTTAAATTCTTGACTTCGGTCTCCTTTAAATGTCAGTTCATACAAAGTGCCTTTATCACGTTCTGTTCTGTAAATACCTAGAAAAAAATAATTTAGAATAACTTGATGAGAAGCAACTATCGTATATACGGTATGTCTGATTTGTAAAATAAGGTAAATGTATATATAGTATAAAGGATTGATCAAGATTGCAAACTTTTTGGAACATTAATTTGCTTTTGAATTGGTAAGAAATATTAGTTTTTTTTTTAATATAATAAGGGGGGAGGGGAATGGATTTATCACCACATTCACCACTGGCGTCTGCATCCAGAATGTTATAGTTCAGAATACATATATAAAACAACAAAGACATCCACACATTTATCGGCCCCGATAAATGTGAAAAAGCCCTGCAATGCCTTACAAGCTAGCAGGTATTACGATGAGTATTATTTCCTTTACGCCAGCTCCACAGCACGGGGGCACAAAGGGGCATGAATGTTTCCAGGCTGCGGCTAGGTAGGACCTGGCTAAGACATACACCTCGGTCCCCCACCCGATAGATTGGGAAGCCTAAACCTTGATGTATCAAGCTTCAACAAAGGGGTGGGGATTTCATCATACACCAGTGCATTATAAATCTCCCCCAAATATTATATAAGCATTAAACATATATACACACACATGCATAGTATATTCTCTACAAACATAGATCATTTATATGCTACAATAACACACCATATACACTGTTTCCTAAAATTAAGACAGTGTAATATTAATTTTTGCTCCTAAAGACACGCTATATCTTATTTTCAGGGGGTGTCTTATTCTTTTTAGCATTCGCTTTTAATGTTTAACAAATAACGTACATTTATGAATATACTGTAGTCGCGTCACCACAATCATCAGCATTAGAAACCAAACTCAAATCCACCAAGAATATCTTGTGACTCTTTTTCCATGTTCAACAGTCTATGGTACATTTGCCAATCCTGGTATTTTAAGTCTTATAATCTTCTGGACTCTTATCTTAACTCTCCAAACCTGAATTTCATGCAGAATTTTTGTGACTCCATTTCTATTAGAATTATTTTCTGTCTTCTGGTGTCCAAGCCATGGAATAATTGCAATTACTTGCAATTGATGAGAATTTTTTTCCCTCCTTCATACCATCATGGGTATGGCTGGAGGCAGAGTTGGTTGTGTTGCCTATTCCTGCCCTGTGCCTGAGCACTTAAAATAAACATCCAAAATGTCAATGTTAAATGCCCAAAAATTTCCTGGTGGTCCAACCCAGGGTCATCTCCAGGTTTCAGCAGGCCCCTGTGCAGTGAACTCCTGTGCCATTAAGAATACAGGAACTAAAACAGTCCCCTGTTCCCCGAAATTCTCCCTAGTTTTTCATTTTAACAGCCGCCACATGGTAATTTTATATACAGCCCCTCATAGTTTAATTATATACAGCCCAACATGGTTATATTATATGCTGTGATTCAGCCGTGTGAGCCCTACCAGCAGTTTCCCGGGTATGCCTGGTGCCGGCCCTGGTGCAACCGCCCAACACATACAGTGGTGGCCAATACTATTGGCACCCCTGCAATTCTGTCAGTTAATACTCGTTTTCTTCCAGCAAATGATTACAATCACATTCTTTGGTATGACAATTTTAATTTATTTTGCTTGCAATGAAAAAACACAAACGAGAATGATCAAAAAAGTCAAATCATTGATCATTTTACACAAAACTCCAAAAATCATCTGGACAAAAGTATTGGCACCCTCAGCCTAATACTTGGTAGCACAACCTTTAAACAAAATAACTGCGAACAATCGCTTCCGGTAACCAATGAGTTTCTTACAATGCTCTGCTGGAATTTTAGATCATTCTTCTTTGGGCAACTGCTCCACGTCTTTGAGATTTGAAGGGTGCCTTCTCCAAACTGCCATTTTGAGATCTCTCCAGAGGTGTTCTATGGGATACAGGTCTGGACTCATTGCTGGCCACTTTAGAAGTCTCCAGTGCTTTCTCTCAAACAATTTTCTAGTGCTTTTTGAAGTGTGTTTTGGGTCATTGTCCTGCTGGAAGACCCATGACCTCTGAGGGAGAACCAGCTTTCTCACACTGGACTGCTAGTTGCTAGTTTTCAGACTTCATGATTACATGCCCACGGTCAAGCAGTCCAGTGCCAGAGGAACCAAAGCAACCCCAAAACATCAGGGAGCCTCCGCCATGTTTGACTGTAGGGACCTTGTTCATTTCTTTGAAGGCCTTTTTTTTTCCTGTAAACTCTATGTTGATGCCTTTTCCCAAAAAGCTCTACTTTTGTCTCATCTGACCATAGAACATTCTCCCAAAACGATTTAGTTTTGCAGGTAAGTTTTGGGAAACTTCAGCCTGGCTTTTTTATGTTTCTGTGTAAGAAGTGGGGTCTTCCTGGGTATCCTACCATATAGTCCCTTATCATTCAGACGCCAACAGATAGAACGGGTTGACGCTCCCGTACTCTCGGACTGCTGGGCAGTTTGAACTTTTTTGGCTGTTAGTCAAGGTTCTTTATCTACCATCTGCACAATCTTGTGCTGAAATCTCTCATCAATTTTTCTTTTCCGTCCACATCTAGGGTGGTTAGCCACAGTGCCGTGTGCTTTACACTTCTTGAGGACACTGTGCACGGTAGACACAGGGACATTCAGATCTTTGGAGATGGACTTGTAGCCTTGAGATTGCTCATGCTTTCTCACAATTTTGATTCTCAAGTCCTGAGACGGTTCTTTGGTCTTCTTTCTTTTCTTCATGCTCAATGTGGTACACACAAGGACACAGGTCAGAGGCTGAGTCAACTTTAATCCATTTCAACTGGTTGCAAGTGTGATTTAGTTATTGCCCCCACCTGTTAGGTGCCAAAGGTAAGTTACAGGTGCTGTTAAGTACACAAATTAGAGAAGCATCCCGATTCACATGTGATGTGATGATCAAACAGTGCCAACACCCCCTTTTTATGTTTGGTAAGGAATTATATCCAATTTGGCTTTTTGACAATTCTTTTTGTGGTTTCCATTCGAAGACAAATGAAATGAAGATATTAATACCAAAGAATTTCTGATTCTGATTTTTTTTCCTTTCCGATTGAAAACTTTTGAATTTGTGTACGAATTACTAACAATATATGGGTATATGCTTTTTCACAGAATATTGACACCATTAGTATATATATATTGGCGTATACTAATCCATACTCACCATGGATTCCCCATCCTGAACTCCTTTGGAATTACTGGATTATGTTCGTTTACCCACTGCCTTGAATCTGGGATACCATCTACTTGAGCTGAACAATCTGAACTGAGTAGCCCTTTTGAAAAAAACCCTGCTTCGGTTGCCAGACATTTTTGAGGTTTCAAAGACATTTAAAAGAAATCAACTTTCCATCTATATCTCTTTACCCCTTGATGGGACTTTTGGGATTTGGACCGACCATCGACAGTGCCAGATATCTAGGAGGGATATTTATCCCCCAGTTTTAGTCTGGTCTTACATTACGGACTTTTTCAGAACTTGGACAATCATGCTTCACGAGTGATTATATCAATAATGTATTGGATTAATATATGTATTTGGATTGATCATTGATACTATTTGTACCGAACAATCATGTTTTTAATTTACTTTCATGTTTTTATTTACCTCCCCTGTGGTGTCTGCTATTCCAGCTCTCATGCATTTCTCCCTACTTTTGAGAACCAGAATAAGCATTTATGGCATATTTATTAACAAATGATTTTGTGCATTATCTTTATACAATACTGTTGATATTTTTAGAAAAATGGTCAGAACACGTCATGACTATTAATCTGGGTACCTTACACTGGGCGGATTATTCTTTTCGGCTCTGTTTAGTATTTGATGAGTGGCTCATGCGCATAATGACAATGGATATTATGACTAACTTATGTCCGCATTTTGACACTAAGTTCTTGCGCATGCGCATAAGGAATGTGTGTGAGTTATCCACAATCTAAGAAGTGGCGCATGCGCTGTCCCGTCATTTATAAATACGAAGGAAAAAAGGACGGATGCATATGTACAAAATTTAACAAATCACGTTTTTATTATTTAATATATACAAAGACATGCAGTTTTAAAACACCATTAAAAGGTCCCTAAATGGACATACAAAAAAACACAATCAGGCAGAGGTATGGGACTTGTAAATGAGGTAGTCATGATGAAAAAACAAAAGTGTGCCTAATGTATACACAATACAGGATTACTTGTGTTATATATGGAGACCAGAGCAAAATATATAGAATAAGGTACAAGTAACAATAGGTATCTTAAATAAAGTGAATCATAGTACCTGGTCTCTATGAAGTCTATGTGGCCAAGGTTAAACTCGCCAAAAATAACATCAGGCACAATCTGAGTACATCATAAATGGATACAGTACAAATTGCCAATCCCAACCTGTGTCTGGAGTAGGATGACCCGACGCATGTCGCCTATCAAGTAGGCTTCACTCCTGATGAGAGGGGAAGAAAGAGGCTCACATAAAACAAGGCACTATAAGAAGGGGCTACAGAAAAAAGGGGGAATTTTAGATCAGGGGATACAGGAAATCACATATTATAAAGGTTGGGGTTAGATATGGGGTATTTGCTGGGCACACCATTTTTTTCCCCAGGGACCATGGTTCCGGTCCCCGAATACATAAAGGTTGGGGACTATTGTTTTACAGTACTGTTGGTTTACAGCATTTAGATCCAGAGCAACAGAAGGGATGTTAATGTTTATGCTGTTTTAAAAAGATGATTGTTTTCTAAGAAGAATAAAAGAAAAGCAGCTGTTATATTTTTGCCCTTGGACATCCTACTTTGTAATTCTAGCAAGTCCTGTATGTTGAGGAAGCTGCAGATGTTTCAGCTATAAAATGTATGTGAATCAGCAAGTTTGTATCCTGTTGTCTTTGGTTCTTAATTATCCAAGTTTTGCTGAGCACATCCCTGATGTTTTAAAGGAACACGTGTTCTCTTACACTAATACTGGGTAGGCTTAAAAATGATAACACAATATAATCTTTAAATAATAAGTGTCTTTTCAGATAATTTTAAATATTGTATGGGGGGGTGTTGAGAAGTCATTAAAGGGGTATTCCCACGCAGACAAGGTTCTTAAATGTATTCAGGATAACAAAAAAAAAAACACAGTACACAATTTTGGTTGCCCCTGGACCTGACCCTGGATCTTCTTAGTTTAGGGTCAGCAGACATCTTGTTCTTCTGTCTGATGTTGTTCTGTCCGAGCTGAGCTATTGTCTGCCTCTCGGCAAACACCACAACACATTGTGAGCTACAATCAGATAAAATCTTTATCCGGGGGAGAGGGATGTGTATAGCAGATCTGACTGTATGCAATGGCTGTGAAAATGTCATGTGTAATACGCATCTCATGGATCTCATCATCCCTCATCCATGATCTGTCTCATTTCTCAGTGTGTTAGTACAATGTTCAGAAGCTAAATGAAAGTGTATATAAACCTGTACCCTGATAATCTAACCACATTGTCACCACAATCTAACCATATTTGTAGAGAAACAGAGCAAAGTGCCCCCTAGTAATGACTTTACTTCTGCATTGTCCAGGCCCATCAGATTATAGACAGGATGCTCTTCTCTGTTAGTTTAAAGTGAGCAATAACTGTTAACCCTTTCTGCTCTCTCTCTCTCTGACTTTTGGGTGCCATGAAAATTATTTTCAAACATCAAGATGAAAGGGAAGGAGTTAATCCTCACTGCCCACAGCTGTGTAAGCAAACTTGGGGAGATTTGACATAAGCTCATAGCAAGCCTCCATAAACACATGCAGGACAGGCTGGAATATACATTTCTATTGGAGGGAGCATTGCAACCTGTTTCTTCACATACTAATTAGAAAGTGTTTTAGAATAACAATTTTAATATTCTCACACAAAATATTAAAAATTCAAAATGACAATTACATGTTAAAAGATGTGTATCAGCAGTTTTGACCATAAATGTCTGCATGCATGTCTGAAACGTAACTTTTAAAATTACATTACATAGTTTTGTAACTATTCATTTTCATCATAGACCCTATTTTCTGTTCTGTACCAAATAACTACTGGTGATCACAGGGACGCATACAACTAAATGTATTCCATTCCTGGTCTCCGCCGAGTGTATACTGCTGCTGATGTTCATTCCTTTGGTTGGAGCAGAACCCTCTACAAAAATACATTTTATAAAGAGTTTGATAAGTGACAGGGTTCGGGATCTGTGGACCCTCTGGACCACCGCGGGAGGTGGTACTAGTCAACACCTGGGACCGGAATCTAAGTGCCACCAGGTCGTTCCACAGGTGCGACTAGCCCGTGGTGGCAGCCAAGGTTGAGTTACCTAGGAGGTGACAGTCTTGTGGTCAGACAAGCGGGCAGTCGGGGCAGGCAGCAGAGATGCAGAAGTCAGATAGTCAGAGATGCAGAAGTCACACAGGAACAGGAACGCAGAAACACGGGAACACTGAACAGGAATGCAGGAACACACAAGCATGGAAACACAGGAGCGGGAACACTGGAGCACAGAAACACAGGGACGGACTGCAGCAAGGGAACAGGAACACAGGGACAGGAACATGGAACGTAGGAACAGAAACGGGAACTGGAGCACAGGAACACAGAAGGGCTTTCACTTTAGGAAATGGCTTGAAGATCCAGTGGGGAGTGATGGGAACCGCTGTATTACATAGCAACCCCAGAAGTGGGCACCCCCAATCAATGGTGTGCTAGCCCTTTAAATTTCAGAGTGTTGGTGTGCCCACACCCTAGAGAGCAGGGACGCGTGTGCAGCCTAGCTGGAAGAAGAGCAGGATCGTAGAGAGGTAAGAGCAGGCTGGGTTCCCGGGGCAGCGATGCCTTAGAGAGTGGTCCGAGGCAGGGAGTGCAGGGACACCCGTAACCCGTAACTACGTTTCAATAGTCATGTGTTGTTTAATAAGTAACCAAAAGTTATACGTATGAAGAAATGACAATATTTTACTTTAAGGAAGAATGTGAGTATAGTTTGTTAGACTGGATAGGAAACGTGCCTGTAAAGGTCTATAGAGCTATTTATCAGCCTGTGATGATGTAGCATGGATGAGGTCTGGTAATGTCCCCAGAGCCCTTCTGGTTAATTAGCATAATTGTAAAAGGTGATTTTAAAATTGACAACAAATAGAAGACTCCCACAGTGCCTGGGTCTATGAATGTTTCCCTTGTTTATCATGCTTGATTTTGATGGTAGATTTCCTTTCATATGTACCTTGAAATTGCAAATGCAGGGGATTTTTTTTATACAAAAGCATAGTCTGTCTCAATTCTGTCTCTCTCATTTGATCCATCTCAATGTATTAAGATATGGTAAGTCCTAGATAGTGAATACATGCTTTCCCCAAGTGATTGAAGATGGAAGCTAGAGTGGTTTATCTCCCTGGAGAGACAGCTCTTCAGTTTACAAGCCTATTGTGCACCCTTGTTGCTGAATAATTCAGTAGGTTTCATGGTCATTGAGATGTTTTGCAGCAACAAAGAGCACAGACCATTAAAACATCTGAATAAAATGTATGGTCCCTGTGAAAGTGCTGCACACTGCATTCAGCCGAAGCAAGTTACAGCTGCCACATCAATTGCTATAAAGTCTCTGTATGTGAGAAATCTGCAGCGGATGCCAATTTCCACATCTGTAATAGGCACTGCATTCTTCAATCGTGACTTCATCCATTACAGTCACTTCAGTCTCTGGCCATAGATATTTATTTGTTATCCTTTACCTCAGATCCAGAACAAGCGTATGACTGTTGCCTACTTGTTTGGATTTCCTACCACTACTGTAGACCCCTGTGGTAACCAGGATTAATCTGTGTATAGCACTGTGAAATATGTTCATTTGTATGAGTAAATCAATATTAATTTTTGACTAATTTCAAGAAATGAGTCTATGAAGGAAATAGATGTTGCATAAAATATGGCTGGAAGGAGCTAGTCTTCAATATGGTCTCCTGGCCTTTATTGGGTTGTAAGAATTTTGGCAGGCCTTTTCAAAACTGGAAAATGAAATCACTAACATAATCCCACACTTGTATATTAAGTCCTAGATTAGATGCACAAAATACATAATTCTCCAGACTTTAGGTTCCTCCACATGAATGTTTGTGCTAATTCAACAGACAGCAAACAGGCAAAATTTACATTTATGCCTTCACACACACCATAGAAAAACGCAGTGTGTCTGAGACATACAACATGTTGTTCTAAGAGCTGACTGTCTGCATTGCAAAATTCAGAGCAGTTGCTATTCCTGCCCAAGTCAGCAGCTGAGACATTCTTCAATACTTTCATCGAGGTGTGAGCAGACTTCACACACAAACAAACACACAGTTAAATATTACAGTCATCGAGGTGTAACGCGTTAACTATACAGCATATGTAAACGGGAGCCATTGCTTTAACATAAAATTTACATTTTTAGAACTTTAATATTTTGATAAATACTTGACTGCAATGTACTGCATGACTTCAAACACTGAAGACTATTACAAATTGGAAAAATGCTAATTTGTCTGGCTTCCATCACATTTACTCCAAGAAGCTGCAGCTCAGCAACAATTACATGTAAACAGTGTTCGTGGTTTAAGTACCAAGTTGTTCCTTCTCACTGCCAATGTTACTCCATGTATTTACATAGTTGCCAAGGATTAAAACAAAGCATGCCTTGCTTTTCTACAACTCACATGAGTGTAAAGTAAAGGGCCCTGCAGATTAACACAGATAGATGTCAAGCATTTCAACAGCTTTGTGTACAAAACACGGTCTTTCCAATAGTGATGCCAGCTTTTACCAGCCAGATTAACGCACTGCAATGTAACATATCACTCCTGTTTTTCTTCAATGCAGAATACTCTATAAATCCTTGTGTAATATACTGAGGGACATCCTCTACATATATAATTTATAAATATTTTCGAGAGTTGTAGATTTAACACTGCATTATACACATTTTTTTACAGTCAACAAACATATAACCCTGACCTCTCAATAGTTTGTACTCTATACCCCAATACAATTAGTCATTCAAATAAACCTCATTGTGGGGGATGGTACAGCAATTGATTATTCTGTCTGGCAGGGAGAAAAGTGATTGCATCATCATCTCCTGCAGAGAAAAACTCACAGGCTAGGAAAAGCGCAGAACCAAGCGCTGAAGGTGCCATCAAAGGGACAGAGCTTCATTATCATAATGTTATATCTGTTTTATCAGCAAAACCACTCAGCACAGGGATTAACCACGGAATGACCCTGCATCAGTGTAGCTACAGCATTCTCTAGGTATGTTTGCTTCTTAATGTATCAAATCAAATGGTAGATTTCCTATATATTAAACTCATATCAATGCCCCAATTTGGCCTCTCTCACTAGGTGTGCCTTAAAACTTTTATTTATTTTGCATTCCTTTGCTTTTCCACACTCCACAATATACTGGTAGGTTGATTAGATTGTAAGCCCCATTGGGGAAGGTAACTCATTTGGCAAGCTCTGTACAGCGTTGCATAATCAGTGTGCGTTATATTAATAAAGGAACTATTATTATATTCCATTTGGAACCAAGGTTTCAGTTTATGACCAGTTTCCACATACCTTCAGCTTAACCCCCCATAACAGAACTATTTTGCCAAAATCTAAAAATATATATAAATTGTACATTAGTCCAGTTTATCAGCATTTGTGGTACCAGCTGACTATAGCAGCTCAATAGAGACTTTTTTTAAATTGTGCACATATTGGGTGAATAAAGGAAGTTTTTGAGTCGCTGAAAACTTCAGGAGTGTTGCTGCATCTATTCTGGAAATGGGGAACCCCCACAACTCAACACAAATTTGAAAAAACTGCATCTTAACACCTTGATGTTTTCTCATGAGGAAATACATTGCTATAGAAGCATTCTCCATTCAGAACACATGCATGTTCAGCGAGCATTCATGTGTATAGGAAAGTCAGAAGAAATAGCTGTCACCAGGGGCGGACTGGCCATTGAACCCACTGGAGCAAATCCCAGTGGGCCGACTGGCTTGGAACTGGTGTGGGGCAGGTTTGGGGCTCGTGGGGCTGGTCTAGAAAAAAAAAAAATGATGAACTCACCTTTCCGATGCTCCCCTGAAGCTCCGCTGATTTAGTCCGGCCAGCAGTGACAGCTCGGCTGTGCACAGAATAGGACCTTGGCTGACATTACAGTCTGTGTGACGCCAGCGCTCACAGAGCTGTCACTGACTACATCACCAGAGCTTCGGAGAAGCGGCGTAAAGCGGAGTTCATTGTTTATTTTCTTTATGTGCTGGGCAGGAGACTGGCTGGCTTGCTGGCTGGCTGTATAAAGGATAGGGGGGCTGGCTGTTTACAGGGGGCAGGCTGACTGGCTATGTAGTGTAGGGGGGGGACAGACTGGCTATATACTGTAGGGGGGGGGGACCGGCTGGCTATATACTGTAGGGGGGGGGACCAGCTGGCTATATACTGTAGGTAAGGGGGACCAGCTGGCTATATACTGGCGGAGGGGGGCCAGCTGGCTATATACTGGCGGAGGGGGGCCGGCTGGCTATATACTGGCGGAGGGGGGCCGGCTGGCTATATACTGGCGGAGGGGGGCCGGCTGGCTATATACTGGCGGAGGGGGGCCGGCTGGCTACATACTGGCGGAGGGGGGCCGGCTGGCTACATACTGGCGGAGGGGGGGCTCGGCTGGCTATATACTGGCGGAGGGGGGGGGGGCGGGGGTCCGGCTGGCTGTATACTGGTGGAGGGGGGCCGGCTGGCTATGTACTGGAGGAGGGGGGCCGGCTGGCTATATACTGGCGGAGGGGAGCCGGCTGGCTATATACTGGCGGAGGGGGGCCACCTGGCTATATACTGGCGGAGGGGGGCCACCTGGCTATATACTGGTGGAGGGGGGCTCGGCTGGCTATATACTGGCGGAGGGGGGGGCGGGGGGCCGGCTGGCTATATACTGGCGGAGGGGGGCCGGCTGGCTGTATACTGGTGGAGGGGGGCTGGCTGTCTATATACTGGCGGAGGGGGGGGGTCTGGCTGAATGTCTATATACTGGGGAGGGGGGGCTGGCTGGTTATATACTGGGGAGGGGGGGCTGGCTGGCTATATACTGGGGAGGGAGGGCTGGCTGGTTATATACTGGGGAGGGGGGGCTGGCTGGTTATATACTGGGGAGGGGGGGCTGGCTGGCTAGCTATATACTGGGGGGGGGCTGGCTATATACTTGGGAGGGGGGTGCTGGCTATATACTTGGGAGGGGGGGCTGGCTATATACTGGGGGTTCTACTATATTCTTGTACATAGGAGCAATATTAAAGTAGTTATATTCTTGTACATAGGGTGCAGTATTATAGTAGTTATATTCTTGTATATAGGGGACAGTATTATAGTAGTTACATACTTGTTTATCGGAGAAGGTATTGTAGTAGTTTTTTTTTATATATATACACTCACCGGCCACTTTATTAGGTACACCATGCTAGTAACGGGTTGGACCCCCTTTTGCCTTCAGAACTGCCTCAATTCTTCGTGGCATAGATTCCACAAGGTGCTGGAAGCATTCCTCAGAGATTTTGGTCAATATTGACATGATGGTATCACACAGTTGCCGCAGATTTGTCGGCTGCACATCCATGATGCGAATCTCCCTTTCCACCACATCCCAAAGATGCTCTATTGGATTGAGATCTGGTGACTGTGGAGGCCATTTGAGTACAGTGAACTAATTGTCATGTTCAAGAAACCAGTCTGAGATGATTCCAGATTTATGACATGGCGCATTCTCCTGCTGAAAGTAGCCATCAGATGTTGGGTACATTGTGGTCATAAAGGGATGGACATGGTCAGCAACAATACTCAGGTAGGCTGTGGCGTTGCAACGATGCTCAATTGGTACCAAGGGGCCCAAAGAGTGCCAAGAAAATATTCCCCACACCATGACACCACTACCACGACACCACTACCACCAGCCTGAACCGTTGATACAAGGCAGGATGGATCCATGCTTTCATGTTGTTGACGCCAAATTCTGACCCTACCATCCGAATGTTGCAGCAGAAATCGAGACTCATCAGACCAGGCAACGTTTTTCCAATCTTCTACTGTCCAATTTCGATGAGCTTGTGCAAATTGTAGCCTCAGTTTCCTGTTCTTAGCTGAAAGGAGTGGCACCCGGTGTGGTCTTCTGCTGCTGTACTATAGTTATAGAACTATAGTTATAGATAAAAGTAGAAAATGTTCAGATCTCACCCATCCTGAGGTAGGACAAGACGAGGATAGTAGATGATGGGTCTCAGATACATCAGGTCAGGAAAGGATGGATGTACTGTCCCTAGATGGCCCTCTACTTTACTCGCCCTAATCACCCAAATGTTGCTCCTGTCCTGACAAGGACAGTCCCAGGTTCTCCCTGATCGTGGAGTTACCCTAGTAAGCCCTATGGGTGCTAGAATCCAACAGCGTTCCCGACGCGTTTCCAGTGCCACAAAAAGTGGAACTTTCCTCAGGGGAAAAAGTGTTAGTTTGAGTCCTGCTGCAAGGAAACCGACAGTGGTCAGCAAAAATGGATTAGCAGTGGTCTAATCCAATCCTGTAGCAACCATTAGTCCGAGGTCAGAGTATTTATGGTTTCTAGTGGTTAGGTAAACACCCACTCATTCCATAAGTCTCACTCTGATTGGTCCAAGTAGCCCTATACTGTGTGAACCAATAGTGACCTGTCAGGGATATAGGAGGTCGCACCCTATTGGGTGTGATCAGGTTACTATGATGGTAAGGCTAGGCAGGGCGTAGCTGTCGTGGAGCACTTGTTTACTTACCCACGTGTACTGCCACCACCCCCCCTCCAGCGTCTCCTCGTGTTGGTAGGCGCGAGCACCGCACTTCCGGTCCGGCCGTCATTCCGACACGTCACTTCCGGTGTCGCGATACGTCACTTCCGGTTGTCCGGAATGTGTCAAATTATGCCGTCGTCAAGGAGACGTAAGGGTAGGTTGGAGGCGTGGCGGGGCTAAGCCTATCGATACAGCGGCCCCTAGTCCACAGCCTCCTAAAGTAAGTAAGATGGGACCTGGAGTTGTTATTAGATCAAAGAGGTCACAGCTCCTCTACTAGTAAACAACAGGATCCCTAAGAAGTTTTTACCGTACTGGCCCCTCTAGTTAGGAATATTCAGCCGGAGAGTACCCGACGAGCAACAATTGTCAGAACAATCATATATAACAACTGCATCGGGGCTACCCGTTATCCATTCTCTACCTGAGGGAGGTACTACAATGGCCAGTGGGGTAACAAAGAATTAAAAATGACACTCATAATAAAGGTGATTATTTTGATTGGTTTAGAAGCATGGAATACACAGACCAAGACTACAGAAGCATAATTACATAAATTGTACAATCCCCAAATAGATAAGGACAAACACAAATCCTAGAAAATATTCTTGCTAGGTAGAGCAAATAAAGTCAAATGAATGGTGCAAATGATACATTTTCATTCAGGCCTTTAGGGGATACTGTATCACACCAGAATATCCACTTGGCCTCTCTCTGAAGAATAAGGCGATCCCAATCACCACCTCTTGGGTTTGGTCTCACCACATCAATGCCCATGAATCTAATTTTGTTAATGTCCCCCGCGTGATGTGAATTCATATGGCGTGCCACTGGGGTATCACGATTATGGGCGATATCCCCCAGATGTGCGCCAATGCGTCGTCTCAACTCCTGTCTCGTTTTCCCTATATATTCGAGACCGCAATCACACTCTGCCCTGTAAATGACACCACACGTGCGACAGTTTATAAATGAACGTATCCAGTAGATCTTCCCTGTCACGTTCGATGTAAAATTCTTGCACGTTTGTATCACAGGGCATGCAACACAACCACTACATCTGAAGCTACCACATATATTAGATGTTAGCCAGGTCTCTTGTTGTGGTGCTATGTAGTGGCTATTGACCAGGTGGTCCCTCAGTGATCGTCCCCTCCTATGTGTCACTTGTGGGGTAGGGCCTATGACATCTTGTAGGTCCGGGTCCATACCCAGAATGGACCAATGTTGTTCTAGTATTTGCCTAATGAACCCAGCATCACCACTAAATGTAGTTATCATTCTGATGGGTTCACTAGTGGTAGGATCTTTATCTGCTGAGTTGAGTAGGGAGGTACGGTTGCTCTGTAGTGCCGTATTGTAGGCAGCCCTAAGGATCCCATCTGGAAACCCTTTTGCTAAAAATCTCAACCTTAGGTCTTTTGCTTGTTTCTTGAACTCAGATTCAGAGGAGCAGTTGCGCCTCAGTCTCAAATATTGGCCCTTAGGAATGCCACGTCTTAGTGGGAGGGGATGGTTGCTCTCCCATCTAAGCAAGGCATTAGTGGCAGTGGGCTTCCTATAGACTGTTGTATCAATTTTTCCATTGATATCCTTACTGATAAGGACATCCAAAAATGGTAGTCTGTTTTCGTGCATCTCAAAAGTGAAATGTAACCCAATGACGTTATTGTTGAGTGATGATACAAAGTCCTCAAAGTCCTTTTTGGGTCTACTACAGATAACCAGGATGTCATCTATATATCTTAGCCATAGTTCGATGCCTCTGGTATTCTCCTCACTGTCCCCAAATACAATTGTTTCCTCCCACCAGCCCAGGAGCAAATTGGCATAGGTGGGGGCACATGCCCACCCCATTGCCGTGCCCCTGAGCTGGTGGTAGATCTTTGAGTCAAAGAGGAAAAAGTTATGGGTCAGCGAGAAGTCCAAGAGGCAAAGAATCAACTCATTATGAGGCTGATATTGAGTACCCCGTGTTCTCAGGAAATGGGAGGTGGCTAAAATACCATAGTTGTGGGGAATCGAGGAATAGAGGGCTTCAACATCTATGCTTGCTAAAAAGCAGTTTGTTCCCACATTGATATCCTCCAGTCTCTTCAGCAGATCTAAGGTATCCCTTGTGTATGAGGGCAGGGACACGACAAAATCACGTAGAATACGGTCCAGATACACCCCTATGTTCTGTATAAGACTATCAACGCCAGAGACAATAGGCCTTCCTTTTAGCGGTTGTGTGCCCTTGTGTATCTTGGGTAACGTATAAAACGTGGCTGTCCTCGGATGTTTAGGCAATAGAAATCTATGTTCACCTTCGCTTATCAGGCCCTGGTCCTTAGCCCTGTCCAAGATCTTTTTAAGTTCCCCAGCATATGTTGTTGATGGATTCATAGGTAATATAGCATATGCGTCCCTGTTTTTCAACAATTCTAGGCACATTCGTCTATAGTCAGTAGTGTCCATAACCACCACATTTCCCCCCTTGTCTGATGGTTTAATTGTTATCAGTTTATCTCGCTCAAGGGCGGCAAGGGCTGCTGTTTCCTCCCTATTAAGATTAAGTGAGAACTTTGGGGATGTATAGTGGCGCAACTGTTCGCAGACCATATTCAAAAATACATCAATTGGTGACGCATCACCAAGCGGAGGCATCTGGGTATTCTTATTCTTTAGATTCGTGAATGGGCCCTTACCTGTCTGGGAATTATCGTCCTGGAGGCTAAATAATAGGCGGACATCTGATAATAGATCATTTGGTATACCCAGGTCTTTACTCAGTTTAAGGTCTTGTCGTTTATGGAATTTGTGCCACTTTAACTTACGAACAAAGAGGTTTAGATCTTTAACCACCTCAAACATATCCGCCCGTTGGGTCGGTACAAAAGACAAACCTTTACTGAGAAGACACATTTCGATCGGGTTGAGGGTTCTGGAAGACAGATTTACTACCTGGGTTGTATCACAGGTGTGTGTTGTTGGGTTGGTTGTGGTAGTGGGTGTAGCCCCCCTTTGCTCCTCAGCGGGTAGTTTTGCTCTAAAAAACCCCGTACGTCACCTGTGGGTGTAGGAAAGTTTTGTCTTTGGCCACGTCCCCTACCCCTTCCTCTGCCTCTATTTTTTACTTGACCCTTTTTGGGCTCAACGTCAGAGGTCTCTGCCTCCGTTGATGACCCCTCAGTGTCCGTGTCTCGCCTCTGGTAACTTCCAAGATAAGCTCAATTTTCTTTAAAATCTAACAGATCCCTAAGGAACTGCTTATGCTTCCGTTCTTTAAGGTGATATTGGAAGCGTTCCAGGGCGTTCTGAAGTTGATTTTCTTTGTTCTTAAAATCGGGTTCAGCCTCAAATTTTTTTGTAATCTCAGTTTGTTCCTTCAATTTAGCCTCCAGTCGAATCAAAACAGATTTCTCCTCCTCAAGGAGAAGCTGCATAAGTCTGAGGGAGCTGTTAGTAGCGTCCTTTTCCCACTTGGCAAGCAGGGCAGGGCTGCGACAGCGTGCTGCCGGAGTCAGAGTAATGCGTAGTCCTCTCGGTACAATATTATGGCTAATATAGCTCTCAAGGCTCTGAACCTCCCACCAAGAAGTGATTTGGTCCCTGAAAGCTCTATTCAGTTCTTTAAAAGCCACATTGAATGAGGGAGTGTACCGTTTCTGTGCGTAGTCTCTGTCTGAAAATACGTCCTTAGCTTCGTTCAACCACTGTTGAGTGTCCAAGCCAGTGGATAGAAAACCAGCCATAACCACAAGTAGTAGGAAAAATCTAAGTACAGGCCTAATAACCTATATCATGAAGTACCATAGACAAGGCCAAAGAATACACCATCCCAATAAACAAAAATGTATAAATAGGTGAGGGAAATATAAAATATAACTTTTAATATAACGGTTAAAAGGTACCAACGTAATCCATCACATATAAGCAAGCTGACCAAAGTCAAATCATTGGTTAATCCAAGGGATACAGTAACCATCCAAAACATACTGTAAGGTTGTTTAGATTGTGAGCACCATGGGGACAGGGACCTATTTGACATGCTTTGTGCAGCGCTGCATAATCTGTAGGCGCTATATAAATAAAGAATTATTTTTTATTTATTATCTTATCGAGGGACTTTAAACCTAATTTCCAAATAACTAATTGGCCATTTGTCATGGCGACTATGGATTTGGCATCTCGGCACTGGCCATTATACGGCAGCAATTCATGATGTTGTCAGTAGTGAACAGTTATTGTTAGGACGATGAACCGTTAAATGGAAAGTTAATTTTTTCCTTAAACAAAGTAACTGAAGGGTTAAAGGTTCCTCAGGATACAGGACATGGTCCAAAAGAGCAGATACACATTTCCTGGTGCAATTTGCTTTTCCAGATATCTTTAATTTAAATTCATCTTATGAAAACGGAAATAATCCAGTGAAAGTAGGGGAATGGCATGTTGTGATTGCTGCCAAGCAGCTTTTTCCCTTCTTTACAGGTCTACTGAGGATTAATTATGACTTTAGCTCATGGCTGAATTGGCACTGACCTAAGGGCAAGGAAGAGGCAAACAGTCTTTTTTCATACAACAGAGCTTTTCCAGTTGTCTTCCCCTTAGTCATTTTTGTTAAGTGACTAGTTGGCAGACTTTCCTTATCCAAAAGCTTACCTTAAATTAAATACATTGAAAAAATTAAGTCTGACCTTCACATTTACATAAATATGGTATGTAAAGAGCTATGTGCTTACAAAGTATTCCATAATGATAAATTAATTTATACAACATGAGAATATCATACATTGAAACAAGAGAAAGTCTTGGATTACCACCGCTACTATTGTCTCATAATAAAACATATACAATTACGGTACTATTTTTTTTAAAAGGTTAAATAGGATCATTTCAGTCATGTTGCAGAATAAAAAGACCTTGTGTAATGCAATGGTTTGTAGTTGTCTGTTAAAATGGAAACACTGAGTCATGCAGAAGACTTTCCTTCATTATTTCACATCTGGCAGGAGCTCCCAAGCACACGTAGGAAAAAAAACAGAAATATACTAAAAACCAGTCACCACTAAAGTGACAAGATACATATTTTCAGCTAAAATGTCTGCATAAATGAGTCTTCTATCACTAAATGAAACTAAGAGTCATGTCTATAATACATGACGGATGCAGGTCACAAGCAGAGAATGGCATTTAATATCACAAACTAAACTCCTGGGCATTAAGCAAGGCATTTAGCATTGCATGCTGGATCTTAAAACCCCAATATCGTTTTTCCTTAGAGATAAGTACCCCAAACATGATGGGCAGCACATACCACTGATCTATTCTGTGTGTATCACTGTAAGTTTTGAGGCGGCTTAAGAAATCTACAGTATCACTTGCTCAGTAGGGATGGAGCATTTGTATGTTGTTTTTTCCTGGACCATCCCACATTTTACCAAACTGGGCTGGGATGCTTCTCCCACACCGATTTCCTGACATGGTGCAATGTGTATATAAGTGCTTGAGAAAGGGAAGACTTTGAAGGTTATGATTCCATTTAACTGTAGTAATAGGGAACAAGCTCACTTCGTATAAAGGCTGAGAGCATGCTTCATAAATGCTTTCATAAATAATGTAATGTAAATGTTACACTAAGGACTAATATTTTGTATCAGGGTTGACAACTTCCCAGTAGTGAGACAAATGGTTGCCTTTCTGTTTTTAACAATAATGGATTTGGATTAGATTGAAATCTAACAAATTATGTTAACACAGAAAGCATGCAATTGCTTTGTGGGCATATAAACCAACAATAAAGCACATGGAAAAGTTAACTTCTGTACTTAGTTTCAAAGTATATTATTGCCTACCAGCTGAAAACCCATTATCATACCTGTCAATTATGTTCTTCCATGTAAAATCAATGAACTGCAATTGAATAGAAAGCCTGTTTACTTCTCTTCTGCAGGCATACATTGGATTATAGCACTAAATCCCAGGGAAGATAACAGGTTAACCGAGATACATAATTCTTTTCCTTCAGAGCATTTGTATGTAGGCTGCGTTTTACTGTCAGAACTTGTTTTCCTTTGTGCTATTTTGATGTTGATGTATTGTATAAACAGCAGAGTTGCTGTATGAATAATTACTTAGGTGGAAAACTCCATTCATTGGACAAGACTGTCAGACGAGGTTTACAGGATTAAATTGTCTGTAACTGAAAATATGAATGCTTGGCTTTTTTTTAATAGAAATATTGTTAGCAAGAGACTGAGTCATTTCTGTTCTGCTTAAGTTATTTGCATTTATTAAATTATTTTAGTAAAAAGGTGCAGATTTACAACCACAAAGTTGTATATAAACTAGGAACAAAAGGGTGTAAACCCTATGATTTCCTATGAAGGGAGATCTGGCTAATATCTCAACTTCCACCTAAAGCATTGGTTTTTAAGGACTTACAGGCGATAAAAATGTCACTATCTTGAGTTAATGCTCACCTGCTATTTTCTCAAATACTATTTACCCAGCTCCATTACAGCAAGTGTAAGCTTAGGGCCTCAGGCTTGTTACAATGTCGATTACAGTCACAAGAAATAGCAAGTGAATCTCTAATTTTTCACATTGAATCCAAATTAGATTTAGCTCAAAATTATAGATCAACACAACCTAATTAAATAATTATTTAATAGTTGTATATCCATCGACCAATTGAATTATCATCTATAGTACAGGAAACAAATACTGTGTCAAAACTTTCTTCAAAAGCAAATTGGCAAATGTATTTTGTCAATTAAAAGCATGCAAAGACCCATTAAAGACAACCCCCAAAACCACACACAGTGCCTGTTAGATGTCATTATACATGTTCTACTGATGGTGGAGGGGGTAGCTTGACTGTTTCCTGCAGCTCCCGCCTCCATGACTAGAACAGAGGAACCAATAAAAGTCTTATTTAGAAGAATGCTGGCTCTAATCCCATGGATAGACGCATCAGTGGAACATTTATAAAGATATCTGAAAGGTACTGTGTGTGGTTTGTGAGGGGGACGGTACACAGTATACAAATCCCCAACAAATGGAGAAAGTTTAGGACCATCAGTCAGTATTCTGTTATATCAGATCAATGGACAATCCCAAATTACATGAATCTACACAAATCTACAGAAGATCCCTTAAATATTTTAAAAGATGTTAACGTGTCTATTCAGCAACATAAAGAAAAGGAAAAAAACATAAAAGGAGACTGTGGTGTAAAAAAGGTGTAAATATGTGTTCTGATAAATGTTCTAAGAACAGATGAGACCCTTTTGTGGCGCTTTCATTCATTTAGGGGGCATGTCGTCTGACAGCCCGACTGATTCAGACTATTTAATTTTCAAATTGTGTCTCAGGCCCTATGTTAAAGATGCACCACAAAAATTATGGTGAACTCTGACCAGAGCTGGGAAGCGACAGATTCATGATTTCTGATGCATGATCTTGGTGAATTGCGCATGCTGCATTATAGACTGACAATGCACTTTTAGTCCTGCACCCTGTAAGTAAATGTGCCCCATTGTCTGCTTTCTTGAACTACTTTTTAAGACACTCAAAAGTCTCAAAATGACAATTATAAAGTAGAGAATGTGGTGATGAAACAACCTAAAATAGTCAATGTAGTCATACTATAAATCACTTTAACCACACATCTCCAATGTTCAAATATTGTGTAATGAGGTTACTCCCATAAAATTATGGGGTAATTAATAGCTGGGTGTGGATCTTTAGAATTGTGATATGTTACTGATTGTACTAGTTCATCAGTTCATATAAACAGTTTCAAAGTGCTTACAAAGGAGAAAAGGCTACTTGGGTTAATATTGGAGTGTGTTCAATAACTGTCTGGATACAGCTATGGAATCAGTGATCATCTACATTTTTCACATTTATACTGTTTACTTTTATATGATTATAATGCACCCAAAAAAAAAACATTGCTTATTCCTGCATAATAAATCTAACACCATAGAAAGTAAAAGGCAGTAACCTCTAGTGTAGAGACTCTGACCTTTAGGGCTGTTTCACACGCCGTGTGCAGCCCATGTAAAACGTGTCCTATGGTGGCACGATCCCATGGGCTACACAGGGAGCAAAGGATGGGAGTCCCTGCATTATATAGAAATATAATGCAATGATGTTCCCTCTGCTGGCTGAACAGCTGCACTTGAACTGTAAAAGTTAATATAATTCCGGTGCAGCTGTTCTGCCGGCAGAGGGAACTTTCCTTGCATTATATTTCATTATAATGTAGGGACTCCTGTCCACTGCAATGTGTGCAGCCCAAGGGATCGTGCCACCATAAGGCACATTTACACAGGCTATACACATTCGTGTGTAACAGACCTTAGGTTGATGCACAGTCAAGTTATTGTCAGATTTTTGTTTCCTGATCCAACATTTTCAAGGTCATAATAAAACATCATTGTTTGTATAATCAAGTTTAACAATTTTCCAATATACCTATAATATCTATTCTTAGTAGTTCTCTAGATCTCCGCTTTCTGTCATTCTTTACGAAGATTTAAAAAAGTGGTTTGTGTATTACTCCTTAGATGTCAAGTCATGTATTTCTGAAGTCTGCAGCAACGTCTTTAGGCTCACCGCAGGAGCAGGACAGGGTCCTGGGTGTCAGAGACCCTAGGGAGTTGGGAGATGTAAAGTCTGTACTTTACATCCTGTAAAGCTTAGGCTGCATTTACAGTGACATAGCTGTGCAGGGACTTCCTCAGCCGCGATGGAGTGGAGGAGGGGTGACTCTCCATTGTAATGCATAAGGTATGGCCGTAACAGGGGGAAAGATGGGACACCATACCATTTGCGGCCATTGCCTTCTATGGGGGACATATGTATGGCCGCAAGCTTGTGGCCGTACATACGTACACCATAGGGTCGTGTGAATGCAGCCTTAGATAGTTTGAAACACAGTATGAATATGAAAAACTCCAAACAAACACAGTGAAGTATTCAAAGTTTCCGTAGGAGCAGATCACATGGGGTCTCTGTTGCAAAGATAACATTTTGGCATTTACATAATATTAAACTGTATCATTTACTGGCAAGTTACAGTAGATTACGTGCATAATATAGAGATACACGATAAGCTATACATTGCATGCACAATTAAGAAAAGCAAGACCTAGGTCACAATGACAAAGCTATAATAATTAGCCAGCAGCTTTTTCACCTGCAAGATCATTACTATTTCTTTCACATTTCTCTCTTGTTTGGAAGGGCGCAGTATCATTTTCTCACCAAAATTCACCTATGCATTTGCACAAGAAAGATTAGTTTAGATTGCAGATCTGGCAGACATCCCAATTCCTAATAGGTCATACATCAAAAACCCACTGATGAGCCTGAAATGAAAATGGCCTAACAAGAAATCAACATCATTACTTAAATTCAGACCGCTGCCAGCATTCAGATGTTAAAGTTACGACTTTAATTTGCTAAGTGCAATACCCTTCCCCCACTGCCCTTTCCTGCTCCCTCCCTTTATATATTTTTAAAGCTTCCGATCCTTAACCAGCCACAAGAAAGTAGGCATTGAAGAAGGAATTGGTTTTGCAAAACCGTAAAAGAGAAGGTATTTCAGGCAAATGGTATTATCATAGATCAATATGACATACATAGAAGGAGTATGAATGACAATGAGAATAGTATGATCAAGACTCAACTTATTAAAAAGGGTCTGCATAAGCACAGAGGGCTAGTGAAAGGGCTGTATTGTACTGACTGATATCTGATCTAAACAAAAGAAGCAAAATTGTATATCAACCAGCATCTGACAACCCTAAAAAGACAGATGTGAATGTCTTCCCTGAAATTTCTATCTATCCGACATTCATATGGGATTCTGTCTCTCAGCATCGGTATAATGACAGAACCAACCTCTGAATCCAAGGGAGGGGTGAAGAGATCATACTGGCAGCATCAGAGAGATCCCACAGCAGTATTGTAGAGGGGAGATCACTCACATCACAGTAAATTAAGAGTGAAATGTGCAGAGAGGCAGGAGAAGGCAGTACCAGTGAGTACAAGGTAGGGAGAAGATCATGTGGAGCTTTATTAGTAGTGGAAAGAAGTCCAGCAATGTAGTGTTGATGCTTGAATAGTAGCAAAGGAGTCTCCATCGTGTGGATATAGGGATGCAAAAGGTGCTCAATTTGAATGTTTCTCAGCCACATTTTTTGTTATAGGTCTAAGTGTCTACAAATTCCAATAAGTATGTTACATCACTAGTGCAATTTGCCAAAAGCAGTACTTATCACTGACAGTTAGAATTCTTCTCTATTTTGGGTAGGACTAGATTCATAAAGACCCCAAAAGACTTGCTGGCACAAGAATTGTTACCTATAGATTAGTGGTCCCCCACCTTTTTGTAAACAGAGACCAGATGTACAATTTCTTTTTTCCAGGCACTTGGATGAGTTATCTCTTGCTTAGCAATTACCCCTAACACTAACCCATAAAACGTCCTCTTTCCTCCTTTATAGTGGCCCCTCCTTATAGTGCACCAATTCCTCCAGCCTCCTTCCTGGCTCTCCTCTTAATAGTGCCCTGACTTTTGCAGACCCTTCTTATAGTTCCACCTTTTCTGTAACCCCAACCTTAAAGCCCATTTTTGTGGACATTATAAAGCCCCTTTTTCTCTAGCCATAAAACAAGTCCCCCTGTCTTTAGTCCACAAATTTATTCCCCCTTTCCTGCAGTCCAATATCTTTATGTGGCTTTAGAGCCACAGAGAAGAGAAGATGATTGCTGCTGCTTCTGGGGAAAAAAAGAAAGCTATATGCACTCACCGGCCACTTTATTAGGTACACCTGTCCAACTGCTCGTTAACACTTAATTTCTAATCAGCCAATCACATGTCGGCAACTCAGTGCATTTAGGCATTTAGACATGGTCAAGACAATCTCCTGCAGTTCAAACCGAGCATCAGTATGAGGAAGAAAGGTGATTTGAGTGCCTTTGAACGTGGCATGGTTGTTGGTGCCAGAAGGGCTGGTCTGAGTATTTCAGAAACTGCTGATCTACTGGGATTTTCACGCACAACCATCTCTAGGGTTTACAGAGAATGGTCCGAAAAAGAAAAAACATCCAGTGAGCGGCAGGGGCAGGTATGTGGGCGGAAATGCCTTGTTGATGCCAGAGGTCAGAGGAGAATGGGCAGACTGGTTCGAGCTGATAGAAAGGCAACAGTGACTCAAATAGCCACACGTTACAGGCAGAAGAGCATCTCTGAATGCACAGTATGTCGAACTTTGAGGCAGATGGGCTACAGCAGCAGAAGACCACACCGGGTGCCACTCCTTTCAGCTAAGAACAGGAAACTGAGGCTACAATTTGCACAAGCTCATCGAAATTGGACAGTAGAAGATTGGAAAAACTTTGCCTGGTCTGATGAGTCTCGATTTCTGCTGCAACATTCGGATGGTAGAGTTAGAACTTGGCGTCAACAATATGAAAGCATGGATCCATCCTGCCTTGTATCAACGGTTCAGGCTGGTGGTGGTGGTGTCATGGTGTGGGGAATACTTTCTTGGCAATCTTTGGGCCCCTTGGTACCAATTGAGCATCGTTGCAACGCCACAGCCTACCTGAGTATTGTTGCTGACCATGTCCATCCCTTTATGACCATAATGTACCCAACATCTGATGGCTACTTTCAGCAGGAGAATGCGCCATGTCATAAAGCTGGAATCATCTCAGACTGGTTTCTTGAACATGACAATGAGTTCACTGTACTCAAATGGCCTCCACAGTCACCAGATCTCAATCCAATAGAGCGTCTTTGGGATGTGGTGGAACGGGAAATTCGCATCATGGATGTGCAGCCGACAAATCTGCAGCAACTGTGTGATGCCATCATGTCAATATGGACTAAAATCTCTGAGGAATGCTTCCAGCACCTTGTTGAATCTATGCCACGAAGAATTGAGGCAATTCTGAAGGCAAAATGGGGTCCAACCCGTTACTAGTATGGTGTACCTAATAAAGTGGCCGGTGAGTGTATACACATACATACATACACACACACACATACACACACACGAAACAGTAAAGAAGGCTTTGCTTTTTTATTCATTGTTGCTTGCTAGCTATGACATTGTTGGGTTACAATCCAATAATGCATATGGACCCTAGTAGGCTGGATTAGATTGCCGTTTCTGTGAGTACGTGCAAATATTCTTTTCTCTGCGGCAGCTGACATGGCTCTGAAGACTGCAAACATGAGCACATCTGCAGGCTTCCGTGTCACATATTGCCGGTGCAGAAAAGAGGATGGCTACTGCCTCTGGAGAAAATGTGTTCTTTGGTCGTGGCCTGTGACCAAATGGTCCAAGGGACCATTGCTATAGACGCTTTATCCATAACCAAACTAAAAATAATAGGCATATAAAGATTGCAACCTGAAACCTTGTGCAGCTTTTAAATCTCAAAGTAGCATCTTGGACAAAAGCTTTTCTTTAAATTAACTCTTGTGACAAAGCAGTTTAAAAACACCTTCATGTGATTTGGGTGTCAAATACTTTGCACTTTTTGCACACATATTTACACATACACCTTGCACTATGGTACAGCTACCTGCATGCAGCTATAACTTGCCTTCCCCCCCCTTGCGGCTGACCTTTGCACAATGTTGTGGGTGATACCCAAAATTAATGTAACAACCTGAAACCACTGGCCAGTTGGTTGTTTTAACAAAATAGTCCTTATCCAAGGTAACAAATCTAAATAAATCATTACTGAAGCAATTTCCTGTTTCTCACTTCCTAAATAAAAAAATATTGCATTGATGATTCATTTCCTGTTATTTGGCACTTACAGTAGTATATCGTGTGCTTCATCTATTATTATCTGTAGTAAGAAGATCACACTGGCTGCTGTGTGTAATGTTGAAGTACGGCACATCTGTTAGATGCATATAAAATAAAAAAGCACTCAAATAACTTTAAAATGTGTGTTTGGTCACAAAACAATAGCACACGGCTCAATCTTTTATTAAAGCTTTTTGCTTTTATAAAATATATGCCACATCAGAAATGCAGTTTAATCCGCAGGCCGCATGTAATAGAGCAGGTGGCACTGATTTATAGTTTTGTGGGAAAATATTTACTAGAACTAGTAATTTGTACATTCACATTGTGACTCAATCCAATGTTGGACCTAGACAGTTATTGACAGTTAATTCTATGTATTAAAAAATGTCATTCATTGAGTAAGACAAAATGGATTATCCTAAATGGATACTAACTGTTTAACATACTTTGTAACAACTAACAACACCAGTAAATACAACACATCTTAGAAGATCAAAATGCTTCTTTCTCCATATCAGTAAGGAAGAAAGCAGATGAGGAGTTAAGGTTCACTCTAAAATGTCTGTGGAATTCAGTTTTGTTAGCATAAAGTGGCAGAGGCCGGATGAGATGTCAGATTACATAAAAACTCCATACGTAGCAGCAGTAAGTCACAGCTGTTGGGTCTCCACCTACCAGCTCTGTAAAAACTGCAAATTACAGATACAGGCAGTCCCCGGGTTACATACAAGATAGGGTCTGGAGGTTTGTTCTTAATTTGAATTTGTATGTAAGTCGAAACTGTATATTTTATAATGGAAGTTCTAGAAAAAAAAATTTCTTTTGCCCCAGTGACAATTGGAGTTTCAAAATTTTTGGTGTAATTGGACCAAGAATTATCAATAAAGCTTCATTACAGGCATCTTACAGCTGATCATTGCAGTCTGGGACTATAGTAAAGCATCCAGAGAGCTTCACCAGAGGTCACAGTGGGCAGAGGGGTCCGTCTGTAACTATGGGTTGTCTGTAAGTCGGGTGTCCTTAAGTAGGGGACCGCCTGTACAGGGACAGCAGAGAAGTAAATGTAGATTTCAAGAGATATAAAATTCAGAAAAAGTCTTATTTCTCGCAACCACTACCATATTGGAGTTGAGAGGGGAAGTGGACAACCTCTTCAATAATCAACATCAGGTTTTGGCAAAAACGAAACCAAAAACCTGATCTGAACTTGATTTAAAACCTGAATTTGTAAATGCACCATAAAGAAGGATACACATTTACGAGCAATCACAGTTAAAAGTATTTTAAAAGCTTTTACACATTTACAGATTCAAAAGCTGACAAAGCCAATGGCTAACACTCCAGGTGTCCCCATAAGCTTACGCTTTTGGCTCGGACTAGAACTACCACCTTTATCCTGGTGGAGAGAGACACACACATAGGCTGGCATCACACTGTGCAGTTTGTATGCACTTTAAATGGGCAACAAGATATACTGTCTTCTATAAATTACAAGACAACACATGCAGGTATCCGTTACTCGTAATCAAAGGGGTTTTGTTAAGCTCTCAACAGGAATAATTGCAGCTTGTTATAATGCGACATGTAACAGCTGCCGACTAATTCTAGGTAATTATAAACTTCTCCACAAAAATCGCACCTGCACAAAATGCCAAATACTAAGTAAACTCTGATATAGATATTATCCCATTCTAAAAGATAGGCAGTGACGTGTGTGCCATTTAGAAGTCTCCCAAAATCAACTCCCAAATCATCCCACATTTGTCAAACTGTACTAAAATGTTTTGGGAAAGTTATAGTAGAACTTTCTGTGCTGGCACAGATCACAGGTGTTCTCACCTCGATCACCATCGCCATGGTAGCCTCGGGTGTTCCGAATACCCGAGGCTACTTCGTTTTAACCCATGCATTACAATGTGCTAATTGCACATTGTAATGAATGGGGAGTAAAATCCACATATACTGCCATACAGTAGTATGGCAGTATATGATAGGATGAATCAGACTACCTAGGGTTAGAGTACCCTAGGGTGTCTGAAAAATAGTAAAAGTAAAACATAAAAAAAAGTTTAAAAAAAAAATTTAATAAAAAAACCTAAAAATTCAAATCACCCACCTTTCCCTAGAACTGATATAAATATAAATAAACAGTAAAAATCATAAACACATTAAGTATCGCCGCATCCGAAAATGGCTGATCTATCAAAATATAGTAACGGTTTTTCACAGAGTTTAACCCCATAACGGAAAATAGCGTCCAAAGTCGAAAATGCCATTTTTTTGCCATTTTGAAAAATATAAAAAAATTAATAAAAAGTGATCAAAAGGTCACACAGTCCCAAAAATTATAGCAATGAAAACGCCATCAAAATTCGCAAAAAATGACACTACCCACAGCTCCGTACAACAAAGTACGGTATGAAAAAGTTATTGGCGCCAGAAGATGGCAAAATTAAAAAAAATATTTTGTACAGGAGATTTTAATTTTTTTAAATGTATGAAAACATTATAAAACCTATACAAATTTGGTATCCATGTGATCGTACGGACCCAAAGAATAAAGTAGACCTGTCATTTGGGACGCAGAAAGCTGTAAAATCCAAGCCCAGTACACGCCATGGAATATTAAATACCGTCACTATGAAGTGCAATTTGTTATGCAGAAAATAAGCCATAACACAGTTCTTTATGTGGAAAAATAAAGAAGTTATAGATTTTTGAAGTTGGTGAGTGAAAAATGGAAGTGAAAAAACTAAAAAAGGCCAAGTCGTTAAGGGGTTAAAATGCCTTTGTCAACAATCGGAATCATTTCAGTAGTTTATACAAGTTTTATTCTCATTACCTGTCTCCTTGCCATCAACTTATGGTCAGCCCCCAAGGAGGGGCAGCTGCAGCCTGTGTGTGCCTCCAGTCTCCTCCACACTTATGCAGCTCACTCATAACTCCCTGTAATGTGCACTTATCAGGCTCGGGATAGGGATGGTGTGGAGGAAAGGAAGAAGGTTTGCGGGACAAAGCAGGCCTATGAAATAAGAAACTGCGGGCCACCAAGGCCCGATATGGATGGCCCGTCCCATCCTACTGACCGTGGTGCCTGGGCATAACAGAACAGAAGTTCCCTGCTGTGCTGACGAGCTCGCCCGAACAGACAGCATAGCCAACCGCCCGAAAACAGCTCTTCGCCCGATGAAAAAGGATGTACCACCTTTATATGTATCGGATATATATACACACACCCAGACAATTTTGTGTTTTTCATGAAGATTACTTTTCAAATGAGTTGCAAAATTAATAGAAATAGAATAGTATAGTCATTGACAAGGTTTTAAATATTTTTCATCCATTTGAAATAATAATTTTCTCCTTCAAACTTTGCTCTAATTATAGAATGCTCCCTTTGGCGTTCTAGCTGTTAATTTGCTGAGGTAATCTGGAGAAATTTCACCCCATGCTTCCAGAAGCCCCTCCAACAATGGGCACTTTTTGCGTACCATACAGTCAAGCTGCTCACACAACAGCTCAATGGGGTTGAGATCTGGTGACTGGGCGGCCACTCCATTACACATAGAATACCATCTGTATTTTACCAAATGTATGGATGTGTAAATACTGTGTGTGAATATACACCGAGTTTTTATATAGTGTATGTAGAAGTGTATATATGAATACTTAAATGTGTGGGTCTGATACATATATATGTAGGCAGAAATCTGCTATGGGGCCCATCCTCTCATAGTTACGAGCCTGCATCAATAACTGCTTGATTTATGTTGTACAGCACTTATTTACCAAGGGTCCGCGGATCGCATTTCCGTTGGACTTCCCAAAATTGCGATTTGCGGCGCTATTACAGGTATTTAGCAGTGGATTGTGTTGCCCGTGATCAGATTTTGGCACAGCGGCACCTTTCATGCGACAGAAAATGGGAGCAGGTCCTCGGATGATCTAACTGAATTGGACTGAGTGCAGGATTTAAGATTCATTGTGTATCGCAAGACAATGCACTTACTTGCACCAGGGAGAAGAAGGTGAACTCTGGCGGACCTGAGCGGGGATGCAACATGTGCAGGATATCGGGCGCACGATCTTAGTGAATCGCAGCAGATGTGCATTCCGGTTGGACAATGCACTTTCAGGGAATTCCGGAGGACGGGAAAGTAAATGTGGTCCAATATCGGAGTCAATATGTAGTTGGACATAGTCCTAGTGCGGTCAGTTTTTCACGCATGTGTTAAAAGAAGATGGTGAAAAAAAAATTGTTGTAGCTTAATGTGAAAATCAGAAGACACTAGGGAAAAAAAATGATCAAAATCTCACAATTTGCCATGATTTTACACTCAGTTCATGGGCAACTGGCCTTAAACAAGTGATGTTGCTGGTAAAGGTGACCTGAACACCAATATCCAGACCTTTATAATATATGAGAACTGATCAATTATTGTTTGGATGACCATTTGCAGATAGACAATAGCGCTAGTGTAGGCTCACATAGCACAAGGGGATGTTTTCAAACATGATTTAAGTGCTTCAGACAGTTTGATCGTTTCCACTTGAAAATGTCAGATTAAATTTACACTAAGGTTATCATTTATTAAAAATCAGACAGACATTCATTTCATACTGAATGAGACAACAGATAGGGTAGCAAAAAGATAGAACATATTTATTGTGCCCTATCTTGGTTTGGAAGATGGACACAAAAAGATGTGATTATTTTCTCGAACTGTGAGAAAAGGAGCAGAATTCTACTAGAGATGATACAGGTGTTCTGTGCCACAATAGTGTTGGCATCTGCATGCCTTAATGGAAATAAGGCACATATTACTTATTTGCATTCCCAGGAGGAGGTTGGGGGACACGAATGATATAACATGTCCTGAGTAGGCCAACCAAATCCAATTTTCAAGTTTAAAGAAGGTAAAAGTGTTTTTTTTTTCTTCTGTAACTTATTGTAAACTCGTTGTAAAGGATACAATTCTGTCCCTGTTAAAACAAAAAATGTTGCTAACCACTCCGATGACTCAGGGAGGTCATTGCTATAACTTTTGATTGACTATGGTCTTTTCCTGTGCTTAAAAAGGAACCAGGGAGCTGTAGACCACCAAGTAACACATTGCAACCCTACTGCTACCGAAAAAAATTTGATTCCACCTACCATCTCTCCCAAACTGTAAGATGTCCTTAATCAAGTTGTATTCATTAAAGGGAACCTGTCATCAGAAATTGACCTAACAAGCCACTACCAGTATGTTGTCAAGCAGCCGAAGACCTTCCAGATGAAGTTTCTGTGAAGTATTGTTATAGGTTTAATGAAAATGTTTTTAATTTTTCAAATGCTTGCTGAATGCTGAAACTAAGAGGACGTTTGACTATGGATGAAGCTGATCAAAGTTCACTTCTTTGACTGAAGAATGTAAGACCCCCCCCCCTCAGCCAATGTTTACATCTATGAAGAGGGATTTACAATACTGGGAAAACCGAGCCTTTGTGTCTGCGATGCCCATGTGATAATTTACCAACCACTGGACTATAGACATTACTTCTTTATCCCTAAGTAACCAAACCCAGGTTCTGCCCCACTGGAGGTTTCTGTATAATACTTTGTGACACATAAATCTCGCCTAGCATCTCATCTGCCTAGCCTTGCATTGCATCACTTCTCCACAGAGATTGAGATATTATACCATACTTTGTCTTGGTGTGAATTCTTTGAGCTCATTCTGTGAATTTTATTAATAATTAGAGAACCTGAGGTTGTGTGAACAGGGGCAGAACTCGACATTTCTTTTCTGACCCAGTGTGGTGGAATCATTGAGAAAATCTACTTTGAAGTGAGATGTAAATGGGATGTATAAAGTCAAGGAGACGCCAAGCTGAAGTCAAGCTCTTTCTTCCCCAGAAAGCCTCTTCACTCTAATGGTCCTGCACCAAGAGACATCACTAACTAGATATCTTGAAGTTAGAAGCATGATTTCAATCACAGGGGAGGAGGCGTGCAGAGCACCCCACCTTGACTTCAGTGTTAAACTCTCCTCCTGCTTAACTCCTACAGCCAATTTACAGTCACTTCATCTGGAGGATGCCACCACACTGGGACATGAAATAGACAATACAGGCAGTCCCCGGGTTACGTACAAGATAGGGTCCGGAGGTTTGTTCTTAAGTTGAATTTGTATGCAAGTCGAAACTGTATACTTTATAATTGTAGTTCCAGACAAAAAAAAATTTGGCCCCAGTGAAAATTGGAGTTTAAGCATTTTTTGCTGTAATGGGACCAAGGATTATCAATAAAGCTTCATTACAGACACCTTACAGCTGATCATTGCAGTCTGGGACTATAGTAACATCCAGAGAGCTTCACCAGAGGTCAGAGGGGTCTGTCTGTAACTATGGGCTGTCTTTAAGTCGGGTGTCCTTAAGTAGGGGACCGCCTGTACTTAGAAAGTGTTACACTGCTTGACAATATTCTGGTAGTGGTTTATTAGGTCAATTTCAGGTTCCCTTTAAGTCCTCTAATTTTGTGATATCAGACTATATACTATACTATACTATATAATACTTATTTTTATACTAAAAAACATTAAATTAAGGCATTATGGGACCATTAGAATTTTCACGAATTCCAAAAATGTATTTTTATTATGTTCTTTAAAAAATACCCAGTTTGTAGCCTTAAACTTTGTCAGACCCTTGTTGCCTGCCCATTTTGTAGCTTATTAGTATCACAAAATTTCCCAAAAAGTTTTAAAACAGAATATTTCTAAGATTCAAGAAGCATTTACAAACAATACCTTCAATGAAGTCAGAAGATGAATAGGTTCTTTTAGGTGTGTTTCCATCTTGAGGGCTATTCAGAGCTTCTACTGCCACTTCAATTACCTCAGCAAGCTCATCCCGTTTATCTTTTCTTACAGGCTTTTCTTCTGGGTGGCGAGTGAGTCCAGTTTCTAATTGATATACTTTTTGCAGTGTGAAACTATCAAATGGAATGGCAGCATACTCAGTGGGAACCTTCACACCATTATGTACTTCAGCTTTATTTACTTGGGAATGTAAAAAGTCTAAGAGGTCATTTTGTGTCTTCTCTGGACTCGCATGATCAAATGTGACTGTAAGGGCATCACTGTAGTGGCCTTGAACATTTTTAAGCTGTTCACTGCGTTCCTGAAGTTCATCCTTTAATTGAGCAATTTGCTTTTTCAAACTGGTGATATAGTTCCGTTGTTCTTCCTCACGCTCCTGCAAAATGGCATGGTAGCCTTCTTTCCCGGTGGGACTATTAACACGTGGCACTAATAGCTGTTCATCTTCAGCTCTTGGGGTGCAAGCCAGCATATACAATACTGACACTAAGCAGCATAGGCAGACAAGTATGATTCCTACCCTAGAAATCCAACTCAGCAGCCCTCGCCGTACCATCCTTGCATTTAAAAGTTCTTCATCATCTTCTTTCTAATAAACAATGCGGTCTACAGTATGCAATCACTCGCATAATCCACACTGACATGAACAACTGGAACCACCACTGTCCCATCTGGGGAAAATTTTTAGCGTTACATCAGTTGCAAGCGTATAGAAACTTTGTCAACCACGGATCCAAATTATAGAATAACTTTCTATTCTCCAAAGCCAGTACTATCATGGTAGTCAAAATGGACAGGTTTCAATTGTACGCTGAGATCTACAAAAAAAAAAAAAAAAAAAAGGTGAAAAAAAAAAGGAGGTTACTGGTTAGTTACTATCTGACATAGCACATATTATAAGGTATTGACCCAAAAATCTACTTAAACAGTAGTAATAATAAAAACAATAATGAATTAAATATAGGAAATTTTTATGGCGCATGGAAAACTTTGCAATGGGCATAAGCAAGGCATACGACTGCTTTGGGATGGTACACCCCCTTCTCTACATAGGGTCTACCAGCTGACAATGCATATCAAGGCAGATACTGAGCCATGAGGAGCAAAGACCTGACTGTTGAGCTCAGAGTCAGGATTGTGTGAGGCACAGATCTGGGTACAAAACTTTTTGGTTAATCTGAAACTTCCCAACACCACAGTGGCCACTATAATCCTTTAATTTCCAGAGGGCAACCATCACTGCAGCATTCTACTAATCTGGGCACTATGTTATAGTGGGCAGAAACAAGCCTTTGTGTATGGAGGATTCAGTAACTGTTCATATCCTGCCAAATATCATCCCTACAGCATGGTGGAAGCATGGTGTTAGCAGCCTCATGATGTCATGAATATGTGCAGGCTATAGAGTGTGCGCAGGCACCACCCCGTGCCCCCCTTAATACAGTGCAAAAAACAAAATAATCAGTTACTGGTTCACTAGAAATTGTGATTATTTCAGGGCCTGTACACCAGAAAACTGACCCTGATAAATCTCCCCAATGACCCTAATCACTACTGCATAGACAACACAGGTGGAACTATGTCAATGTCCTGTAATGGCCCAGCCAGAGCCCTGACTTGAGCAAAAACATCTATGGAGAATCCTGTAAATAGCTGCCAAGCAACCCGACAGTGGTTTAAGTACCGAGTAAAGAACCAACATACTTATATCAATTCAATTAATCAATTTTAGTGTTTTCCTTTAAAATAATTTGCAAACATTTAGAACATTATGCTTTTTTCTGTGCCATCATGGGATATTGAGTGCAGAATGATTTGAGAAAAAAACTTTTTTTTTTTTTTATAAATTCAGCATTAGGCCCTAGATGTATAATTAAATAAAAATGTCCTTCCAAATATAGTTGGAGATTTATCATAGCTGGCATAGTTTTGCACAAGAACCATATGAATGTTCAAGGAGAACATCCGCGTGGCCTAGGTGGTGCTGCAGGTCTTGCCCCCTTCATGCTACTTGGCATAGAGATTACATGAATGGGGAAATAATTTTGCCAGTAATAAATATTTCAGGGCTTCTACACCAGTTTTCTGGCATTGAAGCCCTGATAAAATGTCCCCCATAGCGTATGTTCATAATAGGCATTTGTACATTTCTGTGTAAATTAGTCCTATTCAATTAAATAGGCAGTTTTAGCATCAAACACAAGAAGCATTATTTAACAGAAAAGTATTTATATAGCATATGGCGGTCAATAGAGTGATTGGCTTCATTGCAAACTGGATTTCAAATTGCCAACTGGAAACATACTGAATATATATACTTAGGACTCATTCAGAAGATTATACTGTACAAATGAGGTGTAAAAGGCCATCATAAAATGCTCATCAAAATATATGAGGAATTAATTCTGCATGTGAATTTTCAAAACGGGAGAATATAGTTGATACATAATATGGTGCCTTTCTGAAGAAATATACAGCAGTACATACAGTTCCTATTTCTCAAAGTACAGTTACATGATACTTAAAGCGTTACAGTACGAGTTCCAATAGTAAAAATATGTATACCGTATTTTTCGGCCTATAAGGCGCAGCAAAAATCCTTGAATTTTCTCAGAAATCAAAGGTGCGCCTTATAGGCCGGTGCGCCTTATATATGAACTTTTACAGAAATGTACTACAGACAAGATGTACTGTACATTTACCAGTGTTTAATAGCTCCATCCCCAGAAATTTCCTGCACCTTCCCACACAGTATACAGGGTCCTTAGCTCCTGAAGTGCCCTGGCACCACAACTAACATTGTGCCCATCCTGCCCTCCCCTAGCACAGAGAGACCGGAGCTGCCATAGTGCCGGCCACGAGGCAATCATCATCATCAGTAACCAATCCCCCATACCTGACAGCCCTGTAACAGGGGAAAGAGAAGGAGCCACAGGGAAACCCACAGAAATAACACCCTGGCTGAGGAGGGAAGGAGAAGGGGCAGAGGGACACCGCTTAACCCCTGCTGCATTACCCTGCATTAACCCCCAGCAGCCATACCTCTGAGATCGGAGCTCTCTGACACGCTGAAGACAAGTTTCCCGGGAAGTGTAGCTGGCTTGAACTGTGCACAGGTCATTTTTAGGTACTGCATTTGATCCTGCGCCTTACACTCCAGTGCGCCTTATATATGAACCTAGATGTCTTAGCAGGCATTTATTAGAGGTGTGCCTTATAGTCCGGTGCGCCTTATAGGCCCGAAAAAATCTGATTCAGAGACTGCCAGATTCAGCAATTGTGGCGCACGTTCTTCATGAATCTGCTTCCCCCACACACTGTTTTGACAGAGTGCACCAACTTTATCATCGGGCGTGCGACACACATCTGTCCAACTCTGCATGATATATGTGGCACACAGTCTGACTGTGCAGCAGAACGCCCTTTTATTTGCAGAAATTTGTGTTACGCGGGGTATAGTGCACAAATGAATTGCGTGCAACACACATGGTGCAGACACTTCTTAAATGAACGTGCAAGCAGTTTGCATGAGAAAAACCGTGCAAAGTCTGACAGAAAATGTGCCCCTATTCGTATACTGTGAGGTCACCCTGTGTATTTATCCGTGTGCTGTGACATCGCTCTGCTTTTTAGCCCAGTACTGTGACATACTGTGAGTGTATTATCTCTATACTGTGACATCCCTGCAGGTATTTATACAAGTACTGTGACGTCACTGCGTGTTTGATTCCTGTACTGTGACATCACTGCAGCATCCGATGACCCACTTCCTTGCGTAAACCCTACCTCCTTCACCTTCTGACTCACTTACACTGGTCATCTCCTAGACCTTGAACAACTAAAGTACAGGAAGTTTATGAACCCTGTACTCTATATGACTCAGCAGTATAAGTGTTCCCAGCACACAAATAATGTGGCAGTAGTAAAGGGTGGGGAAAAAAACCCCATAGCATAGGGGGTGTGGCCAACTGCCAGCAGAGCCCATACTCTGTTTCAACAGATGAAGCAACAGTAGAAACATGCGCTGTAAGAAAGTCAAATAATATGTACCGTATGTACTCGAGTATAAGAAGAGTTTTTCAGCACAAAAAAAATGTGCTGAAAAACCTCACCTCGGTTTATACTTGAGTCAAGAAAGAAAAAAAACAACAACGCTGTACTCACAAGCCGGGGCTGGCAGGCTATATACTGGGGAGGCTGTGACCAACGCATTTCCCACCCTCAGCTTATACTTAAGTCAATAGTCAATAAAAATACCACAAGTAATAAAAAAAAAAAAATATACATTAAGCAAATTACATTTTTTTTACATTCTCTAATTTCCTCTGTTTATGCTTTACATATTGATGTGTATTTTTATATGATTCTATACATATCTTCATATTGATAAATATATGGAATGTATATAAGTGGCTTCTCTAACAGAAAGCCAGATGCACAAAGTCTATATAAAACTCAGCTTAGTTTATTAGACTGGGTCAGTGAGCATGGTCTGTTGATTTAATATACTCGTAGAGGCGCTTTGACATTGGCCAAGAAATTGGCTTTGCTGTTTTTGAATGAAAAGATCTGCCTGTACAATGGCAGAAAGGCGATTCCTTAGTAAATTAAATACTGCAAACATTAATCTCACTGTGAGGGTCAAATGCAGGACAAAATTTATCATGGGCTGGGGAAGGAATAATAGACTTAGGATGGATGAATTCTCCTTATGTAGTGTCCACAATTGCAGGTTTGTGTGCTTAGTTCTGCATATATTAGCTTATAATTTACATATCCAATTTCAGTCTAGATTTCTAGGCGTAAAGCAAAATGAAAACATTACATAGACCTGCATTGGAGATTAGATATTAGGGCAAATACCGTATATTAACTGATAAATTAAAATTTCTAACAGCTTGTATTTTCTTAGCAGCAAATAACTACATTACTATTACCAAGTAATTATTACATTACTAATCCTCAGCAATATGTGGCAGTTATGTAGGTGATAAAAGGTGTAAATGGCTATCATAAAGTGAAACATTGTCAAATAACAGAACACTAGAGCAGAAAATAGAAATTCCTCTATTTAGATACCTCCCAACCAGAAATAAACATGCCCCATTCATGAGCTCTGCATTGTACATTTTACCACAGTGAGCGAGTATCCTTGGATAATCCATGCTTTATTTGGTAGATGGTAAATTTCCTTTAAAGCAGCAAAGAAATATAAATGAAACAACTTGTGGCCTGTGTTTAAGTTCACGCTGGGTATAATTTAGCTGGGACACCAGAGCGCCTTCCACATATACATTTTCATTCTGGAAACGCAAGACAAATCTCCCCTCTACTTTACTGTAGCCCTTGCCTGATGTGTGAATTATTTGTGTTTTAATCTCTTGCAAATTTCTATCGAGAAACATGTCATCCCCTTCTGCAGCTGCAGGGATTTAGTGAGTATCTTTTATTCCTGAACAAGCTACATCCAAAGTCACCAGGACCTGAGCCAGCACTGGCTGTAGGACCAGTAAGCAAGATGATGTGGCAGTTTACTGCTGAGAATAAATTAACAAATTGACCAAATTATGGTATTATGTTTCCATAAAAACATATGAAAGAACAAGTGTTTATTAAACACAACAATTGTCTACTGTGTATTACATTCCATTAGCAGATCTGTTCTTCCTTAAATACTGTATATTTTTACGTGCCATTCTGGATTCCATTTGTCCAACCAAGATAATGATATAACTTTTACTGTTCTGTTTTAATATTTATTCTTTTTACAAAATATGGATAGAAAATAAGCACTGGTGAATGCATGTACAGTCAGCATCTGGATATAGACTAAAGTCTTGGACAGTACTCATGTATTCTATATTTTACATCACGAGCTTAAGAATGTACAAATTACAAAATCAAAATCTCTAAAACCCTTTACAGCCTCTCTTTATCCACCACGGATATCCACTTGACACTTTCACAGTAGTTTCAACACTTAAAGGGTATATACTCAATAAAGCCTAAAAAAGTACTCAAAACTACTTTTATTCCACCTGGTTTCCTTCAGAGATCCAATCAAGGAGGCGGGAGAGCTCTTGGATGCAGTCAAGCTCCCCCACCACCTCACGGCCGCTCTGCCAAATAATCGGACCCCTCTGCATGCACCTCGGTACTTTCTTTATCTCCTGGTCACCAAAATCCTGTTTGAAATTCCCACGCTTATCTATTCTTTTCCCATGCTAAATCTATTTAAACATTTCGGCAATACACATGAATTTCTCAGCTTTCAAGATCTCTGCTTGTCTTCATGGTACAGGAAGTTTCAATGTTTACTTCAGTGCAGAAAAAACTGCCCCTGGCCATGTGATATCACACAGGTACATGGCTCATTATAATACACAGATCTGATTACTCTCTGTAATCTCTCTCTCTCACATGACTGTTGGGGAATGTATATATGACCACCATATATACATTCCCCAAAAGGTGGCAATGGGCGCACAGCACGGTATGCAGTGGTATGGTGCAGCACATATGCGGCACCGTACTGTTCCGTACCCAGGAAAAAATAGGACATGTCCTGTCTTTTCCCGTATTGCGGTTCCGTGTGCCATATAGCTCTATGAAGTGAAGTGTACATTCACACTGAAGGCATCAAAACTATGAATTAACACATGCGTGGAATTACTGTATATTCTCAAGTATAAGCCGAGGTACCTAATTTTAACACAAAAAACTGGGAAAACCGTAGTATATAGCCTGCAAGCCCCTTGTAGTAAAAAAAAAATTTAAAAAAACTCACCTTTCCGACACCCCCTGTAGGGTCCTCATCTTGCTTCAGATCCTCTTCAGGTCCGCCGGTCTTCTTCAGCTCGTTCCGCTCCTCTTCAGCTCTTCGCGCTTGTCGACATCATTGCTTGCGTGCAGCCAGCATTGCGAGAGGACCCAAAAAGACGAGCAGAACGACCCGAAGAGGAGAAGAGGAGTGGAAGTACTTGAAAAGGACCTGAAGGACCCGTGAAGGCTCTGGAGCATTGGAAGCAGAAGAGGACCTACGGGGGAAGGACTGAAAGGGGAGTACAGTGTTAATTTTTTTTTATAGACTCAAGTATAACCTGAGTTAGAGTTTTCAGCAAAAGTTTTGTGCTGAAAAACTCGGCTTATACTCGAGTATATACTTAACAAAAAAATGAGAAACAACTAAAAATATATGTCTTATATTCCAAGTTCTTCAAAGAGCCACCTTTTGCTTTGATTACTGTGTTACACATTCTTGGCATTCTCTTGATAAGCTTACAAGCTGAAATGCTCTTCCAACAGTCTTGAAGGAGTTCCCAGAGATGCTTAACACTTGTTGGCCCTTTTGCAGTCCAGCTCACCCAAAACCATCTTGATTGGGTTCAGGTTTGGTGACTGTGGAGGCCAGGTCATCTGGTGTAGCATCCCATCACTCGCCTTTTTGGTAAAATAGCCCTTACACAGCCTAGAGGTGTGTTTAGGGTCATTTATGGTCCAACTAAACGCTAAGCGGATGGACTAGCATCCGGCTGCAAGATGCTGTGGTAACCATGCTGGTTCAGTATACCTTCCATTTTGAACAAATGTCCAACAATGTCACCAGCAAAGTACCCCTACACCATCACACTTCCTCCACCATGCTTCACGGTGGGAAGGAGGCACATAGAGTCCATTCATTCCCCTTTTCTGCATCACACAAAGACATGGTAGCTGGAACCAAACATCTCAAATTTGGACTCATCAGACCAAAGCACAGATGCCCACTGGTCTAATGTCCATTCCGTGTGTTCTTTAGCCCAAACAAGTCTTTTCTGATTGTTGCTTGTCCTTAGCAGTGGTTTTCTAGCAGCTATTTTACCATAAAGGCTGCTGCACACAATCTCCTCTTAACAGTTGTTGTAGAGAGGTGTCTGCTGCTAGATCTCTGTGTGGCATTGACCAGGTCTCTAATCTGAGCTGCTGTCAACCCACGATTTCTGAGGCTCCGAAGCAGAGGGGACTCTTGGTCTTCCTTTCCTGGGGGGGAAGGGGGGTCCTCATGTAAGCCAGTTACTTTGTAGAGCTTGATGGTTTTTGCAACTGCATTTGGGGACACTTTCAAAGTTTTCCCAATTTCTTAAAGTAATAATGGCCACTCATTTTTCTTTACTTAGCTGCCTTTTCCTAGCCATAATACAAATAACAATCTATTCAGTAGGACCATAAGCTTCTTCTACACAACACGACTGATGGTCCCAACCCCATTTATAAGGCAAGAAATCCCACTTCTGAAACTTGACAAGGCACACCTGTGTTGTGAAAACCTTTTCTGGCAACTACCTCTAGAGAGTGCAAAGCAGTAATCAAAGCAAAAGGTGGCTACTTTGAAGAACCTAGAATATAAGACATATTTTCAGTTGTTTCACACTTTATTGTTAAGTATATAATTCCACATGTGTTAATTCATAGTTCTGATGCCTTCTGTGTGAATCTACAATTTCTATAGTCACGAAAATACAGAAAACTCTTTGAATGCGAAGGTGCGTCCAAACTTTTTGTCTGTGCTGTATATTCGTTTTTTAATTGTATAAGCTGTATAATGGGACAATACCAGTGAAATTGCCATTATTTCCATTTGTTTAAAATGATAAAAGAATAGGTACTTATTCTGTAACCATATGTAAATTTTTGTCCATTTTAACTTTTAGCCAATTCAAGTCATATTCCTACTTAACAGACAAACTATATATTGGTAAAAAAGATTGATAACTCAATAAATGTGTTGCCCTAAGTACTCCCAAAATTTCTCTTCTTATACTGTAAAATTAGAAGATTTAACTCAATATTAATGTATCCTCATTTATATGACTGTAGGCAATTCTAAAATTCAAAACAAATTATCCAGTTCATACAGGGTTTATGCAGAATTAATACATAATAGTTAAAGTAGAAGTGTATGTTGCTGACATATCTCTGAATCTACTCTCTGGATTATACAAGGAAAATGGTAATAAGTCGCCATTCTTGAAAATGGTAAAACCTTTATATTAGGCTTTACGCTATGTGTAGAAGCAGAGGAGAGCTCTTAGCTCATAGGTCTGGCTTTGTCCATCAGGTTTTTTTCTTGGCTTTTTAATCATCCATCAAGTATTAAAAAAAAATTATATAAAAAAAAAAATGAAAAACTAGTGTGTACAAATAAAAACTACAGGTGTTTACACAAAAAGCCCTGACACAGCCACATTTATGAAACATTTCTAAAAATGATGGCTCCTGGAGGAGGAGGATGTAAAATGTCCCCTCCCCCAAATAGATTTCATTACGCAATTGTAAAAATAAATCTGACCTTGTTGTTTGTGCATTGACCCAGAGGAAAAAGTTATTATATATATATATATATATATATATATATATATATATATATATATATATATATATATATATATATATATATATATATATATATATATATATATATATATATATATAATAAATATATAAATAAATATATAAATAAATATATAAATAAATATATAAATAAATATATAAATAAATATATAAATAAATATATAAATATATAAATAAATATATATAAATATATAAATAAATATATAAATAAATATATAAATAAATATATAAATAAATATATATATTTTATACATCTATTTCTGAATATGTTTTTTTTTCCTAGAAAAAACTGATTTGCATTATTTTAAACATGCTCTGCAGAAAGATTTAATAAAAGTTCATCATTAGGACACAAAAATACCCCCATTACAATTGTACTATTAAAGACTACATTTAAACCCAAAAAAATAAGGCCCCGTGCAGCTATAGTGACAGAAAAATAACAAGCTGATAGCAAGCTGTAGAAGGCGTGGACAAAAAAACTTAATACTGCCCTTGGCTTTAATATAGAAAACAGGTGCAGAGATAAGAGGTTAAGAAATCTTTTCTTTTTCCTTATAGGACAATCAAATATATATTTATTTATTATAATATATGACTCACCGTTGCTGGTGATTTTATCTTGAAAAATCCCAAATGTCAATTAAAATATCACCATCAATGATTTTACTGTATGCAGTCTATGGGTTTTTTACTGCCCCGCAGCTTCTACTGTTCATGTTGTTGCCAATGGATGACATCAAGCTGACAAGTACGTTGCTTATTTTTGTACAGCAACAGGAGAGCAAAAGTGAAAAGTACATCTGATTTACCATGTATAAACAAATATATGTTTAGGAAGACCATCGCAATCTATACATATTTGTTATAGACTGCATAGATATAAATAAGTAGTTACTTAGAAGAAGTTCCATAATATTTTTTTCATCATTAATTACATATAAAATATTTTTACGTCAGCATTAGGGTGGTTGCACACCATGTCAGCTAAATTGACCAACCTTAACCCGGAACTCAAACAACGGGAACCTGTCAGCAGATATTGACTTAATAAACCCCTTCTAGTATGTGGACATGCAGATGAACACCTTCCAGATAATGTTTCTTCCATTGCCCAGCATGGTGACATCACCCAGAAAATCAACTTTGAAAGGGCATGTAAATTAGTTGTATAAAGTAAAGGAGGCATAGAATTTATCACTGAGGTCAAGCTCTCATTACTAACCAGATCTCCATAAGCCTGATGCATGATGTCAATCACAGGGGAGGAGGTGTTCAGAGGTGCATAGCAGCATGACTTCAATGTTAAACTCTCTGCCTCTGTGACTTTATAAAACCAGTATACATCTCACTTCAAAGATGATTTTCGAGATGATGGAACCATGCTAGAAACGTGATCTGGAAGGTGTTAAGCTTCTTGACAACATATTAGTAGTGGTTACTTAGGCCCATTCCTGATGACAGATTCCCTAGTCAACATATTGGTACAGATGTTGAGCATTTAGGCTGATAAATTTAGTTGACACATTAAAGCACAGATTTCTTACTTCTAACAGAAGTGTTGCAAAATAAGACCGTAGAATAGACAGTCTGCTGCTTTGCCAAATTATTACTGGGCTCCATCTTATGCTTTATTATAATGTGGTGTAGTTAGAGACTGCCTAGTTGTGCTTTGCACCTCCTATTAAATGGTGAAGTTAGGCAGAAAACTAAACTTATCTTTTGACGCAGTTTCATAATTTTGAGGGCACCCTCTTTTTGCCAAGCCCCCTTTCCAATGAAAAACCCCTTTTACTTTACTAGTTGGGGAAAAAAGTGAGGTGTAAAATTACAACTGGATTTATCTTTGATAAATGTTTGCCATTGTCTGAACAAACGCAATCAAAAATATCATCTGATAATAGAATAATAAAATAGCACTAAAGGGGTTGTCCATAAAAAAATTTAAGAGAGCCATACTCAATTAGCATACTCTGCTAATGAAGATTCCTCATGGTCTTCCACTTTGTACTAGTTTAGCATTAATGTCCCAAACCTGGGGCTTGTCATAGCTGCGCAAAAATACTGCTGGTATCCAGTTACAATTTCTTTAGCATTAGAGAATTTGCTGAGCTCCATTATGTTTTTATTTTAAAATTTGCATCAGTTCATAATTTTAGGTCAGCTATGGTTCATGTGGTGTCCATGTTTTGAACAGATGCGCTTAATTCATTCTGGTTGCGGAATACCAGGCATACGCAGCACAATTAGGCTACCATATTTTTTGGACTATAAGGCGCACAAAAAATCCTTTGATTTTCTCAGAAATCAAAAGGTGCGCCTTATAGTCCAGTGCGCCTTATATATGAACCGTACTTACAGACAACAGCTGCCTTGAACTGTGCACAGGTCTGCCACCTGCTGGTCATTCATCCTTATAATCAGGTGCGCCTTATATATGAACCTAGACGTTTTAGCAGGTATTTATTTATGGTGCGCCTTATACTCCGGTGCGCCATATAGTCCGAAAAATACTGCACATTCACACTGCCGCATTGGGGACGTATATGTGGCATATATATGCCCCCCCATAGACAGCAATGGGCGCACAGGGCGCCCTACGGGAGCGGTACAGTGCAGCACAAGTGCGGCACAGTACCACTCCGTACCCAGCGAAAAGATAGGACATATCCTATCTTTTCAAGGCATACGGCGCTGTGCGCAATGTGAGGGGTGGGAGTGAGCTGCGCTTACCTCCCCCTCTTCTTGCCGCAGGTTTCTGATGTTTGCAGAATGGCTGTTAAAATTATTGCTGGTAAATTATCCGGCCATTTTACTATGTGTGCGGATAGCCTAAGAGAAAAAGGGGATCCTCAAAAGGTATAGCAATCGCCAGTCAAAAGATGGGGGAGCAAAAATGTAGCAAATGCACCTGCCCAAAAAGATCTAGCATATAAAAGCACTGTTCTGCATTGACCCTTGGTGGGAGCACAACAAACTGATGCGGACCATTCCATGGATGCGGTCCATTCCATTGTACAATGTCCTGGCATTCAATTGCTAGAAGTCTCCACACACCTACTTAATTGGTGAAGTCTGTAAGGTGAGTTCTTACTTCCCTACACTAGTCAAAAGCCTCTCACTCAGCCAAACAAGTTCCCTACACTTTACTGAAGAGATACAACCACTTCGAAACAGCGCTTCCTAAAGTTGGGAATGTCTTTCTTCTGGAATATAAATACTGGTTTGGTATTAATCCCACATGTCATTAGGCTATTAGAAGGTCATGCTCGATGTCAAGAGAGCTGTCTTACAAGTTTATCTAAAGGAGGCATGGTTTTCCTTTTCCTGTCCTGTAAAACGTTTTTGTATATTTTCTAACAACTGTGTCAACTGTGAATTTGCACAAAAATTTTTTTTACAACTTTTCATCAAAAAGTCTTATATCCAATACATGAATCAAGCTGTCTAAGCCACTATAATAAATCTGACATTCAACCAGCTCCTTTTTATAAAAAAAATAACACAAGAATCCTGATATATCCCCCTCTAATGTTTTTTTATAATGCAATGTTTCCTTTAAAGATTAATACAGGCCTGTGACAAAGCCAAGTGCTAAATATAGTGGTTTCCTCTAAGTTAATGGTACAAAATAGTCATGACAACAATTAGTTCACGCTTAAATAACAGCTGATGGGTAATTATGAGATTTTAGGAAAGTCTGTAAAAAACCTTCACTACAACATCATATACAAGTATCACTTACAAACTGAAACATCATAAGTAAAACAAACAAATGCTTACAGCTCACTGCATGCTGCTGCCGTCAGCCTAGGATGCTGTGCAGTAAAGTCAATGTACATCTCACTGTGCAGTATATAATTACAAGCTGACAATAAGATACAGTCAGAGGACAGTCTAAATTAGTAACCACGACTATTTCAGCCAATCAGACAACCTGAATGAATAGTTTGAAAACAGTGATGCTATGGGGCAAATTAATGTTTAAGGGGTATTCCCACGAAGACACAATTATGAAATATACCCCGGATAACAAAATAACACATTCTCTAATTCATTATTACCAATTCATAAGCCAAATACCAGTGTAGATAAGCCTGTGCCCTGAAAATCTAACCACGTTGTCAGCACACAGGACTCATAATGTGTATGCATAGAGAGTCCCTGCCCCTACACTGACCACTACCAAGTAATGGTAGCTAAAACATCAATAAAATTAAGTAAAATTGTAAAATAAGGGGTTAAAAATTATCTTTATCATGTAAACATCACTCGGGGGTTATTATTTGAGAACTTTCTTTCATGGGCAAACCCCTTTAAGGTTTGAAAGAATAACTGTCTTTGTTACCCTTAGCAACCAATTTTAGGACAGATTATTTTTTTAAAGAACAACAGGATAACTGGGCTTTGTCTACATCAACCAAATCAGTCTCATATATGTGCAATATTCTGGGCTCAAGCAGTAATTTATATTTGGAGGCAAAAGTATTAAAAATATTTAATATAGCCCAGTATTTGTGGTACACTTACTTGAAGACAAACAGTCACTTCTCACTGTAGATTAAAATGTGGGAATTTATGTACAGAATAGGTTTTGTAGGTTTGTTAAGTTGAATTTGTATGTAAGTCGGAACTGTATACTTTCTAATTGTAACTCCAACCAAATTTGTTTTGGTCTCTGTGACAATTGCATTTTAAAAATGTTGGGTTGTCATAAGAACCAGGATTAACAGTAAAGCTTAATGGCAGACATATTTGATAACTGTTATGGCTGTTTATTGTAGCCTAAGGCTAAAGTAGATTGAATAAACAACATCCAGAGGTCTGTTTGTAACTAGGGGTTGTCTGTAAGTCGGGTGTCCTTAAGTAGGGGACCGCCTCTATAAGAATCACCACTAGATGTCCCTGTGTACTACAGAAGGGTTGGTCTCTAAGATTTATAAAAATATATGAGAACCAGCCGTGTGGGTTTAGGCTCACAAACCACCACCGACCTGTTATTAAGAACAGTGACAGAATCACAATGATGTCTTTCTGTGTAATGCAGAGTCTCCAAGAAAATAGAAGAACTTTTAATGTTGTTCACAAATAATCTAAGGAGATCCAGGGGCAATGAAAAGTAATGCCTTTAAATAAAAAGTACATCTTCATAAACTACATTAAACAGCTGCCCCCTACACTTGTGATGGTATACCTTCTTTATGGGACTTCAATTAAGCAAGGGCCCATGGTAAAAAAATCACTTCTGCCTCTCAGTTGGCCTCTTAGTCTCTGGCTACAGCAGGAATATGCCACTTGTATGGAAACAAAGGTCACATATTGGACGGGCTAACTTATAGGGTTGCTTCTTTAGGAGATGAGAACATTGACGAAGGCCTTGTGCACATGTGTTGCAGACTATCCTCAATCTGAAACTGAAAATGTTGTGGAAGTTTAATTTAATTTAATTGTAACATTTCATGGTGTGGAAATAACCACTAGTGGCTAGTTTCTGATGCTTGCACATTACTGCTTGGGTAATTTCCACAGCCACTCTGCTGCATAAGCAGTTGCCCACAGCCAGTCAGTTCACACATGGATTTTCTGCCAGGGAAATCCACAGGAAATTCCTTCTCTCATCTAAATCAACGAAATGCCGCTAAGACAAGACAAGGAGTATTGTCTGTTCGTGTTAAAAAGGTGACATAGGTGACATTTACTAAATTGTGGATGGAAGTCACTCAGAGTCAAAGATATTTCAGTGAAAATGCAAGTTGGACAGCCCAAACTTTTGCAAAGGATAAACAGGGCCAAATACTAAAGAGTGGACATAACCGTATGGCTCGAAGCTTATTCCCAAGCTTTTAATGAACTAGCAAGGTATTAAGAAACAGGAATACATTGCTCCATGCAGAACAGATGTACAGAATATATATATCAGTGATGGCAAACCTTTTAGAGGTTGGGTGCCCAAACTGCAACAAAAAACCTGCATACTTTTTGAAAAGTGCCAACACAGAAATTCAAGCAGTAACTTATTGCAATCTTCCTGCGCCATGCTATAACACAGCTTTTAATGGGCCTGGGTGCACCAATATCTTTGTCAAAAGGAGAGTACATTTGGATTTCCATTGGAGCTTCCCTTGACAGCCTCCTGAACAGGAAGTTTCAGGGGTTGCACAGAAGGAGCTCCAATGATAGCTTAACCCTGCCAAACCACCTCCTTCTTGTAGTCTCAGGTAGACCGGAATGCTTCACATTAAAATACTGCTAAGCATGGCAAGTCCTGAGACGAGACTGCAAAAAGATCCTTGTCTGGTGAACTCTGCCATGGGGCAACAACCTGAGTGCCCACTGAGAGGGATCCGAGTGCCACCTCTGGCACCCGTGCCATAGGTTCACCCCCACTGATATATATTATAAACACACATACATCTACATGATACAACAAGACATGTAAATCCAGATTTATTTTATATTAAAAACTATACATGTCATGGATTATAAAAGATGATACATGGATTCCACCATCCTTCTGCATCAAGAACGGACTAAACAGATGTTGCTACAGAAGTGAGTTTATACTATTTTCATATCCTTAGGCATTTTGCCTACAGGTTTAGAATTTTTGTGCAATGAGCTGTACGTCTCTTGGGCAAGGAAAGGTTTAATAAATCAACTGCATAGCGCTGCGGAGCCCTGCAGAGATATTCAGAACAAACTGATGCATGTTTGTCACAAAGCTACAAGAGAGGCTATGGCAGGTGACATCTCAGCCGCAGTCCCGTCCCTCGCTGGTACTTGACAGTGGATCCCAGATGCTATTCTCCCAATATCTGGCTTATATAACAAAAAAAAAAAGAATCTGTATGCAATAATGGACAGGATTGTGTACAGTAACAACACTTCACAGAATTAAAATTGCAATATGATAAGTATGTTAAGTAGATTTGCCAGTTTTTAAAAGTGGTTAAAAGTTCGTGTAGGGTTCCAGGTAACGACTCATTAATGGAGTAAGTAGAATCGCCACAGAAAGAGGCAAAATGTCCCTTTTTTTACAAGCCATTTGTTGCCACCACTGGTTGGAGGTGCTTGAGTTTGTATTCCCTTGCATACCTTTTCAGTGACACTTGAACATTTCTATAACCCAGACCTTGCTAACAATGAAATTCCTACACCACTGGTTTTTATGCACTCTTGAGTGCAAACATTCAGGACAGACCTAAATGTCCCCTTCTAATAAAATATTTCTAAGGCTAATTTCGCATCTGCATTCGGCAAGTTCTGACCTGTGGATAAAATAGGAGAAAAAAAGGAGAGCAGCCCACATCTTTTTTTTCCACTATTGTTATAGAAGTATAATGGAAGATAACCTTCCGTACATTGAAGTCAGTGAGAAATGAAAGGAAAAACTGAAAAGAACTACCTTTATTTAGGAAACACGTATATTCCCCTGTCCCCCAGTATATAGCCAGCCCATGCCCACTAGTATATAGCCAGCCCATGCCCACTAGTATATAGCCAGCCCCTTTACCCCAGTACATAGCCAGCCTATGTCCACTAGTATATAGCCATCCCCCTGCTCTCCAGCATATAGTCAGTAGCCCTTGCCCCAGTATATAGCCAGCCAATGCTCAATAGTATAGAGCCACTAGGCTGCCCCGAGTATGTCAAGCCTAGTAAAAAAAATTAACTCACTTTTCCGATGCCCCCCGCAAGTCCTCTTCTTTCTTCCAGTGCTCGGACTGACTCTTGGTCTCTGCACGCTGCCAGCATACACACTAGGACGTCAGCAAACGGCATTGTGTTTGTCATTATGTCTTGCGTCAGCAAGCGGCTAACATCATAAATGTGTGTGCTGGCATTGCACAGGGACCCAAAGACTGAGCGAACAGTGTCCGTCATAAATCATCTGAAGTACCAGAAAATTATGAATCTGAATAAACACGGTAATGGTGAAAATGGAGGTATGCATGATAGGAACAGTCGGGTGTCACAGCACAACTAAATGACAAGTTCAACCTGTCACCTGTCATAAAGGAGCGGAGGGGAATGATTTACAGTTTTGTGAGAAAGATTCAGTAACTCGTTATTTATTAATCTATCAATATTTCCCACAAAATTATATGGATCAACTTCCTCAGCTCTATTTGTTTGCCAACATGCTGTCTGCTTATCAAACTGCATTTGCACAGTGACATGTTCCCTTTAAATACACAGATTATTATCTAAAAAAGCATTGAAGAACCAAAATGGTTCATGTGCATAGCTGGGACTGTACTGCAGTAAATTATATTTTTACATGTCAAGCCAAGTACTATTCATGTCCAAGAAGATTATGAAGCCAAACTAAGCATAAATGTCATTCTATCCATGTTTATAGGATTACCCTATAAGATGTGTCCTGTAGTCAAAAACAGATACAATGCATGATATACATTCTGCAACAAATCAAGTTTACACTGTAAATAATGGTAGAATATGGAAGTGCTGTATCCTAAATACATGTACATTCAATCTTCTGCCAGTATGGGGTTTTTCAGAGATATTTTACAGTCAATTCAGCTGCAAGAGAACTATAAAAAAATAAGAACAACACTTATGCCTTGTATTTTAAGAAGTAGTTCCCATAAAAGAATGTTTCCCATGACCTGGCTTTAGCACTTTTAAAGCAGTGTTCGTAAAAAAAAAAAAAAGTTGGCAGTGTGTTTGAATCATGCACTGCAACAGATTTTCCATGAATGAATAATGTAAGTCATAATGTAATGTGAGTTTCTGTATTCATGGCATCGTTCCATCAGCTATTTAAAACTGGAACAACTGTATTAAATATCAGGGGACAGGACAATAAGAAGAACCTGTAAGAAGTAGTCTACAAATGCTATTGGAAATAAATAGCTGTAAATAATATGAGGTGATGTAAAGTGATATGTGTGTTGAAGGCCATTAGGTTTATAAACCACTCACAACCATCTTTTGAAGTTATTCTCCTTATTTTACATACATATATATATCCTACTGCCACACCTCCAAGACTGTATGATTCGAAGATGTAATATTTAATAATCTGGAATGGACAACACACATTTCTACAGGATCTACCGGCAAAATAATTAAATGCACTATAGCTGGCTTTTCTTGGACTGTCCTATGACCTAGTTCTAATTTTATTTATCTTACAGTACTATGAATTTCTTTTTAAAACCGTACTGGCACACAACATAGAATAGGTCATTAAAAGTTTCATCTGTCCGGGTGTAAAGGACCGCATCTGCCATAAGGCAGGGGGCGAAGTGGAACCCTTTGCGGACTTTAGGAGTGGCATTTCGCTGCCAGTAGCATGGACTTGCCTGTGCGCACCTCTCTGTAGGACACAAGGCAACGTGGCTGCTGGGGCTAGAGCCTGAAGGTGAGTAAAAGGCTTTTTTCTGGGGGGGGGGGGGGCAAGAGGCTGTGTAACCAGTGGGGGTGGAGAGTGTGTATACATGGGGGGGGGGAGAGGAGGAGGCTGTGTATACATGGGGGGGGGGGAGAGGAGAGGCTGTGTATACATGGGGGGGGGGGGAGAGGAGAGGCTGTGTATACATGGGGGGGGGGGGAGAGGAGAGGCTGTGTATACATGGGGGGGGGGGAGAGGAGAGGCTGTGTATACATGGGGGGGGGGGGAGAGGAGAGGCTGTGTATACATGGGGGGGGGGGAGAGGAGAGGCTGTGTATACATGGGGGGGGGAGAGGAGAGGCTGTGTATACATGGGGGGGGGGGGGGAGAGGAGAGGCTGTGTATACATGGGGGGGGGAGAGGAGAGGCTGTGTATACATGGGGGGGGGAGAGAGGAGAGGCTGTGTATACATGGGGGGGGGGGAGAGGAGAGGCTGTGTATACATGGGGGGGGGGAGAGGAGAGGCTGTGTATACATGGGGGGGGGGAGAGGAGAGGCTGTGTATACATGGGGGGGGGAGAGGAGAGGCTGTGTATACATGGGGGGGGGGGAGGAGAGGCTGTGTATACATGGGGGGGGGGGAGAGGAGAGGCTGTGTATACATGGGGGGGGGGAGAGGAGAGGCTGTGTATACATGGGGGGGGGGAGAGGAGAGGCTGTGTATACATGGGGGGGGAGAGGAGAGGCTGTGTATACATGGGGGGGGAGAGGAGAGGCTGTGTATACATGGGGGGGAGAGGAGAGGCTGTGTATACATGGGGGGGGGAGAGGAGAGGCTGTGTATACATGGGGAGGGAGAGGAGAGGCTGTGTATACATGGGGAGGGAGAGGAGAGGCTGTGTATACATGGGGGGGAGAGGAGAGGCTGTGTATACATGGGGGGGAGAGGAGAGGCTGTGTATACATGGGGGGGAGAGGAGTTACAAACACCTTGCTATTAGCCTTGGTTTGTTGGTCACTTGTGCACATGCGCTATAGCAACCTCTTATGTTCACCTGTGCGCATGCGCAATTCATTCCTGATTACTCACACGCGCCTCTATGGCATGATTGCCGACTCGGCTGCAATGATGCAGGTGAGGTTCGCGGCTTTGGTAGGCGGGGGGACCCCTCCATATGCACATAAACGGCTTCATTCCCCTGATGAAGTCACCGTGAGTGACGGAACGCGTGGGGTAGTAGCGCTTTTTGCTTTGGTGTCAGCTTCTTAGTAGCCATGACTGCTCTAGACCGAGATGTTGGTAATTGCATTGGGAACACTCTGTCTTGGTTACTTTGAATTTATTTTGGTTTATATTGCAACAATGTATGGTATGCATTAACTGTTTACATATTTGTACTTAGTTTTATGTGTCATATTTATTGTTGAGCTCACACTCTTTTGACTTGTACAATCAGGGATCGAGTGCTGGTGATTATATTGCATTCACCGCACAGAGTTTTTAGTGTCATTTGTACACTTAAATTGATTTTGTATTGTTTGTCTGGTCTTTTGTAATTAATAAAGCTTGTATATTCTCAATTTATATTTATTTGGGTTCTTATGGCACATCTTTCTTGGGAACTGTCTTTGAGTTGTTAATAGTGTCCATACACCCACTATTGATGCTTGGCTGTGCAGGATCCCCGCTTGTCTGTATCCATATGGTTTTCATCATTTAGCATCAACCGATGTGATGCATATGACAAATGTCAAGACTGTCAAGATGTCAAGTTTGCACCAGACAGCAACAAGAAACTTCCTCAGGCAAAGCATTTACACTAGCCATATGAGTGATTTCTGTTGCCAATTTTTATTTTTTTTATACTTTTTTAATTTTTATTTGTTTACTTGTAATTTTATGCCTTTAACCCCTTATGGACGCAGCCAGTTTGTAACTTAAAGGCTCAGCACCATATTTTGTATTCTGACTAGCGTAGCTTTAAATTGTTATAACTTTTGAACACTTACTTATCAAAGAGATTTTAAGATTGTTTTTCATTACATGTTGAACTTTATTTTAGTGGTAAATTTTGGCTGATAACTTTTGCGTTTATTTAAAAAATTAACCGTTTTCAAAATTATCTTGTTTTAAGGCAGATTGTTTTACCACCTAAATAAGTTACTGAATAACATTCCCCATATGTCTGCTATACACTAATTTTTGAAAATGTCTGGAAAATTTATTTTGATGCCATGTGGATTCGAAAATTGAATATCGGTTTTCCATATTGTTTGTAACGAAATTTAAAATATATAATTAGAAAATCCCCTATATCTCAACCCATTTTCAAATCAGAAACAGTGTTTAGGCAGATTGTTAACCCCTTGAGATCTTCATAGTAATTAAATCCAAATGGAGGTGAAATTTAGAATGGTGTAATTTTGTCGGTAATACGTTCATTTAGCCCTAAAATTTACAAATGCACACATTTCCAAAAGATAAAAATAGGAAACCCATCTTCACATTTGCTAATTTGTTGAATTATTTGTTAATTTCTCCTGAGTACGGAGAACCCCCCACACGTGGATGTTACTTGTTGTATGGGCACACAGGGAGGCGGAGAAGAGCAGGAGCGCCCTTCAGCTGCCAGTTTTTTCCTATAGCCATTGGACTACCTTTTGTAGTGCGGCCCATATATGGGCAATTTCTTTGGGCATTTTTATTAATTTATCAATGTATTTTTTATTGAATAACTTTTTTTTTTTTTTTTTAACTTTTTTTTATTTCTTCCACCATGGGACATGAACAAGCATTCATCAGATTGCTTCTTCATGATAAGAAGCAAGACATTAGCGGTGTTAGCCTATGCACATACATAGGCTGACACTGTGCCTTAAGATTTTGTCACAGACAGGATCTTACAGGCACTGCCTGCAGGCAGCCCAGGGTCCTGATCGGACCTCAGGGCTGCCATTACTGCAATAGCCGTCACCCGGCGCAGGGGGCAAGGCGGTCATGGGGGAGAGACCCATGCCGGGGAGTTTAAATGCTGCAGTGAGCGCGATGGGTTAATCACCTGTGATTGGCACACTGACCGCGGGTGTTACACTGTGGTGTCAGCTGTTAGTTACAGCTGACACCCCGTGTTTTATGATGCCGGCTCAGCTCCAATCTCGAGTACTAAGTTGGTAATAATATAAAGAAAATATATATCTATATACATAATTAATTTTATTTATTCTTAAGACCTTCCCCCACCCTACATAGAAGACAAAATCCTATTCTCCATAATCCTCAATATCCTCCACAATACAATGAAGAACACTTATAAGAACTAGAAAAGTAGTGCAAGGGAAAATGGAGTAGTTTCCTAAAGCAATGACATCTCTGCTTTTTATTGGCTTAGTTGAAAAGATTGATGCATTTGCAGATGCTAGACAATTTATCATACATAGGCTACAGGCCTTGCCTACATATCTATTACTCATCAGCAAATCCAACAGGCTGGTTGACATTTCGAGCTAGTGCGTAATCCTCTATGGTGGAGCCCAAAGTGACATTCTTGTGCAATTACAGGTACTCACACAAAGAACACACACCCCTACACAAATTAGTTCTTCAGCTTTATAAGTAGCTTTCATAACTCAATTCATACTTATTACATTAATGTTTGTGGCAGTTTCTGTTTACCCCTCTATTTGTAAAAAATATATTTTGGCCCTTATAATGGGGGCCTTTACCTTTCAGGCAGTTTAACAGCTGTGATATGGCTGTACTTTAGCATCCTTATTACAGACACAGTAGCCAAACTTCTTGTTACCCAAAGGAGATCACTATAGGTCCAATTAAAACTACGTTTTATTCCCTAGATCAGTGGTGGCGAACCTATGGCACTGGTGCCAGAGGCGGCACTCGGAGCCCTCTCTGTGGGCACCTAGGTCATCACCCCAGCATGAACTTCACCAGATAGGACTCAAAGAATGTTCCTACAGAATCTTCCTACAATGATAGGGGAATTTTCTCTCCTCCTTTCAACTGCGTTGGTGTCCTTAGGAGGCTGAACGATTGAAAGTTGTCAAAAAACAAGGAGAAATAAATTACTGCTTAAATTGCTGTGCTGGCACTTTGCAATAAATAAGTGGCTCTTGGTTGAAGTTTGGGCACTCAGGCTCTAAAAGGTTCGCAATCACTGCCCTAGATGTAGTAGTATCCTTGTGCAAAAAAACACTGTGGTTGACTGTAACTAGTTTTAAAGTGGCAAACCATCCCCATCCACAGGATACCGTATAAATTGATGTTTTCATGTGGATAGCCACTGTGTTTAAATTCTATGAGACTGCTAGAGATAATAAAGTGCTGTACTTAGCTAGTTCTGGTAGTCCCATATAAATAAAGAATATCCTAATTTATATTTTATATGTTTAGATGTATATAAGTCATAAAATAAGAAAATGTCTCTTACCTCAGTGGATAATGCTGATAGTGTTATTCTTTAGTGATACAACTTCAAGCAAATATTAAAAGCTTCAGACTACCACATATATTCTGAAATAGAAACATAAAATAGGTTAATGATCAGAAACTTAGGCACAGATGTAACAAAAAGTTTACAGAACATGCTGTGTCATCCTCTGTCCATATGGTAAGGATTCAGCCTTGATTGATTTCCACCACAACCATCTGTCTCCTGCAAACTCTGCTGTGGTCCATCAACAGCTAATCCACTGCAAGCGCCAGCAACATTCCCCGCTCTTATTGCTGCCCTGCCTAGTGTCAGAACTGATCCAATCAATTTCTCAACCAGCGCTCTGGCTTATCACATGTTTGCTCTTATATGGTCTTGTACAGTATTGGACTATCCATTTGACTGTCAAACCTTGTCATTTTGGTTTGAATATTCCTCTATGTTTAGATTATCTTGCTTTATCTCCGTGTTTGCACTTTGCTGCAGGAAGGGAACGTCAACCAGTTGTCTACTACCACATATGGTAGGTAGGGCAATTAGGCAAGGCCAGCTGGGAAGGGGTTAATCCTAGGGCTCACTGTCTTTGTCCTTTAAAAGGCCCTGCATAAAATAATTCTCAAAATGTTTTTATAGCTGTACACAACAAATTAAACAGATCACTGCAAATAACAAAGTACAATTAATAAAAAAAAAAACTATGACGTGCCATATCCTTGTTGTAAGTTTCTAATAGTAATTTATTGTAATTTGTAGCAATAAAATAAATTTATTTTTTTAATAAGAGAATAATTAGTAATAAATAAAAATGCACAGAAAAATACTGAAAACCTTTCCCAACTATAAATAAGTTAGTTTGGTTAATTAAAAAAGCTAAGAGATGAAGAAATATTATGGTCTTAAAATAACAAACTGCATTGTAGAATGCAAAATTATAGTACCAATGACTCTGGTCTCCTGCCAATAATATGTTCTTGAGAACAACAAAACAAAAGGGGTTGTTCAGCCCAAGGCTAGCTGCACATGAATGTTGTTACAGTTTGGCTGCATACAGGGACTCCTTGCATCTTATTTCTCTCCAGTTCACTGCAATGTGCTCGGTCCAAGCACATGGGTCCATTTCCAGATGCCTTACAGGTTAGTGTGCAGATGGCCTAACCTTTGAATTTTTTGTGTTGTTATATCATTTCCTCTAGCTTTCTAAGGAGATATAAGGTCATAATACAGTTTTATATTCATACTGCTGTCAAAATTGTGTTCAGTACTGGAGAATTAAACTGCAAAAAGCCTCTAACAACTTAGAACTAACCTGCCAAGCACAACAGCTTTTTCTAAAACATCACTTCTCTCAGCTTGACAAAAATCTGCTGATCTCAAGTCCACGTTTTAAGTTACCGCTGCTGCTTTTCCAGAGAACAGCAATATTATTCTATTAAAAGAAAAAAGTAAATGGAACTGCGGCACCAGCCAAATTACTTTCATGTAAGTAATTGTACCTATAGTGGCAGGAAGTATAGCAAGATTGTATTCAACAATATTGTATTCAGCCAGGTAAATTAAAAAGGACTGTTGAAATGAACTCTGAGAATATATTATACACCTGCAATCTGCAGGAATGGAATTGTTTTTCCCCTTTTATTGCTCTAAGAGACTCTAATTTAATTAGATTTCCATTACAAAAATGTTTTTAAATTGTAGTCCTCTGGGTAATTGAGAATTAGATAATACAAGCAACTTTAGACTGCAATATGTAAAATATCAATTACTGTCACAAGCTACAATCTGTATATACACAAGAATATACCGTAATATTTTAGCTTTGATTGAGCGTGCTTTAGAAAACAAAGATTGATTTAACATTGCAGTTATGTCAGTTTTAGGTCTTCTAAATTTCTCAAAACTGTTATATCTGTTGATTCACACCAAATTAGCAGCTTTTTCAGTGGTAGATTTCTTAAGGTAGATTGTTAAAAAAAATTTGCTAATTTAGGGATACACAGGCAGTCCCCGGGTTACATACAAGATGGGGTCTGTAGGTTTGTTCTTAAGTTGAGTTTGTATGTAAGTCGGAACTGTATATTTTATCATTGTAATCCCAGCCAGAACTTTTTTGGTCTCTGTGACAATTGGATTTTAAAAATGTTGGGTCGTCATAAGAATCAAGATTAACACTAAAGCTTCATTACAGACGCCTCTGATAACTGTTACAGCTGATCATTGTAGCCTAGGACTAAAGTACAATAAATTATCAATACCCAGAGGTCCGTTTGTAACTAGGGGTCGTATGTAAGTCGAGTGTTCTTAAGTAGGGGACCGCCTGTATATCCATTCTTATTCTGGTGTCAGAATAAGAACTACTTGCAACAAATCTGCAGCTTTTCTTTAACAGCTAATGTACCAAAAGGAAACCAATTTTAGCTGAATAAGCCACTATAATAGATCCTCTGTTCAAAAGACGCCCCTAGAGCTCCTACAACACTGTAAAAACTGGAGTAAGATACCTGCCTAATGATAAATCTTCCCAATGAGCGTGCCTGAGAAAAGTAATATAGGCTGGTAGAAGACCATATAGATTGGACTTTCTTTTTACACAATTGGATTCCTAGGCAATCTATTTTATTTCTTCTTTATAGCAACATGAAATATGTTGGTAGGATGGAAGAAATATATGGCAGGCTTCTCACTGCCAAACCTGAACCTTACCATTGGTAATGATTAAAAAACTGCCCAAGAAGCATCCAGATAGTAAGGATATATTCAGGGCCGCAATCATGGGAAGTCTAGTGGGACTGTGTCCCTTTTTGTGTTACAACCAAAAAGGGGGTGGCGAGGAGCTCACACAGTACCCATAAAACCCCCCTGCTGACTCTGCCCCATAATTGACCGCACTTCTGCGGTTCCTATATATTATACTCACCAAGTCTTCCCTGTGTGCCTTTCTGCGGTCCCTCCTCTGTGATCCGACAGCAGCGACAAGTGCGTTCTCTCACCATGGCGCTGTTGCGCCATCACCAAAGCAACGGGGTTGGTACTTGGGTCATTGGACGCACACATCACACCGCACTGGCCTCAGCCAATGGATCACAAGGTAGGGAGTGTGGGAAGGCAGCAGTAAAAAGTCCAGCTGACCTCAAACCATAGAATAGAATCCGACAAGGCACGACTGCATCGAATTAGCACAAGCGGAAAAAGGATTCCATGTCCAGCTTCGTCCAAGATAATTCAAGCTTTATTTTAGGCATGGGAAGGCAGGCAGGGAAGATTTGGTGATGGATATCTACGAGGGGGCGCATGCAGGGGCAGCCTATATACAGAACGGGCATGGGCAGTCTATATACAAAGTGAGCATGGGCAGCCTATATACAGAGCAGGCACATGCACGGGAAGTCTGTATATTGAGCGGGCACGTACAGTAGAGTAGGGTCCTGTCAAGAGTCTAGATCGTCATGGCTTAAAAAGGTTTGGTCAAAAAAAGAAATAGTGTATACAATGTTATGTATTAATGTAGGACTGGATGCCGATGGGGGCCAGAAAAATCTTCTAGTCAGGGGCCCATAAATTCCAAGTTGCAGCTCTGGATATATCATACAGGTGCTGAAGAGTAAACCTCCCCTCTATAGTTTCTCTCTCCCCCCTACTTTATTCTCTTTTTTGCCATTTCCTACTTTCTTTTTGTATTCTATAGTTTTTCTGTCTGTGTTCTATTGTTGTTCACTTCCCCTTTTTCTAATTAAATTTTTGTGTCTGTGAGACCCTCTTATGCCAGTTGAAATGACTATTCCTTTATTTCATCTGTTGTAAAAACATCAAATAAAAATGTCATGTTTATCACCATCTTAATGAACTTGGATCTCCATGTTTTTTCACTTCAACGATGAAAATAGAATATTTCAAGCAACTTGGGGAATGATTATACATGCCTTGCATTCTCATATACAGCATAGAAATATAGGTAATATTAGTCTTAATATCACTATTGATATGATACATACAGGATGGAAATATATCTGTTTATACAGTATATATATATATTTTACACACACACACGCATACATATATATATACACACACACATATACATATATAAAGAATATTGATCTATATATCTCTTCATATATAGATATCTATATCTACACACACACATATATACACTCACCGGCCACTTTATTAGGTACACCTGTCCAACTGCTCGTTAACACTTAATTTCTAATCAGCCAATCACATGGCGGCAACTCAGTGCATTTAGGCATGTAGACATGGTCAAGACAATCTCCTGCATTTCAAACCGAGCATCAGTATGGGGAAGAAAGGTGATTTGAGTGCCTTTGAACGTGGCATGGTTGTTGGTGCCAGAAGGGCTGGTCTGAGTATTTCAGAAACTGCTGATCTACTGGGATTTTCACGCACAACCATCTCTAGGGTTTACAGAGAATGGTCCAAAAAAGAAAAAACATCCAGTGAGCGGCAGTTCTGTGGGCGGAAATGCCTTGTTGATGCCAGAGGAGAATGGGCAGACTGGTTCGAGCTGATAGAAAGGCAACAGTGACTCAAATCGCCACCCATTACAACCAAGGTAGGCAGAAGAGCATCTCTGAATGCACAGTACATAGAACTTTGAGGCAGATGGGCTACAGCAGCAGAAGACCACACCGGGTGCCACTCCTTTCAGCTAAGAACAGGAAACTGAGGCTACAATTTGCACAAGCTCATTGAAATTGGACAGTAGAAGATTGGAAAAATGTTGCCTGGTCTGATGAGTCTCGATTTCTGCTGCGACATTCGGATGGTAGGGTCAGAATTTGGCATCAACAATATGAAAGCATGGATCCATCTTGCCTTGTATCAACGGTTCTGGCTGGTGGTGGTGGTGTCATGGTGTGGGGAATATTTTCTTGGCACTCTTTGGGCCCCTTGGTACCAATTGAGCATCGTTGCAACGCCACAGCCTACCTGAGTATTGTTGCTGACCATGTCCATCCCTTTATCACCACAATGTACCCAACATCTGATGGCTACTTTCAGCAGGATAATGCGCCATGTCATAAAGCTGGAATCATCTCAGACTGGTTTCTTGAACATGACAATGAGTTCACTGTACTCAAATGGCCTCCACAGTCACCAGATGCCAATCCAATAGAGCATCTTTGGGATGTGGTGGAACGGGAGATTTGCATCATGGATGTGCAGCCGACAAATCGATTCTGTGTGATTCCATCATGTCAATATGGACCAAAATCTCTGAGGAATGCTTCAAGCACCTTGTTGAATCTATGCCACGAAGAATTGAGGCAGTTCTGAAGGCAAAAGGGGGTCCAACCCGTTACTAGCATGGTGTACCTAATAAAGTGGCCGGTGAGTGTATATACAAATACAGATCTATTTAATATATATGCAACCCCAACTTTGTAAGTGGTGTACTGCTCAACATTATTGTGATTGTTAAAGGAAACAGTCCTCAACCCTATTATCAGGTGCAATACCACTTAACTGTAATTTTTTTAGAACTGTACAGTGTGCACAGAGTATAAACTATGCTTCTCAGAAGGCAAATTATCAGGGGATGTTGAGAGTTTGTTACCAAACTCTTTTTATGTTCAAAGAATTTTATCATTTTATGATAAAGTGGTTTTCAAAATAAGGATGATATTATGAATTCTATTTGGTAGACAAAATATTGCAAAGCCACCTAGGTACAATCATTGTAGATTGACTCAAATCCCCTATCCTCTCTTTATCTGTCTGGAATTGTGCCCAGTGTAGGATTGAGTTGGATAGGTTTCATGTAGCTACTCAAGGGATCTTGGTTATGTTCATGATAAAATTTAGTAGTTTTCCAAATGTATGTATTAATGTAAATGTTTTACATATAGTTCAGCAACTAGAATTCCCATTACCCATTTTGGTTGTTAAGGGGAAATTATGAATGAAAAGGAAATGTCAGAGAATAACATGAATAAGACATAAATGAAATAGTACTCAACCTCAAATACCCCTTTTTTCCATTCTGATGCAGACAAAAAACATGCCCATTTAACCAATAACTGACTGTTGGGATGGTCCCTGGATGTAGATACAGGCAGAGATCCACAACCCATAATAGTAGAAGAAGAGAGAGAACTACTATTTTTATTACTTAACGCTAAAGTAGAGGAGTATTATTATATTCTAAACAACATCTTAAAATACATATCTTATCAATGGTAGTGTGATCAGCTGGGTGGCAGGGCTGCAGTGTGGTGGCCTCTCCTGTTGATGGTGTTATAATATTCATCAGTCACGTGATTCTTTTGCATCTTTACGCACTGTGTCAAGCATACAGAAAAGATGTTACAGTGTAGTGCACTGATGAGTAAAGGAGCCAGGACTCAATCCACAACCTGTTGATTTGACCCTATAAATAGGTAATCAGAAAAAAAAATCTCAAAAATCCATTGCAATGCATTTAAATGAGACCTTCTTATCAACATAAATTACAAAAAAATGTAAAAAATGTGGCAAAGTTCTGTTTTGCAAACCATATTATGGGTCTAAATGAGCACACATTTGGCTATTGCCAAAAGGTTTTACCTTTTGACCAAAAGGGAATGTCTAAACAATTCAAATTTCTTTCTGTTGAAAAATGTCACATTACACACTCATATATTTCATATATTTCATTAAAAAAATGAACTTCCACAACATAAATTAATTTCTTTGTCTCTTCAGTTATTTAAAGCCTATTGGCATTTATAGGAGTCAGTTACCTTTTCTCTTGTTAAATATTGACTTGCATGAGAAATATTCGTTTCTCAACACAAAACTAACAGCCAGCACCATTAGTGTCAATTCTGATGGGTAAAAGTGGTTCTTGTTGCTATATAAATGCTGTGAGTAATTTAAAATTTTATTTTTTACTTTAAAGTGCTGAAAAGTAACATTTAAATTTAACAAAGTGGGATCTATAATCTGATTTTATAAGGAATCCCAATTGCTGCACTTATGTTTTACATGAGCAAACAGATTGGCAATTAAAATGTAAAAAATTGCAAAAACATAACTTCCCCTAAGAATATTTGTACTCAACATCCAGAAGCAAAGCACAATATAATGAAGTTAATGAACACAGCTACATTTTATGCCTACAAATCAAAGAATTAGGTATGTAAATACTACATTTATTCCGAGAGCTAAAGTTACTATGGGCACATAGAAATATTGTAAATATAGTGCAATGCCAAAAACATTTTAGGGTATAACAGCAAATTCTAAGGAGAATAGAAATAGCAGAATTAACCTTCTGCAAAGTAAAATCATTCTAGAGAAACTGTAGAGTTTCTTCTCTGGAGTTAAGCATTTAAAAATGTTGGGTGAGATTTATAATATCGGTCTACTACAGAATTCTAAATTTGCACTAAAAACCTATAAAATGTGGTGCACACAAAGGTTTTTAGAAATGTTTATGGCACTTCTACGACTAGCTCGAAGAAAAGGGTCGTGGCCTATGAAAAGGGGCATGGTCTAATGGCAAAACATTCCGTGTGCAAAAAAGAAAAAAAAACACTGACCAGACATAATTTTGTCCTATCTTTCTGGCGCAAAGTAACCCAACTAATAGGAGAGGCAGAGTAGGATAAAACATTCTAATACTGCACTAGATTTATCACCCAGCACCAGGCACATCTATAAATCTGGTGCTGTATAAGACTGTCAAGTCTAACTCTGCACTGTCTAACCTTAGGACACTTCTTATAAATGTGATCCATGGAATATAAAAATTTTATTCACATAATGTCTGAAATGCAGAGTAGAAAATAACTGATAACAGGAAAAAAGGAGAGCTTACCGGAACATAATGCACCAAAAGCACAACGTAGTCAGTAAGAGCCAGGTGGTAGCAGTAACTTTTTATGATGGTAGGGATCAGGGGAGCACTGTAGTAATTACCAGTTAAATTGGTGTCTGGGCCAAATTTGTAACTTTTTGCCATCATAATCCTTTACTGTAAGATTTCTGGTGCACGTGCTTCATGAATCTGGTGCCCTCTGTACTGCCCCGACAGAGTGCACAACTTTTTTTTTTTCAGTGCACATTCACTGCAGAAATTTGTGTTGTGTGAAGAATTGTGTAGCGTGCGACACAAATGTGAAGCAGACACTTCAAACCTGTGCAAGCAGTATGCACCTAAAAGAACATGCAAAGCCCACCAGAAAACTGGGGCACGTCCCGTAGTAAATGTGCCCCAAAAAGTCTACTCGCTCTAGTCTCCCAGTGGTGCAAGAAAATGTAGAAACTGGTTGTACCAAATTTTACATTTTTTTTCTGTAAAAAAAAACACCACATTTACCACTCCACTGAGACTGCCCCTGTCCAAAGTCTCCAATGATCTACCGTCTGCCAAGGCAAAACACCATTACTCTGCTCTCATCCTTCTTGATTTGTCCTTTGCCTTTGACACTGTTGACCATTCTCTCCTGCTGCAGACGCTTTGCTCTGGAACCTTCTAACAAAATGTGTCAGATTATCCCCCACCTTCCAATCCTTCACATGTAACCTGAAAACCCCCCTGTTCCGGATTGCCTACAACCTACAATCAGTGCACTGCTCTGCTCCCTCACCGTGTGCCCCCATCTACCCTCCCTCATGGACAGGGTCCTCCTTACACTTCTTTCCTGGTGACTGTAATTTTGTATTTGTACTTGCATTTGTTTTATGTAATGTATGTGAACCCCTTACTGATTGTACAGAACCATGGATTTAATGGTGCTCTATAAATAAATAATAAAATACCTCAAGAGAACAAATGTTACAGAAACTGCTGAATGAAGTTTATGATATCTAAAACCATAAAATAAGCTGAACTTACTAAACAGGATTTAAAACAATTTGACAAGACATTTTACTCTTATAACCCTAATAAGTGTCCTAGACAGTATTTAACTATAGCTTGTTGTACCCCTCCAATAACAGTTTTTTGGCACAACCAACTGCCTTCTCCGATCCTTCTCCCAATAAGGCAAGTCGCTCAGCTCTTGCAATATCTCCCAGCATAATGTTGCTGTACAGTGCTTCCATGAAAGTTTCCCTTTAAATAAGTGTTTGTTGTGATCCGGTTTTCTTTTAACCCCTTAAGGACGCAGCCTGTTTGCAGGTTAAGGCTCGCAACTTTTTTTTGAAATTTGACCAGTGTCTCTTCCTGTGGTAATAACTTTTGAACGCTGTTACTTATCAAAGCGATTCTGAGATTGTTTTTTCCCCACATGTTGTACTTCATTTTAGTGGTAAATTTTGGCAGATAAGTTTTGCGTTTATTTACAAAAAAAAGAAAAAAATGATGAATTTTTAGAAAAATTTGCCATTTTCGAAATTCTAAATCACCGCGTTTTCAGGCAGATAGATTTACCACCTAAATAACTTGCAGAATAACATTTCCCATTTGTCTACTTTACATTTTCATAATTTTTGAAATGTTTGGATAATTTATTTTGACGTCACGCGGCCTACAAATCGAATAGCGATTTTCCGTATTTTCGGAATTGACTATTTTGGGGATAAATACTGTTTGAAATCAAATTTTACATATTTAGCAACAAAACCCCCTACATAACCAACCCATTTTCAAATCTGCACCCCTCAAACTATCAGAAACAGCTTTTACAAAGATTGTTAACCCCTTGAGATCTTCATAGTAATTGAATCAAAATGGCGGTGAAATTTAGAAATTTCAAATTTATCAAATTTTGTCGGTTATACGTTCATTTAGCCCTAAAATTTACACATTTCCAAAAGAAAACTCACCATAAAATTTGTTCTACAATTTCTCCTGAATGCAGCGACCCCCCACACGTGGCCGTTACTTGTGTTATGGGGGCACAGCGAGGCGCAGAAGGGAAGGAGCACCCTGCAGCTGCCAGGATTTTAGTTTTCTGGTTGCCCCCTTTTGAAGGCTATAAAATTTTCGCTATTCTGTTATTTGGGCCATGTGACGGCATTTTTTTTGCGGGACGAGATGCTTTTTCCAGTGTTACCATTTTGGGGTTGGTATCACCTATTGTTGAAAATTTTGGAACTTTTTTTGAGGTCATGAGTAGAAAAGCATCAATTCTGTACTGGATTTTTTACTTCTTTTTTTTTTCCGTGTTCACCGTATATCCTAATAATCCTGTTATCTTTATTCTATGGGTCGATACGATTACGGGGATACCAGACATTAATATTTTCTCTTATGTTTTACTAAATTTGCCAAATAAAACCCTAATGTGGGGAAAAATCTATCATTTTTGCATCGCCGTCTTCCAAGTGGCATAACATTGTTACGTTTTTGGCTACAGAGCTGGTTGATGGCTTGTTTTTTGCGGGACATGTTGTTCTTTGCAACAATATCATTCTGGAGTACATATGTTTTGTTGATCACTTTTTATTGCATTTGTAGTGGGATATAATAGGTAAAAATCATAATTTTTGGCGGGTTTTTGACGTTTTTTTTTTACGGCGTTCATCATATGGGTTCAATAGTTATTTAGTTTTATTCTATGGATTGTTACGGACGCGGTGATACTATATATGTGGGGTTTGTGTTATGATTTAGACTTTTTTGAGCGTTATATGTCTCTTTATATGTTTTCTGGCTTATGGGCATTTTTAGTGATTTATAAAGTAATTTTTTATTGAAAAACCTTTTTTTTTACATTTTTTTACTTGATCCACCATGGGATATGAACAAGCAATCATCTGATTGCTTGTTCTTGATAATACTCTGCAATACTAATGTATTGCAGGGTATTATCAGTGCCAGCCTATGCAGATGCATAGGCTGACACTTTGCCTTTAAGATGACGTCACAGACGCCATCTTAAAGGTAAACCCTCCAAGGCTTCTCTGGGGTCCCGATCGGACCCCAGAGGAGCCAAAACAGCGATCGGCCCCCCCGAAAACGGTGCGGGGGGGGGGGCGATCGTGGGGTAAAGACCCCCAGAAGACATGTTAAATGCCGCGGTCGCGTTGACCGCGGCATTTAACGGGTTAAACACCCGCGATCGGAGCCCACTCCGACCGCGGGTGTTAGCCGGGGATGTCAGCGGTAGATTACCGCTGAAATCCCGCGGCTAGCGATGCCGGTTCGGCTGCTATACAGCGCTGAACCGGCATAGTCTCTGCGCCGTAGCTGTACTGCGCTGAGCGCTAATCGCGGGACTCAGCGCAGTACAGCTACGGCGCAGAGCGCTAAGGTGTTAATGTGCAAATTCAATTTTCTCAAACTTTTCCAAGTTGCTTCAAAAAATTACACGCAGCCTCAGACTCTAGTATTTCCTAAATTATTATTTTTCTCAGTTTCCCTATAATGCAATTTAACCATATCCTAACAATGTATACTCACTTAATATTCCATTAAATAAATGTCATAAAATCGTGTGGGTTGAAATAAGCCTACCTCAGTAATATGTCAAATGTTATGTTGTCATAACAACAATCAGAATGGGAATTACAATACATTCCCTTATTCTATTTTCTAGAATACAGTTATACTATGAAATATAATGTTTTACTATGACTGGGATTGAAAAGCCGGGATATCGATTTTATATTCAAGAAATATGCAACAAATATTAATTACTTAAATCAGAAATATCAAACAAATTTGCTGTGGCATGGCATTTGGAAGATATCCATTCAGTTTGCGCACTGTTACCCTATCCATAAAATATGAAGAGGTTTATTTGTTTTCCTTAATTCTTGTCATGGGGCTACAATTCCAAATGTACAGTTTTATGTAAGATATCAAAGTAAACAGAAATATGGTCTCTATCTAACACCAAACTATAGTCGGTTTTAGTTAGATCTTGTAAACATAGCAAATAGCTTCATTTTAAGAAGAAATATATAAAGGAGGTCAGAAGAGACAGAATAGCTGAAAAGGCATGTCTCAAGATTACATAGTGTGGATGTTGTTTTCTCCAGCCTTGCCCTCCAGGTCTAGAGAACAGAAGCACAAAAGAACAGGATGGTGTTTTACAGACAGAATATCTAATGTGTGACTGTCACATACTACATCTCCCCCCCCCCCCCCCCGCATTACTTTCTGCAGCCTTGAAATCTCAATACTAGTGAAGTGTGTCAATTGCTCACCCTTTCTACACATCCTTAAAGTACCTCTCAGCACCAACTGATTGATTTACAAAGATAAAGAAGCTATAAATAATCTTATGTAGGCTTTACAAACAACAATCAAAACCGAATGTCAAACTCCTGATTCATGATTCGCTACAATTTAAGAAGCAGGCATTTTATCCTTTTTTTTATTGTAGCACCTTTTTGGTGTTGTGAGGCATAGGCTTTTCAATGCACAACCAGGCTTTGCTTGATGAATATAATCCAAAGGAGTTTCTTTTGAGAAGTTCATATATAACATAACAGGTTCAATAAACACCAGGCTCTTGTAGTTCCACAGACCAGCAGAAGGCAAACCACAAATCTCCACAATCATAAGCCACCAGATTGCTGGTCAGTGACACCTTTTATACAATTGAAATACCCACAATTCTCTGAAGCTTCCCCTATAAAACACCGGAGCTGCTGCTGGCCTGCCTCTTATAAGGTCAGAGCAGACCCATCATGCTGCAGGTAAGTAGAACATAACATATATTACATAGTATATTACATATCTTTACATTGTAACAGCACATTCCCTGGTTTTGGTACACAGCTCCCAGAGATAGAAGAGAATAGAGCATTAGGTGGCCGGCCTAATGAGAGAAGTAGAATAAGAAGTCATTCACACTCATTCACACAGAAGTTACCAACCAGAAAACTAATGTACCACAACCAGAGTTACAGAAAAATAGTTTTCAATACTATAAAAAACATGCGTCTTCTTCACAGGTGTACACCAACATTCATCAATATAAACAGCCATTGTTGAGATTTGACTTTCCTTGGATTAAGAATGATCATATTTATGTATCATTTTACTTTACTATTAGAACAGCCTTTTTAAGCAATCTGTTGCATAACAGTAGTTTTTTTTAAATTATTTTTTAAGCAATTCAGAGCAAACCAAATTCATGGAGATTTATTGCATAATGTTAAATTAGATTTTTACACAAGTTCCCAAGAGTTTGCAGATGCCCCTTTAAAATTTTAAGAAGGATGCACAAGAGCAAGCCAATATTTCCTATGGATGCTTTTTTTCACAAATTTGTATTATATTGTATGCTCGGATTTTAACTAGGACATGCTCTAATGATCCATTAAAGAGTATTGCATTTAGTGACACTATGTGCACATCACATACAGTTGTGGACATCTAGCCTAAATGTGAAGAAAAGCTTTTGTATGCGAAAAAAAAAAAGCTGCATTTGCTCATGGTTATATAAAGCCCATAATCTGTTGCGTTTGTTCTTTGTGTGAATGTGATGATATACCACTAACACAGTATTGCTTAAAAATGTTCATCTTCTTCTTTATTAGTAACAAAGCTAAAAAAACATATAGAACTAACCAGTAATAGTCCATGATTACACTCCACGACATGCAGACACAAGCGGCGTTCACCAAGACGCAACGTTGAGCAACGTTTTAGAGGCTCCGCCTCCTCTTTCGGGTAAGGAAGAGCCTCCGAAACATTGCTCAGTATGCTGCCGTCTCGCTGAACGCAGCCTCTGTCTGCATGCTATGGAGTGGAATCATGGACTATTACTGGTTAGTTCTATATGTTTTTAGCTTTATTACTAATAAAGGAGAAGATGAAGATTTTTAAACAAAACTGTCAGTAAGCTATTTGTATAAGGTGATTTGTGGGTTCACCTTCTTTGATCACACCTGCTCCACAACGTGATTAGTTGCATTAAAACTTTGTGAATACTACAGAATGTGTTGATCAGTCTTTCTTCTCTCTCTTTGCTTCATAGAGATGGATCCATGGTGTGGCGAGTGTACTACCTCTGAACGTCCAGAAACTTCTCTGCTCATCAGAGGAGATAATAAACAAGCGAGATTGTAGTAACCGCTCTATTATCACATGTTTAGTATTTTCCATGAGAAGCAGTGCTGCAGATTTAGAGGTGGCCAGCTCACCACACCAGGTGGCCTCTGCACAGAGAGACATGTAAGACTGAGCATTTGTGTCTACCTCAAACACAGATGTCTGGCTCTCCTAGGGAAGATGAGCAGTTACAGTATACAGGGATATAGAAGGCTTCTGCCTAGATAGATATAGTAGAACATTGTAAAATGAATAGCCCCCGTTACAAGTTTAAGTGTAGAATAAACCTACACCTAAACCTACAGGTAGCTTTCTCAGCTGACCCAACATGTTTCAGTAATACCATTCCTTCCACCAGTTAAAGAATTTGGTGCACAAAATCTGTTGCAGATATAGTAGTCAATGAGAATATAATGTCACAATCATGGCCGTTTCTACCACTAGGTGGGACTTGCCTTTGTCCGACAGGGCTGGCCAGAGAGAACCACTGGGGGCGCAAGACAGGGAAGACAGACAGTGCCCAGAGCTGTGCCTCGCTCTCAATCTCGTGCAGTGGTCGGGTCAGTGAGGGAGGGGAGAGGCACAGCTACTAACTCTAATGTCTGCAGGGGCTCACATTATAGCACTGAATTCATCCATCTGCCTGCTGTGCTACACTTTCCCTCTCCTGTGGCAGTCGGGCAGAGAATGAAAAGAAGCTCCCAGGTTTCATGTCCACTCTGATCACAGGACGGAGAAGAAACTGCTTACTCTGCTACCTACGCCTCCTCCTCCCTGCATGTCACCTGCAGACACCCTGCATTGACTAGAACACTTCTGCCTCCACTACCAGGGATAATGGTAAGTAACTGTGTGCTGTATTAGTTTATGTTTACACAATATAAGTGTGTCAGGTATGTGTGTACGTCTGCCTGCAGCATTAATGTATTGCATGCATGTATGTATTTATTTATTCATGCATGCATGTATGTATGTATGTATGCGTGTGTCTGCAGAATTAGTCTATCATTTGTATTGCATGTATGTGTGTATGCAGCATTAGTGTAACATAAGTATTGCGGTATGTATGAGTATGTGTGACACAAACATAAAATATTAATATTTAAAAATAATAAAACACATCGCCATAGTTTCTCAGTTTGCCCGAGCCTATACAAAATTTCAAAACAATCGTCACACACCAGGGAATTAATTTATATTAGTCATTTTCAGTTAATTTGAAAACTAAAAAAATATTTAGAGTCTTCACAGTGTTCAAGTTCCTGTCATTTTGTCATGGTCATCATCATCATCTCCTCTCTGCTTTGGAGATTTGCTTGGATAACATTGTCAGCTCACAGGGAGGGTGAAGGGTGAAAAATGTTAAATCCTGATGACACATTCCCTTTGGGCATCAATAGTAAAATTAAAGTAATGAAAGTATGTATAGTTTAATATTAGGGAGTATATACATAAATATTATGCATTATGTATTTTATTATAACACTTTTATTCAATGTATTTTTTAACATTTAAAATTCAGAGTTGGCCTACCTAAAGTGGAGCGAAATCACAAAGCTATTATCTGGAGTAGGCTTTTGAGCTGTAGGGAGTGTGAGCGCTTAGTAAAAGGTACCATGAGTCATTTTAAAATGATACATGGAGCATAAGAGATGGCTTCAACTTCATACAACTGTAAGATAGGATCAATTTATACCAGCACTGATTTCCCTGTTGGATCTTTACTACAATGCTCTTTGTGTCCTCTGGTGAGTACTTGAGCAGTTCCTGATTTTATTTCTTAAACACTTGTATAATGTATAGCATCTGCTCATATATAGCTTTGACTTTTTGTGCTATACATTTCACTATCTATCCTCTATCTGTCAAGTGTTACACATCTGTATTGAGCACTTGTTTACAAACTAATACATTTCGTATATTTAAGCCATTTAATGTGAAAGATGAAAAAAGATGTATCCTTTCCAAGTTTACCATTAAGCTTAAAAGCTTAATTGTCAAGATTCATTTATTCCAATCTTGTTTCTTGTTATGTTAAAGCATAGTAAAAAATATGCTGTCTTAACGGTAACAGTATATCTAGGTGATCCTAACTAAATGTTTTCAATTATTTGGCCATCAGCAAGTGTGACCTCCATAAACACAAACTCCTAATTCCAAGCATAGTGTTGTTGGTGAGGGGGTTGCAGCCACAGCACCTGGGCAACTTTGTATGCACGTATATATAAAACAGCTAAAGCTTGGATGAACCATTACAGTGATTACAGGCACATTAACCCATCTATGGCAATAGCCCAGTCAAAGTTCAGACCTTAAGAGAGCATACATTTTCTATACCTCTACAAATTAAAGCAAGGCTGCAGAGTAGATAAACAAAATTCTCCAGAACAATCAGAGTAAAGTCATACAGAAAATAATTACTTTAATTTACAATATTTCTGATAAATGTTGTTCCATAAGCTATCAAGTTATTGCTTTATGGGGTGTACTTAGTTTTCCACTCATGGCTTTTTAATTATAGCTGCATTTCTTTTAACTAAATAATGATACTGATGAATCTGTTGTGGACTATGTGTACATCTCTCAAAAAGTGGCAACACAACACACTAAATTAAGATGCAGAAAAAGTGAGGGTACTAGGTTTCAGCTGCTCCCAGAAGCCTTTCTCAATATTCTGCTTGTGCTGCTGGTTTAATTTTTATTTTTTTGCTATACACACACACATGCATATATACATACACGCACATTTATACACACACACTGTACCTTCATATCCAAGCATTCTTAACGCTAAAAGCATAAAGCAGAATTTCACGTGTTTTTCCACTAAAGATTTTCTGAATTACTGTGTTTATCAAAGACTTTGTGGGACACATTACTGTATCTACGGAAAAGTAAAATAACTGTATGGTGTTATTTACCTAGAAAACACTAGACTAGTCTACACGTCTTCTTCATGACTAATTTAGTATTATAATAGTAAATGCTCACTTTCACATCCAGTTTTAGCCAGCATTTACCTAAAAAGTTGGTGTATAAAAAAAGGTTTCATATAGAAATACTGTTCTGTTATTTATAGAGCACCATTAATTCCATTGTGCTGTACAATCAGTAAGAGGTTCACATACATAGTATTAAGACCAGAACAAATGCAAATACAAATCCACAGTGATTAGGAGACAAGCAGAAGGAGGACCTTGCCCGTGAGGGCTGACAATTGGTTTCGTAATTGAGAACAGTTAACCGCTCATATTAAAAAAAATAGGCAATGGAATGGGTTATTTGATGTTTGTTGCAACCATATAATGAATCGCATGATAATGCAATATTGACTCTGTATCCAAATGGACATGAGGCCCAAGTCTAAGTTTACATTGTTTTCAGTCACTATTGGAAAGTACATATTTAAATGAAAACTTTGCTGTCCTTATATTCCCACATATATGCCATCAAATTCCTTTCAACTATATTTTTTAATACAGTTGAGACAAGAGATCGGTAAAAGGTGGTTGTAAAATGTAGTTTAATAAGTCTATTGGAAGATTGGGAGAACCTTTCCATATTATACAAATCAAATGTAAAGCATTAAAGGGAATTAATAAACCGTGCTGGACAGATAGTCACAGACAGTGAGCACTAAGGCTGAATCCTCGTCTCAGCACTCCCTACCTTATTTCCCACCCTACGCTAAGCGCGAGTTAACAACTGGTCGACGTTCCCTTTCTGCACCAAAATGCTAACTCAGCGACAAAGACGGTGAAGAGAAGTTGACAAATGCAGGTCAGAACCAAAATGTCAATGCAGTACAGAATTGATAAGCACAACAGATCGTTAGAAAACAGGCAAATGGTTAATAAATCAAATTAGTCGAGATAAACACCAAAAAGATTCAAATTAGACTTAAAGCAAGGCAGAAACGGCAGACCAACCTTATAAGAGATGTCACAGTTGTAGTTTAGAAGTTGATTGAACCAGTTTCATGAGATCTACACAAAGCAGAGCAGGAGTAATTTGTACATCTCAGCTAACTTAACGGTCACCAACCCAGAGCAGAATCAACAAAAGACAGACGGTTGTGGTCGAATTCAATCAAGTAATCCAGGAATGATATAAAAGGATGTACAGACTAAGAAGAAAATAACACTCAGTGAACCCTCAGTCATGCTTGTAGACAGAGGATGGTGCTGAAGCAGTGGTGTAGATCATACATACTCTCCAAAAACAGTGATCCTAAATGTGGATTGGGCAACATAGTTATAGACCTACTTGAGAGTAACATCCGTAAATGTTATTACTTATGTAACTATATCAAAATTGTTGTACAGTTTTCCTAAAATAAAAAAAATCATTTTTGTCTGAATAAGTTTTTTTCTGTTAAACTTTTTTTTTAATTGTTTTTTACATTTACTAACAATATGGCTTACACGACCCAACACTGTTAGATAAAAACAATGATTCCTATTTGAATGTAACTACTCAGACAGTAGACCCACAGATCCATCAAACTGCTTTTCTGACAATCAAAAAGTAAAAATGAATTAAACATTTAACATTCTCTAAATGTATTTACAATTTTAAGTGTCCTCCGTTTTGTATGTTCAAAAATGCTGGTAGAGACTCATTAATTTATTTAATAAGTTTACTTTTAATGCAATCCAAAACGCTTTCTAGGAATAATTTAAATGCGTTGAAAATAAAGTACTGGCCTGCTTTACATATGAACACTATTGTAATTCAATAAAGAAAAATTACAAAATGACTCTCAGTAACTTTAAAGAGCATAAATAGCAGATGACATTTAAAATAAACATTACAATGGTTACACATGTTTCTAGCATTGTAATCATTGTACTCGGATGGTTCAACAGGAAAAGAAACTGTAAACACCAAAAATTGCTAGTAAATTGCATTGTCTATTGTTAGGCGTTTTGCTATTTAAGGAGCAAACTAACTTATATGACTAGAAAAGTAATTAAAGAAGAGTGCCCACAGCATCTTCGAAAAATTAATCAACTATATAACTCAAAAATGAAAGACACACCACTTAAATAAAATTTACCACCCAAGTCAAGCATGATAAACCAGGCTGTTATACTGTTTACACCCTCCCCCATGCTTCCTGACACGTCCCCCCTTCCACCTCGTTCTGTAATCTCATAAGAAGAAGAGTGAAGAAATCAGGCGATACCTTTTTGAGGCTAACTGAGTATATTTGATGGTGAGCTTTCGAGAATACTAGTTCTCTTCATCTGTAATCTCATGGCAGCGATACACAGTGAGAAGGGAAGTGCTAATTAGCATAATTATAAAGTTGATTTTAGAAGGAAGTAGGCCATGGATAACAAAAATAAGAAAAATCATAACAGTCACAATGCTTGGATCTACAAGTAAGCGTCCCTAATATATCATGCTTGATGATGGTAGATTTCCTTTAAGAAAAAAAAACAAACAAACAAACAAACAAACAAACAATCTGATGATCAATGTAAGCAGTACAAAACAAGACCTAAGTCTATTATGTTAACCCTTGTTTCTATAAAACCAGTACTATTCTGTTTAATAGTTACTAGAAAAAACTGCTACAACAATGAGATAAATTGCAGATAAATAAAAGTTCACAATAAATGTGAGGACATAAACATCCTGCCAAAAACTTGGGTTTCATAAAACTTACTGATCACTTCAAGGATATTTTTTGTGTAATGCACAACTACAATTTGTCAATTTGGAAATTGTTTTCCCTTAAAGTTTTGGGTTGTTATGGGTGTGAAAGTTCCAAAATATATGTTACCATTTTTTAAGGCTTTCCATATTATTAAACAAACACCTTTATATACAAACACTATTGTATATAATTACTTTGTCTCACAAGGGGACACTGACATACATCCTTTGATTCCTAACATAATACACTGCACTATTGTAATGCACTGTAAAAACAGTCTGTGCCACAGTGGTAACACATGTTATAGGGGTATTCTCATATTTAATATTTAAGACACCTACACAGGAAAAAAGGATGAAAGATGGCTAAACTAGCACGGTTTTCTAGCGTGTGAACAAGTGTACACATTATCTCCTTGCTAGATTTGATTTTTGGACAAAACAGATCTGGACCATATAGTAGTTGGAAAAGGGTGCTACTGATCATGGTTACACAGTCCGATATATCTCAAAAAGAAAAAAGAGGGAGGTTGATAAATCTGCCCCTTATAGTAAGTAATGCTTAGTTGCCCACGGCAACCAATTACAGCTCCCCTTTAAAATATTCATGTGCACTGGTAAAATGAATGCTGCGCTGTAATTGGGTGCCATGGGCAACTATGCACATTCTTACTCTTAGGCAGCTTGATAAATTTGCCCCAAAGTTCGGTGCACTCACACTAAAATCAAAAGGCTTCCTTCAGGTTATGTGGGACTCAAGAGCATTCTAAACACAGAAGGCTCTCCTGTAACACCATGATATATGGGACTACATAAGAATATAGATAGTATATAAGAGATGGGAGTCTGTTGTAAGCTTTATGCTTTCAGACTGTGGAGATGCTTTCTTCACAAAGGAAATAGTAGTACCTTGTTGTTTGTTTATTCAATGATTTTTCAAACAGAATCAAAGACATGACATTTTCGAAGAAAAATTTACTTATACCTAGAATCTGATTTAAGGAGGACATAAGACAAGAGAAGCATTGACACTCCACGGCACCAACTCATGCTTACATACTAAGGTGAAAGTATGACAACCCTTCTCACAATATCTTAGATTACAAAGACTAAAGGAGAAGACACTACAGGCAGTACAAGGTTCTGCAGGTTTGTTTTCAAGTTAAATTTGTCTGCAAGTCAAAACTGTACACTTTATAATTGTAGCTCCAGGCAAATTTTTTTGGGTCTCTATGACTAATGGATTTTAAAAATGTTGGGTTGTCATAAGAACCATGATTAACAATAAAGCTTATTTGCAGAGATCTTTGATAACTGTTATATTGTTTATTGTAGCCTAAGGCAAAAGCGCAGTAAATTACCAAAATCCAGAGGTCCGTTTGTAAATAGGGGTCGTCTGTAAGTTGGGTGTTTTTAAGTAGGGGACCACCTGTAATGGCTAATGAAGTATCATGGTGAAACATGTTGTAACAAAAAAGTGAAGAGAGACCGTTTTTTAAACTGATGCAGTCGGCAACATATGCGCAGTGCACTTGACAAATACCTTTATCAGTGTATTTGGTCACATTTGTCCATACATTTTTTTGGAAAGCTATTCAGGAACTTCTGAAAAGATTCCCATTAGGTTACTTTGCCACTGCAACCCCAACTTCCCTATTTCAATTCCCAACCACACTGGATGAAGATAAGGAAATGGAGGTAGCTATGACACTCATTATACACATTTTACTCTTAGTAGCCAAACCATGTCTATTAAAATCATTGGCTGGAACCAAATGCCCCAACAATAATTGAAATCATAACTTAAACTAAGCAATATTTGGAAATAGATCAAATGGAAACAGGGGTGAGTATATTCACCCGTTTTTTTGGTTTTTTTAAGTGGTTGATTTCCATTAACACCAGTCAGGTAATCAAGATTGGTGCACATTGCGCCACAGTTATATTTTCTTTTTGGAGGAAAATATAATACAGAGTGATATGACTTTTTACCATTTTTTCACCAATTTTTATAAGGCAGGACTCATTATGACATACATCTTACTTTGCAGTTCAGATGTACAAGATTACTGTCTGTCACCTTTTACTATTTGCCCAATAAAAATGTACAAAAAAAAACACAGATAACACAAGTAAGTTATTCTTGGCCACACAAAAAAAACCTGACAAAAAAACACCTGACAAAATGTAGTTACCCTGGGTAAAAAGTTTCAGACTTTTGTGTTATGTGCTTGTGAACAAAAAAAAAACATCTGAAATGTGAAAGAGACACAACAAAAATATTGGTGGAGCCAAAGGATCTCAAATTCGGTATTATATGCCAACACTGTTCACGTATGTAAACGACGTGGAAACAGTCATGCCATTGTTCAGCAGTAGCTACAAGCATACCACATTTTAATCTATTTTATATCGCGGTGTGAAAAAAAAACAAAAAACCACTGTCCTCGGCTGAACTTTATGATTTCTTATGATTTCCGTATGGTTTCTGTTATTATTCATTTGCACAGGGTCTGTGAGGTTGTTATTACCGTTTTAGTGAAAACAGAAAAATTTTTATATTTAACGAGATAGGCTCTTTTTAAAACATGGAAAAAAGGCAGTAGACCAAGCTTTATTTAAATGTAGTAAACTTTGTTCACACACCATTGTTCACACACCATTTTCACTCTTTGTTTCATTGCAGCAAATCAAAAAAGTTTATATTTTGCTCATTAATGTATACTCTGCACCCCATTTTGAAAGGAAAAAAAACAGAAATGTAGATATTTTTTCTAATTTCTTAAAAGACTATTCCTACAAAGACATAAGTCTTGTATATACTCAGCACAACAAATAAGTTAAATTAATTTGCTGTTTTTAACAAAAATACAGCATTTCACAGATATAATTCCTCAGTAGATCTAACATCTGGGTCTCTATACATAAATGTACATTTTATCTTAAAATTCTTAAAATTTGTCATGTATGGTCATATTTTAGTGTGTGAGGAAGGCATAATTGTCAAATTGGCATGTACACTGTACTTGTCAAAATAAGGAATCTGTTTTGCATGAATTTATGCTCAAACTTCAGTTTATAATTATCATATGGAGTAGGATCACTAGTTTTGAGCAAAATAATCCTGTCTGGAAGCGCAAACTGTACCCTATAAAATAGAGATATAATTCCAACCTGTCTCAGGGCAGATTTTTTTCATGAATAGCCTCTCTTGTCTGCAAGCTGCAGTGCTCTCTGCCTCCTGACCCTCCCCCACTGCATTACAAGATGAGCTTAGACACACCACCTCCTGCCAGAAAGCAGCATGTAAAGAATTACACTACTAGCTACAGATAAGATCTTTATAGCAGGGGAAGGTGGTAAAACAGGGGTGACTGTGTGTTATAGCTGAGAGGGAGAGAGTTGTCCAATTCCGACATCTATACCCATTAGTCACCAAAATAAAAAAAAACTTTTCTTAATTAATATAAAACTGATATATATTCATCCTTCGGTGTTTTTAAAATTAACAGTCAGTTAATTGACTATACCTAGTGGTTCTGGGTTGTTATGGATCCAGGGTCCGCTAGCTTAGCTAAGTGAACGTGCATGGCAAAAGTCAGCTTCATGTATTGAAGATCTTGCGAAATCGGTATAATTAATAAGCTATACTGACCAATTCTTTTGTCATGCAAGTTTACTACCCTCTGCTTAGCTAAGCTAGCGGATATGCACTACTGATACGGCGTGCAATTGGGGAAGGCATTCCCTAGCGCAAAACTATGAACCCCCCCATTGAGGACTGTGCCCAGCCTAAAAAACAAGATGAGGACCAACAAATACAAAAGATGGGACCTCAGTGAGCTCCTAACTCACTGATTGGCTCATAAGATGGAGCCTACCTTTGTTGGATTGGCAATTGCGATCAGGGCACTTTCCTAACACATAACAGTGGAAATCTATAAAGGGCGCCGCATTATAGCCCCAATACCCCTGAGGACGGCTTGCCATGTGGCGAAACCTTCCGGGGGGGGGGGGGGCTGCATTGTTAGTTTTTAGCTCGGCAGTGTTGTTGATACTTCTATTTAACTGGGAATAATGTGACAAAGTCAAAATTGTTGTGTAGTGAGCCAGTCAGTTTTACACAAATCAAATACACTAGCCTCAATCCTTCCTGCATATGCCCCATAAACTAAAGGGAGTTGGAAGGGAGGTTTCATCTGACTTCCAAGCCAATTTCTGAATAATCACTACCAGGCAGATAGAACACTATCTAGCTGGTTTCACACTAACACAGCTTAGTACAGCGATATGTTAAAGGAATCAGTGGCTAATTTATATTCTATACTTAAAAGTGGGGCTTGAGAAAGAGATATATATCCCCCATCCAGTGAAAACACGGGCAAGTTGTTTGGATTCCTCAAAAAGGAATTGTAACCCAACAATATAAAATTTAGCACTGACAACAAATGTGTAATAATTGATGCAGACTACACTACCCTGGATCCTTAACAAGCCAAAACCACTAAGTATAGTCAACCACTAACTGTTAAATTTTAAAAACACCGGAGGATAAATATATATCCATTTTAAATTAATAGAAGTTATATTTTAGTGACTAATGTGTATAGATGTCCCAATTGGAAGACTCCATTCTTTTCACACCATTTTGTATTCACTAAACCCAGTCACAGATTGGTCCAAATACAGAAACTATTTTCTTTTTCTGTTATAACTAAGATGTAACAAAGCTGAGAGTTTGTGTTTCATATGCAACTCATGTATCTCATCATCTCTGATCTGTCTCATCTCTCTTTTTCTATGAGTCAGATACTAGTGAATGTTCAGAAGCTAAATGACAGTGTAGATAACCCTTTACCCTGATCATCTAAGAACATTGTCAACACACAGCATCTCATAGCACTATAAGGATCATGAAGTGTTTGCTTTCAGAGCCTCCGCCCACACTGTAGAATCTTACACTGACCCTTGCTGATTTATAGGAGCTGAAACAGAAATAAAACTGTTTAAAAATATTAAATAAGGGGTTAAAAATTATCTTTATTGTTTAAACATCACTAAGTGATTAAAATTTGAGAACTTTCTTTCATGGGCAAACCCCTTTAAACAAATCTAAAATATCTTATGGTCATAAGTATTCTGTCATATTTAACTCACATGCTGTTCATTTCCTGATGCACCTTGGGTTGATCCTGCTCCTGTATTGGAGAACAGCGGACTGGACTTGATTAGGAAAGGCACACAGCTGTCAATATACGACTTTGCATCACAGTGCATGTCAAAGCACATGAGAATCATAGGGTCTAAGGAACTGCCCAAGGAGCTCAGATAAAAAATTGTGGCAAGGCACACATCTGGCAAAGTTTACAAAAGAATTTCGGCTATACTAAAGGTTTCTAAGAGCAGTGGCCTCCATTATCTTTAAATGGAAGAAGTTTGGGATGACCACAACTCTTCCTCCACCTGGCCATCCATCCAAACTAAGCAATCATGGGAGAAAAGCCTTGGTAAGAGAGGTAAAGAAGAACCTCAAAATTACTCCACATATGCAGCAGGGAGATGGGAGAAAGTTCCACAAAGTCAACTATCACTGTTGCCCTCCACCAATTGGAGATTTAAGCAGAGTGTGCCGAGGGAAGCCTCTCCTCAGTGTAAGACATATTAAATCCTGCATAAAGGTTTGCAAAAAAACACATGGAAGAATCACAGACTTTGAGCAAGAAGATGCTCTGGTCTGAAGTGACACAGTTTGAGTTTTAAGTGTTAATGTGGCAGTATTGGAGAAAACCAGACACTGCTCATTACCTGCCAAATACAATCCCAAACAGTCAAACATGGTGGTGGAAGCATCATGCTATAGGGGATATTTTTCAGATGCAGGGACAGAACTACTGGTTGCAATAGAAAGAAAGATGAATGCGGCCAAGTACAGAGATATCCTGGATGAAATCCTCTTCCAGAGTGCTCTGGACCTCAGACAGGGCCGAAGACAATGACCCTAAGCACGCACCTAAAATAACAAAGCAGTGGCTTCAGAACAACTCTGTGGCCATTCTTGATTGGCCCAGGCAGTGACCTGACTTAAACCCAATTAAGCTTTTCTGGATAGACTTGAAAATGGCCTCCACCAATGTTCACCATCCAACCTAAGGTAACTGGAGAGGATCAGCAAGAAAGAATGCAGAGGATCCCAGTGAGAAAAAAAATGTATGGCTTCATTCCCAAGACGATTTATGGCTGTACTAGCTCAAAAGGTGATTCCATTCAATACTGAGCAAAGGATCTGAAATTAGCAAAAATATCTATATTTAATTTTTTTTTTCTGTCAAGATGGTAGTCCAGAGTGCACATTAATAACAATTGGCTGAAATAATTTAAAGAATGGAAAATTGAAAAGGAGAGTGAATACTTTCCATACCCACTGTATAATAATTCCGGGAAAAAGCAGAATAGGTTTGGACCCGAGCCAAATAATTTGACAAAGCTACAGCAAAACCAATCTTGAATGATTCAAGCATTGTATAGCTTTAAATTTATACAAAGGAAAAGCTATGCAATTTGGAAGAATCTCAGTAAAACACTGCTACAACTAATAAAACATTATATTATCATCATAAGGGCGGCACGGTGGCTGAGTAAGGGCGGCACGGTGGCTGAGTGAGTAGCACATCTGCCTTGCAGCACTGGGGTCCTGGGTTCGAATCCCACCCAGGTCAACATCTGCAAAGAGTTTGTATGTTCTCTCCGTGTTTGCGTGGGTTTCCTCCGGGTACTCCGGTTTCCTCCCACACTTCAAAACATACTGTTAGGTTGTTTAGATTGTGAGCCCCTTGGGGACAGGGACCAATTTGACATGCTTTGTGCAGCGCTGCGTAATCTGTGTGCGCTATATAAAATAAAGAATTATTATTATTTATTATTATCATCATGATTCTTGTTTTAACAACTACTACGAAAACAGTCATTACCAATATATACACATTGTAGTATTTTATCATTAACCTTCATTCTTATTCATTATGAACTTCCCAACAGTTTAGGAGTGTGCAATAGTATTTTATAATAACTATCCCATCTGTTCAGAAACAATGAGCGTCTGATGCAAACCATTAAAGGAACAATTATAATTAAACACATTTGGTATGGTGTTACTCTGCCAGCATAATCATGGCAGGGAAAGAAGCCCAGCTTCCATCATGGAAAAGCATCTCAAAATTTTTACTTTGATGCCTTATTAAAGGTACTCTTTAGTAGGCATATTCTAAACTGTAGCCCCTTTCTTCTTCTTCTGACTCATCAAAAAGAATTATTAAACTTCAATGCACCTTGACCAGAAAACCTTTGAAGTTTTCAGATCTCAGACTTTCAGACATTCAGTTAGAATAAGAAATAATGTAGGTGTTTTCATAAATGCAGTGGTTCCTTCTAAAACAGCTAGAATGTCAAACACTGTATTTTGTTTAATCGTGACCAACACAAGGAACAGTATATTAGATATCACAAGAGAACTTGGATACCTTGGAGACAGTTCCTTTCTAAAAAGAACAGAGCAAGAAATATTCACCAGAGAGGGACTTTACTGTAGCTAGTATTGTAAAAGGGTGGTCAATAACCTTTAAAAATTGGATCAAATCAACCTTTTACCTAATACACTTATCCGTTTTGCTATCCTTTCGTAAATGGAGTAGGATTATAGGGTGCATATGTATCAGTTGCAACCAGGCCCTGGTGTCTGAAGCATCATTGGAAAATATGGACACTGTACATCATCATTGCAGCCTGGGACTACAGTAAAGCATCCAGAGAGCTTCACCAGAGGTCCCAGTGGGCAGAGCGGTCCATCTTTAACTTGGGTTTGTCTATAAGTCGGGTGTCCTTAAAGGGAACCTGCCACCAGAGACCTCATTTTCAATAAAGACAGGTTGCAGAAGCTTATTACACCTGCAGTGCAAATCTGCCTTTTCTAAGCATTTGCATTACAGTGTAATTGTGTGTTATAACTTACTCTTGCACCCTGACAAAATCCTGGGGCAGTCACAGGGGCTGGACTTTGGTTTGGATGCATTTCAAAAAAACAACATGTGACTTGTCCGTGTTACTCACTCCTCAGAGCTTGGCCCCCACCTTTGTACTCCTGTACAGCTCCACCTCCTGCTCCTTCTAAGAGGTTACAGCCTGGTCAGGCTGACATCAGTGGGGGAGAGAGGAGCTGTACAGGAGTACAAAGATGGAGGCAGCCTGCAGCTCAGACAAGTCATATGTTTTTTGAAATGCATCCAAACCAAAGCCCAGCCCCTGTGACTACCCCAGGATTTTGTCAGGGTGCAAGAGTAAGTTATAACACACAATTATATTGTAATGCAAATGCTTAGAAAAGGCAGAGAGGCATTTTGCACTGCAGGTGTGATGAGCTTTTACAAACTGTCTTTAGTGAAAATGAGGTCCCTGGTGACAGGTTCCCTTTAAGTAGGGGACCCCCTGTATTCACACGGATAGTCACCTTTTAATGCTGCTGGGTACCTATAGCTATAAACCAGTGGCAGATTTCCTTTAGATTGTGTGATCGAACAAACAATTTAGCAACATTCTCCATATAACACTAAAATAGCGAGGACTATCCAAAACCATCTCTAATATCAGCAACACGGTGCAGATAAACATTTACAACAAGGGTCAGCCTTGTCAGTATCAATTGTTAACCTTAATACGCAATACTAAAGTTATGTAAAAATGTACTGGGATTACCTTGTCACATCCAGAAAAGACAAAAATTGCCAGCTGTTCTAGCTTTCATTCCACTGCTCCTCTGTTCACATTACTTTGTCAGTCCCTGTTAACCAACAGCGAAATATAATAACAGTGTTATTAAACATAACATGTACTATAGTTGTTCAGCTAATGCTTTAGTATCCCATCTAACACATAATTGCAACTCATAAGAGCCTGTTGGAAAAGCTCTTAAGGGAGTGTACCTGCCAGGCCCTACCACAATTAACTATCATTGAATGGAGACAATCTGTCTATAATTATTATATACATTCATAAAATAACTAGATATAGCTGTTAATGACTCCTATTGTGATATCATATGAAAGAAGCCACATTACACAACGTAGCCCTATATATCCTGGTAAAAATGTACTAGCCGAGAGCACAACAGCAAATAGTTCAAGTTGCTGCACTTGTTATCATATCTTATACCCGTGTCCAGAAAAAGCACTCGGAAAATGCTCCCGTCTAAATAGCAGAATCTCAGGAAGTGAGCGGAGCCTTTGTAATACAATACCTACCCAGCTTCAAAGATATTCACACATTGCAAAATTACTTTAAAATGGCTTAATACAGACTACACCACATGAAAGCATTTTTTACTTATTGCTCAGAATACGAAAAAAAAAATGAAACAAAAGGGTCTTTGCATCTTCTTAGGTTGTTTTTATCATATGTTTGCCAAGAAAAAAAGTCCTCTGCATAGTAAAGATTTGGTGGCATGTGAAAACAATACTAGCAAGTATGTCAATAGACTGCTTCACTAGAATTGTGGGGAAAGTACTTAAGAGTTAACCAAGGATACAAAATGTATTGTCACTTGACGCCTACGCATGCCAATGATAATTACTTCACTGTAGTAAAATATCTTATAAGTCCCCAATGTCAAATAATTACAACCGACTCCCTAACCTAATGAAAATAGATTCAAAGTTAAATAATAGTAAAAAACCATGGTATAATAAAACTACCAGCAAAGCAGTTGTATGCAGACAGTTGGTTACAATACTGGACTGAGAAACAGTCTCCATTTTTGAACCATTGCAGTTTCTGTGAGAGGCTTTGATTGATCCACAAAACATATCCAGAACAGGTACAGGGAATAGGTAACATCATATCACCACGTTTTAAACGTGACCATGATTAACCCCTTCGCGCTGAGGCCCTTTTTCCTTTTTGGAATTAAATTTTTTATTCCCCACCTTCAAAAAATCTATAGCTTTTTTTATTTTTCCATGTAAAGAGCTGTAGACCAGAGGCTGTCATGGCAACCGATTGCCGCCCGGATGACGTCAGGGGGAGCGGCAATCGTATCGAAGAGGGGGCCAATGTGCCACCAGGATTTAAGTGCCTCCAGCAGCTTTGTTGGAGGCATTTACAGGGTTAACACCCGCGATCGGTGTCAGCACCGACAGTGGGTGTTTGCTGCAATATGCTCTCTCCATACGCCCTCAGCCGGCATGTGGTGTAATACTACGCTTGAAACGCATAGGTGATCCCTGTACCTGTGCTAGATAGGTTTTCAGGGAGTGTATGTTTTATGGAACAATTGGAATTTCTCAAATAAAGTCTGAAGATTAAACTTTTTAAATAACTGAAGCGTTTTGTTGTTGACTCAATTTGATATTTTGCCAATTCATATACCACAATGTACAGGTAGGTAGGCAGGTGGGTGGGTTAAACGCAACTCATTTCCATTTCCACACGTGGTCCAGTGAGATATCTGTGTGTTGCGTTCATAGGGATCCAGCATGAATACCCTGCCCCTCTTGCTTGCACATTAATTCATGGCAGTTCTTCAATCATTAGTCTAGCGCATCTGCCAAGGCTTCATTCACATTTTGTGCTAAATGTCTTTCTGCAAAAATATAAAACCTTGGTTTTATGCTATGGTTTTGTACAAAGATGACATTCCGACTTTCCGCAGCCAACCATTGACCTAAATGATCACATGCCGAGCATACTATCATCACTACAAAGGCCAAAGATCATTGTCCCATGAGGACAGACCGTATCATACAGGGTGCCATTAGATGCAGCATTTCAAAAGATATGCCTTCTTAAAAGTAGCCACACAGTTATACAGATAGTTCTACAGAATTAACATTGTCATGTAATTCTATATTTATAGTCTAAGGCATGGGTTCGTCAAATTTACTGATACAAACAATATCCAGTTACAACATATATCCTGCTCCATTCACTTCTATGGGACTTTCAGGACAGTTGTCCTGGATAGAGGATACATTTATTTAGTGAGGAAAAAAAAAAGCCTTTTAATAAAATACAATCTTCACTACAATCCTTAATTGTACTGTAACTTTATTACCGTTGTCAACAACTGAGCATATCCTTGATGCAGTTTCTTTTAACACAGTTCAGAATAGTCTCAAAAATAACATATTCCTTGCAAAAGATCATGGCAGAGATTCAATATAGAGCTGAAATATATTAAAGAAAATTTCTTTGGTCTCTTTCCTTCTTATTTTTATAAACATTTAACTTGTGTTTCACATTTGCTGTAAATTGACAAATCTAGTATCTTAAACGGATTGAAACTGTTAACAAGTGATCTTTTTGCCTTATAACAATCTCGTGAAACAAAAGAGGGTGTCTTAAGACCTAAAATATTTTCATCTGTTGTACAGGATCAGAAAAAAGGATCTGCTTTAATTGTAGCAGCAGCACTAAACTTGCCCACAAACTGACAGTACTGCAATATCTGACTTATTCCACAGATAAAAATGCTCATAAAAAAAAACAACCTTTCTAATCTTGCTCAACCCTGTCAAAGCATCTGTCTGACCCCTTAAATGGTTTGCCCATGAAAGAAAATGTTCTTATATTATAAGGGTACAGCTTTATATACACTTTAATTTAGCTTCTGAATATTGCACCAAGATCTAACACATAGAAAGAGATGAGGCAGAACAGAGATGATGAGAAGCATGAGATGCATAACAGCAGGAAGTCAGCGTCTGTCTGTGTGTGCCTGTCCTGGAAAGCAAGGGTGAGGGCTGGAGGCAGAGAGCAGACAAAAAAATATCTGTCATATCTGTGAAATGCTGCATTTTTGTTAATATCATTTAATAAGAGAATATGTTATTTTGTTATCCTGAGTACATTTAAGAAACTTGTTTTTGTGGGAATACCCCTTTAAGTATTTATGATACTGATGATCCAAATGTAAGATGGGACAATACTATGAAATCGGTGAATCGTACTCTGCACTGATCAGCTGTCTTGCTCCCCTCCTTGCTTAAGCACTTATACACTGGGTAAAGTCTGAGGCAAGGGTAACAGAGCAGCTGATCAGTGCAGGGTCCCACAATGCCCTAAGTTGATCCACTCAGCTTCTTCTGCCGGTGACAGAATTTTTTTTATATATTTCACTACCTGATTAATATGCTTAACAGTAAATTGAAGGTGTCCAACATACTTTCTGTATGAGATCCATAAAAGAGGTCACCTTTTTCAAACAAGCAGGTAACCTTAAAAAGGGAACATATCAGCAGAACTTAGCCTTACAATCCACTATCTGCTACCAGTATGTTGTAAAGCAGATAAATACCTTCCAGACCATGTTTCTTCTATGGTCCAGGGTGGTGGCATCATTTAGAAAATCAACAATGGATTGAGATGTAAAATGGTTGGATAAAGATAGGCAGAGAGTTTGAGCTATTAAGTCAATCTCTCTGTGCCTCAGAATGCCCCTCAGAATGTGCTCCAATGACATCACAAACCATATCTCCTAAATTATGGTGCCTAATGTCAATCACAGCATAGGGGTGAAATCGACTTCAGTACTAAAGTCTTCCAACAGACTTTATACAACCAAATTGGTTATTTCACTTCAAAGTTGACTTTCTGGTTGAAGCCACCACACTGGCCCAAGAAAGGAACATGATTTAGAAGATGCTTGATAACATACTAGTAGTGGTTTATTAGGTCAATTTCTGACGACAGGTTTCCTTTAATACAGTTCAGTTGTCCAGAAGAATTCCATCTTTAAATAATTACAATCAAGGTCGGACTGGGCCACCGGGGCCAGGGAAACCCCCGGTGGGCCCTGTATGCTTACAGCTCCACCACCTCAATATTATATGCCGAACACCGATGCAGTGCTTCAGGCATCTATCAATGTCAGTGAGTCTGTTCTCGGTCTGGACGGCTCCTGGAACGGAGAGCAGGCACAGACAGTGACCGCAGCAGTCACTGCACGGCCTCGGGAGTGCAGGGGATCAGAGAGCAGGCAGCACATGCTGGTGAAGAGTCTCATCTTCACACAACGCTGAGGCGTTGTGATAAACTGTGATAAAGTTACACCTCACTGCCTGAGTGCAGGGGAAGATTAGACACTTCTGGCTCTGCTCCAGCAGCCGGGCTAAAATATTCATGGCCCTGGAGCTGCTGAACAGAGGCTTTGGCCCAACCCCTGGTCCTGACAGGCATCTGCAGTCACCAATCAGAAGGGGACTGATGTTTCAGCACAGCCTGCCCTCAGCACGCCCCACCTAACCCTGCTGTGCGCGGTGGTGGGACCTCCATGAGGAAGAGAAAGCTGCAAACCTGTGTGGTGGCCTCCTGCACTGAGCACTAGATATGTACAGGAATCAAAGGGCACTACAGTTCACATTAGTAACTTGTTGTAGTTCTTTAGCCCACTCTAAATTTCTATAGCTTTACTTTAATCCCCTCTTTCCCATGCGCCTCCCTCCTCTGCAGATTTTCCAAATGTATATTTTTCTTAATTTAAACAAATATTTGAATAAAAAGCGATTCACAGAATGTCCAAAATGTTATGAATGTAAACGTCACCTTTCCCCGTAAAACTTATCTTGCCTATAAAAAAAAATAGGTGTTATAAAAAAAAAGGATTTTATATCACTATGATTGTAGGGGAATTGTCTTATTAAGAGCACAGTGAAACCCATAAAAAAATTACACTACCGTGTTTTATTTTCTTAATTCTACTGTATACAAATTGTTTTCCTGCTTCTCAGTACATGACAGAATAGAATATACTGACAGAAGTACAGGATAACTTACCCTAACTGCATTTTTTTTTCTGTCTATGTGTCATCAGTGTGTAATCAGTTTCTGAGCCATCAGTCGTTTGTGTGTGATCTGTGTCACATCCATTTTTGAGGATCCACAAAAACGTAAGGTTGGCAAATGCTGTAACAACCTCTAGAAGGTTCACACAATTATGTTAAATGTCCCTCATGTAGAATATTACTACAGACTTCTATGGGAATGCAAGTGTCAATGTAAAGGAAATCTACTGTCAAAATGCACCATGATAAAGCAGCGACACTTAGGCACACATTTGTGTGAATGTAGCCCAAATGGGCACACATCAGGGGCGATGGAGAGAAGAAGGGATGAGCGCTGCTCACCTCTCCCCTCTCCATAGAGAATAGAGCTGTACAGCTGTTCTTACAGCCAAAGTTAGAGCATGTTCTATTTTTTTTTTTGCCGCCACAGCTTGGAATGGTGAGCACACAACATGCTCACCAAACTCTGTCACCATAGACTACGGAGGGGATGTATATACAGCCAAAATTAGTGGCCATATAGGTCACCCATACGATTGTCTGAATGTAGCCTTAATCATAGATTCAGGCACCAAAACAAAGTGGTAATCTTCTGTTACTTGTTATTCGTGGCCTTGTTCCTTCTAAAACTATGTTTAAAATTATGCTAATGATTCAGAATTGCTCCTGGGGCGTTACCAAAGCCTTTCTGTGTTACAGTTCATGGGCTGTTACACTGTAACACCCTCCCTCTCTGCTCAAGCACTTTCTTCTCCCTCTGCCTCATGTAATCTCACTGCATCTCACTTTCGGCAAACAGAAGGAGGAAAAGTGCTCCTTCCCAATGTAACAGCCTTTGAATCTGCAGCACAGAGAGGCTCTGGTGATACCCTCAGAAGTCCTTTTAGCTCATTAGCAATTTTAAAAGTGGATTTTAGAAGGAAGGAGGCCATGGATAAGAAATATAAGAAGATACCACAGTCACGGTGCCTGGATCTATGAGTAATGTCCCTGGTTTATCAGGATGGATTTTACAAATTAGGGGAATATACAAATAAAATACTACACTACAGAGTAAAAACAGTCATATGGAACAATAGGAGTGAGGGCCCTGCTCACAAGAGCATACAGTCTATGAGGATGAGGAGGTGACACAAGAGCTTACAGTCGATGAGTATGAGGGGGGAACACAAGAGCTTACGTTCTGAGTTTTTATGGTAGATTTCCTTTTAGAGCAGCATAAAAGTTAGTAGAGCACCAATAACACATTTATGTCAAAGCTTTATTTTCAGGGGACTTTCATCTCTGTTTAATTACTTGTACCCTTCGTAATCGGAAATATTGAACAATACAGTAAAAGAGGCTCTTGTTTATGAATATTCTTAAACCGGGTGCCTGTTAGTTGAGAAACATGGCTTCCTTCTTACAACAAAACCATATTTGATCATGGTTTTTACAGGAATTGCTGCTCAGACATGTAGAAATAAATGGAGCTTGCTTGCAATACCAGGAACAACCTATGGTCAAGTTTGGCACGGTTATCGGAAAAAAAGTAGACATCCCCTTTATCCATCAAATGCCATGTTTGATGCCAAATTGCTAAATAGAAAAACTCACTTTGCAATACTGCTGTGACCAAGACAGTTATATTTGTAAGATGCCCTATAATTCACACGTCCATGTAGCAGTAGGTGGGCCCCCAGAATCAATTTCACTGGTGGGCCCTAGGACCCCCAGTCCGACCCTGATCATATTTATTATCAAATCTGCTTCGTAGGTAAAGGCTTGATCTGAATTGTCATTGCCTTGGGACGTTTGACTTTACTTTTTATCATAAATATACAAAAATACATGAACATCAGTATGGTATGAGGATGATCGCAGCAGATTATATATAAGTTCTTTCTCACCATTTACAGTTTTTGACCGCTTAATGTTTTTTTGTGCAATTCTATGCCATTTTAATGATACGGTTAAAGGATTAAAATGGTATGTCTCCAACAATGAGTGTTCTTACACCCACAAGCCATTTCCCTTCAAGACAGCAGTTTATGTTTTTTACATTAGTCTGAGGAAGGAAATAACTGTTCTCCTTTGAAGGAGAGTTGAGAACGGAGCACAAAAGACGTAAGAAGTAAAAGAAGAAACACAATATTTATGATATTAATAACTTATATCCCTTTATCTCTCTGTTCTCCGAGGTATGCAGTTATGTAGACACACAAGCAGGGACCGGCTGTAAGGGGGGGCTGGGGCTCAGGAATATAAACAAACAGTGAGCCATAAGCTAAGCCCCCCCAGAGCCGACACTTGCCTATTGCTTTGGAGAGTTCTAATGATATGTGACAACTAGAAGACAATCCCTCCTTAGGTCTCTGTGCACACACAGAACAAGACAAACAAACAAAAAACCCAAATACAGCAAAGCGGATAAACCAGGTCAGCAATAACAAAATCAAGAACCAAAGGGTAGTAAGATGTTCAAGCCACAATTCAGGTACCAGAAGAGAATCAGAATAACAAAAAAGTGTGAGTGTGAAAAGAGCCATACAGAATATTGACCCGCAGTCTATGGAGTGAGTGGTGAATACTTAAAGAGGATAGGCTTTGCCTCCAGGTGAACAGAGCAGGCAATCATAGGCACACATTTAACCCTTGCTAGGAAAAGGCAGAGTGCAGAGAGAGGGTGTGGCAGAAATAAGATCAGCCAGCAACTAGAGCCCAGTTCACACTTAAAGTGAATAACTTTAAAGCTCAACGTTTCCTTAACTACCGTAGACCGAACAAGACGGTAAAGCAGATAAGTACATGCCTACACTTATTACATTAACCAAGGATTTGATGTATGCAATGATTTAAAGGGGTTGTCCAGGATTTTAGAAAATTCCTTATATGTCTGGGGTGGGTATAAAAATAATAAACCACTGATACTTACCTCCTTTATTTTGCATGACTCTTTTACTGCTTTGATGCTCCAGGGCTAAGAACTAAACTAATTATGTGTTTTAGTTAATACAAGCATGATTTTTGCAGTTAGTATTCTTTTTTACCTGTTACATACCAATGAGTTGAATTGGAGTAAAACATTTATTATTATGGCCCGTTAAAAATTTATACAGAAACGGCAGCTATGTGACAATGCATCATCTGCCATAAGGACATGTAGTCTGTGCAGCCTCAGAGGTTCCACAAAGTCTCTAGTGATCAAAAATAACAGCTTGTATGAATAACAGAGATTGCTGACATCAAAACTAGTTCAATGATTATTCCAGTATTGTCAGGGAAGCTCCATGAAGATTTTACAAATATAACAACTTATCTGTCTTAGACACGGTATGACAAGTTATGACTCCTTCCCTCAACAATTCTGAAAGCTAGAAAAAAAATATATGAATGCCATGCACCATTTTTATGGCTGAAATACTAAGGTAAAAGTACACCAACCAAACACTGGCTTAAAGATACATGTCCGAGAAGTTAAACTACCTACAGATAGGATGTAAAATACCCAAGAAACACACATTGACATTCAGTCTTGAAAATATGATATATTCAATTTGAAACAATATTAGCAAACCTCAATGTACGGAATATGGATTGTAGCCATTACAAAAATTTTATTTAAAAGCCCACACATGCCCAGCCTTACCTCATTTGACATGGTGATGCGTCCAATCCCATGTTCCACAAAAAAATAAATTGAAAATCTAAAGCATTGAAATAAAAAATAAACAGTGACTCCCCCACCCAAAAAAAAAAATGTCCAAAATTCCCTAATTTTACTACTTAAAACAAATAAAATAGCAAAGAAATAAAATGAAGGTTTTGACAAGTACCTTCTACAGTAACACTTGCACATGTATATGCGCTGGGTGAACAGCATCCTATACAAGTCTTCCATTCATCCCAATGGCATCCTGGTGACAAGCAAACATATGAGAGGGCAGATCCACAGACCAGGGTTTCATTTAAGAAAAGCGTAATCTTTCCTAGGTTCTTTTTCCCAGAGGTTATGAAATCCCCAAATATATTGAGAAGTAAAAAGCAGCTCTTTGTTGCGTCAAAGACTCCACTGTGAGCTTGAAACACAGAACAGAGCAATGTTAGAAGGCTGAAGACAGTTCCTCAATGTAGTCTCTGCTGCTGCTGTTGCTGCATCATCTCTCAGGACTTGCTGGAGTCTGTCCTGCATCTCTTACTGAGCAGCTGTGATCTAAAGCTTCACATAGCAATCTTTCCTCTTGTCTATATTGATGCTATACACCAAACACAAGCACAGAACAGCGCATTCATAGACAGGAGTTACTTTGGAGGGAAAGAAATTCAGACCAACCCTCCTCTACGGAGACAGATGCAGAAAGGCTCATTGATTCTTTTTACCTTGGTGGTTCCATTCCACACAATATCTGCCTTTGTATCACAAGTTTATGTGCCATTAAAAAATAAACTTTTCATACGGTATTGACTTCTGCACACCACAAAACTCCAGCCTTGCTCGAATTTTAAAATGTTTAACCTCAGAACATATTCTGAAAGCTCCTTCACTATGCTTCTTGTCAGAATGTTGCTTAAATACATGCATTACCAAGCACTTTGGGACAGTGGAATGTTCAGCAGAGAAATTTTTTTTTTCTATGTTTGGACTGTTACATCTAGCAGAATTATTGTCAAATATTTTCCTTAATTTCTTTATGCTGTCAACTTTAAATGAGGTTACTTGTTTTAGCTTTCTGTGTTCGCGTTTTTTAAAAAATTTCTTCCCTTTCAAGAGGCAGATTATTTTTTTTTTTTTTTAAACTGTATCAGGGCTTAACTGCAAGACAAATTGTACTAGTAGCACCATGTAATATAATAGGCATTTAGTTCTAACTTCTAAGTGCAATAAAATTGATGAAAAAAGGCAGTTGTGTCACATGCATTGTTTTTATAGCTTTCACTGTGCAGTTCAAATGGCACATGTCCTTTAATCTTTGGTCAGTACAATTGTGGCGATACTAAATTTATATAGCTTATTTATATTTGCTTATGTTTAAAATTTAATCATTTGGGGAAAAAACCCTTTATTACATTTCCTTAATTCTTAAATTAAAACAACTGTAGCTTTTCAATGAACAAAGCCAAGTGTCATTTTTGCATATGAAAAAAGATTTAATTGATACTATTTTGGGATCTGTATGATGTTTGATCACTTTTTATTCAGATTTTATGGATGGCAAAAAGGATGAAAAATATTTTTGTTACATGGTTCACCATATGGAAAAAATTACAAATTCATTTTAAAAGATCAGGTATTTTGGGACATTAGGATACCGAACATGTTCATGATTTTGTTTGTTTCTAGGCCAGGTGATTTTTAGGAATTTTTAATTTTTTTTTACTACTTATTTAGGCTTTTTGGGTTTTAAGCACCCTAGGTGGTCCGAGCAGTTATTGCACTCAAAATACTAAAGTTTCAATTCATGACACGGCTCTTGTTCTGTGATTGCACAGGGTTATCAAATTATCAAATTTGCAAGTTATCACATTTTTTGGCTTTTTAGGGTTCAAGCACCCCATATGGTCCTATCACTTAAATTAATTCAATATACTAACATTTCTACTTGAGACCTGGCCTTTGCTCTGTGATCATACACACCATCAAGATATCACACGCAAGTTAATATTTGCTGGATCTGAATAGTTTCTTTTTAAATATTTTGCATACACATGCAGAAGCTGGTGTCCAATACATTTTTGCTAGACGATAAATCTGGTGACTGGACCGTACAAGGCAGTGGCAGAGACATTTGCAAAACTTGAGAACGAACACGTGGCCACTTAGTTAACTAGTGTTCTTTTTATGACTAATAGGGGAAACTGATTGTCATATGTATTAGCTGCACCAGTCATGAAGGTACTAGAGACATCTTGGCACAGGAGCAGCAGGAGATTAGTAAGAAGAGTAGTACTTTTTTTTTTACCAACCAATATCAACCATATCATGTAGACTGTAGACTGAATTTCATACAAACAAGTACTCACATTCAAGAATCAAATACTCTGATAATATATTGCAATTATATTATTAATAATTTTTCAAGATGAGAGGGGTGTCACCAAAAAAGGTGGGTGGATGACCTGGGTATCTCTGTCTCACAATGTATGGTTAAAACAGTACAGGTGCACTTAGTCTATATTTACATATTTGAACAAACCTTTTTTGGTAGATTATTTCTATGAATTGCTCTTCGTGGTTTATAAATGATTGAAAACTTTACAGAACCCCAACATACTCCATTATAAAATTAATGCAATGATACAGAGTTGTAAAGGGAGCCCAGATGAAGGGACAGTTTGCTGGGATACAATATGCCACACTGTATTTTCCATTGTTTTTGCCTCCACAATTTCTATGTTATAGACAATGACTAATAATCAGAGTGATTAATTGACATCATAGAAAAGAACATGTACGGCTAAAACAGCTCTAGAATGTGAGGACTTCAAAAAACGATAACATGTTCACACCCAAGTCAAGCACAGGGAGTAGTGTTGTGGAGTAGATTGATATTTCTCCAATAATAAAATAAACAAAAACTACACTTCATTAAATAAATCTATCAAGTAACTCTGGTCTAGTAATTTTACTTTAGCTAAAAGTTGAAAACTTAGAAAGGACCATAAAAGACTGCTTACTTCAAATAGGCAGCTGCTTTCCTTATGTGCTTGCTTTAGAGATTAACATATCAATTAGTAATACATTATAAGTAAATCAAATTATGGCACGTGAAGATAAAAAGAATGCAAATGTGACATTTATGCATCAATGTTGTGCAAGCATACTGATATCCGAAGGCAAAAATAATACTTTTGTTTTCAGAGGGGAAGTAATCTCTGTAAAACACATTTTATATATTTCCCAGCAGCATGAACCAAAAATCAATCTCTCAAGAGAAAAGTAATTAAAAACAAATCAAAAGCAAAAGAGACTCGTAAACCTGCTAAAATTAATATGTAATACTAAGCATTGCTCTTGGCAATATTACTCTGCATCTACAGTATGTAATGACATGATTTTGCAAATCAAAATTAACAGTTGTAAACAGAAACCTCACTCGCTGGTGACAATGATCATAGCCGTGCCACTTGTGCTCAGTTATTTTAGCTTAAAACTTTTTATTTTCTTCTATAATCTGAAGTTGATTTCCAATTGTGTGGCTCTATCAATTCAGAGTATAACATATTGATACTACATAAAGGACACCTGTCATCAGGTCTCTGTCACTATTTCTGTCACCACTACCCGTTGGAGCAGCTCACAAGGATCCCATCCCAGCCTTTATCTAGTTATTTCATACATTATTCATTGTAAAATCATCTATTTTTTTATTATGTAAATGAGGCTGGTCACATGTTCAGAGGCAGTGATGTCACCCCTGTTACCCCTCCCCTATCCTCCCCCTGCTCATGTCTGTGTGTAATGTATAGTGAAGCATAGTTAGTGTATCTGCTGACATGCTGCATCCTCCTAATACACAGAGACACAGACATCAGCTGCACAAGTACCTGATATGTTTTGTTATAACATGGCTGCAGCCTGGAGCCGTTTTATCTTTCACATACACACACATGCACACACAGGCTGCAGGAGGCGTGGCCAACAGCAAGCACATGGAGCAGCCATTACATTGAGCAGCTGTCAGTCATGCACTGGGGGTGTGGCTGTGCCTCCCACTCATGAATAAGCTGTCCTGGATTCCTGGAGGAATCTGAGGAAGCGCTAAGTCCTATCGCGAAACGCGTTATTCCAATTTTTAATTGTAAGAACCTGTTATTGTTTTATCGCCATTTATTTTAAATTAAAAAAAGCCTTTTTTAAGGAAAAGCTTCCGAGTAAGTCAGTGCCTGTCTCATGTCCCAAAACTTGAGAAGAACATCAACGCACCCCATTCGGATGCTTTCGAATACTGTGTACTGTTTACAGGAGAGTAAAAGCGGGACTGGGCAGCGGCTTAGAGGCATCAAAAGGAGTTGTGCCCTTGATGCACAACTCTCAGAGGTGAGTGGAATACCACAACACTGATAACCATATTATCAAGGGTAATACACCATAGGAGCGCTCTCTGTCTCCTCTTGTCTCTCCACCTCATTCCTATATCATGAATAAACTGGACAGCTTGAATATGCTAATGACTCATTGGACATTTCACAGGTCATTTGCATACAGCTTTAGGACCTCATTGCTTAGGTTTACAGGCATGTAGAGGGACAATAAAGGGATAGAGGCAATTATCTATAATGGCAGTTTATTATTCTCACTAATGGATGGTTGAGCAATCCATCTCTGGTACTCTTCGCATAGAATAGAGGGGAAGCTGCATGCCATTAAAGAAAATGGGACCCCACCCATCAAAGAGAATGGTACCCCACGTTCTCGTGCTCTGTGGAGGTGTCAGTCTACGAACCCTCACTGATCTGGTAGTTATCTCCTTGCTCTAAACTTGGAAAAACACCTTTTTTGACAACTAATATTTAGCTACACGGTGTAGCAAAGAAATCCTAAGAATCCTTGAAACTCAAAACATTTCTAAAAATACAAATTGCTATGTACAAAACCACCTTTAAAAGTGGTATCACATTTATTTAACCTTAAAATAATCATACATGATGCCTATTGTAAAACCAAGATGCCTTGAAGAGTGCTAGACTTTATTTTGGCAGTAACTGCGGGAACCCCTCCTAAATGTAATCATCCAAAACATATTAATTCATCAAGTTGAATACCTTTCTTCCTTATTTTTAGTGCTGGCTTACTAGAAGGTCATGCTTAAAGGGGAATTCCCACAAGTTTCTTATATGTACTCAGGATATCAACAGAAATATAGCATTTTACAGATCTAAGTCCAACCTGTCTCTATCAGTCCTGTTATACACAATTTCAGTTGCCTCTAGACACAACTCTAACTTCTGACTTCTTAGATTCCAGTGTCTCTCTGCTCTGTACCTGTAGCCATGCCCCCAGCACGGGACTGATTCTCTTCCTGCCAGCACATTGTGAGAAAAGCTGCAAACTACAAGGAGAGCAGAGATGCAGGGCAAGGGGGAGGCAGGCACATATCTGTGAGAATAGAGATGTAGCAGAGCTAAAAGTGTAACAGTGTAAAAGTCTGTCAGCCTCTGTAATAGGCATCTCATGGATCTCTGATCCTTCTCATCTCTGTCTATGTGTCAGTATCTTAGTACAATGTCAGTAGCCAGATAAAAGTGTATATAACCCTGTTTCTGCTTACAGAGTCGCCGCCCACAATAGGAGCTAAAACAGCAAAAAAAACTGAGTAAAAATGTAAAATAAGGGGTTAAAAGGACCTTATTGTGTTAATATCACTAGGGGATTGAGATGTGAGAATTTTCTTTTGTGGGAAAACCCCTTTAATTGGAGGAACCTCTGGAATCCATAATACTGAAACCTCAATAGAACACAGGATCCATCTCACTTTTTGCGGCCAAGAATGGCTAATATCAATTAGGATAAAAAAAACAACAATACTAGTTAAAAACTAGTCAATAAACAAAATCAATTTCACTATGGTGATAATGATCTCTTAGAACATTCTTGTCATTTTCTTTGTCCTATAATGAGATGAGCTTACTTTCAGAAATTTAATGCACTTGCTGCAACAAAATCCAATTAAATTTACTGCAAGCGACAAGTCTCATCCATACAAAACAAGCAAAATGTTTGCTTTACACTAATCATATGTTAAGAATTGTATTAATTCTATAATTGGACACTATTTAAAATTAATCTGTCATCTTCCTGGTCAATAAGCATAATGTGAGTCTTAAATGCAGAGAAATTTTCATTTTCATGCGAATATATGACATGGTATGTGTGATAATAATATTACTCCTCCACAGTTTGTTTGTTGGATATATATATATTTTTTTTTTTATTCTTTCTTTGTGTTGTTTCATTCTGCCTGTTATAAATCATTAGGCTCCATTTGTTTAAGATCAGCCAGGAAGGGGAGCCTCGCAGGGTGGTTATAAAACCCCAGGGAGTCTATGCTTGATCAGAGAAGCATGGTCTTCTAAGTGGTAAAATTAACACCTCTCGGCCAGAGTAGTCTAGTTAGTGGGGGATGAAAAGAAGCCAGAGACTGCACGTTTTTCCCTCCAAATTCAGACAAAGGGGAATATCATAGCTGTCCATAACTGGGACATAATTCATAATTATAGGTCCCAAGTTACACAGGACAGTTATGGGGTCTAGACACACTCCTGGTCCGAAAATCAGAACATTAGCTGCAATGGAAGGCAGTCAATAGCAGAACACCCCTGATATTAGGCTAAGACACCCCGAGTTTGGTATGGGGTTAATAGGAATAACATGCCCGTTTGGTTGGAAGCCATGGCACAATTGTGCCATCTCCCAATCAAAAGTTATGGGGTTCTGATAAAAACCCAGACCCAAAAAGTATCTCACTGATGGGAGGGGGATAGAAAAATCCCCCTCACAGTGACATCACAGCCAGGGGTGGTGGTCAAAAATCACCTGGGCTTAAATGAATGAAGCAGCCACATAGTAGTGTTCAGACTGAGTGACTCTATGACAATAGGAGGCTGGATCCATGCTTATGCCCTGTCCTCGGGCCAAAGAATTTCTTCCTATTCCACTAGCAAGAATTTTTTGTTTCTACTTCCATAACTGTTTGTAAGTATTGTATGTGTATTGTTTTAATCCTTTTTTCATTTTATCTGACAATTTAATTCTTTGAGTGTACTGCATTTTTATGTAAATTAAAACTTTTTAATAAGCCTCTGCTTGTAGCCTTAAAGAATCTGAATCTCTGAAGGGAATCACGTTACCAGAGGTCATTATTAGCATAGTCCATGTAGTAAGCGATTGCATGTTCTGTGTGAGTTTATAATTGTAATATCGTGTAAGTAGTGAGTGCATGTGCTGAGTTATCATCAGGGTGCATTGTCTGTGTGGTTGAGGTGCCTACGGCCTTCTTTGCATAAGTAATTCGTGGGTGGTGGCAGTGCGGATTGGCTGGGGCCGAAATTCTGTGGAGTAAATTTAGCGTAAGGACGCCATTTTGTGGAAGTGGGCGGAGCTTAAGGGCTAAATTCTGGGACTCCATAGAGTAGGTATCCCAGGTTGTGAACTCCGGTGAGTCGGGTTCGTGACAGTATGGCAATGAGAACAAGTTCTCCAAGTAGTTTTCCCAAACCAGAACCCTCACTCAGCCTAAATTAAAAGGGTTTAGATTCTTCTGTGAAATTGAGGATACCTCAAATCTCAGTCTTGGATTATCTAATGGAAGCCTGCAGGTTCCCTTAAAATGTATAAATTACACATCAGACAAGCTTTTTACCCTACATGTTCATGATATACAACAGAAAAGTATCTACATCAGTATAAATTCAGAATTCAGTAACAGTACCAAAAAAATACCGATACCAATTTTTTAAAAGTTTATATATGCAAGCTATGCTCTCACAACAAGTCACTACCACACAAGTAAGAAGTTCTCATGGACCTTGCATGAGAAAAGTGTAACTCATGGTATGTCTTACATGCTGTGAATACAAAGAGCTTTGACAAGTGTTTTTTTTAAAGGTTTCTCTGCTCGATATGTGATTTTTACAAATAACTTAATCAACCAAGTTTAACAAAAAATGTCACTTTCTTTACAAGAATGTGTAACCAGAGTGATCCACCTTCATCAAACTGCAGCACAAAAAAGATAAATTCTTCAGTCACATTCTATTCAGTTGGTTACATTCATGCAGATAAATAGAGCACGCCATGTTTGTCATGAGCTGTTCAGTCACTTTGGGAATGTAAATATATTGTAACATGTTTTTCAAGCTCAGACGGTATTTTTTGCTTTATACAAAACCAACTTATTGACCAACTTGTGTTGTATTCTATAGAAATCAATGTACAGTCTGCTAGTAAATACTTTCTGCTCCATATACAATATTTTGTGATTGGATATTCATATCTATTCTGATATTCTTTTATTCTGAGCTACTCTGTAGGAAAATGGCTACATTGAGTTAGCTGAAATGGTGCATCCTGCACCTTTGGTGTATAAACCTTCTAACTTCTTTAGAGTGCTGCTTCTTCATCGTGCTGGACTGATTAAATCTGATTCTTTACACCCATATTGTCCTGGAAATCATTGGATACTGTCATAACCCAGTCGTCAGGTCAGTACCTAGAAATTCTTCTTCTCGAGTACGGCTATTGTGGGGGCTTACTTACTTGAATACTGTAATAGTAGTGATGTGTAGGATCTACATAACATTTGCTTGTTGCAAGATGTTCCAACAAAGGTTTTATGGACTATGCAAAAATGTGTAGAGCTAAATTTAGTCCCTATGTTTGAATAAATAACATAACAAATATGGCACACATATAAGCAAAGCCAAAATACTGTCTGAAAACAGGCAATTTCAAGTAAATACCCTGTTTCCCCTAAAATAAGACATCCCCTGAAAATAATACCTAGTACAATTTTGTTCAGGTTTAGAAATATAAGGCCTCCCCTGAAAATAAGACCTAGCGGCAGTCATTGCAGCAGCTCCCCCCACATCATACATTATTATTAGTAAATCTTTTAGATTTTGTAGAAGGTTGTGCCATGGGGAAGAATTCATGGAATTAAATCAATGACTGTTGTGCTGCAAATGTGATACCAGCAGCTACCAGGATAAGAAGGGTCATTTATGGAAAGTGCTATTACTAAACATGAGAGACTGGGGCCAATGATTCCAATAGAAATGGAGTCACAAGAAATACAGCAGGAAATTCAGAGTTTGGAGAGTCAGAAGGGTGTTAGAGAAGTTGATTTTCTGTTCAACGATAGATGTAAATTCTTGTTTATGGAAAAATAAGACATTCCCTGAAAATAAGACCTAGTGCCCTTTTAGGAGCAAAAATTAATATAAGACACTGTCTTATTTTCGGGGAAACAGGGTATAAGCTTTTACTGACAAAAGAATCCAGCCTAGTCTATAAAAGAGGAAGACAACACTTCGTCATTGGATATGCAAATATAAAATGTGTTTTTAGTAGACACAAAAGAGCAATTAATAGATTCATTTGAACAAGCAAAATATAAACTCCGCTAATAACAAAAGTTGTCAGTTATAAGCATCATCTATGGAGATCAGTGGAAAAAAATGTAACAAAGTAACCATATAACAAATGCTATTGTTATGCAAACCAATTCCAATAACTTGTTACTCCCAGATACAACTATTTTATGAAATTATTATAAAACCTCAAAGTGGCAAAAACAAAACAAATACATCCCATCTGTGTTTGGCAGGATCTATTATAACTCCCATTATGAAATTTTCCCTTCTGCTTAGCCTTAAAGGGGTTTTTCAGTATTATGATATTGATGACCTTTTCTCTCAGTGGAGGTCAAACAATTGGAATCAACACAGATAACGGACCCGGAAGAATAATTCCATTTGCTGTGTAATGTTTAAGCAACTGTAGCTAAGCTAGTACACAAAGAACAAAAACATTGTTCTGGTTTAATTCTGAGTGGGGGACATGTATCTTTATTTTGATCTGTTTTTCTCTTGTTTTTGCAGGTTTTTTTTTTATTTTTGGGACATTTTAGGTGCATTTTTGTGACTATGCCAGGATCTTTAGATGCTAGCTGATCAGTGTGTCTAGTGCAGTGTTCCTAAATATATAAAACAAATGTTTTATTTGTTCTGCAACTTTTTGCAGAGCAAATTAGAAACTTTTTAGGTGCAAAACTGAGTACTAAGCTTAGTTCCATACATGCACTTAAAAAGTTGCAAAAAAAAATTCTTAAATTTAGAAACTGCACTGCTAAAGTATCCTGACCTCGGCTAACTTTAAAAAGTTGCAAAGGAAAACAAATGATATATGTGCATAAGTGTTTCTTTTTGGCATAGGATTCAACAGAGTGGGGGTCCAAAAGTCTAACCCCCTACTGATACCACAGGCCATCAGCATCAAGAAACAAGAAACCCCCTTTTATATCTATATCTATATCAGTTGTTCTGATAAATTTAGTCTGTTTTTGAACTTCCACATCAAATGCTTACTCACATAAAATTACTCCATAGAAGTGGGCACGAGCCTTATGGTGTGAAAGTGTACATCCACTACAAGACACTGCAGACAAATGTGTGACATCCCTCACTTGGTTCTAAATGGACATGTTGCCTTAAAAATCAATCAGCAAATCGACCGTGCCTTAACAAAAGAAATACATACATCTGTGAAAACTATGTGTGTGGTCTGTTCAGATAAATGTGAGTTAGTTATACCGCAACAGAACTGGTTAAGATGTGGTTACAGCAAAATTAATAAAATAGAATTTTATATAAGACTTTGAATAAAATCATGCTACCATTGCGATTGGAAATAAAGATTTGCAATAAACAGCAACAATTGCTGGTCCCATAATTTTCAAATTATTTTTTACGATTGGTCTTAACCAACAATTAAATGTTATATCTTATGCTTTCCCACTTTTGGACTTTTGATAATAATCACAAGCAAGCAATAATCATATAATTGAAAAAAAATATCACATTGAAGATACTGTGGATGCAGACTTCAAGTTGAAGCTTAAATACACCCAAAAACACTTTCTATAGATTTTCTATAATTTTGTTGTGTTAAATGTTCATGCTCAGAAACATGTACAATTTCTGTGCAATTGCCACAGTGCAAATTATAAAGCAGGTCCTATTCCAGTGTGGAACCATTTGTGGCGCATCTCCTTGGCATATTCACATGGCTGTGAGTTATGGTGCATGCACTGTACTGTAACCATGCTCAATACAAGTTAATGTAAGAGTGAGCGAGCCGCTGTTTGTTCGTACATTTATGGTCCTGTCCTATAGTTGTTATATCTGTAAGGTTAAGCCCTAATTTAGCTGGTCAACTTTATTGTTCTGCTCCAATCATGAAATGAATTGAACTAAGGGAAGGGTAAAATAACAAAACAATGGTGTCTAAAACACCCCAGTAATGGTAACAGTATGTGTAGGGCTTTCACCGTGCAATTTTTTCTTTTTGCACTTTGTCAGTGATTTGACATGAGATTTGTGATGAACAAAAATATATTTTTTTGCTGTATACGTTTTATTTTTTACAGATAACAATGGGATAATGCAAATACCGATGACTGTCCTACAACAGGATTTAAAAAAAAAAAAACAATTTCTGAGTTTAGCTGTCAGTATACTATATACTGGTAAATCTAGTTCAGGATTCCTACAACATAACCAACAGTTTTCTGTTAAAAAAAAATAAAAAAGAAGAGTAAAATCCAAAAGGTGACTTTCCAATAAAAGCAAAAAAACATAATAATTCTGATGTTATTTAGAAATAATTATTGAAATGCCTGAAGATATTTTTAACTTTCAATAAATGAAAAGTGCTCTGTGTAGATCAAGTCACCTTGAAAGTTTTATTTTCCAATCGAATTTACAGAGCCATTACACATTATATGATTCCTATAAAACAGGTGACTTTTGCTAGGTAAACAAAGAGGCTGCTGAAAAGGTAAAAGTGACATTATCCAAGAGTGAGGAATGTTACCAATAAAATCCAGTAGGTTATTAAGAATTTTATCCTATCCAATTACCTGGCTATTGGGCCCACTGTTATATTTGTTTTTAGTGTGTACAGGTTTTACAGGCTGTCAAACACTTTATGATCTTAAAAAAACAAGTATATATATCCTTTTCTTCATTAGTTTGTAGACAATAGAAAAAAATATTGATTGCAAATATATAACAATAGTTGACATTTTTATTTATGTACACAAGTTACAACTGTAGACATTAATGGGTCAAAAGAGGCAAGAAACATAGGAATAGAGCAGTCATTCATTTCCTAACAAATAATGGTGGTATACAGATGAATATAAGTGTAAAGTTAGGTGAGAGGTAGAACAAGGAACATGGTATAGTGTACAGTGTTTAGGGCTCATGCAAGCCCTGAAAAAAAAAAGTCACAGAGGAGCTATGGAGACCACCTCTGAAGAATCATTCTATTGGAATGGTATAATCCTTAATTTGCCTTGCAGGATACAGACCTGCTTCATCAGTTATACTAGGATTGAGTGTGGTCTCAATGTTTAGGTGTAATTGAGTATCTTACAAGATTGTCACTTTGTTCACCCAGGTAATATAGGTATGAAAAGAACAACATAACGTTCCAGCAGGCTAACAACCCAAATCATTTAGAGATGGTTCAATGAAATTGACGTTCAGTTGTTGGATTGCATTGAAGTTTGGGGACTGGCAGCCAATCCAACATTTGTTGGTAGAGTATAAGAAATAAAACTGTATTCATACCAAGTGAATTGATCATTGTGAACATGTAGAAGAGACTGAAATCAGATGTTGGTTAAGAGTATGCCCAGAAGGATTCAGGCAAAGGTGGATTAACAAAATAGAAATTTAAATTTAGATTTTTAGGAGCAAAACACTTGTTTATGTAGGAGATAGCCGAGATGATGGTCTACAAAACGATCATAGTCTCATGTTCAGAGCTGTAATGGAAAGTGGGATGTGAGAGGGAGTTTATCAAGCACTATTAACCCCACCAACAAGCTTACACCAGATATACCTAGAGGCTTCAGCTGCATGTCAATAATTCTACAGCAGGCCCTGTCTGGTCATCAGCACAGACTAGTGCAGCTCCAACACAGCCCACTTCACGCCTACTTGATGAGGTGGTGAAATAGGGAAAAGTCGCAATTCCAGGCCTGACCGAAGTTCAAAACATTGTCACCCTTTTCAATGTAATATATGTATGTTAATGTAAAATATCTGAAATTTTTTACAACATAGATGAAAGCCAACATTACTGATCTGCAAGCATAGTGAAAACTAACTTTTACCTAGTCTCTATACAGAACTGTTGATATATATCTCCATGTAAAAATTGCACAAACCCATAAAATGTCCCTTTTTAGGTTTTTAAAAGTGAAAATACAAGGGTTAGGATGACTTACTTTTTGTAACATATTTCCTATTAGGGTTGAACACAAATATTTTAAAAAATGTACAAAAATGTGAAAGAAAATTACCAACATGAATAGAAACTATTAAATTTTCACAAAATCAGTCCCCAATATCAGTTTGATGGCTTACCAAGTGAACCCTGTAGCCTTAGGAGGGGGGGTGTCCAGGAGATGTGAAACACATAACTGTATTATGTGTTTATCCAAAAGACATGAGACTTTTAGGTTTCACATGTCTTTTAGGTAAATCAACAACAATTTTCTCTATTAATGTCCTGTCTATAAAGAAATAGTGGGACATGGATCGTCACACATTGGCAGATGGATGGAAGTTCTGCAGGTACTCCATAGTAGTAAGATTACTTTGTATATCCCTTCCTTCTAGATTTTCACTTTAACAAATAAGCGAGAATACCAAAAGAAAAGATCATCCTTAGATGACACCGACGGAAATACACACATTGTACTATAGTGTGATCTTTCTTCAATCAATTGAAGATGGTCAACAGTTTCCAAGACGACAATGATACTTTAATTATGACACGCAAGTTACAAAATACAGTATGTAATAGCCATAACCATCTTCAATATTGCCTCAATTTTCAGCAGAGAAATCGTACTAATATATTCCAACCATAAAGCTTCAACAAACCAAGACAATAAAGAAAACCACATGGAAGTACATCAACAACACAATTCAGATGTAAGCTATTTTACTGAATGGAAGTTTAAGAATCAATGTACATACTACATTTCATATGAATAGCTCTTAGAACAAGCCCAGACTCAGAAGTCTTACCCACCTGCAGAGGACAATGGTCACACAATCTTGCAGTATACCACGTTCTGCAAAAATTTGCAACCACGGATGGGCAGGCTTCAGATATGGCTGGAGCAGAGGCCGATGCTAGACACCTCCAGAGCAGAGGCCGATGCTAGACACCTCCAGAGCAGAGGCCGATGCTAGACACCTCCAGAGCAGAGGCCGATGCTAGACACCTCCAGAGCAGAGGCCGATGCTAGACACCTCCAGAGCAGAGGCCGATGCTAGACACCTCCAGAGCAGAGGCCGATGCTAGACACCTCCAGAGCAGAGGCCGATGCTAGACACCTCCAGAGCAGAGGCCGATGCTAGACACCTCCAGAGCAGAGGCCGATGCTAGACACCTCCAGAGCAGAGGCCGATGCTAGACACCTCCAGAGCAGAGGCCGATGCTAGACACCTCCAGAGCAGAGGCCGATGCTAGACACCTCCAGAGCAGAGGCCGATGCTAGACACCTCCAGAGCAGAGGCCGATGCTAGACACCTCCAGAGCAGAGGCCGATGCTAGACACCTCCAGAGCAGAGGCCGATGCTAGACACCTCCAGAGCAGAGGCCGATGCTAGACACCTCCAGAGCAGAGGCCGATGCTAGACACCTCCAGAGCAGAGGCCGATGCTAGACACCTCCAGAGCAGAGGCCGATGCTAGACACCTCCAGAGCAGAGGCCGATGCTAGACACCTCCAGAGCAGAGGCCGATGCTAGACACCTCCAGAGCAGAGGCCGATGCTAGACACCTCCAGAGCAGAGGCCGATGCTAGACACCTCCAGAGCAGAGGCCGATGCTAGACACCTCCAGAGCAGAGGCTGATGCTAGACACCTCCAGAGCAGAGGCTGATGCTAGACACCTCCAGAGCAGAGGCTGATGCTAGACACCTCCAGAGCAGAGGCTGATGCTAGACACCTCCAGAGCAGAGGCTGATGCTAGACACCTCCAGAGCAGAGGCTGATGCTAGACACCTCCAGAGCAGAGGCTGATGCTAGACACCTCCAGAGCAGAGGCTGATGCTAGACACCTCCAGAGCAGATCCATTTTTTTTGCCTGCACTGGAGGTCTCCTGTATTGTAGTTCGCACTGGGTATTCCCACCAGAGATGAGCAGACCCAATGTTCACATTCAGGTTCAGGGATTGGCCGCACATCCTGGACATATTGCTGGGTTGGCGGCCAAACAGCCAATCTGGCAAATTTGACGCCCCTAGAAACTAGCCAGAACCTGAAACCCCCACTTTTATCTAGAGGAGACCCCTATCGGAGAGGGAGGTGTGGGGGTGTTTGCATAATTAGTAACCTGGAACGCTGGACATCTTGTCCCCACACTCCGGCCTGTTAATTATACCTTTTTTTTTTCTAAGTGATCCCGGCATGTGAAGACTAGTGGAGGACAGCGCCAGAATCAAAAGCAAGAGGGGCAGAGGTGAGTATTTCTAGGTTTTTTTTGTTTTTCAAATGGTTGATTTCCTTTAAAATCATACTATATAAGAACTATCAAGAACACACATGATATCCAGATAATAAAGAGCACAATGACTGGCACCAACGACTCCACAAACGGAAAACACAGTCCAAGTCCTGCAAGTGTGGCTGCACGTGTGAACTGATGCGACACAAGTCCCCCTGTGGGGTGCACGTAGAGCTTGATAGAAATCCACAATCCAATGAAAGGAAGAAGAAAACGGCACTCACTTAGCAAATATTTGCTAAGTGCTAACCTTATTTTCAATAATACTCTTTATGGCATCTTAGCAACCACCAAATACAATTTGGTCACAATTGGGCCTAGTTATAAGCTAAATTATATAATGAACAAATAATTGGTCTTCACAACTGGCCCTCTAGACAGTGGCAGCAAACGGTCTTTGGTTAGATCTCTTCTAACATTAAACTCCCCTAATATCAACCTAAGACCCCGGCTGCAAAATATAAACCCATAGAGTGATTGAAGTAATACTCAAAAAAAAGTTCACAGAACTTGGAAAACCAGGGTTGAAACAGAAAAATCTAAATAAGCATGCAGAAGCAAATTCAGAAAACATGGAGCCATATCTTATTTTAAGATATCCTATGGTTGCCATGTTCATCCTGTATAACAATTATGCATCGCTGGCTCAGCCTGCATGTTACCTGTTCAGACAGATGTTTGCCAGGAACTGCATGAGCACACCAGGTAGATTGCCAAATTTCTACCTGCTGTTAAAACAACAAGAATAGAACATATAGTACTAACAGTAAAATAATATGTCAAGATATTCAGAAAAACATCTTAAAAATGGGTATTATTGGCATAGCTGGCAAAAGACAAAACACTTTTCAGAATAAGAAAAGTTTACTCTCTCATAAAAGTTCAATACCTTGACCTAACACTAAGTAAAGAATCTATAGACAGAGCTAGGAAGCAAATCCAATATAATATAAATACCAATATAAAAGCAAGGATAAATGCTCATAATGTGGATCAAGCATGCAATGTTAGGAAATATATTATACAATAATTACAAAAGTAAAAGAAAAAAAAAAACTATTACTGTCAATTAAAATGGTTTAATGTATGTGGGGTTATGTGGCCCAAAACAATATTCTTCTGCACCAGATTCATCAATGCGTCTGATGCTGGATGATAACACTGTTGAGTTGTACTCTGAACCTCCTATTATTTTGTCTAATTTACTGCAACAAATGTTAGTGCAAGGACTTTTTGTGGAGACACAACACCTCCTTTGTTGTACTAGTCAGAACAGTAGGGCATTATGAAGACGTATGAGGCATGACACATATTGCAAGTAAGAATTAGGCCTTGTAACCTTTTTAAAAAATTTTTTAGAAATAATAACACATGGAAGGTGTAGGGCCACATTCGCACGATCATCGTAGAGACATATCTTGCGGACGGATATATGTCCCTATAGATGGCTATGGCGACCCGGTGGTGGCAAGGTGCCACACATGTGTCCACTGTTCCATACTGTAGACAGGAAAAAGAAAAAGCATGCTTTATCTTTCCCAGTGTTTTCCTATGAGAGGAGAGGGCTCCTCTCTAGCGCGCAGACATGTGCTCACCTAGGCTATGGCTGGGTGAGCACACTTTCATGTGAATGTATCCCGAGGGTGGATTCACACTAAAGTGTAAGTGGCGTGTCCTTTACGCATTCGTTGAGTTTTGCCTCAGTTTTGCTTTTGTTTAGTTTCTGCATCCGCAAAAAAAACGAAAGGTTTAAGATTGCTTTTTAGCCTCAGCAGTTAAAAAAACTGACCGGTCATTTTATTTTGTGGACCCATACACTTCTGCCATGAATCACATAAGTATAAAAAAAAAAAAAAAGACAGGCTTCTAAATTATTTCTGTGGACAACGGATCCTTGAAAAAAGCCACTGTGAAAGAACCCATTGATAACTATAGCGCAGTAAAGCATTTATGAAAATCACTGTACCACGGATGTGGCAAATAGCACAGACCAGAAGCCCTTCCGTGCACAGAGATAATGTGAGATAAATGAATGGGCCACTCTAATTCAATGAATTGGCACCAGTCCTAATGGGTTGATAAAGCAACAAAAGAGCTAACATAAATCCAGGTGAAAAATTTATAAAGGAAGTGAAAAAGTCTCCTTCTTCAGATCTACTCTAGCATGTCTTCTGCACATAGAAATCTAAAAACTGTACATTAAAAGTCAGGACATGTTTTATGGTCCCAGACATATACAAGCGGTCCCCTACTTAAGAACACTCGACTTACATACGACCCCTAGTTACAAACGGACCTCTGGATATTGGTAATTTATTGTACTTTAGTCCTAGGCTACAATGATCAGCTCTAACAGTTATCAAAGGTGTCTGTAATGAAGCTTTATTGTTAATCCTGATTCTTATGACAAGCCAACATTTTTAAAATCCAATTGTCACAGAGACCAAAAAAGTTCTGGCTGGGATTACAATGATAAAATATACAGTTCCGACTTACATACAAATTCAACTTACTGCCTGTACTGCTAAGTGAATGCAAACAAAACAGATCAGCAATTTAATATTCAGGCAACAACATCAGTTCACAACATTTTCTTTTAAATATATGAATATATACATACACATACATATTGTATATCAGATGCACCGTACAATATCACATTTCTGTTATATAATATACACATTTCACACAAGAGGTATTGCTCACTTAAGGCAAAGATAAATTGTGGCCATTAAACTGAATGTACTCCCTGTGCCCTCTTATCTTTTTCTTATATGCCTGCAGATTAAAGAATAAAACTTAAAATAAATTCAACAAAAAAAGTTCTGTGTGATAACAGAAAGGATTATATTTACTGCTTTGGTAAAACCGCTTACGAAATACACCAATGTTCACTTCTCTGGGAATTTCCTGTGTTTTTAAGCAATTCACACCTAACCCTAGAAAAGTACCGTGATAAACTGGGCCGTGATTACCCTAGTGAAGAATAAGCAGACATACAATGTGAAAGGCCATGATGTGTGGAAAAAGTTGATAATCGATTATATCTTGCCAGGTTAAAAATTTTTTTTATAAATTTAAGACCCTATGCAACTGCTATGCCATTTTCCAATTATAAAACGTATGGTCTGTGCCCTCCCAACTTCTTATAGGAATCTTCTATGGCAGTGGTGGCGAACCAATGGCACGGGTGCCAGAGCTGGCACTCAGAGCCCTCTCTGTGGGCACTCAGGCAATCACCTAAGGACAGAGTTCACCAAACAGGACAAAATCCACAGATTCTTCGTTCCTCCCAGGCAAATTAAGAAATGCTCCCATCAGCGCTATTTTAAAGCAACACTTCATTGACTGTGCGGAAACTGCAGGAAAAATGAGAAGGTTTTGACAGAAAAACCTTGAAGGTCCTCCTGCTGGACTGACAATTCTTCCTGTACAGAGAGACCCTGGATAGAAGCTACAATGAGGGCTGAATTTGCCCTCTTTCTTTCAACTGTATTGGTGGCTTCAGGGGGCTGATACGATTGAAAGATGTTGAAGAACTGGTAGCAATAAGTTGCCGCCAGAATGGCATGTTGGCACTTCATGGTAAATAAGTGGATTTCGGTTGTCGTTTGGGCACTCGGTCTCCAAAAGGTTCGCCATCACTGTTCTATGGCTTTAAATCCTCACCCATTTTAATGACCCTTACATACTCCTTGCTGTCCAGATATGGAGTACCATAGCTTTTCAACACGGTTTCATGATATTTTACCACACAACTAGATATATTAGTCTCTAGGAGGCATTTATGATGGCTTGAGCACCAGTTTTCTGGCGCATGCCAGGAATTGTGACACTTCCCCCATCTCTACGCTGTGTATAAAGTGCAGAGGTCTTCACAATAAGCAGATTTCCACAGCTGATCCTCCTGGCTATTGAAAGGTATTGCTAAGGAATGGTTTGAGCAACCCCAAACTTTAAATCTCAATTGTTTAATTACCCTGAACATGTTCCATGGAAATGGATGCGTGTGCTGGTCAGACCCCACAGAACAAGCACAATGCATTGGATGGGAGGCCTTGCATAGTACAGAAATCTGATGCAAGGACTCCTGGTCTGCTAGCCGAACAGAATCGGCAGTGTAAAATTTATGTATGATGCAAGAACTTCTATGCAGCACACTGTGCTTGGTCTGTGGAATCTGAGCAGAATAACAATACAATACCATGGACTGAACATGTGCAGATGTCTTATATTGTTACACAGCACAAAATAAATAGGCGTCCCTGGTCAACTTCAAAATTGGGTTCCCGGCCAGACAGGCAGATCCATGTCTATGCAATCTCCCCACAGGGAAACTAATTACGTGTCGGTCTTGCCATCTGCTGGGAACCCGAAGACCTGCTTAGGGGAGAAGAGGACGCCATAGGACTGCACCAGTCGGCGAGTACTAACTTTATTTTTTTATATAATCGAGTAAAAGCTGAGTGGGGCTTTATCAGTACAAAAATTGTGCTGAAAAAGTCATCTTATTCTTGAGTATATACAGTATATTTTATTTAATTAAAAATCAATTCGTCCATAGCAATGCGCAAGGGACACCTCCAATGTTTAGACTGATAACATTCAGCCTGTCCTGGCTATTGATCCTTCAAGCTTTTTTTTTTGGAGAGGTTTCATTTGTACAATGTGCATGCAGCTCATTCATCTGTATCATTATATATTACATGCACTGAAAATCAAACACCACTTACCATGGGTTACAGAATTTGGCTTTCATAATAAGGACTTTAATATTTAGGACTGGGCTCTTCTTTGTTCTTTTTCATTAGAATAGATTGGATTCCATGTTAATCTGAAAATACAGGACAATGGTTATTTTAAATTTTATATTTCTTTATATTTTGGTCTGTAATATCCACAGCTATCAACATTTTAATCCATTTACTATAGTACATTATCCCGGTCAGCCACTTTAGTCACAATAGCCAAGTCTGGGAAGTTCGGCAATTAATTCTAAAGGTTTCATCTTCTGGCTGTGTTAGATTAGCATCACTAGTGCCAAAATGAGTGATGAAAGTATTTATTGGGAAAGCTCTGCAGACACCACAAATTAAAGCGGTGTTGTAGGCCACTACACTACAGAAAGTGATCATAATTATTGACAAATTAAAACTTTTGTATGCTCAGACAAATGTGTGTCTTACCCAAGCAGGACATTATAAGGCTGAATGATTTCAACAGCAGAATTTCTGCTAATGGTGGTGAAGAGCGATGAAATGCTTTAAGATGCATCACAAACAACTGAATTAAAGAAAACAATATATTGAAACAGCTTGCTTGCCCAAAGTCACGAAGCATACACTGCAGAGGAGTCTTCAGAAATATTCTGCGAATTTTAAGGGGAGACTGCAGTTCCAGCACCAGCATGCTAAGCAGTTTTAACCCCGAAACAATAAAAGAAAAAATATTGTGCATGATATAATTTGGTAAGGTTCTTCCCACACTGGTGTCATTGTATTAGTGCTTTTCATGATCCATTAAAGGAAATCTACTATTGGTCTCAAGCATGATAAAGCAAGAACACTCATATATCCAGGCACCATGACTATGATAATGTTCTTATATGTGTTATCCATGGTCTCCATCTAAAAGCAACTTTTTAAATTATGCTAATGAGTCTGAAAGGCTACTGGGGCAGTTTCCAGAGCTCCTCCATGCTGCAGATTCATAGGCTGTTACAGTATTCAAAGAGCACTTCCCCCTCCCACTGTGTGTTGAAACTTTCTGTGCAGCAGTGAGCTTACATAATGCAGAGGGAAGGGGAAGAAATGAAGCAGAAGGTGGGTTAGGTAGTTTTACAGCTGAGAAATTTACAGCATGCAGGGGCTCTAGTAACACCACCAGGAGCCCTTTGGACTGATTCACAGCATTTTAAACATTGATTTTAGAAGGAAGGAGGCCATGGATAACAAATATAACAGGATTACCACTATCACAGTGCCTGGATCTATCAGGGAGTGTTCCTGGGTTATCCATGCTTGATTTAGATGGTAGATTTCCCTTTATAAATTCCTTCTTGGTCATGACTTGTGAAACCAAGTTTTTTTTTTTTTAATTTAATTTATATAGCGCACACAAATTACGCAGCGGGACACAGAGTTTACCAAATCAGTCCAGAATTACTGCATCTGAGAAACCCTTCCATACATTCCATTGTGTAGATAGTAGTACCTATTTCTTAATGCACCTTCAGTTGAATCTGAACACTGCCTAATTTACAGTGTAACAGATGTTATTTACTAAATCTACTACTTTGAAGTCACATCATGACTAGAGCAACCAATGAGACATCTAGAAGGACATAATAATATACCACCTACATACATATACATCACAATCATGATTTAGTATATGAAAAGATATTTCAGTTATCTTGAGTGCGAGCGTCGTATTACATATCCAATTATTTTAAAACCACATTGATGGTCTCTGTAAACTTACATACTTTAAGTACATCTTTAAGTACACGATACAATGTTATCAGCACATAGGAGATAACACATCTAAAATATCTGTCCACATAATTTTTTATTCAGCATTTTATGTTGTTTGAAACAGAAAACAAAAACGTTTCTTTAATAGAGATGGAAAGTAAAGTGACACAGTGGGATGTCTCGCTTCTTTATTTTACCACCGTTCTCCATTTCACTTTAAAATTATTTCCAACCTTGTCATTTTTACGATTTGTTCTCATATATCATAAAAAAGCCTGGGAAACCACTCTTATAAATAGTCAACATTGGCTTTCACCCATACTTAGATTATAAGTGAGGTCACACAGTCCAGCCTAAAACCCGTAACGATGTAGATTATCTTTTATATTGAATGGTAACCTGATGTGTAGACGCCAAACTGAATGAGATTCACAAAAATCCAGCTGCTGGGGAGAAGGCGGCAGCTAGGGTACATCACATAAGTCTACAAGCAGCTGTTGTTTTTGGCAACTTCTAAAGCAAAATGTAAGCTTTCTAGATTAGCCCTCCATTTACATCAGCATCTGTATAAATAAACAACTTGTTATGTCACTAGGGTGGGAAATAGAATTGGAGCGGTTTTAGAATAAAAATACACAAGATAACACTATCTTGTCAGTGTCAGCAAGCACAGCAATAAAGATACCAAGGTCATGACTATCATTACTTGTGGTATCTATGCTTACTAATACTTGCATATTATTAAACTAAATGATCCACATATACTTTACCATTCCCTTTTGGTAAGTATTGCATTGTCTAAATCCATAGGACCGGACGATTAGCTTTTTTGGGGGCGAGACACGATTTTTGTCACAAAGTGATCTTCAAGCATTCTGGATAGACCAGTAAGGGCTCAGAGAAGGTCAAAAGGGTGCTCCAGAATCAGTCTTCAGCACCAAAGCCATTACAAGGTCTTCCTGAATTCTGTAAAACATCTTTAAGGGTGGATATCACTGTATAAGGCCTGGTGATGATTTTATCCCGTCTTATTGAAGTGAAATCTTTCAATTTCCAAATCCACAACATATGTCTACTGACATGCAGGAAAAGATATGCAGCATCAACACACAAATTAAATGGTACTGTACTACACTAGAGACTATAGCATGTGCATCAACCCCCTAGGATATGTTCACACTGTTTTTTTTCCCTCTTTATGTTCTTCAAACTGGGAAGGAACTACATTAGAGTTGTAGTGATTTTAAATTCTGCCCCATTAAAACCAACCATCGTCTATCCTCTGGAGAATGTGGACATATACTGTATACTAGGGTTGCATAGATACCAGAATTTCGAGTGGGATAGGATACCCAGAGAAATATCATGATATTCAATACCGATTATCTCTATTCAATGTTGAGGGTGCGGTCACATGGGGTGTTTAGAAACGCAATGCAAACATCTGGGGGCAGGGCTCAGCCCAATCACCTATGTATTTCCAATTAAACTTTTGATCAGAAACAGTCAACCAGCATTTGATTTTTATTATGACAGTTTATTATATGTATCGTTAATTTCCTCTGCGCGGAGCAGACACAGGACAGAAGATGGTCACATGTCCACATCACATGTCCTGCACCTGCCTGTACAGGTCATGTGATCACCTCTAAGTTTGGCTGTAGTCGGTTGGTTGCAGTGCATCCAGTATGGCCAGTGTTTTGGTGATGGCAGTTACACATCACTATGGTAACAGAGCAAGAAAGGCTGTTAGATCATCACTGGGAACAGAGCATAAGAGGGAGGACGAGTTACTGAGAACTAAAGGATCTTGGGACTTGTAGTTTCCAGTGGCTGCCAACTTGGTGATAACTTTAGAGAGGCCATAAAATTTTGTGAATCATAAAATCAAACTCTTTTAAGCTCCATTTTGTAACTAATAAAATTGTTTTGTTCATTTATTTATAACATCATGGGTTTTTGTACCTGACGTTTATATTCCTGGAATACCCCTTTAAGGTTATCCTGGTAATTTTAAAATGTATAATTTATTCGGTGTCTTGTACATTAGTATTAATTCAATTTAACTGTATTAATAAGTTAAAAAAAGGATAATGAGATACATCTCTATATACCAGTGCATTACGATTGTGTCACAATGTAAGTCTATGAAAGCTCTGGTCAGAAATAAATCTTCCCATTGACAGTAAGCCCATGGTCAGAGCCCTCTTTGTGAGCACCCAGGCCATTGCCCCAGCACCTAGTTGACCAGACAAGACTCATGGCTTTCTGTAATCCCAGCCACAACACATTCTTGGTTACCTCAGACTGCAGGATGAGAGAGTAGGTGTGTACATGGCTGGTTACCTACTGTGAGCCTCTTGATTCTTCTGGTCAATGCTACAATGATATTTCAAATTTCCCCTCCTCCTTTCAACGTATTAGTGTTCTCCGTGTGCTTATAGGATTTAAATCCAAGGCTTAAATTGCCATATTGACACTTTAGGATAAATAAGTGGGGGAGGGGGGGGGTTCTTATAGTTTGGGCACTGTGTCTAAAAGATTTGCTTTTACTGGTCTAGTGGATAGAAGCGCTGTATCTCTATGGCATGGTTGAAAGTGGAGGTTGTGAGTTTAAATCCCATCTGGGCAATAAATATTTAATTGAATTATATTAAATCATTTAGAGACCTTGGGGGTTATTTAACAGGCTCATTGCACAGTTATGGGTCTATTTTTGGAGCTTGGCTGCCCATGTGAAATGTCTTTGGCCCTTTAATAAGTTTTCTTATAACTGAAAGACGCACTAAATATTGAGGCAGCAAAGATTTATCGAAGGCACAGCAAAGATTTGACGCACACAGGGATATATGAAGCAGAACAATGATGAACTTGAAGAAAGCACAGGCCAAACCTATTTGAACCGCCTTTAAGACACCCGCAGATAACAGAGTGGAGGATATTGACGACATAGCTAGAGAGTTTAATATTATGCTGGGCCTATGATCTGCCTGGGGACAAGGGGTCCTAAGATAGGAGGGACAGGCTAAGAGACATCCAAGGTTTCATAGACAAACTGAGCTTGCTGAAGGTGGGGGTGGAGGAGGCAGAGAGTCTGACTCGGCCAGTAATGGTAGATGAATTGAGAAAGTCATAGCCTCGATCCCGTGTGGCAAAAACTTGGCTCTCTGCTCCGTACGCACCTTGCTGCTATATACAATTTGTTATTACAGGGACAATGCAATGCCTAAATACTACTATGCTAGTAGCATATATCAATTTATTGCATAAATGGGGTACAGACCACTACAGATCCATCTCACTCTTAAACATAGACTTAAAGATATGGGCCAAACTTATGGTGTAGCAACTGTCCCCATTACTCCCCAACATCATTTCCACAAACCAAACGAGGTTTGTAAAGGGTAGGGATAACATTATGCGAGTACTTCGAGCAATACACTCTACTAAAAGACACATAGAAGGCTTTCGACAGGATCGATTGATGCTTTATAAGGGAAGTATTGTTGAAGTTCCTGACGGATTTAGTCAGTGCCATATTCTCTCCTTGTACACAGATACATCCACCCAGACCAGAGTGAAAGGGACACTATCCACGCACTTCCAAATATAAAAACAGTACATGGAAGGGGTGCCTACTCTCCCCTACCTTTTTCATACCGTGCCTAGAATCGCGTAACCAACACATACAACAAAACTCTTGCTTCAGGGGAAGGAGATAGATTCAGCACCTTTCAGCTGGCTACATATGTAGTAGACCTCATATTTCTAGTTTCTAACCCTAAAGAGGGTTCAACCACATAGCCAAGTTTAAAATAAATATGAACAAGTCAGAGATCCTTAACATCTCACTATCCCCATCGGTGGTGAAGGAGCCATCAAGCATCTGGGTGTTAAACAGTCGGGTGACCCCAAGTCTCCTTACTCCTGGCTACTATTAAGCAGATGCTAGGGAAATATGATTTACCAAACATCTCATGAGTGGGTAGGAAAAAAATGTGGTAAAAGTAAATTTTTGCCTAAGATGATATACGCTCTGCTGATGCTACCAATACCCGTCCCTGGTAGGTTCTTCACAGAACTTAAGAAAATGTTTTCTGCCGACCTATGGAAAGGGAAGGGCCATAGACTTGCACACGTAAGAAATGGAAGGAAGGTCAGGGGCTACTGGATACGAAAGCTTATTACTGGGCGACTCAGGCAGCAAGGGGACTCTTATGCCGGGCTAAGGAGACCTCCTGAATGCCATCAGCTAGGTCAAAAATGCCTATGGGGGGTGGGGGCGTCTTAAGATCCCATCCCCGTGGCACAGAACTTGGATCACATAGATAGAGTTTTGGGACACGTCTTACAAGATTGGCATAAGGTTAATGAACAGTTTGTGATCTCCACTTTACCATCCCCACTGATGCAAGCTCACTTGCTACCATTTATTAAATCTAAAATATGGTCCGACATTCCCGAGTGGTAGCGGGGATTTAGTGATATGACCCTGTGCAAGCTTGTCAAATCAGATGAGTTAGAAAGGAGGATACAGGGTAGAGGCTGCTTGCCTATCGTAAAGACGCCACTATACTTGACGAGCGTGCCAGAAAAAAAATATATCCATGATTACTTACTAAACTCAAAATACCCCTCTCCACTTCTGTACATAGCAACATGGGAGAAACCCATGTTTTCACCCATGTTTTCTAAGGCTCCTGGAGAACCACTTTAAGCTACAAGCCCCATGGTGCAAGACACCGGAGGCTTTGTTTCACTGGTGCCTGGACCAAACAGGAGTTTGCCGGAGAAGCGGAAAAGATCTGGGCACCAACAACTATGTGTGGTGCTCCTGTTCACACATTACTAGGTTTTGGCAGGAAGTACAAAGCAAAGTTCAAACCACTTCAGATATCATTTCCACTCATATGTCTATGGCTTACACAGGAGGGTACCAAATTGTCAGGAGCAGATTTGACAACACATTTGCTCTGCTCTGGATGCAGCAGACTACCCAGACTATCTTAACGTGGGAGAAAAAGGTGTCTCAGATATGACACCTGGAAGAGTCGTCTAGTTGGGCCTCCTACACATAAAACAATATGAGTAGATTTGGAAACCCTGGTTCACCTATACCACCACCTCCACCTTTTTGCAAAAGTCCCAATTACTAAATCTGGCTTTGCACAATGTTGAATTAGCAATAATTCTAGTTATTCACCAGATTAATAAAGTGGTGGAAATAGCCCTGTAAGACTTTTTAGCAACGAAAAGTCCCAAAAAACTTCAATGCAACCTATTGCAAGCCTATTTTACGCCAAATAAGCCCAGGAAAACCAATGATAATTGAGATGTAGAGATACCATCTAAGGACAGTTTATGAGGTTTCCGTTTTGACATGGTCCCTGCTCTGCCACTGGTCCGACACATCGATTAAAATGATTCCCGACCCGACACATCTATGCAAAGGATTCCCTGCAGACAGATACTAGGAGTCTGTACAACAGCATAAGTCATTCAGTACCGAAAATTACAGAAACCCAGTAATGAACCAATCTGCGTATCAAACAAGTACCAAGGTTTCAATACGTTGTGCAACCCCACTGTATACATCCTGTCAAAGTTTGTAAAAAAAATTTGTCAGTTTTTTTTTTTATAAAATTACCAAAATTGTGGGAACAGAAATTAACATGTTGAATTATATACTTAACAAAAAAAAGTGTTAAATTATGTCATATTCTAGGTCAGTTGTAGTGAACCTATAGCATGGGTGCCAGAGGCGGCACTCGGAGCCTTGTTGGCACTTAGGCCATCGCGCCAGTACAGAATTCAACAAACAGGACTAAGTCCACTAAATCTTCCTGCAGTCCCAGGCAACTTAAGATATGCCGCCCTCAGCACCATTTTAAAGCAAAACTTTATTGACTGTTTGGAACTGTGGAAAAAGTGAGAAGGTGTTGACAGAAGTGCATTATCTTTGGAGGTTATCCTGCTGGACCCACCATTCTTCATTTACAGAGAGACTCTGGAGAGTAGCAACAATGATAGCTTGAATTTGCCTTCCTTCTTTCAACTGTATAGTGGCCTTGGGGGGCTGATACAATTGAAAGACATGGAAAAACAGGTAGCAATAATTTCCTGCTTACAATGCCACATTGGCACTTTACGGAAAACGTGGAGTTCGGTAATTTGGTAAACAAACAAATTTATAAATTACACAAGTGTTCTTCATTACTTTTCCCATAATTTTACTCCAGCTATGTGTGGTAAAGGGGTTTGCCCATGAAAGAAAGTTCTCAAATGTAGCCATCCTTTGCCTTGATTACTGCTTTGCACACTCTTGGCATTCTCTTGAGGAGATTCAAAATGGAGTCAGCTGAAATGGTCTTCCAAATGTCTTGAAGGAGTTCCCAGAGATGCTTTGCCTTCACTTTGAGGTGCAGCTCACCCCAAACCATCTAGGTTGGGTCCAGGTTTGGTGACTGGAGGCCAAGTCATCTGGCGTAGCACCCAGTCACTCTCCTTCTTGGTCAAATAGTCTTACCCCAAACCATCTAGGTTGGGTCCAGGTTTGGTGACTGGAGGCCAAGTCATCTGGCGTAGCACCCAGTCACTCTCCTTCTTGGTCAAATAGTCTTACACAGCCTGAATGGTGCAACTAAACGCAAACAGGATGGAATAGCAGGCAGCAGTCCATTCTTTCACCTTTTCTGCGTCACACAAAGACATGGTGGTTGGAACCAAAGACCTCAAATTTGGACCAAAGCACAGATTTTTAATGGTCTAATGTCAATTCCTTGTGTTCTTTAGCCCAAACAAGTCTCTTCTGATGTGTCTGCTGCTAGAACTCTGTGTGGCATTGACCGGTTCTCTAATCTGAGCTGCTGTTAATCTGCTATTTCTGAGGCTGGTGACTCGGATCAACTTGTCTTCCACAGCAGGGGTAACTCTTGGTATTCCTTTCCTGGGGTGGTCATGTGAGCCAGTATTGAAGCCTTCAGTGTGAAAGTACAATTTTTATAGTCCTGAAAATACAGAAGTGTCCAAACTTTTGGTCTGTCCTGTATAACATATACAGTCAGCTCTGTTATATTCCTCCCTCTCCCTCCCCTGGATAAAGGCCCTATCCAGGGGAGTCTGTAGCTTGTAGAGCAAGTCTCTGCACACTGCTGCTTGCTGGCAGAAAGTGCATGTGTCTAAGAGTGTCTTGTGATGCCGGTGGGAGGGGCACGAGGCAGAGAGCACCGGAGTCGTACAAACAGAAGCTATTAGTGAGAAGGATCTGACCGTAGTCATTTATAGTAGATTTAAGAATCTTGTCTTTTTGGGAATACCCCTTTAACCTTTAGATGCTTGATTTCAGGGACTATCCCTGTGATGTGACATGAACAGTATTTATCCATACTGCATAAATCATGCATTATACCTTTGCATTAGATCATTATGTCTTTTTACTATATAGATGTTCCCACTATACATGGAAAACTTTTTTTATTTGCGTTTATAGCATGGCATGCATTGTATTGTACATGTGTGTTCTTTGCAGGTGTTAATTCAACTGCATTAAGTATATCTGTGTTCTTTTAAGTCTAAATCGATTACCGTATATACTCGTGTATAAGCCGAGTTTTTCAGCACAAAAAATGTGCTGAAAAACGTCCCCTCGGCTTATACACGAGTCTATTACCCCCCAAAAAAATTACCCACTTAAAAAAATAAACTTAAATACTCACCCTCCGATGTCAGCACGGCTCCCAGATGTCGGCACGGCTTACCGATGTCCCCGCGTCCCGTCTAATTTATTCTCCGCGGCTCCTCTTCTCTCTTCTTTCTTCTATCATTGACGCGGCCATGTTTTCTTCATGGCCGCGCATACTATGACGTCAGCAGCGGCCGCGTCATAGTATGCGCCTGCTAGAAGAAAACATGGGCGCCGGAAGAGTGAAGAGGAGCCGCGGAGAAGAAAGAAGACGGGACGCGCTGACATCGGGGACATCGGTAAGTCGCGCCGACATCGGGAAGCGCGCTGACATCGGAGGGTGAGTATTTAAGTTTATTTTTTTTTAAGGGCAGTGGGGGCAGGCTGTATACTACTAGGGGCAGGCTGTATACTACTAGGGGCAGGCTGTATACTACTAAGGGCAGGCTGTATACTACTAAGGGCTTGCTGTATTCTTCTGGGGGCTGGCAGGCTGTATATTACTGGGGGGGGTTTGACCAATGCATTTCCCACCCTCGGCTTATACTCGAGTCAGTAGTTTTTCCCAGTAAAATTAGGAGTCTCAGGTTACACTCGGGTCGGCTTATACTCGAGTATATACGGTAGATTTAGACTTAGAGGGCTGCAATAGGTTCACAGCCTGTGAAGCTGCAGCACAGAAAGGATCTGGCAACATCCACAGTAGCCCTTCTAAAATCAACATCTAACGTTATGCTAATGATTAGAAGGATGGAAGCCATGGAAAACAAATATAAGAAGATTACACAGTCACAGTCCCTGGTTTACAATGCTTGCATTTGATGGTAGATTTCCTTTTTAGGATATACATCGCCATAGTACAATGTCTGCACCCTTTTACAGTGAATGATTAATCCTTTTAACATGCAGTTCAATGGAAAATGACGTGCACTGTATTGACAGGCACTGCTAAATTGGTGATTAATTGCTACAACAGATAAGCATTAACATGGCCAAAGGCTATGCAACATAACCATCCAACGTTACTGAGCATTTCATTTTCAAGCTTTATCTGTAGTTTTACACATTGGATGCAACAATCTGCTTTACGCATCATCTGTAGTGTATCCGCACACGTCTAAGGTTCTTAGCAGTAAGTGCATTGAAAATCCTTCTTTAAAAATAAATAAATAAAAATTAGAACTTTGAAACTTTTTTTTGGCCAATCAACCTAAAAATATGTCAGCCAGTCATCTCCTTATACAGCAAATAAATACCTGCCATTAAATACCGGTACAAATGCCGCCACCAATCTCTGCATTTAAAATTTAAGATGTCGTAGTCCAACTTGATGGCACCGATCAGATGCCTAACAGCTGGGAGCTTCTGATGATGGCCTTTTTTTTGCAAGACACAACAAAAAACTATATATGCTAAATTTGGTATCTATGTGATTGTATAGAACTAAAGAATAAGAAAGATGTGTCATTTCTACCACACAATGGAAGCTGTAAAAACAAAGCTCATAATGAAATGGCACAACTGTATTTTAGGCAATTGTACTGCATTTTACTTTTTTACCACTACATGCGGTCCCCTTCTTAAGGAAACTGGACTTAAAGAAAACCTCTAGTTACAGAGGGACCTCTCTGACCACTGTGACCTCTGGTGAAGCTCTCTGGATGCTTTACTGTAGTCCCAGACTGCAATAATCAGTTGTAAGGTGTCTGTAATGAAGTTTTATTTTTAAGCCAAAAATTTTGCAAATTCAATGGTCTCTGGCCCAAAACATTTTTGTCTAGAGCTACAATTATAAAATATACAGTTCCGACTTACAAATTCAACTTAAGTACAAACCCAAGGAACCTATCTTGTACATAACCAGGGGACTGCCTGTATATTTAATAAGATTTGGCTTTTGGAGGGAGAAAGTTAAAAAACAGAATGCCAAAAACTGAAAAGGGGCAGTTGGTTGATGTATTCTACTACCATGGTCCCATGCATTAAATAGAACAGCGGTTCTCAACCTGTGGGTCGCGACCCCAGCGGGGGTCGAACAAACAGAACACAAGGGTCACCTAAAGCCATCAAAGGCCACGATTTTATTGCGTTTTTGCAGAGAATCACATGGTTTGGGGTAACATGAGGAACTGTATTGGGGGGTCACAGTATTACAAAGGTTGAAAACCACTGAAATAGAATATAACTTGTGATAAGCATATGGACTCATAATAGCTGTTGCAGCAGTGAAGTTCTGGTCTGAAATCTAAAGTCAGTTCAACACAAGTGTATTACAAGCACATTTTTCCACCCCTATAACAGCAAAGTATCTAAATACATTGCTCAGCAGAGCATGAATTGTCTTAAGTCTACTACAAAGGTGACAGCCTTCATACAAAGTTTCCATTAACCCTATCAGGATTGCAGTTTAAGGACACGTAGGGTGGGTTTGCGGAGGATTATACACTCACCAGCCACTTTATTAGGTACACCTGTCCAACTGCTCGTTAACATTTAATTTCTAATCAGCCAATCACATGTCGGCAACTCAGTGCATTTAGGCATGTAGACATGGTCAAGACAATCTCCTGCAGTTCAAACCGAGCATCAGTATGGGGAAGAAAGGTGATTTGAGTGCCTTTGAACGTGGCATGGTTGTTGGTGCCAGAAGGGCTGGTCTGAGTATTTCAGAAACTGATGATCTACTGGGATTTTCACGCACAACCATCTCTAGGGTTTACAGAGAATGGTATGAAAAAGAAAAAACATTCAGTGAGCGGCGGTTCTGTGTGCGGAAATGCCGTGTAGATGCCAGAGGAGAATGGGCAGACTGGTTCGAGCTGATAGAAAGGCAACAGTGACTCAAATCGCCACCCGTTACAACCAAGGTAGGCAGAAGAGCATCTCTGAACGCACAGTACGTCGAACTTTGAGGCAGATGGGCTACAGCAGCAGAAGACCACACCGGGTGCCACTCCTTTCAGCTAAGAACAGGAAACTGAGGCTACAATATGCACAAGCTCATCGAAATTGGACAGTAGAAGATTGGAAAAACGTTGCCCGGTCTGAGGAGTCTCGATTTCTGTTGCGACATTCGGATGGTAGGGTCAGAATTTGGCGTCAACAACATGAAAGCATGGATCCATCCTGCCTTGTATCAACGGTTCAGGCTGGTGGTGGTGGTGTCATGGTGTGGGGAATATTTTCTTGGCACTCTTTGGGCCCCTTGGTACCAATTGAGCATCGTTGCAACGCCACAGCCTACCTGAGTATTGTTGCTGACCATGTCCATCCCTTTATGACCACAATGTACCCAACATCTGAAGGCTACTTTCAGCAGGATAATGCGCCATGTCATAAAGCTGGAATCATCTCAGACTGGTTTCTTGAACATGACAATGAGTTCACTGTACTCAAATGGCCTCCACAGTCACCAGATCTCAATCCAATAGAGCATCTTTGGGATGTGGTGGAACGGGAGATTTGCATCATGGATGTGCAGCTGACAAATTTGCGGCAACTGTGTGATGCCATCATGTCAATATGGACCAAAATCTCTGAGGAATGCTTCCAGCACCTTGTAGAATCTATGCCACGAAGAATTGAGGCAGTTCTGAAGGCAAAAGGGGGTCCAACCCGTTACTAGCATGGTGTACCTAATAAAGTGGCCGGTTAGTGTATATAGTAGCAGCATAGTGGTATAACAGTTTATGTTTGCAAGTTTCCATGCTCATTTCACATTTGATAAACAGTGAAATTGGTGCCAAACGCTCCTAAATTCTGCAGTGAAAAATCTATTTTTCCTGTAGTCCCAGAGTGATAAACCACTTCTTGACATTTGACATGCAATAAAAAAAGAGAAAAACTTTTATCCTTATTTTATTACTACTTGATGGAGCAACAGGTAGTACATGTATACATTTGCTTCATTCAATGTCAATAGTAGTGACGAAAATAACTGAGCGCAGGACACAAGAATAGCCAGCCACTATCAATTAGAGGAACCATTGATGGTTCTTATCAATGGTTGGAGAAGATCAATCCTCTAAATCCTTTTCATATAGTGTTAACTAATGTGTACAATGCATAACCTAGAGATGATGAGACCATTTCACTTGCCTCTGGCAGCAATACGGCTAGGAGCACCAATGGTTATAACGGCAGTAGCTTGTTACCAGTTACATTTTACCATGGCATTAGAAGGTTAATTCATATGTGCCAGTTGGTTTTTTCCTTCAAGTTGGCACATTTTCCTGTCTATAACCAGGGCCTTTGGAAGTCACAAGGAAACACTGCCCTATTTATTGCTGGCACTGGGATATCATAAAACACCATGTTCTGTTTTACTAACAAATCAATTAAGAATCTCTGCTTTGAGAATGTGACAAACATTTATACTTCGCATGTTTGCACAAAAACATTTCCAAAATAAAGATGATTTTACACCTATTCCATGTTTTGGTAGCCAACTTTATGCTGCATGTAAAGTAATCAGATCCTTCTAATTCATTAAGTGTTGCATTAGCATTGAGTACAACATGAATACATAAAAGAGTTGTGTCCGCCCCCCCCCCCAAGCCTCCAGTCTTGTTTATGTCTGTTGTGCCTGTCATAATTTTTTCCTTTTGTACTTAATAAGGTTTCATTTATTTATTTAATACCTATTTTTCTTTTTTTTGCTCTTGGTACTATTGATCTTTGTATCTTACCCTCTTGTAGAGGGGCCTGTGTATATCCGCAGAGTTAGTGATGCATGATTTTCACACCTGGAAAATGTTTATCAGTTTTTTTGAACACTGTTCCGTTTTATAAACCTGAGGTTACTTTCTTAGGGCTGATCCCCCCTTGATCCATGTGTGGTTACATCCTTATAGACATGCTCTTTGGATGATTTGTATTACTTTATTGTTGAAAAATGTAATAAAAATACAAAAAAAAAAAAAAAAAAAAAAAGTTGTGTTCACGAGTAGAGATCCCAAACTTTAAAGATGCACAAGTCTTGTATTTGCCTTGCAGTTGTTACAAAAGTCGCAAATTTGTGCGCAAAACCACTCCTGCCACACAAGACATAACATTTATATTAGCTAAATAGCTAATTTTGTGCAACTTTCTAAAAAGCTGCAAATTCACCAAAGACTAAAACCCCTCAGATGTTTCAAGTAGGAAAAAACAACCTTAAACAGCAGAAAAGCTAGAAAAAAAGGCTGGAGCACAATTCAATACTAAAGATAAATTTGCCTCAGTGGAGAACATGTAATGTATTCAATCATAATTTAGTGGTTATTGCTAGTGGTCATAAGAGAGCCATTAAAAGTTTTGAGACTAGAGAAAATGCTTTAAAAAAGGTTTGTCAAGGATTAGGGACTTTGTCAAACAGCAGGTATTGACATTAAAGGGGTTGGGATTTTAATAAATCTCTTCCATTAGACATGTCTCTGCATGTATATGTAATCTGTGTCCGTCTCCCGTGAGAGATTCAGCCTTTCCCCGTCATCTCTACACAACTTCCTGTTAATCACTCCTTCAGTCCATCATAAAGGCAGCCTCCAGTGTGTTTTTTTCTCTCAGTCCGTTTCTCTGACATACACCAGTAGAGGAGAAGGGTGGAGCAGGAGGAGTCATAATCTCCTGCTACAGGTCCCTCCTATTTATCAGTGTATAGACATATAAACATAGATCCCACAAAGTCTGAACACAGCACTAGAGGAAGCAACAAGGATGGTGAATAGATTGGTGAACATTCAGGGAATTTTAAGGCAGTAATGGAGGAGTAGGTGAGCTAGGAGTCTAGGACACACCAGCAATTTGCTTTAATCTGTTAACCATGGAGAAACAGTTCAAGTTCAATGAAACTTTGTAATTGCTTTAAACACTACAAAATACATTTTACATTCCTTTAATGTAATGTAAGTAAAGTTTTTTTCTTCTTCTCAAATGGTAATTCAGCAAGGTGGTCACCTCGCGACAAAAGACTTTACGTGACTTTGAATGTCACCTGATGCGCTGGACGTGGAAGTGCTAGATACTAAAGATGTTCTAGCTGTTTCGGAAAGTTTTCATCTCCCTAAATGCCCCACACCCCCCATCTACCCTTCCACTGAATCCTTCCGCCCCCTTTCTATAATCAGCGCAAAGTATTTGAAAAGACATTGTATTACCAGGGAGATAACGCTCCCTTTGTAGTTTTGGAATGTGAAATTTTGTCAACTACTGAATCGGATTTGTTAATATGATTTGTCAATTAAGGTTTTAAATTAAATATTTGTAGAATGGAAAGGAAAAAAGGGAGGGGGGGGGTCTGTGGTTATTTGTGTTTTTTTAATGCCATGATGTTAAAATGAGCAAATCTATTTATACTAAAGCTCAATATGTTTATGAAAAACTAAAATTTATATAACTAAAACAAAAATTATAGTTCTACTGTAATACAGTGGAACTAGTTGATACCTTATAAGTGTCGTCAAATAACATGCTAACAGTCTTTTTAAATCGGATCCCACAATATAGTCCATTTTGTTCCTGTTCTCCCTTGTCCTAGTTGTCTTTTCGGCTTTTGAAGAAGTTTGTGAATAATAGTGTAACTGCCCAGAGCACCAGTGTCCAGAGACTGTGAGAAAACTGCTGTCAAGTTCGAAGAACAGGGATTGAAAAGTAAAAACTATTTTCAGTTTTACGTCAGATTTTGCTCAGTTTTTCATGCACATTTTTGATAATTTTTATCTGCGTTTTCCAAATTGAAGACATTGACATCTCTGTTTCAAGGCAATGCATCAGTCAATAACGCAACACGTTTTTGTTGCATTCCAAATAGACTAATATAGAGAGCATTTGACATGCATTACTGTCAAATGTAGAGAATGCTAAGAGTTTCACTTGCGTAAAAAAAAAAAAAAAAAAAAAAAAGAGAAAAATGCACAAGACCTGGACTGACTTGATGGAGATTGGGTTCAAAGGCTGGATCCTCTTAGTAGATAAGGGCAAAGGAGAGGGGGAGGGGAGAAAGATTATCCCCCAACGGGCCAGTGATCAATGCAAATGGCACTAGTCTGATGTAAATGTGTCAGAATTCATTGCTAAAATTGTTTCTAATATTTAATATAAAAATGTTTAAAAAAAAAATAAATGAATGAATATAAATGCACCAAAATCCCACATTACATATAACAGTTACACGTGTCCGTAATGACCTGTACAATAAAACTATCATTATTGAACCGGCATGATGAACGCCTAAAAATCAATTACAGAATTGATGTTTTTCTTTCCGACCCACCACAAAAAAAGTTAATAAATTTTCAACAATAGGGCATAGCCACCCCAAAATAGTATCACTAAAATGTATCTCATCCCAAAAAATAAGCCCTCACCTGGCCATATTAACAGAAAAAAATAATATTTTATAGCTTACTACAATATGTTACATCCTCTAGGGCAAAACTGGCCACTGCATGGCCCTCCTTTTCTTCTGCACCCTACTGTGCCCCCATTCAAAAAGTAACATCCACATGTGGGATGTCCCCATACTCGGGAGACATTTTAAGAGGAGTTTTTTTCCTTTTATCTTTTGTGAAAAGGGTAAATGAACGTATTGCTGACAGCATTAGACTACAGGCGGTCCGCTACTTAAGAACACCCGACCCCTAGTTACAAACGGGCCTCTGGATGTTGGTAATTTACTGTACTTTAGCCCTAAGCTACAAAGATCAGCTGTAACCGTTATCCAAGGTGTCTGCAATTAAGTTGTATTGTTAATACTGGTTCTTATGACAACCAGATTATTTTAAAATGCATTTGTCATAGAGACCAAAAAAAATTTTGTCTGGGTTTACAGTTATAAAATATACAGTTCCGACATACACAAATGCAACAAACCTATAGAACCTATCTTGTACGTAACCTGAGTACTGCCTGTATTCTAAATTTCACCTTAATTTGGTTTTAAATACTGTGAAGCTATCAAAGGGTTATCAATCTTTGTAAAATCGGCTTCTGATAGTTTGAGGGGTGCACTTTTGAAAATGGGTTGATATATAGGGGTTTTCTCATATTATATATTTCAAAAGGTGGTACAATCAGCAGAACATGTCCTCCCTCTGCCTGTGCTCCAGCAGGAGGAGGAAGTGCAGGAGGAAGGGAGACCTGCTCTGCTCATTATAACAGCCTGTTTAGCTACAGCACTGAGGGTTTCAGGAAACACCCACCAGAACTCTTCAGGCTCATAAACATAAGTTTAAAAGTTGATTTTAGAAGGAAGACGACCATGGATAACAAATAAAAGATTACCACAGTTACAGTGCCTGGATCCGTGAGTAAGTGTCTCTGGTTTATCAATATGGATTTTGATGGAGGACGATTTCCTTAAAGTACCCACAATATCTAGGCAAGGATCATCACCCACTGTGACGTCATCAGAGGGAGACGATCCATTGTTAGACTCTAGGGCCTGTTGTTATTTAGACAGATCTGTTAGTGGCAGACCAATATAGAGGACTTACAAAACAGTATTGTATTATATGGTATGAGCAACCATATGCCCCTAAGTTCTAAGTACCCCAGAGGATCTAAATAAAATAGTAAAAATGTGAAAGAAGCCAATAAAAATCCTAACCATTATAAATTGATATAGAAGATAGAGTGGGGACAGGAGACAAGAAAAAAGGGCGCTGGATGTGTAGGTTAACTCAGGATAGCTGGATATCAATAATTTGTATAGGTGTACACTCACCTTGTTGAGTTGCGCAAAATGGCACAACACATATAGCAGGTATTTTTAAAATTGGAGCGGTCTGCAGCCTCTTGGGGTTCCGGTGGGTTTACCCGTCCGGTGTGGGAACAGTGAGTTTCTCCGATATGGGTTTCTATTGGATATCCCCAATTCGATCAAAGAAAGTTTGGCGCGGTCCGTTCCGTTAGTATTTTTTATTATATATAAAATCAAAATATAATAAAAACATAAAAAGCAAAACGCGTTTCGAACCCGTAACGGGTTCTTCGTCAGTTGCATTACATGGTGTGTATTGGTAGCTCATATATAAAGCAATAGTGTTTGGTGGGTTGATGACCCGGTAACCAGGTGACCTAGCAGTATTAACAATAGATTGCCGAACAATCAATGAGGGACTCCTCTAAACCATTATAAATTGACACATCCCAAAAGTCCAAATCTATAAAAATATAAAAACAATTACTCTCCACAGTGAAACTTGTAATGAAAAATGGCGCTCAAATGTCAAAATGCCACTTTTTTGCCAATTCGCAACACAAAAATTTTGATAAAAAGTGATCCAAAGGTTGTACAGTCCCCAAAATTGTAGCAATAATAAAATGTTAGAGCGTTCCACAAATATTTACACCTTACATAGGTTAGTGCACCAAAGTATAAAAAAGTTTTATTATTTTTATATCTTTTCTAAAAGTACCATTCCCATGATTATACAGTCCCAAAGAATAAAGTGGAGGTCACAGGTGTCATTTGAAGAACACAGTGAAAGCCATAAATACAGTGCCTTCAAGAAAAAGGCAATTTCACTGCATTTGGAATTTTTTTTCCCCACTTTCCACTACACGGCATCAAATACTGATAGGATGTACAATTTGCAGAAAACAAGCCCACGTATATAGCTTTGCACACTGAAAAATTTAAAAAGTCAAGAATTTTTGAAGCTGGGGAATGAAAAAAAAAAACCCCGAAACAAAAACAAAAAAGGGGCCAGGTCAATAAGTGATTAAAAAATACATTTTAATTTTAAACACTTGGTTTTATTGCTGTTCACTGGTTAATGCACACCCTATGGTAGCTAATGTATACATTCAGCAAAAATAAGTCTCAAAGGTTTTTAAGACTATTTTTATGTATTTCTCAATAAAAGAAGCTTGGTTCACTGATGGTGTTAATATAAGTATCTGAGCCAATGCTATAATATATTATATTATCAGGGCCGGATTATAGGCGGGGCTCCCGGGGCTAGAGCCCCGGGGCCCCCACCATCTTGCCCCCCCTAAGGGCCCCCACCAGATCGCACCCCCTGCGATGCCGCGTCCCCGCTCCTGAGATGCCCGCTGCAGCGTGGCTGCATCGCTCCCCCTGGCACAAGGGACACTGCCTCCGCCTTTCCGCCCGCCCACCCTGGCACAGGTGATTCCCCCCCGGTACAGATGATACTGCGTCCGCCTCTCCGCCCCCCCCCCCCTCGGCACAGATGACACTGCGTCCGCCTCTCCGGCAAACCGCCGCCCGCCCCCCCCCCCAGGCACAGGTCACCGCCTCCCGGCGCGCCCATACCCTGCCATGCATGCCCGAGCTACCAACCCACAGCCGGCCCGCCCGAACAAGCAGCCCCGCTTGACCCCCCCGCTCCCCGCTGGAACAAGCCCCCCCCCTGCCCGGCCGAACAAGCGACCCCCCCTTCCGCCCCCCACCGCTCGAACAAGCACCCGTCGACTCCCCCGCACCCCCTCCCCCGGCCGTACAAGCAACCGAAAGAACCCCCCACCCGTCTGAACAAGCACCCGCCCGACCGCCTGTATGTATATACAGTGTATATATGTATATACAGTGTATATATGTATATACAGTGTATATATGTATATACAGTGTATATATGTATATACAGTGTATATACTGTATAATATATATATATATATATATATATATATATATATATTAAACAGTATATACACCCATATACACAGTAAATGCATACATACACATATACCCTGTATATACACAGTGTGTATATACTGTGTATAGGTGTATATACTGTTTATATGGGTATATATGCATCTACTATGTATAGATGCATATACTGTATTTATAAACGCATATATGTGTGTACATTTAAATATATATATATACACATAATGCTGGGTATATGGTATGTATGTATATGCTCTATATACTAAATGTGCGTGTGTATTTCCCGTATGTGTGTGTATATGCTGTATATACTGAATGTGTGTGTATTTGCTGTGTGTGTGTATATAAGTATATAAAGGTGTGTATATATCAGTGTATAATAAATGTGTGTAATTGTATAAACATGTCTGTATAAGGGTACATTCACAAGAACGTATGGGGGACGTATATCTGGCCGCAAATTTGCTACCGGATATACTTCCCCCATAGGCTTCTATACCGCCTGTGCTCGGTACGGTGAGCATAACGAGTACTCACTGTTTCGTGCTGCGCCCGCAAAAGAGATAGAGCGTGCAGTAAGAACGACCATGCAGCTCTATTCTCTATGGAGAGGGGAGTGGTGAGCTGCGATCACCTCTTCTCCTCTTCAGCACGCCTAACGTGTGCCTGCCAGGCTGTAGTCAGGTGAGGCGACTGTGTTACGGTGTATGTAGCTGTGTTACTGGGGATGAGGCGGCTGTATGTAGCTGTGTTACTGGGGGAGAGGCGGCTGTATGTAGCTGTGTTACTGGGGGAGAGGCGGCTGTATGTAGCTGTGTTACTGGGGGAGAGGCGGCTGTATGTAGCTGTGTTACTGGGGGAGAGGCGGCTGTATGTAGCTGTGTTACTGGGTATGAGGTGGCTGTATGTAGCTGTGTTACTGGGGGCGAGGCGGCTGTATGTAGCTATATTACTGGGAGTGAGGCGGCTGTTTGTAGCTGTGTTACTGGGGTTGAGGCGGCTGTATGTAGCTGTGTTACTGGGGGAGAGGCGGCTGTATGTAGCTGTGTTACTGGGGGAGAGGCGACTGTATGTAGCTGTGTTACTGGGGATTAGGCGGCTGTTTGTAGCTGTGTTACTGGGGGCGAGGCGGCTGTATGTAGCTATATTACTGGGAGTGAGGCGGCTGTTTGTAGCTGTGTTACTGGGGTTGAGGCGACTGTATGTAGCTGTGTTACTGGGGATTAGGCGGCTGTTTGTAGCTGTGTTACTGGGGGTGAGGCGGCTGTATGTAGCTGTGTTACTGGGGGAGAGGCGGCTGTATGTAGCTGTGTTACTGGGGTTGAGGCGGCTGTACGTAGCTGTGTTACTGGAGACGAGGCGGCTGTATGTAGCGGTGTTACTGGGGAAGAGGCAGCTGTATGTAGCGGTGTTACTGGGGGATGAGGCGGCTGTATGTAGCTGTGTTACTGGGGCGAGGCGGCTGTATGTAGCTGTTACTGGGGATGAGGCGGCTGTATGTAGCTGTTACTGGGGATGAGGCGGCTGTATGTAGCTGTGTTACTGGGGTTGAGGCGGCTGTATGTAGCTGTGTTACTGGGGTTGAGGCGGCTGTATGTAGCTGTGTTACTGGGGATGAGGCGGCTGTTTGTAGCTGTGTTACTGGGGGTGAGGCGGCTTTATGTAGCTGTGTTACTGGAGGAGAGGCGGCTGTATGTAGCTGTGTTACTGGAGGAGAGGCGGCTGTATGTAGCTGTGTTACTGGAGATGAGGCGGCTGTATGTAGCGGTGTTACTGGGGAAGAGGCAGCTGTATGTAGCGGTGTTACTGGGGAAGAGGCGGCTGTATGTAGCTGTGTTACTGGGGCGAGGCGGCTGTATGTAGCGGTGTTACTGGGGAAGAGGCGGCTGTATGTAGCTGTGTTACGGGGGATGAGGCGTCTGTATGTAGCTGTGTTACTGGGGGCGAGGCGGCTGTATGTAGCTGTGTTACTGCTGGGATAGTGGAAAGGCATCAGGAGGACATGTACACTCAGTGGGGGCCTACACCAGATTTTGCGCCCAGGGGCCCCCACCAACCTTAATCCGGCCCTGTATATTATATTCACCGGCCACTTTATTAGGTACACCTGTCCAACTGCTCGTTAACACTTAATTTCTAATCAGCCAATCACATGGCAGCAACTCAGTGCATTCAGGCATGTAGACATGGTCAAGATAATCTCCTGCAGTTCAAACCGAGCATCAGTATGGGGAAGAAAGGTGATTTGAGTGCCTTTGAACGTGGCATGGTTGTTGGTGCCAGAAGGGCTGGTCTGAGTATTTCAGAAACTGCGGATCTACTGGGATTTTCACGCACAACCATCTCTAGGGTTTACAGAGAATGGTCCGAAAAAGAAAAAACATCCAGTCCTGGGGGCGGAAATGCCTTGTTGATGCCAGAGGTCAGAGGAGAATGGGCAGACTGGTTCGAGCTGATAGAAAGGCAACAGTGACTCAAATCGCCACCCGTTACAACCAAGGTAGCCAGAAGAGCATCTCTGAACGCACAGTACGTCGAACTTTGAGGCAGATGGGCTACAGCAGCAGAAGACCACACCGGGTGCCACTCCTTTCAGCTAAGAACAGGAAACTGAGGCTACAATTTGCACAAGCTCATTGAAATTGGGACAGTAGAAGATTGGAAAAACGTTGCCTGGTCTGAGGAGCCTCGATTTCTGCTGCGACATTCGGATGGCAGGGTCAGAATTTGGCGTCAACAACATGAAAGCATGGATCCATCCTGCCTTGTATCAACGGTTCAGGCTGGTGGTGGTGGTGTCATGGTGTGGGGAATATTTTCTTGGCACTCTTTGGGCCCCTTGGTACCAACTGAGCTTCGTTGCAACGCCACAGCCTACCTGAGTATTGTTGCTGACCATGTCCATCCCTTTATGACCACAATGTACCCAACATCTGATGTCTACTTTCAGCAGGATAATGCGCCATGTCATAAAGCTGGAATCATCTCAGACTGGTTTCTTGAACATGACAATGAGTTCACTGTACTCAAATGGCCTCCACAGTCACCAGATCTCAATCCAATAGAGCATCTTTGGGATGTGGTGGAACGGGAGATTCGCATCATGGATGTGCAGCCGACAAATCTGCGGCAACTGTGTGATTCCATCATGTCAATATGGACCAAAATCTGAGGAATGCTTCCAGCACCTTGTTGAATCTATGCCATGAAGAATTGAGGCAGTTCTGAAGGCAAAAGGGGGTCCAACCCGTTACTAATAAAGTGGGCGGTGAGAGTGTGTGTATATATTTATTTTTTTTTATTAATAATAATTCCTTTATTTATATAGCACACACAGATTAGAGCTTGCCAAATCGGTCCCGGTCCCCAATGGGGCTCACAATTTAATCAACCTACCAGTATGTTTTGGAGTGTGGGAGGAAACTGGAGGACCAGGAGGAAACCCACGCAAACATGGAGAGAACATACAAACTCTTTGCAGATATTGACCCTGGTCCTCAGCACTGCTAGGCCGTAATGCTAATCACTAAGCCACCATCCTATACATATAAACATACATTGGTATATGTAATCCCATTAAATCAGTTGAGTTTTGAGGAAAAGGTTAAGTAAATTCCTCTTGAAAAGACTTTTCTATGAAACACACTGTGTTCTAATGAACTGGCCTGCAATATAAAAGTACACTGTAGGCCTCACACACATACAGAGGACTCTTCCTGAATACTATGATTTATTCAAAACCAGCATAGAGTTCTATTCATTCAGCTTAACAGAGCTCATAAAGATGGCTTGTTAATTCATTGCTTAAGGATCCATGTTTTATGCAGAATATTCAGTATAGCCATTTCACAGGCTACTTGAAAATGTAATGTTTTATTAAGCGGGAGAGGTGCTCCTCAATAATATATAATAATAATGTATGCATTGGTAATGAAATAAAGTTTATGCTTTCTAAAGTTAAAGTTTTCAACTTGATGCTATGTAGAGCTTAAAATATCTCCTACAGAATGTCATCATATTCTCAGTGACATTTCAGCTATCTTTGACAGGTATTAAAGCCAATTGGGACTTAAAATGTAGACTTATCTGTTCAGTAGGTGACTTATGCCAATAATGCAATGTATTTAATGTATTTTAAACTACAGGACCAATGGGATTTATTGCCAGCAGTGTGTTATAATATAGGCGGTTTGGACGGTAGCCCAGAGCCCAAGCCTTCTAGGGAACCCCATGGCTTCCCAAACCACCCACCAAATTTTATACTTTATGTTCTCAATACACATTAAGGTCCTCCAAAGGTCCTGAAACCGCAGACTAAGGCCCCTTCTTCACTTGCGATTTTCACGTGTGTGTTCTGCACATGCTTTTGACACGCAGAACTTGCATTGCACTCTGACTCATTGTAATCAATGGGCATTTTCAGACTTTTTTTTTTCCCACACACGTTTAACCGGTTCGCGACCGCCCGCCGTGTATTCACGGCGGCGGTTGCGTCGAGCTGCATGGAGAGGGCTCACGGGCTGAGCCCTCTCCATAGCCGGTAAGTCTTTGCTGCATATTGCAGCAAAGGCTTACCGGTAACATCCGGCACCGATCGCGGGTGTTTTTACAGCGTGGGCTGCCGGCAAAGCTGCCGGCAGCCTCAAACAGATAGCGGCCCATCTTACCTGGGATCGCCGCTCCCCGTGACGTCATCGGGGGGCGGCGATCCGTCTCCATGGTAGCCTCGGGTCTTCCGAAGACCCGAGGCTATTTCGTTTTAACCCCTTCATTACAATGTGCTGATAGCACATTGTAATGAATGAGGAAGAAAATCCCCATATACTGCCATACTGTAGTATGGCAGTATATGATAGGATCGATCAGACAACCTAGGGTTAAAGTACCCTAGGGAGTCTGAAAAATAGTATAAATAAAAAAAAGTTTAAAAAAAAAAAATTATAATAAAAAAACCTAAAATTTCAAATCACCCCCCTTTCCCTAGAACTGACATAAATATAAATAAACAGTAAAAATCATAAACACATCAGGTATCGACGCGTCCGAAAATGCCCGATCAAAATATGATAACGGTTTTTCAATGCGTTTAACCCCGTAACGGAAAATAGCGCCCAAAGTCGAAAATGGCACTTTTTTGCCATTTTGAAAAATCTAAAAAAATCTATAAAAAGTGATCAAAAGGTCGTACAGTCCTAAAAATGATATCATTGAAAATATTATCAAATTTTGCAAAAAATGACACCACCCACAGCTCCGTACACCAAAGTATAAAAAAGTTATTAGCGCCAGAAGTTGGCAAAATCAAAAAAATTATTTTTGTACAGGAGGTTTTAATTTTTGTAAATGTATGAAAACATTATAAAACCTATACAAATTTGTTATCCCCTTAATCGTACCGACCCAAAGAATAAAGTAGACATGTCATTTGGGGCGCTCAGTGAAAGACGTAAAATCCAAGCCCACAAGAAAATGGCGCAAATGCGTTTTTTCACCATTTTCATTGCATTTGGAATTTTTTTCCCGCTTCCGAGTACATGGCATGGAATATTTAATACCATCATTATGAAGTACAATTTGTTACGCAAAAAACAAGCCATCACACAGCTCTTTACGTGTAAAAGTAAAAAAGTTATAGATTTTTGAAGGTGGGGAGTGAAAAATGGACATGAAAAAACAGGAAAGGGCCCGGTCCTTAACCGGTTAAATCTCAGCATTTCCCAGGGCCCACGTCAGTCTCAATCCACCCGTTTATAAAAATTAAATGGATAGTAATGTCGGCTCTTTTTGCATCATTTTTATTTCAATAAAGGAGAACAGGACATAGTGTGGGACCTAGTGCACACACTACACTGTTATAGTTCAAAGGTTTTACAATTTTATCTTAGGCCTCATTCACACGGCAGTTCAGGAGACCTTCATACATCACATATACGTTCCCCCAAAGGCCGGCAATGGGTGCGCGTGCAGCACCGTACCGCTCCGTAGTCTCCACAAGAATATATGCGCCATGTATTCCTATGGAGAGGGGCGGGGGTGAGCAGCGCTTACCCCCCCCCTCCTCCTCCTCCTCCTCCTCCTCTCCCCTGCACCGACATGTGCCCGTCGTACTACGGTATGGCAGGCAACATCTGTGTGAATGTAGCCTGACTGTGTGAAAAAACAGATTTTCCAATATCATCTGCTATGTAAAGATGCAGCGTCGTAGGGGAGATATACATACAAATCTTAAAAAAACACTGGGGAAGGTTTATCAATAGGTTTACCATATAAATATTAATTTATGTAAAGCTATGTGTTTGATATAAATAAATAAAAAAAATCTGTCTCCAATTAAGCTTTATTATTAATTTTGGTTCTTAGGCGAATTCAATATTTTTAAAATCCAATTGTCCGAGAAGCCAAAAAAATTTCTGGCTGGCGTTACAATTATAAAATATACAGTTCAACTTAAGAACAAACCTACAGAACCTATTTTGTATATAAACCAGGGACTGTCTGTATTGCAGTTTTAGGAGAAAAAAATAGGATAATCTATAGAGATCTGATTATATAACATATACGGTACTTATTTCCATACAGGTCAATGGCCTCTGTGGTTTATAACTTGCATGGGTTATGTTGTTGTCAGCCACAATTGAGCTATTTTTCCATTTCTGCAGAAGTGTGACAGGTAGGAAACTGCAGCATAACAATGGTTTACTGTTTTGTAGTAAATTGAAACCTTTCAATTTATTAAGACTGATGTCTTTGCTTAACTAGTGCCAGAAAGCAGAGTGTCATATATAAGACTATATATTAACCCCTCTTTATAGAATTTCTAAGCATGCTGTGTAAAACAATCTTGCCTTTTACATACCACGTATAGGTAATCTTTATTTTACATGCCAACCATGAATGACAAGTTTCCAAAAGTTGACCCTTCTCTATTTTCCTTACAGATCTAAGAACTACGATGTCTCCACCCTACAATCCTATACCTTCCTGGCAGCTCAGGCACGCTGCAATAAACCAAAAGCAAGAAATACTCTACTCAAATGACAGCTAAGCAATGTAAGCTGAATAAAGACTTTGTACCTAGCAGAGTATACTTTACCACTCCTGGAAAGATCTGAAACTTTCTAATCTTTGTCTTGAGGGGTTTTAAAGAAGCTCACATTGAAAATACAATATATGAATCTGAGGGTTATAACCTTTCAAGGTAAAGGCTTCTACTCCAGACATTGCTGTATCTGCACAAATGTGATTATTCACTAGAGGCAATGAAGTTTTGCAGTGGCCGAGATGAATGTTTATCAGTTGGCCATAAATCTCTTCATTACCTTAAATTAGCCTTAAGTACCTTTGTGTAGCCAATAAGAACAGAAGGCAAACAATGAACATCTTATAACCAACATCCAGCTGACATTTGTTGGCACCGCTTTTTATGAGCAGAACTATCATTCCCTATGAACGTCCAATATTAAATTGTTAAGCTGTTGCAGGGATTCCCCAAGTTCTAGGAAATGACGCTTTGTATGATAACAATGTTAAAAAAGAAAGCAAAAGCTGATATACATTACACACATACATACAAAAAAGTGTATTTAGGGCATGTTTGAGTCAGTCACACATCCAGTTTTTCATCTGTGACACATCTGTACCAGTTTCTTAACAGTTTTATGCCAGTTTCTGTCATTTCCCATATCTATGTCCTCTATTTTCTACTTCCATTAAAAAAATGGGAGGTGTAACCCACTTGTAAAGATTAGGGGGTGAGAGAGCACCTTTCCACAACTAACTTTTTAGATGTTGCTCTCACTGATTATGCTGCCCACTTTAATGCCAGCTCAGCACATTTATCATCATTAGGAGATGGGATTAATAGGCAAGATGAGCATTTGAGTTTTCGTCCCTAGATAGACGTTGCCAGTTTAAGGGCAGTGGTACATGGGTGAGTTGATTCCAACTGAGCATTCGCCTGAGAATTAACACATAATACTGTAAAAAGTTTGTAAGAGTTCATTATCGAGTACCAATTTTTAGATGAAAGACTGTGTTTTATAGTAATAATACCACTAATAAAATCTTTCCTACCGGAATAGAACCAGTGACCTAAGGATTTCTATATCGCCTCTGCAGTCCTCTGCTCTACCAGCTGAGCAAAATGTCCTTCCAACTGGAAACATGCACAATCTGTGGAAATGGACTGGAGTGCTGGTCAGATCCCACAGCCCGAGCACAGTACATAGGGATATATGATACAAGTAGTCCTTGCCTGACAGCCAAACAGCAGCACTGACACTACAGCCTGTTTGTGGGTGGAAAGGGTGGGGTAAAATACAAAGGAGGAGGTCCTTTGAGGTTATGAGTGCAGTTTGGGGGATGAAATAGAGGCAACAGATGGTTGATAAATTCTGTTATTATACCTGCCATCCCTACTGTTTGTGTTGGAATATATAGATGAAGTTCACAGCCACCACCATCATTTTAGCAGGTTTAGTAAATTGTAGGTTTTTGAAATCCCCTTGTCTTTTAGTTTTAACACAAGATTCATTTTACATGCTGGCTAAATATTTCACATAAAAGTAGTAATTATTGGCAAGTACCAAAGGATAGAGATGTTAACAGCTATCAGTGTAATTCATAGGCGCAACAGCTGGCTCTACTTGTGTTGATCTGAACCATGACTTCTGCTGCAGAAAACCACTGAGCATTTTAGAGTAATTATCCCCAAATTTATAGTTATTATAAGATCCATCTGAGAGTCAAATGCAATAAATTCCAACAAGATGTAAATGACTCCTTATTGCGCACACAGAAAACGAACATGTGGGCTACTTGATGGTTGCTTAGCTACTAAAATTTATTCATGCCATGTTTTAAGTGAATGAAGGCATCATATATTTTATTATGAAAACCAGGTCTAAAAATGTACCGTATATTGCCAATAAAGAAAACGTCAGAAAACAGTCATATTCCATTTTCCTCTAAAAATACATTAGTGCTCTTATCGTCCATTCACCAGGGACTGATGGGATTTGCATTTTATTTCTTTATTTGACTTGATAACACATTCGTGTGAAGTTACAAAGGCGATTAGCAACTTTTGTTGAGTTCAACACTGGATATTCTTTAAGGGTGGCATTATCCCCTAAGGGTGCCATTACACAACCATAACAATGCTTTCCCGATAATTGGGCCAGGTTTTTACATAATCCATCAGCTGTAAAAATTGCACCACACACACACGCGCGCGCGAAAACCATGCAGTGGATGTAAAATAAAATGGTGACAAAATCTGCTACTGACAGTTTTTCTTAACCATATGTATTCCCTGTTTGGTTACGTCTGCTCCATCTGCTGTTTTAGGTGTAATTCTACAAATTAAAGAAATGTCACTGTACATTTATCATATAGAGGCAAAAAACCCATTTGCATTATCTAGTTTTTCTAGCTGTAAATTTAGCGTGGCTGATTTAAAAAATAAAGCAATATAGTTTAAGCTTTGCGCACTTGACAGGGAATTTTTTCCCTCTCTCAAACTTATATAGTTAAAGTTCACACTTTTTAATTGTATGCATGCCTTGCCGTGGGCGAAAAATTAGTTTACCTTCCTCTTGATAAATCATTCACCAGCAAATATAGAAAAGTCACAGGGGCTAACTACAGCCGCAGTGACCAAATGCATGGTTAAATCATGGCTTTGTTCCGCCGCTCGAGTAAATAATTTTATGACAAAGCCATTTATTGTGGCGCCTCTATGCAATAACAGATGCTGAGCTGAAAATTGTAAACAGATAAAACTTGTAACTCGATGAACTGACAGTTAAATTAACATAAATTTTACAACGCTGACAATAGTGAGAAAATACAGAGATGTAAATTTAAACTCAACTTGAAAGAAGGACAATATTTCAACAGGAACAGAGCAATTGATAATAAATAAGAAAAATAAGATTAAAAACCACATTAATTTTTGCTAACTAGTCAAAGTCCCCTGTGGAATAAGCAATTTGTCAGTCACTAAATAAAATCTACCAGTTTACAGTTCAAAATAAGCAATAAACCTTTATATGTAAAAGGTTTCTTGAGCTTCCAACAAATACTTCACTATGTTAAACTTTATTTAATACTGATGTTATTAAAAATAAAAATATCTAATTAGATGAATCTTTTGAAACTCTAAGCAACAGAATAATGCCCCAAAAATGTAGTCACATTTTCCCTTAGAAACAAAAAATTTGTCCGTGGATTCGACCACCAGGGGTGAACCATGCCTTTCTGCTGCCCGAGGTGAGTCAGAGATTATATATATATCACAGTGTCGCCCCCTCGTCGAGCAGGAGGCACGCCCCCTGACGACTACCCCTGCACTCTGTCCACATATGCGCCATTGAAGTGCTCAACCACCTGGAGTCTGTGTTTGTTACAGCACAACAGTTGTGGGATAGTTGTGGGGCATGAAATAGTCATTTCAGCCCATTTCATATGAGAAAACAATTTGTTTCTTTGTACAATCACTCCAGCAGAGGTATTCCTATCCAAGGTACTTTTTTTTTTCCCTAACATATTGCACAATTTTATACATAAACAATATATGGTACTTATTTCAATGGGCTTAATCTTGTGATGTTGGCTCAGTTTTACTGTACTTTTAAAGATGTTTTAAGGTGATACAATCCCCTAAATACACATGCACTTGTATGCAGCATGTTCTTGTTTACCGGTTTCGATCACCGCATAACACATAATTTATATACCACTTAATTGTAATTATTATAATTTTGGTTTACTTTAAATACTGTCGCCTTTTTTTACGACCCCCTATACGACCCTATTAAAAGAGGGTTAAAACATCTTTTATGATTCGATCTTTTCAAATTTCAATTTTCTTTAACATTAAGATAAGGCAATAGAGCCGTCCTAAATACTGCATAGTGGACAAAGTTACTTAAAACATTCCAAATACAATTTTATTGAGCTGCTACTTTTGAAAATATGCCAGACACTGCAGAGTTTTCATGGGCTGCATTTCAAGTTGTCTTTCAAAGCTGCAAGAAATGTTGGTCAAGGTTATAGACACATTCATAAAACCATCATCTTTCTTAAATATGTTAACACTATTTATTTGTTTCTGATCTTATTAAATTTAATTCCCTTCTTGGTTCTTTTAAAATTTTAATTAAGAGGAACTGGATAACAATATGCCAGAAACCACATACAGTTAATTGTAAAAAATGTTTTCGTAATAGTCAAATATTGGATAGACTGCTATGTAGACTGCCGCTACACAGCATTATGAACAGAAAAATTATAAACTTATAGGACCAATGGAATAGTGTACTGGGCGGCTATGAAGCATTTAAAGGAAATCTACCACTTCGGGTAGGGCTTATAAGCTGGACATGCCGTGCACCAGCTCAGGGTGAGCTGGTGCCGGCGCTCATCTCCGTTATGTTTTTAAACAATTTGAAAGTGTTTTAACAGTTTATTAATGTTTATATCCTTACTAGCTCTCCCGCACCGGGGTCCGCGCTCGGCGCACCATGCGCGCGACCGTGCGTGCATCTGAATAGGAAGTGGTAGCGTGCATGGTGCGCCGAGCGCGGACCCCGATGCGGGAAAGCCAGTAAGGATATAAACATTAATAAACTGTTTAAACAGCTTATAAGCCCTACCCGAAGTGGTGGGTTTCCTTTAATGAAGCCAAATGCCTGGCTGAAACTTTGACTACTCACTTGGACTACTCTGATTCCAGGGATCCAGGGACCCAGTGCAACTGATCTTTGAGGTCCCAGTTGCAAGATAAATCACATACTTTAACATAAAGACTACATTAGTCCAAATTATCACGGTTGGTGTTCTTCATTAGAAATTGGTTGCTTCTTTGGTCTACTTCAGTGTCCATTGTAGGCAAATTATGACATGCATGAATCTTTGAGTGGGTGTCTACAATTATGCAAATACAGAGCTGTAATGTTATTCTGCATTCTGTTGGTACAATATGCAATGGTATTTGGATTGTTCTAAATTTTTTAAATCATTACCAAGTAGGATATGACCTTTCAGATAACTTACATGACGTTCAATGGAATAGGAATGGTGTATACAAGCAAACCAATTATAAAAGACCTGCAAAAGCACCATGTCCTAAAAACTACTAAAATAAAGTTAGATGTATACATATATTTTTATACATTTTTCAGCCATGATAGATGTATTTAAAAAGCAAAGTAATCAAAGTAATCTTTAGTTATGTCATGTCTGACACAAAGTTTATAAAAGGTTTTAATGGAGGCTGGATAGCTTTCTAAAAAAATAATATTACATGGTATCGATAGAAACATTGGAGAACAAGTTGATTGGCTTATAGATTGCATATAAAAGAGTAGTAACCTTCTATTGAAATTGGGGCCTGTAGTATACGCTTTTTCTTTAACAATGAAATCACAGGATAGAAGGATAGATGGATAGATAGATTTTTGGTTTAGCTAAAAGAAAAGTTTTAACTCGCAGAGGGGGGACATATGGTACTAGGATATGTTTTCTTAACTATTTCACTATGACACCTGTTGAAAGTGGAAAATTTTTAGAATCAACCTGTCACGTTCATAACATTTTCATAGGACAGAAGGATCCCATTCACAGCATTCCAATATACACAATCTTGCAACAGACTCAACAAAACCAGCTGCCAAGAGTAACGGAAATAGAAATGAAAAAAAAAAAAAAAAGTAATAGACTTCATCACATATCAGATGCTAATTCATTAAATAAATTGGGAATACATTTTTAACTAGCTGTCCATAATATATTTGACATGTGTGCCCATTGTGGTGGTTATACCATAGTGAATGCCATACTTTCAAAAGAAAACATGCAGAAAATATAAAACAATAAAAATATGCTATAAACACAAATGCTTGATTTCATGTGTCTATATATACTTTTATATACAATTCCAAAAATTTACTTGTTTTCCAACTGCTGAGTTGTATCTCCTAAAGATCAGGACTAAAGTCATCTTCTTTTGTGGAAATGCTTTGCAATACAAACTATTATCACAGTAAAATGCTGCTGTCTGATTCCTTAGCCTGCTGAGATTATTTTCTCTACTGAAAGGCTTCTAAGCAATAATTAGTTGACTAATGTTTGATTACTGTTATAAAGGGCACAATTTTCCTGCACTTACATTACCGTTTCACAGTGTGAAGCACATACATCTACTTTCTTTTACTTTTCTAGTTTATTCTTTAGGTAATTGTAGGAAATTCAGTTTAAACAGCTTCTCTGCACTATAATGGAAGAACCCTATTATTAAAAGAAGACAAATCCTGGAAGTGCCCCCACCCGGCCGAATTTCGCACAGCCTTCATGTTAAAATTAAAGATGCATTTACCATGGAATAACTAGCTGTACTGAATAATAATGCATTGGATGCCTTCTTTGAAATTTGGTCCCCTTGGCACACATCTGGTGATGCCCATTACCTCAAGTTTCCACTGGTTAGTGGCCTCCCAGGCCGCGGTTCTCCCCATCCCCTTTTATGCCATTCTGGGTCCATTTCTTATTTGGCTTTGTACCTCGTCTGATTTTTGTTCCTAGAGAATTTGTTTATGTCATTGTTTTCCTCTGGATCCACATACCATCAATAAAATTTAGTTCCCAGAACATGAGATATAGTAGCTCTAAGGAAAGGCATTTAAGAGCCCTCTTCGTACCAGGTAGGTGTTTTCTGCATGTTTCAGCAAATACCCACCGGTAACACCCGTGGTCAGTGCTGGCACAGATCACCAGTGTTAAACATGCAAAGCTGACGGAGACATTTAAATCAAATGTGCCACAATATTGCATTCAATCGCTGCCCCCTGTGAGGTTTTTGGGGGGTGGCAATTGGTTACTGTGACAGCCAGCCTGTCATTAAGGCCTGTCACTCAACCTGATCTCAAAGAGTTTGTCAGAGGCAGATACAGATGCAGTATATGGCAGAAGATATCAGGCACCCGAGGGTAAAAACAACTTGCATTCAGTCCTGGACTGTACTCATCAGCCAGGTTACTTATGGAAACTTATGGTTTCTTTCTATGAACAGTTCTATTACTTAATGGGGGGCTTCTGAAAGTGGTAATGGTTGTTTCTAAACTTGACAGTATTTCACTTACCTGTTCTCTAACTGGAGCGATCCCTTATAAGTGCTCTAGGTAGAAAGCTTGACTGTCAGTGAGCCAGCAGGTAACAGCTGAGTTGAACAATTTACTTCCTTAATGGAGAGAATGTCACTTGTGTGAACCAAAGTCTACTATGCAAATTAAATGAGCATACCGTTCCAATCACACATACAGCACAAATTGCCAATTGATTAAAGGTCGCGATAAGGAGAAAACTGCTGTCTCAGTATCCAGCAGGAGTATTACCTGTATGATACTACACTATTAGTAAATGTGTGTACATAAAATATATATTATACACACCACAAACTTTACTAATATTTATGTAATAGAGCATAACACAAAAGTATTTATTAAAATGTTAACACAAATCAAACATGCAAGTGTTTGAAAATTTTAATATTTAAATGTGTGGCATGCATGTTTATTCGGTGCCCTGTAATCTGATAAAATCCATTGGGGCACATTTACCTGTCTGCGCCAGTTTTGTGCCGTAGCTGGCGCATGTATTTATGAAGTGTTATGAAGCGTTTGCACCAGTGTTTGAGACACAAAACTTTGCAACTAAAGAGGCGTTTTGGTGCCGATTCGCACTGCGTGCCACATTTATGTTTAAAAGGGACAAAAATGTGGCCGTTAAACTGAGTGTACCAAAATAAAAATAAATTAAAAAAAATACTAGAATACCCATTTTTACGATTACTCAATTTACATTTTACTGAAAATACTGAATATATTTTGATTATTAAAAAAAAAAAACAAAAAAAAACAAACAACTGTCTCAAGCTACATTAATCTATTCCCACTTCAAGTAATAAGGGAAACATCCAGCCTACCTTCATTCTGAACCAATTAAAAAAAGGAAGTGCTAACACGCATTAGTCTAGCAACGGGTTCAACTCCTGTACACCCTCCCGCCTCAAGTTTACTTTCTGCTGCCTTTTTCCCTGCAAACCCTGCCCAGTGCTCACAACCATTACTGTGTCTCCTCCTCCAGCTACCATTGGGGTGCAGGGCACCAGCATATGTGTCCCAAGCCAATCAGAGCTCACCTAAGGTTTAATAGCTCAGCCTTCCCTCTTTCCCACTGCTTGAGCAAAGGTCGCTAGTCTAGTCCTGAGGTACAGTGTCCTTATCCTTGTGTTTGACCCATGGCATATTTCCTGACTGTAGTCCTGGTCTGTAGTCCCCAGCTTGTTTCTGACCGCTGCTCCTGACGGCCTTGACCCATTGTCTATCACCTCTCTAGCAGGCTTCAGGAGTTTTCATCCCCACCTCCAGTATTAGCAAGATCTGGCAATTTAACTATTTCTGGTTATATCTCCCTAGAAAACTGGGAGACTATGGGCATTTATCCCTCGGTTATTCGTCTTCCTACCAGTGTTCTTTCTAGGGTCCCCTCTAACTTTGTTCCATTTAAATTTGCTGTCAAAATTATTTTTATGAATGGAGTTGGGTTTCAAACATGCCTTAAAGGTGTTTTAAGAAGTTTTTAATTAGGTCTGTGATTAATAAAGGTTTTGGATTTGGTCTTTTTGCACTCTCTTGTCCTCTTAAATTTCATAAGTGAAAATTGGTAGTGATAATAGTAAACTTTGTGTATATTTACTCTTAGCTTCCTCTACAGTGAACAGTGTATCTAAGAGCACCTATGAAGTCCATAGAAAAGGAGTGGAGGCTAGAAACTCTATACAGACCTGGATAGCCTTTAACTAGATAAATCAGCTAGAATTTATTTAAAATATAGGAAACAATGTAGTAGTTTAGTTAACCAAAAACCTGGTCAGTTAGTGCTAAGGGATCATTTCATAATAGACCCAAACGACATATCAATAGAATCAATAGCTGATCAGTGTTTGTATATTTGCTGTGATACCTGTACAATGCAGTAACTTTAGAAAAATGCTTATCACTCAGTCTGCTGACACTCGAGCTTTCTTGAAAAGGGACCACAATAGTGGCCAAAACAGTCTAAAACTTTAAAAAGGTAATGAATTGTTATGTTAACATTTGCAACTAGACCGGTTTTCATCTGTGCTGGTCACCTATACAACCATGTTTTATTTTAGTAACTGAAACTTCAAAAAGCAATTTTGCACACTTATTATTGCTGCTCCAAAGGCACCTGAACCTAAAATTAAGGCAATTTTCTGACTTGAATGAGAAAATAGTAATCTTTTAGGAATGGTGACTTAATGATTTAATAACACCCATATGTATCCAACTGCTAATTTCTCAAGAGACATGACTTCTTTATTTTTAGACTGTTAATACCCCTTTGGCACTTAATTGATGTCAGTGTTACAAAGTCACAAGCATTGTAGGCATCCAAAGTACAACTTCAAAGTGTGATCATATTCTTCCCAACCAGCAAATCAAAGATATGATCAGCTTTGAAGCTATACTACTGGGATCTCCCTTGAGTGTCGCAGGAACTTTTAAGAGCTATGCACTGTGATATCACCAAAACTACACACTTGCTAGCACTACATTACCTCATATTAAAGTTTATGTGCATTTCACATTAAACTGTATTTCACACAGTATAGACCCCTGCCACAGGGAAAACAGTTTTTTTCATTCTAGAAAGATAAAAGGGAAAAGGTAGGCAAGTACTCCATAATGTAGCCAGCTAACAGTATGCAACTATGACTCTCAATGAGTGGATTACAACTATGATTTTCATGTGTATTCCCACACTGCTGCCAACCTCCTCCAGGATTTAGGATTTGCCTCAATTGAACAAAGCACCAACTTTAAAAAAATAGGCTTGTCCCACAATGGATACACAATCTGATTGGTGGGAGTCCAACTGCTGGAACCCATATGTTTTGAAGGTAGTAGTATCCTCATCAGTATGGTGTGAGAACTTATGCCAAACTAACACCACTAGGATACTATAAATTCTACATATCTCAGTGTCATGTAAAAAAATTATAATATGTTTGAGGACATGCACTGCTTCGACTCTAAACATAGAATTGATCAATTGCACAAATATCTAATAATATGCAAGATTCATTACACTTCAGACCATTGTTAACATGACACTCAGAGCTGTTGTGTATGACATCTCAAGTAGACAATGTTGCAACCAATGTTTAAATTTGTTTTGAGATAACTGCATCTGTATGTGCAGAAATATTCTAGAAGAAATGCCTTTCATTCAGACCGTAAATGGAGTCTAAAAAGGAAACAAAAATTACTTTGAAGCCCATGGTATGGAATCCATACACATAAATGGGTAAAATTCTTTGCACTACTTCTAGGTTTTGCTTACCATACCACCATAAAATTAATTCTGCAATGCTTCTGCTGTGCATAAATTGTACAGGTACGATAGATACTGAAGTTTTTCTTTATTCAAGCTTCCAACGCGGTACCAACGCTATTTAAATCAATGGTGAATGACATGTGACAGGCTGGGCACTCCCCCATAGGGGGTGGGGGGTATGTCATGATGAGAGCAACGTCTCCTAGGTTACTAAGGAAAACCTCCCAAGGGGAGTGTCCAGGTCCGTCACGTGAGCCCAGCGTTTCCATGGAAATCACATCACGTGGGTAAACATCAGGCTAAAGTGTCGCAGCGACTAAGGACACACACAGCGTCCGAAACGCGTTGGAACCGCGGAGCATTCATATGTCTTTTAATGAATGGAATGAGGATCCGTGTTCTCCCCTTACAAGGTAAAAAAAACACGTGGTTGGAGCTGAAGATTGCCTTAATTGGCGTGTGTTGTACTACTGCTAGGAATTCTTTTCCATTGGGACTGAAGAAGGTGGACTCCTAGTGGGCAGAGGAGATGTTAGGGAGAACGTATCCAAATTCCCTTTGGAGTGCCATGCTAGCTTATTGCTGTTTCTCAAAAGTAAACTTAACAGCCAAGATATAACTGTCAGGGACTTTTTCACTATGAGTTGGTGTGATCCATACAGTCTTTATTGGTTTTACAGACTCATTTTTATTGTTTGGTAGAGACTGCCCAAATTGAGATTCAATAAGCAAGATTCAATTATCTATGGCCAAAGTATATGGTACACACGGTCAGTGTTTCAGCACAAAAAATATTTCAAAGTGTTAGAGATCTAATTTACCCGTGTCTTCAATTCCCATAGTCCTCTGAAGCTTTCCTATTTTCACTTAGACTGTTTGCTATAGGAGTAAGCAAACAAGCTTCTTTGTAACAACCACTAGGAATTTACAACCAGGGTGTAACGTGATGGACCAAATGCCCAGAAGCTTTGAGAGACCTATAAAAGGTATCTTTTCTACTTCGTATGCTACTTCATATAATACATACAACACAGCCACATAACTGTGATATTTACTATGATATTTACTGACAAAATGGTTGTAGGTAAATCACCTTCAGAACACTAATATACCAGAATAGTACTCAATACTTCAAAATTCTTTCATTTTTCATTGTATATCTCTACCCAATCCCTATAGCTTAACAGTGTGACTTCCTCCTATCTAAGGAGATTAAGGTACTTCTACTAGGTTGCTACTGCAGCCAGTAAGCACAATCAATTCCTAGAGAACAAAAGAAACCACACATGTGCCCATTACATGTGTATAAGAAATTATGCCCACCAAGATGCTCTGAGTGTACAGTTGATAAGTAAAACATGCATTTCATTTATCCTCAAATCCAACATTTTAAATGCTAGAAAATGCTAGATTAAAAATCATTCTTACTACACCTTAGTATCAAGGAACTATGGAAGAACACCACAAAGAATAAATATATTTGTGCAAGTGTTCACGCCAAACAATGCAGTTACATTGCATCTACTAGCAATTGCAGGGAAAATAAGCAATAGTTAATTCCCATGAAGATCATATTTCTAGTAGACATTGATATGTACACAATACAATACAATCTTACAAGAACCTGCCATATTTAATTAAGTAGTAAAAATCATTAATGCTTGCAGGCTGGGATGTCAAGCTGCATTCCTGTGTGGCCGGAACAAAGGATGAATTACGGATACTTCAAGTCTTGTTAATGTGTCAGAACCAGAAAACTATTCTCTGCATTTGCACAGGCCAAGAACGCACATCCGTAATATCTGCATTGTTTTAGGAATGCAGTCTGACATGTATGTTAAGGAGAGATTATTTTTGTTACTTATTATAGCATTTCCAGTTCCCTTCCAGCTGTAAGGAAACTGAATGAATTCACAACAAAACTGAATAACCTCACTGACTGGTTAGAAATATCAAACATCAGCATCTTACAAGCTTTACCATTAAGGTCTTAAGTGTTCTCCCACTCACCTTTGACTGAATCTATTTGGTTAATCCATAATGCCGCTTCATTTCTATATTCATTATTAATTATACATTTAAGAAATAGGAAGAAGGATTTTCTCAACTATCCAGTGGGACAAGTTCTTATAAATAATACAAACAAAACCTGCATACACAGATGGATGTCTGGATACATGTATTGATAATGCTCTGCTCTGTTAAAGGTTAATAAATATTAACCTTAATCCAGTAGAACACATATCTATTTGATGCTGGACACCCTTTTCTTTAAATGTATAATTTTATAGTAAAAGCAGGAAACCCCCAAAATACTAAAATTAAGTGTGAGCAGGGAAGTGGGAGGGCAGTGCTTTTATGAGTGGGATAAGCATTTGGAATGGAGACCCTTCCATCTGTATTTTAATGGGGATAATACAATAGACTGGTGCTGCCATGTATAAAATCCATAGGATACAGGAGCCAAGTGTTGCCACTGAAAAGGCTAGGGTGGCTGGACAAAGGATACATATTCTATAGCACATATCTGTAGGACTCCTAAAGAAACTTAAAATGACATCTACCACCAGGATGAAGGATTGTAAACCAAGCACACTGACATACTGGTGCGTTACCCCTCTGGCAGGATCTGCCCTCCTTTTAGCTTATGTCCTGGGCTTTACAAAAAAAAGGGTTTTAAATTATGAAACTGAGCCAGAGGCGACCCATAGGTGTTAATGGAGCATGGAGCCCCTTATGCTCATTTGCATAATTTATTAAGCATTTTTTCCTGAAAAACAAGGGCAAAAACAAGTGGTAGATATCCTTTAAAGCGAATCTAATCTTCCAACTCAGAAGTCTAATGTGTTTAGCCATGGGGAGTAACAGAGTTTCTGGTCATTATGCGACTTTGATATTTATTTTCTAAAAGCTCTCTTGGCGCAAAGCTGTTGGATGGGAGTGTTGCTGAAGCCAGTCACTGCCTTCCTCCCCCCCACATATCCCATGTAATCCAACACCTCCTACAGCTGCAGCAAGATGGCTACCAAGAGGGAATTCAGTCCAGATTTCAGAGAGAATAGAAGATTAGTCGGGAGGATGATAATTGCCAAAGTACATGTAGAAGGAAGCATTATTCTCTAGTAATATTTATTTCAAAGTTGCTTTTAGTCACTAAATTAGTCAACACTTCGTCACCTGAAATGTCGGTTTCATATATTACCTGTATTTATAAAAAACTAAAAAGAACAATATTGAGCACTCTGTAGTGTTCCCTTATTAGCCAAATCATAAAAAGGAACTTTTACTTTAAACATTAAAAGTTTAAACGTGTAGGCCACTTAACAAAAGTCAAATATGGAATATGTGTATAACCACAATCCTTACAAATCAATGTGCATCAAAAGTATAAAATGATTATACTTGCTTACCAGCTTGTGTCCTTATCAGCTGACATTTAATATTGCTGCCAGGCAATTGCTCCCATTGCTCCTGATCTTCGTTTAGGCTGTTTGCCACTGCATCAGATTACAGCCTTCCATGTTTTAACCTCACTTGGTCCCCTGATGAATGTGATCTATTACACAAGAAACTAATAGAGAATTGTGGCTGGTGAGGGCTTCTTTTTTGCAGCCAGGGTAAGAATTGGGACACTGTCCTTGTGAGGGAAGGGGTTATTACACTGAGGTGATAGGGTCTGTTCTTCGAAGTGTTGTATATTCAGACATGTGACACTGCTTCCCATAGAGGAATTCCTACCCTTTCCCTAGCACAAAAGGGGCAAGATCCATCCTTTTATACCTTTGATTTATGCAAACCTGCACATTGATTTGTTAAGATTGTGGTTATACTTGCTTTGTGAAAAATATGGAATATGTGTGGGTTTATCTTTTGTTATTTGGCCTACCCTTTAGTGTTTAAAAGTAAAAGTTATGTTTCATAATCTTGCTGTTTGTATATCACTCTTTGATATACTGACAGTGTTATAGTATTAGTCTTTTTGTGGATTTGTTCCCTTGTTAGCCTTCACGTAACTGAAATGGCAACTGAGTCTTAGCATTTCCTGTAGTCAAATAATTATTGTAAGTACTCTGATACCTATAGAAATTAAAGGTTAAATTAACTGGGTGCTACTTTGATGATGCTTAGTTATTTTAGTCAATTTATTTGTATATTTCCATTGGAAACAGTACACCGGACAGTTATAAGAAAAGCTGATTCAGAAATACTATTTCAAGAATAATACAATTATATACTTGGTTACAGGCAGGAGGGAGAGTGATTTAGATAATACAGATAGAAATAAACAAAATAACTTGTATCTCTGCCGGACGGTTTCACTGTACGCACCAGCGTGCGCCAGGTCCTCTCATGGGGAAGTGCCGATTGGGACGTGTCTCCTTGGTAGCGTCTTGCCGATATTGTGATCCGGATGGTAATGCGGTTTAGGCAGGCGCTCCGATGCGCGACTCATGATGCGGACTCGTCAAGTGGGGGGTGCGTCATGTAGGCGTTACCTTCTGTGCAGAGTATAAAGATGCGGAGAGAACACATCACATTACCTCCTGACAAAGTAGGAGTGTGTGAAACATGCATTGGGGTTCTGTGAATTCCCCTGCTGTGCCCTTTTACCTCAACGTGCCTACAGGTAACAATTGTAATAGGAGTTAGTTGACATTTACCAGGACTGGATGGTACCTCCAGATTGGTCTACAAACACATCAGTACTGGTTTACTCTGTTGGGCTGTTGGGCATTATTTAGCATGCATGGACATTGGTCTAGCCATTACTTTATCTATGCAGATAGGACACTGCAGTGGGAGAATTTTTTGTATTTTGCATAGCCCCAACTCCAACTGGGGTTGTTCCTTGTTGCTACCCCTAATTTTATTTACTATTTGAGGTGAATTTTGATTTGTTTATTGTTATTGTAAGGATAACTTTTACACTAGACACCATTTGTTGTTTGTAATTTGGTATAGATAATAGTCTGTTCCTCGAGATGTGCAAGATCTGTACAACATTTTGGCTCAAGAAAGTTGGTCTAAAGAAGCTCATACATGTGACATAACATTAGAAATTGTCATTTTGTTATTTGTCATTCAATATGATTCTTTTGCAAGTCTGCTAGTTTAGTGCCGAGCTATATAGAAGTAGGACAGTATTAATAAATGTGCATCTTACGCCTCTTGCTGGGCCTCACCAATACAAAAAATACCAAAGACAAAATGTCATTTAAGAAGCCTTGGGGGATATACACTAGACATAACACAGGGTGACATTTTGCCTGGGGTGAACCTTTAGTCAGTTTCAAAATCTTTGAGCTGACAGACATGAATTAAGTCTTATCCATTTTTACGACACCTAGTTAATCCCGTATATCAACTGCACTATACAAAACTTTATTTTAATAAGAAAAAATTACTAAACAGTGGTTAAAAAAGTTTTTTTCCCAGAATAAAACAGTAGTGTGTACATCTGTCCTATTATTTCACCATTTTGTCCCATCATAATTAAAATCCTCATTATAATATATAATCTGCTTCAAGTCTGTTAGCATTATTCTCGCACGAGTTTAGTCTCAGCTGGAACTCAACAGCTAGTTAAAACTCACCTCCATCCACACATTCAGTCATAATAATAGGTTCTGCTTCGGACATGATTACCATTCACGCTGAAGCAACTGGGTTTATTAGTGGGAGAAGCACTGAAACATTTACATTTCCTGCCAATGTAATCAATGTTCTGGCCGTTTGCTGATGAAAATTTACATTACCTGATTGGAAGGAAGATACTAAGGAGCTGATAACCACAACCACAGTTCCAAAATATATAATACCCGGAAGCATAACAAGGCTTAGCATCAGATGGTCTCCTGAGGCAATATATTACCGTATGTTAAATAATAGTCACATATTTTCAGATAAATTATTAGTTCTTTTATTACACAAAGTATTGCTTGATGGTCTTCTGGTAGATATAGGTCTCTAACAGAACAACTCAATGTCTTTGCTTACATTAGGCAGTAAAGTTGGCACTTTTAAGTATTCCTATCAAAAATAGAGGTGCTGCTAACTAGTTACTATCAAAAAAATGTTGGCATATAACAATGATCAAGTAATTCATTTGCCAATAAATGTCTTCACACAGCATATCACTGTGCCATGAGTGCACCACAAGAGTCCACCACTGAGGCCCAAGAAGAGCTGCTGCCCTCTAGCAGAACATCAGTGGACAACACAAGCACTGGAAATACAGCTGCTTCAACTGGGTGGAGACACTGGTAGACCAAAGCCAACGGCAGGGTCCATCTTCTTCACAGACACAAAACAACAACACTTAACAAGAGTATTATTGTTGGTCATGTGAATCCAATCATGGCCTATGTGGAGAACTTCTAATGAATGTAATCCCATTAAGGTTGATTTCTTTCAAGTCAGTAAAAAATGTACAAACTTTGGTGGCATATTCTATCTATATGTTAGCAGTAAGACTGGAAATACCCCAAGATTAAGGACTCTTTCACACTGTGCGAGACCGATTTCCAGACGTACAGTCCACAAGCTTGCTTTATCTTTTCCCGTATGTATGGCTAGGCACCATGCCTCGCTATGATGAGTGGAGGGTTAATCAGGACTCATCCCTCCTTTCTCCAGCTTGCGGCTGTATGCTTGCCCAGGCTACGGCTCCTGCAAGCATACATTAGTGTGAAAGAGGCCGAATACTGGGTGCTTATAAATCATGTAAATACGGTGGCAGATTTATTATTATGCTGATCATTACGATTAGGGCTTTATATGGTTTAAAAGTGTGACAACACTTCTAAAGCAATTTTTTTTAAGTTTCAAAAATTAATAGTGCAGTTGATAGGTATATGAAGTTTCTTGCAAAGTTTGTACCAAAAACTATTTTCCAAAGTAGTTCCCGGTGCAGATTTACCCTCTGTAACATCTGCATCCTAGAATTAGGCAAAAACAGGATGAGGCTGCTGCCAAAATAAACTAATAAAGCATTATGTAAATTAGTTTCAGAGGCTACTGGGAGTGTGTAGTAGCCTCGGGGCCAAAGGCTACTCCATGCCCCTAGCAGCCACTTCATACCCCACTTATATGCTTGTAATTTACAACTTGTAGCATGTCTCCAGCATCTCCTGTAGCTCCTGCCCCTCTGCCAGCAACACGCCTGCTAACCATGAGCACTGCGCATGCACAGCTGCTCACAATCGTCGGTTTGCGATGCGTGTTACCAGGACACATATGTGAGCTGCTGTGCATGCACAGTGCTCACGATCAGCAGGCATGTCTCCGGCAGAGTGAGTATGACATGGCAACTGGGGCATGGAGCAGCCTTCAGCCATGGAGAGCTACGAGACTACTACACATCCCCAGTAGTCTAATTACCAAAAAGTTTTAAAGATTATTTCAGTAGCTGCATCCCAGAATTAGGCAAAAACGGGATGCAGCTGCTGCAGGGAGGGGAAATCTGCATCTGCAACTACTTCAGTTTCCCAATGGTAGATTTCCCTTGTTTCTGCTCTTCCTACCGAAGAGAGAAGTGTACCTGAAAGCATTCAGAAATCTTGTCCACCTCAGGCAGATAAGACGACTAACAATGAACTCTTTCCCTTGGAAATTCAGCACTAAGTTATTAAACACCGAAGACACTTAGGACACTGGGGCATATTTCTTTAATAAATAATATGACAAAGTTTACCATCATCTGCAGTATTCTTTTATACAATTTTGTCAAAAGTTTAGTTATGCTTTAAGATGTACTTAATAACACAGAGATGCAAGACTACGACAGTTGACTGCAGCAATCCAGATAGGATCTATCATATCTGACTTCAATGAATACACAGCTTAGAGCAGAGTTCACACCTCCTCTTCCACACCTTTTTTTGTATTCAATATACAGGAAGGTATCCATTATTTTACTTTTTTTTATTTCCCAAAGATCTGCCAAAGTGTGTAATTTTTCTATTGCATCACACCCAAGGTATTTTTTTGGTAATGTGTAGCTTTACACCATTGTCCTAAAAAAATAAATAATAGGCAGCAGTTATTTGGGTAACATATGCAAATGAAAGGCACACTGGAAGGTTAGTGAATTTTTTTTTTTATTAAGATGCATAAAATACACTAATTTTAGAGCATCTTTCTCTGTCAGGCATTATACTGTTATTCCTTCTAGAAAATTAAAAACGGTGATAACTGGATCTGTTCCCTTAAAGGGGAATTCCCACAAAACAAGATTCTTAAAAATACTCAGCATAACAAAAGAACACATTGGGACACATTTACCTGCCTGGAGGAGTTGCCTGACCCCAATGCACTCTGCCGTGATTAACTAAGATCGTGCGCCCGTTATCCTGCATGTGTCGCCTCCCCGCTCAGGTCCGCCGGAGTTCACCTTCTTCCTGGTGCAAGTGCTTGATCTTGCAACACAATTTGAAAGTAAAATCCCGCGCTCAGTCCTAATCAATTGGATCGTGCGCCGGCCCGACCCCCAATTTCTGTCGCATGAAAGCCAGGGCATTTGCGCCACAATCCGAACGCATGCGATACAATCCCTATTTAAATACCTGTCACAGCAGCGCAAATCCCGAAAACGACGGAAAATCCAGCGAAAGTGCGTCCGCGGACCCTTAGTAAATAAGCCCCAATCTCTAATTCACTCATTAAAAAAACACTACAGCATTTCACAGATATAATTTCAACCTGTCTCTATCAGTCCTGGTGTTTACAATTTGGTTGTCCCCAGATCTGACTAAAAATCTTCTCACTATGGTCGGATTCTTCTCATGAATAACTTCTCTTGTCTGCACACTGCAGTGCTCTCTGCCTCCTGCCCCTCCTCCCCTGCATTAACCCCTTCCTGCCGCAGCCCTTTTTCATTTTGCACTCCCCACATTCAAAAATCTGTAACTTTTTTATTTTTCCATGTACAGAGCTGTGTGATGGCTTATTTTCTGTGTAACAAATTACACTTCAAAATGGTGGTATTTAATATTCCATGCCGTGTACTGGGAAGCGGAAAAAAAAAAAATTCCAAATGCAGTGAAATTGGTAAAACGCATTTGTGCCGTATTCTTGTGGGCTTGGATTTTACGGATTTCACTGTGCGCCCCAAATGACATGTCTAATTCATTCTTTGGGTCGGTACGATTATGGGGATAACAAATTTGTATAGGTTTTATAATGTTTTCATACATTTAAAAAAATTTAAAACCTACTCTACAAAAATTTTTGGGGGGATTTTGCCATCTTCTGGCCCTAATAACTTTTTCATACTTTGGTGTATGGAGCTGTGGGTGGTGCCATTTTTTGATTACGTTTACAATGTTATCATTTTAGGACTGTACAACCTATTGATCACTTTATAGAATTTTTAATTTTTTTTAAAATGGCAAAAAAGTGCCATTTTCAACTTCGGGCGCGATTTTCCGTTACGGGGTTAAACGCAGTGAAAAACCGTTATCATATTTTGATAGATCGGGCATTTTCGGACACGGCAATAACTAATGTGTTTATGATTTTTACTGTTTATTTATATCAGCTCTAGGGAAAGGGGGGTGATTTGAATTTTTAGGTTTTTTTATTATAATTTTTTTTTTTACTTTTTTTTTTATTATTACTATTTTTTAGACTCCCTAGGGTACTTTAACCCTAAGGTGTCTGTACGATCCAATCATACTGTATACTGCCATTCTACAGTATGGCAGTATATGTGTATTTTACTACTCATACATTACAATGTTCTGATAGCACATTGTAATGAATGGGTTAACCCGAAGTAGCTTCGAGTCTTCGTGAGACCCGAAGCTACCATGGTGACGGGTCGCCGCTCCCCAATGACGTCACGGGGAGCGACGATCCTCAGAAAGATGGCGGCTCCCATGTGCGGCCCACGAGCCCTCTCCATGCACCGGGACCCGACACGTGACGTACTATTACGTCACATGTCGGCAAGCAGCAGTGTGCAGAGACTTACCATAGATAGATAAGGTCTTTATAGCAGAGCTGACTGTGTGTGTTTAGGTGAGATGGCAGGGCCAACTCTTTTATTTATTAGGTGAGGGACCAGAGCTCAGTGTGTCATCATGTTTTATATTCATCTACTGATCTCTCATTACTCTTATTCTAAGTGTCAGATACTAGTAGAGTGTTCAGAAGTTAAATAAAAATGTGTACATAAACCCCACACCCTGATAATCTAAGCCCTAATATCAGCACACAGCATCTCATAGAACAGGGGAATCATGAAGTGTCTGCTTAGAGAGTCCCCATCCACATTTTACAATGACCTTCACTTATAGGAGCCAAAACAGCAAACCAACTGAGTAAAATTGTGCAAACCCATTTAAGTGTCTTCAAATGGACTGATAATTTTCACGAAATAAAATAAAGAATCTTTCTATTTTATATGCATCATACAAGCCTGACAAAGAAAGTTATAGGGGACACAAGGCTCATGTCCACTGTGTACCTGAATGTACTTGTGTGTATCGCTACGTTTGTAGCTTACTCAGCGTAAAACTACAGGAAGCTACAGACTTGATATTGTAATATTCGTGGGATCCACTCAGGTCTATGTCTACTGTATAGTAGACATAACTGCCCCCTATAACTGCCTTTGCCAGGCGTGTTAGCTCATAAATGAGGCAGTGGAAAGCACAGCAATGTGTATGATCCCATTGAAATACAAGGGGACGTGTGCCAGCTGTTCACGTGTTCCCCTACCTGGCTCCATTCATGCTGCTAGCATAGTCTCATCAGTGGAAATGGAGAAGGGTTGAGAGGATTCCTCCCACTTAAGAAAAGTGTTTTCATTGTATAACATCAACAAAACAAAATACGTATATATATTTTTACATAGACAAATAGCAGCACTCCAAACATAGGGTAATGTAAAAAAACTGATCTTGCAAAACAACTAGCGTTACAAAACAGAAAAATTAAAAATATTCTAACTTGACAGAAAAATGACTACATCCTGTATGACAGATCCTAAAAGGCATACTAAATTCTGTATTTATAATTTAATATTTTTTTTTAAACTTAAAGGAGCTTTTAAATTTTTCCCTAATGCAGTTATATACAGTCAGTTCAGTAAAATTATCCATTTGTGTCAGAAAACTGTGTACAGACTTCAACAATCACAATGTAAAAAGAAGCCTGATGTACCTGTTTTATTCCTTAACATATTATACATTGTTGTGTATTCTAAGTTTTATTTTGACAACTGCAGTTGCATAGGGGTTGTGTTTAGTAGAACATTGTTAAATTATCTGAAATCTTCCTCTGACTCTCCCAGGAATGCAATGTCTATGTGATATAATTTTAAGTGACCACTTAGAGAAAGTCCAGTCTTGCGATGAATTATGCATAAAGAATCAAGTTCATCTTTTTAATCTTCCACTACTGGAGCATATTACATGAACCATCCAAAGCGGCCATAGCACCTGAAAGCGATAGGGACCGATGTTGGGCAACAGAGGAAGATCTCTTGAAGTAAGCAAGCAGTAAACGTCTCATTCCTAGAAGGTTCACAACCTTTAACAAAGTCACTTTGAGACCTCATTTAGACGGGCGTTGGGATGACGTACATCAGGCTACTAGTACTTCACAGTACTATCGCTGCAAAACAGATAGAGCAGGCGTTATCCATAAAACAGCTGTGTAGTGCTGTTTCCTATGTAAGGGAAGAGGAGAGCAGTGCTCTTCCTTCTTTCTCCGCCACAGACCTGACGAGCATACATGCATTACAAATATAGCCCTTGTCAAAATTAATAAACAGCTTCACTGACAGACAAAATACCCACCTAGGCACTTGGTATCAGAATATGGGTGGTGGAGATTGAACTATTTTGCGTTTTAATTAAACTCTAAAAAATGTTATCTATGAAACAATCCTTCTAAAGAAACTCATTCTTTAGAAACTATTTTTATAGCTTTATTCTCAGCACACTTTTTTTCTTACCAAATTCAACAACTCATATATGGGCTGACATATAGGTGAACAATATTACCATCAATTCACACATCAACCACAATCGCCTGAAAGAGCCCAAAATATAACTAACTGCATTCAACTGATACATGGACAAATACATGGAAATAATTTAGAGAGGATAAAGCTCATATGACAAGAGAAGAATATTGAATGTAATCAGGTTTTTAAATAATGAAGTTGTGACATTTAGGGACTTGCTATTATCTAGACTGAAATTGAAAGTAGCACCATATAGTAACAAAAACTACCAATGCTAATAAAGGGGACGTGGGCAGCCACGAAGTGGGCTAACTTGAGACAATCCTTTCCCGCGCCTGCACACAGGGCTGAACTGTCAACAGCAATAGCGCAATTCTATTCCAGGCCCTGGCGGGGACTGAAGCACCACCGTGTGATAAATCTCAACCACTGTTTTTCTAAATCACCGAAATACATATTTTGAGAGTATTGGAGATATAGTTTTCTCATGTCAAACTATGTATTAACTGCAAACAACTAAAAGAAATGTGTGTATAGTAACAGCACACCACATATTGAGACACATGAGTCTCTACCAGTAATGTTATGAGAGCGGAATTGAAATCTAAAGTCTAATAATATAGCCTATGGACTGCTGTAAATTGAAAGATAAATAAATCATCCAGCATAATCCACTGACAGTGGGAGGTAGAGACAAAAATTCTTTTTTATTGTAGATTAAAAGCCATTATGCAACAACATCTACCATAGTAACTGTCAATGCCAAATGGTCCAGCCACAGGTACTCCTCTCTCAGCAGATACATGGCTAGTATTTTACAGGTTGTTACTTGAATGATTGCTTTTCTAATAAAACGACACACTTTAGGCATTTTTAATATAAAGAGTATATAAAAAGTATATACAAAATCAGTATAACCCCTTACCAACGTGTGACGTAATAGTATGTCACATGATAGGGATTTTTATGCAGGGCCCCAATAGCCCTCTTGACTTTTGTAAGGTGAATCCTAATTAACCCGTCATGGTTGTCCTAGTACTAGGAACTTGAACATAAAAACCAAGACACGTCAGTCTCTTAGTGTATGTAAAGATCTTCTCTCGTTTAATATCTCCAATGCATAATATCACAGACAGAAGAGTCATCAAAGAGGCGTGAATAGTATACTGCAAAGCTATTGGTCATCAGCACATTGTACAAAAAGTTAATTGTGCTCAGTTCTCAGTGACCTTGTACACAGATATTGTTTATACTAATTTGCTGAGAAGAAGGAGATAAGTGGACTCCAGAATCATAATATTGTAACTTAAACTAAATTCACACACATTTTTAAAACTGCAGATGAGGGTTGCAGATTATGGTATGGTGTCGCCTGTGAGGTGAGTATCAACTCAGGATATATTGTATGTTAGTCGATCCCTGCAGGGATCGACTAACATACAATATATCCTGAGTTGATACTCACCTCACAGGCGACACCATACCATAATCTGCAACCCTCATCTGCAGTTTTAAAAATGTGTGTGAATTTAGTTTAAGTTACAATTTTACTTAATTATTAAAAGTTAAGTTTTAGGTCTGACCGAGAAGGCATCTCTCTGTCTTAGGGCAGAATAGTTTATTAAGGTTACAGAAAGCCTTGGCAGTCCTAAATGGGCTAACCCTCGTGTTTAATTTCAGAATCATAATATTGAACTAAAGATGAAGGACAGACTGGCTTCTCATTAAAAGTCAAAGGGAATTAGCTGATAGGCGAGCAAACACATTACATAAAATGAAGTTTGAACTGGACAGTGCTTTTACCCCCAACGTGACTCTTGGCTAATACTTAAAATGGCGGACGGTCCCTTATTTTGGGATTTCTTAATTCAAGATGCCATCCGAAACCAGTGCAATCTCCTTAACACACACGACAGTTGTGCGATTTGCACATTGTAATAGATAAAGTGTAAAATCCAGTAAAGTGTAGTATAGCAGTATATGGTAGGATCAGACAACCTAGGTTTAATGTACCCTAGGGGGTATGAAAAAAAAGTAAAAAATAAATAAAAAATTCAAAGCACCCCTTTCTCTAAAATGGATTTAAATAAATAGTAAAAATCATAAATATGGTATGTATTGCCGCATCCAAAAATGTCAGATGTATCAAACTATAATGAAGGCTTTACCCAGCGTTTAAACCCGTAACGAAAAATAGTGCCCCAAAAGTGAAAGTGCCACTGTTTTTGAAAAATAAAAAGTTAAATAAAAAGTGATCAAAAGGCTGTACAGTCCTTTAAATGATAGCATTAAAAATGTCATTGTAAGTCACAAAAAGTCGTGAAAAACCACCCACAGCTCTGTACACCGAAGTATGAAAAAGTTATTAGCACCAGAAGATGGCGAAATGTAGAGTTTTTTTGTACAGGAGGTTTTAATTTTTTTGAATGTATGAAAACATTATAAAACTTGAGTGAAAAATGAAAAAGCGCCTGGTCTTGAGGGAATAAATTAAATTATTATGCATGCCATTATCACATTCCCTATTCTGGAGACTGCGGATTTATGATCCTGCATGCCAGGCAGTGCCCCAATAATTTTAATTGCAGGTTTAACAGTCAGCAGGAGACATTGCCAGATCTCCATGCCCATCTTCTTGGTAAATGTGGGAATTTGGGAAGATTGCCACCAATACATAGGAAGACTATGGGGGAGGGGGAGCATTCATCTATTTTGGTGCAGGGTCCGTGTTATTGGCGCACAAATTGTGCGATTGATAGGAGCAAGGCCAAAAATGGTCTGAACTAACTCCACATTCATGAAGGTGAATTAGAACTCAGTAGACCAACTTTTTGCAGCTTTAAGGGTGCGCCAACAAGATTGTCAGGAAACTAGAATCGCAGAAAAAGTGTTAGGATTTCACAGCTGCACCCCAAATAAAGCAGTAAGTGTCAGCAAAACACAAATATATTGTTAAGAATACAAATATACATAATTGTTGCGGCAACACTCCCTAAATAAGGCACATCTGGTGTGGCTAGGGAAATAAAACAAAAAACTATCAGAAAGTAAAGGTAGTAAAAGTTAGTTTAGGAGGGAGCAAATGGGGCAGCATGATGTGCAGTTGGGTGGTGGGTTAAGTATTATGCCAACTTTCTAAAACCCAACAAACAAGTTAGTTTTGGAGGAGTTGTCTCTGTTAGGGGATTTCTATGGACCCCCATGAGGACTAAAACAATGAAACAAATAGCAAAAAATCCCAATACATGATAATCACAGATTATCTGATTATAAACTATATCATCAGGGGTCTAGATGGAAGGCAGGAGGTAATCAGTATTACATGAACATGGTTAGTTCTCAAAGATAAAGCCTCTTTTCAGCTGCAGTCATTTGACATAAAATCATATTACACTCAGATGTCATACCGGAACAGTGATACAGCAACATCCATTCATAAAGCAGGAGGCAAGTGTGAACACATCCCAGGCTGCGATCTCGTCACTTACCTCTCGCCTGGAGCTCATCCGGTGAAGTTGTCCATAGCACATCCCTGTCACTAGTTGATCGCTATCCTGGGAGGTCAGAGCGCCATGTAATCCTTTGCTGGCTGCTATGGAGCGTGCCTCGCCGGCAAACTTTCCTTTTCTGTCCTGCTAACTAGATGAACAAGCTGAGCAAGTGCGAGGAGTAATGAAAACACGCCCTGAGCCACTACAATGAGCACAACCTGCAAGCAGAGGAGGGAGCCACAGGCCGGCGCAATGGGACCAGTGACGAGCGGCGTGTACTGTGCCCGCTCCCAGCCTCAGCTGTGCCACCGGGAAAGCGTCTGCTCCGCACCAGCGACACCTACTGGACACATAGTAAAAATACACGCCCAAATTAACGTGATGGAGCCAATCAGCATTTATACGCTGTCTGTGGTTTAAGTACAACAAAGATTTCCTATCCTAAATGTGTTCTTTAACCTCTTTGCCAGCATTGATGCTTACTTTGTGAACAGATTTTTTTAGAGTTACAAGGGGCACAATTTTCTAGGATGGTAACTGTCCTACAATGCATCCAAATTCCCTCCAACAGTGAAACTATACTGAATCAACATTTTAAGGGGTTTGCCCATGAAAGATAATATTCAAATTTCAATCCCTAAGTGATCATGTTTAACCCCCTACTTTACAATTTGACTTTTATTGCTGTTTTAGCTCCTATAACTCCGTGTAAAATACCAAACACTGACACATCCTCCCTGTAGTGCTATGAGATGCAGTGTGCTGAAAATGTGCTTAAATTATCAGGGTATCAGTGAATTAGGGATTGTTTTGTTATCCAGAGTATATTTAAGAATCTTGTCTAGGTATATAGACTCACTTATATTATGGATATTATATTAGCTGATGTGTTAGATGCTGTATAATGACATGTTGCTGTTGTGCTACCTGTTATTTATTGAGGGGATCTTGTTATGCTATGTATTATTTAGTGAGGGGGAGATGCTATGCAATATTTTAACCAAGGTCTTTGCATACAATGCTGACAGCCATGATTGATTTTACCGACTGCTGCTGTGGACAAGTAGGATTCCACCATCCTGTTGCATCCCATTCCCCCATCAGGGAATGGTGATCCGTTCCTTAAAGAGGACCTATCACCAAGAAATTCAGTACTAGGAGCTGCTTACTAAAGTGATAAGTGCTAAAACAAACCTCCGATAACGTTAACTAACACTGCGGCGGAGTACAATGTAAACGCCGGACAGCTCTCAAAGCTGTCCAGTGTATTCATGAGGGGGCAGAATTGTGCGAGGGTTTAGGGGCGGTGACTGTCGCACGTCATTTTGGCCTATGGAGCAAGCGGGCGCCCTAATGGCCCCCTAATGTATACGTCGGACAGCTTTGAGAGAGGTCCAGTGGTTACATTGTACTCCACTGCAGTGTTCATGTAAACGCCGGCGCTGTCTCTTCCCTGGACTGCCCCCGCTCGCTCCATAGGCTGGCGGTGACTGCTGCGTTTCATGTGGCATTCAACGCCCCTAAACCCGCCCGCAATCCTGCTCCTTCATGAATACACCGGACAGCTTTGAGAGCTGTACTCCGCCGCAGTGTTGGATAGCATTATCGGAGGTTTCTAACACTGCAGCGTTTGTTTTAGCACAAGGAGCTGCTGACTTTAGTAATTTCTGGGTGACAGGTCCACTTTAAAAGGCACCCAGGCCTGTCATTCTGTATGAACATGAGACAAAAATACTAAAGTTTGTTATCCTTCTATGTTGCTCTGTGTTCATTGATTGAAGTGGTCGTGCTCATGTAGCTCAGCTGATCCGGCTCCAGAGATGTTAGTTTGCAGACAGAAAAACAAGCGGGAAACAAACTGAACTCCCCGATCTGAGACTATGTGTAGAGGAAGACCATGTAGCCGGAAGATATGTTAGAAAAAGAGGCTGGCAAGTCGTGGAGTAGACGGCAGACCTGGAACAGGGACAAAATTAGACATCTTCGAAAACCGGTCTGTCACCACCCAGATGACGTTATTGCCTGAGGAAGATGGAAGGTCCGTGATAAAGTCCATAGCCACGTGTGACCACGGATGACAGGGTATCAGCAACAGAAGCAAGAGACCAACCAGTTTCAGACGGGAAGGCTTGTTACGGCCGCAGGAGGTGCAGGATCCCACAAAGTCCCGAACATCCTTGACCAAGTCAGGCCACCAGTAGTAGCAGTAGCAGTAGGGGGCCACAGAGCGTTGTACCCCAGGGTGCCCAGCCAGGCGTGAAGTGTCTCCCCAAAACAAAATTCTCTTCCGCAGAGCAGGTCGGACATACGTCTTGCCAGGGGGAAAGCTGCCGAAGATCCACCGGAGCAGCAGCAACCAACTCTTCCGGAGAGATGATATACTGAGGAACCGGCTCTTCTCCAATGACATCTGAGGCATGGGAAAGGGCATCAGCCTTGATACTCTTCTCCGCAGAACGGAAGTAAATCATCAGGTTGAAGCGGAAGAAGAAAAGTGACCAATGGGCTTGGCTGTGATTAAGATGTTGAGCTGTCTGGAAGTACGAGAGGTTCTTATGATCTGTGTAAACACAGACTGGATGGTGAGCTCCCTCCGAAAGGATATCGTCATTCTTCCATGGGCAAAAGTTCTCTATCCCCTATAGAGTAATTCTTCTCTCCGGGAGAAAAGGTTTTGGAAAAGAAGCCACACGTGAGCGTTCTAGGTGAGCACCTACAATAGATGCATCAACCTCCAGGATAAAAGGCCTCTCAGTATCGGGTCTAGAGAAAACAGGAGCCGTGGCAAAGGCGAACTTTAACCCCTTAACGCTCTGCGCCGTAGCTCTACGGCGCAGAGGTATAAGGAGTGTATGATGAGGGCTCACGGGCTGAGTCCTCTTCATACAAAGGTGGGGTTTTTTGCATATTGCAGAAACCCCCATCGCTAATAACTATTAACCCCTCCGTTGCCGCCGGCAAAGTCGCCGGCGGCATTTAAAAGACGGCGGCACGTGGGTGCCGCCATCTTTGTTATGATCGCCGCGCCCCCGAACGTCATCGGGGGGCGGTGATCGGTTGCCATGGTAGCCTCAGGTCTTTGTTTGACCCGAGGATACATGGCTTCTGCATATCCATTACAATGAGCCTGTGGCTCATTGTAATGTATAGTGTGCAAAAATGCCATATATTGCAATACAGAAGTATTGCAGTATATGGTAGGAACGATCTGACCATCGTCCTTAAGGGGTTAAATTTGTGGAAGCTTCTTCAGCCGCCAAAGGCCAGAGGCGTGGATTAGCGCCTGTCTTGGTAAGCGCCACGATGGGAGAGACCAGAGTAGACAAATGTGGGCTAAACTGACGGTAGTAGTTCTTTCACGGAGTTGCGAACGGATTGCTTAAAAACTGACCAAAAACGGTTTCAAAACGCCATGTGTGGCATCACCCTAAGGCTCCAAGGACGCCACATTCACTACCACCGCCAGGGATACAGCGGGGTTGCCCCAGGAAGAAACATCCAATTCCTTCAGCCTCTCCCTCATTTTCTTGTGCTTCCACCTGTAAGAAACCTGTCAGGCTGTAGATGAAGCCTTTGTCCCTGGTATCCAGCACCGTGGCCACAGGTACCCAGGGATCCGGGTGGCCCAAAACCAGAAAATGGCTAGGATGGGGGATTTTGCACTGGTAACTGTCACAGGTGTTCCCGCAACCCATATCACGGGTCGTGGGCTCACCCGTGCCTGTGTGTACCTGTGTGTCCTGCATTCCTGTTCCCGTGTGTTTCTGCTCCTGAGCTCCCATGTCCTTTGCCCACATACCGTGTGCCTGTGTTCCCGATCCCATCTCCCTGGACCTCATGTTGCTGACCCCGGGTTGACCCTTGACATTGCATCTCTGCCGCCTGCCCTGACCTAGTGCCTGGACCTGACCACGAGACTGTCTCCTTCTCGACTTCGGCTGCCACCGCGGTCTAGTCGCACCTGTGGAATGACCTGGTGGTACCCTCCCGCAGCAAGTCCAACCTGCTTTGCGGCGGGCTCTGGTGAAGACCAGGTGCTACTTAGACTTCGGTCTTGGGTGTCGGCTAGTACCACCTCCCGCAGTGGTCCAGTGGATCCACACATCCCCAACTCTCAACGTGCACAGCTGGAACAAGTTACCGCCATGCTGAAACAGCTGCTAGACAACTGCAACAGGCAGGTGCCTCACCTAAGCCTCACATGCTTCCACATTACAATTAGATCATACTTGACAAAGGTCGAGATGACCGAAACATCGTATATTTGATTGATCTATTAAATATTTCTTGATACAAAGTTATTTCAAGGTGAAGGCCGAATGTTATGAAATTCTCACTGTAAATAAAAATTGATATAAGCAAAGAAAATCGTGTGTGCCAAAAATTCATCCGATACATTGAAGCAGACACGGAGGCGTCTGGAAACGCTGGAAGACAGGATACACCAGGAGCATATGGGAACGCTGGAGACACACAGGAACACAGGAAAGCATCTGGAAACGCTAATGGGCTTTCTCTTCCACAGGAACGGCTTAGGGAAGCCTGGCATGGAAACCATAGGAGATCCTAGGAGAAGATCCGGCGGGGAGGGAAGGGAAGTGCTGGATTATAAGGGCGAGGCTGGATTTGCAGGAGCCAAGAGGACGCTGGCCCTTTAAGTCATAAAGAGCCGGCGCGCGCAGTGGTACCGTGCGGCCTATCAGCAATACAGCCAGGAGCGTGGAGAGGTGAGTCCAGTCCGGGGACCGCGGCACATAGATGGGCACAACAAGGATCGTGGGTGTATCTGTGACAAAATGGTGTAGGTAAGACCATGTTAAGCGGTTAATCACACGCTGAAAACATAAAGGGGCACAAAACATAAAGGGGGGTTAATAGACTGAAGCACAAGGTGCCATTTTCTTGAAAACCAGCTTTGTGTATATAGTCACAATTTCGCAAAAAGCACTCAGTTGACATGCTTGAAGGGAGAATACCTGATAATATGTAATAAAGCTATATGTGATACATACCATTTGTATGGGAAGTAGGACCAATTCTCTTCAATAGGTTTATATGATAGCTTCTTGCAACTCAAAGACTATATGGTGTTATAATAAGGTCACATACAAAGGTGTAAAACATCAAACGGATCTTCATAAAATGTTTAACTACTTGGCATTGTACTTAGTCCCTCAGTGATGTTTTCCAGCAAAGAGAATGCAGACACATGCAAAATTATAGAGCATCTCTCAAGCCAAAAAAACAATAAGCTGCTGGTTACGTCACATTAAATTGATGTCTTTAAACTACTGCTATTCCAGAACACTGTACAGTCTTTCACCCACACAATTTCACAGTGCATTCACAGGCAACAAAAGATATGAAAAGAAGGGGAACAAATTAACATCAATAGTTTTCTTACTTTATGGATCTACGATTGAAGGCCAGCTGATTTTTAGTTAGATGTAATTAATGATCAAGAAGTGTCCAACACCACTCATTTTTCAGAAGCATGAGTATTCTCTCGCTGAACAATCAGAGAGAAAAAGACTGGTAATTATGGATTATTAATGTGGCTTCATAGGAATCAGAGTCCATCATCTGTGAGCTCCTTTCTATTGTGCGGAACAGAAGATTAACTGCCATTTAAAAGTTACTTGCTCGCTGAGCAGCTAAATGGTGCAGAAATTGATGGTTTCATATAAAAGAAACATCAAATAGCTCTCCTAAACAAGCACTCCAACACTTAAACTTATAGATGTAAAAGATCTGAACAAAAAAGCATTAACCCCTAGAGTATGCAGATTCCATATTTCAAACTCCATGTCTATTTTTATTTTTCCATTTACAGAACTGTATAAAGGCTTGTTATCTGGGGACAAATTGTACTTTCTAGTGACACTATTCAATATTCTATGCAATGTACTGGAAATGTGGGAAAAATTTCAAATGTGGTATAGGTTCTGAATAAACACAGTGGCACCTTACTACTATTATTATTATTATTTATAGAGCACCATTAATTCCATGGTGCTGTACAATCAATAAGGGGCTCACATACATTACATTAAGACAAAAACGAATGCAAGTACAAAATACAAAACTACAGTGATCAGGAGACAAGCGGGAGGAGGACCCTGCCCGTGAGGGCTCACGATCTACATGGGGGGGAAGATGGAGACACAAGGTGAGGGAGCAGAGCAGTGCAATTATTGTGCATTGTAGGCGATCCTGTACAGGTGGGTTTTCAGGTTACATTTGAAGATTTGGAAAGTGGGGTACAGTCTAGCACGTTTTGGTAGAGAGATGCACGGGAGAAGTCCTGGATGCAGATGTGAGAAGGGCCTATGGTAATAGAGTGAAGCTGAAGGTCCTGTGAATGGAGATTACGTGTGGGGGGGTATTGGCTGGTGAGTTCGAAGATATACGGAGGGGACAGGTTGTGGACGGCTTTGTTGGTCATGGTTAATATTTTAAATTGAATTCACTGTGCAACGGCTAACCAGTGGAGAGACTGGCAGAGGAGAAGCAAAGAGACAAATGAATTAGCCGGGCAGCAGAATTTAGGATGGATGGGAAGGGCGTTAGATAGTTAGCTGGGAGATCACAGGAATGTTGCTGTAGTCCAAGTCGGAGGTAATAAGGGGATGGACTAGTAATTTTGTAGACTCTGAATTGAGGAAGTGCAAGATATGTTATTTAAATGGAGGTGGCAGGTTGTAGTAAGGGCCGGTATGTGAGGCTTAAAGTATAAGGCAGAGTCAAAGTTGACTCCAAGGCAGCCGACTTAAGGGCCCGGGGAGAGTGTGTAGCCATGAAGTGTGACAGTTAGGTCTGGTGGGAGGGATGTGTTCGGTGGAGGAAAGATTGAGTTCTGTTTTGTCCATGTTAAGTTTTAGAAAACGGAAAGAGAAAAAGGAGGATATGGCCGAAAGACACTCTGAAATTCTGTCTAGAAGAGAGAGGAAATCTGGACCAGAAATATAGATCTGTGTGTCATCAGCAAAGGAATGGTATTGGAAGCCATGGGACTTAATTAGATGTCCAAGGCCAGAGGTGTACAAGGTGAAGAGCAGGAGTCCCAGGACAGAACCTTAAGAGACAAAAACAGTGAGGGGGCAAGGTAAAGAGATGGTGTGAGAGTGACACTGAACATCCGGTTGGAAAGGTATGAGGAGATCCAGTAGAGGACCCAGTCTGTATTACCAAGGGAACATAGCATTTGCAGCAGGAGAGAATGGTCGAAAGTGTCAAAGGCAGAGGGTTGAGTTCTGCTGTGTAGAGGCTCTGGTGGCACATGGCAATACACGGGTGCCCCTGCAACCCGGGATATGGGTCGCAGGAGCACCCGTGACACACAGCGGAAATGAGAGAGGTTGGAGTCTAAAGCTAGAAAATTGTTGTCTGGGGTTGCCTGCTTGTATGACAGAAGGCCTTCCTTCTGGAAGGATATCTTCCAACTACAGTGAGAATGAGGGGGGCTACAGAGTTCAGAGCTGAAGAAACTGTTGTGTTGTAGAAGGTAGCAGCAGTTTCTACCTCCTTGCATGAGGATATGGTAAAGAGAGGTAGGAGAGTTTTGGAGAGTTTGCAGGTGTGTAGATGTTTGAGATTCCTACGTGGGGTATAGGCCTGTGGATTGCAGGAGTGGTTGAAGCCAGATTGGTAGAGAAAGTGAGTAAGTTGTGGTCGGATAGGAGGAGAGCAGAGTTAGACAGGGGTAGGGAATAGAGGCAGGTGAAGATGAGGTCAAGTGGGAGGCCCCCTTTGTGAGTGGGTGTGGAGAACCACTGTGAGAGACCGAATGAGGTGGTAAGTGATAGGAGTTTAAAGGTAGGAGAATGAGCTATATTAATGGGAATGTTAAAGTATTCCATGATGATAGAAGGGATGTCAGAGGAGAGAAAGTAAAGAAGCCAGGTATTAAAGTGATCAATAAACGCAGTGGCGGGGCCAGGGGTTTAGTTTTTACAGCTTACAGCTTTCACTGTGTAAAAAACATCCCATTCTTTTTGTCAATAAAATCATGGAGATAGTAAATTTACACAGTTTTGTTAAGTGTTAACACCTTTAAATTTTTTTAAAACATTGTCAAAAAAGTCAATGCCTTATTCTGACACCTGTAAGTTTTTTATGCTTCAGTGTACAGAGCTGTGTAAGATGTCCTTTTTGATGGGAAAAACTGATGTTTTCATCGACACCATTGAGAGAACTGTACCACCATTGATCACTTTTTATTAAAATTTATATGGGTGGCAATAAAAAGGTTCAATTTGGACATCTGCATTTTAAGTATTTAGCATTACAGGCAGTCCCCGGGTTACATACAAGATAGGGTCTGTAGGTTTGTTCTTAAGTTGAGTTTGTATGTAAGTCGGAACTGTATATTTTATCATTGTAATCCCAGCCACAACCTTTTTGGTCTCTGTGACAATTGGATTTTAAAAATGTTGGGTTGTCATCAATATTAACACTAAAGCTTAAAGGGGTATTCTCGTCTGGGCATTCACATTCAGTTTCATTAATCTGCCATATATAAACATTTCTTCAATTAGATGTTATTAAAAAAAATGTTCCTGTGTGAAGATAATTTCTCATAAATGTAGTCATTTTGTCCCTTAGAAACGAGATAGCTTCCGTGGATACGGCCACCTCTGCCTGAGAGATTGCACAAATAAACAAAAAGGTTTTGTATATGAAATGTCCAGGAGTTACTGCAAGTCCCACAGCCGTCCTGTGGTAATGATTGCTTAATCCAGGAGGTCAGACAGGACTCTATAGCGCAAGTCTGGCCACCGCTGCCAGAGTGTGACGTGGTCGTATCCGAGGAAGCCATCTCGTTTCTAAGGGACAAAATGACTACATTTATGAGAAATTATCTTCACACAGGAACATTTTTTTTAATAACATCTAATTGAAGAAATGTTTATACATGGAAGATTAGTGAAACTGAATGTGAGTGCCCAGACGAGAATACCCCTTTAATTACAGACACCTCTGATAACTGTTTCAGCTGTTTAATGTAGCCTAGGACTAAAGTACAATAAATTACCAATATTCAGAGGTCCGTTTGTAACTATGGGTCGTATGTAAGTCGAGTGTTCTTAAGTAGGGAACCGCCTGTACTGTGTTCACCGTGTGGGGTGCTTTTATATTTTTATATTTTGACCGCCGGTCTTTAAAGGGGTGTTCCCATTTCAGCAAATAAATGTTATTGTTTGTATAATTAAAAGTTATTAAAGTTTCCTATATACCTTCTGTATCAAATCCTCACAGTTTTCTAGATCTCTGCTTGCTGTCATTCTATAGGAAGTTTCTATGTTTACTTCAGGGGACAGAAATTTGAACATGGTCACACAGGTGCAAGGCTCGTCTATGACAGTAATTTTCAACCTGTGTGCTGCGACACATGGTTGAGTGTGCCGCGGGGAAAGTTCCCCGAACTATGGTGCCCCTGTGTAGCGCCCCCCCGTGTTTCGGCCCCCATACTTACCTACAAGCCCCGCGTCGGCGATCCGCCCATCTTCTGTAGCTCCTGCACTGCGCGGCCCATGTCACGTGACAGCAAATAATTGATACATAAAGTTTATTGGAAAATTGTATAACTTTTTATTGTACAAACAATAACTTTAATTTGCCTAAATGGGAATACCCCTTTAATGTTGAAATATAAGAATTCTAAATGGTAATCAATCAGTCATCAAACTCGTTTTGGAAGTATCTCACTTCTTTCCTCAGTGATAATAGTTATATATCCTGATGGCTTCCTTTTATAGTGGAAATACAAAGTGTCAAAAACCGGAATGGATCATATAAGTCCAGTTTGGTTTACTTTTGGTGGAGATGCAAAGTCTCAATAACCGGACTGGATGATACTTGTGTGAAGCCTCAAAGTTGAGTTATTTCCCAGATTTCCTGCTATTCTTATTAGTGAAATCATTGCTAGAGATTATTATTATTATAAATCAGATTATTATTATTAATGTCAAAAAATGTCAAGATCATCCAATGCTTCAAAAGTGAATTTTGCTTTTAAGATCTTAAAAATAAGAAATACTACCATTCACTTTTTGTATGCCATCCCTACCTGCGCTGATTAAACTCCCATTTTCCATTTACCAATATAGGGTACTAACTAGGAGGTTGTGATGATATTTAATTTCATTAAGTGACATTTCAAATCTTTTGCATCTCATGAGACATGGATGTGACCTTTTCTTAATCACCGTTCCATGAATTATTTTATATACTGCTTAATTTCAAACCCTAAATTTAGTCTAGAGAGCTGTCTTCCAAGCACAAGCATTGAAAATAATGGTAAAGGCCTAGGCTAATCCAATAGACTTGGGAACTATTATTACATATTACTAGCAGTATTTATCTTCTAATTTTATGGATTTACCATATTAAACTTTAATATCAGTATTTCAAAAATTCTAAGATTCAGGACTGTTTTTTGTGCTTTGTATACTAAAGACTATACATGCAGCATATTCTTTTAGGATGCAGTCACACATGGCGTCTAATGGCTAAACGCATTGCACTAGCTGGAGAGAGGCTTGCCTAATTATACAGCTGTTAACATTTGCATTTACAAAACACAACTATTAACGTGATGTTAATGCATGTGTTTGTTAACATAATGTTGTTAACACAAGCATTAACATTTGCGTTTTGTAAATGCAAGTGTTAACAGCTGTTTAATTAGGCAAATCTCTCTTCAGCTGTTGCCCGGGGCCCCAGCGCATCAGAGTTTCTATGGAACAAGCCGCCTGTGTTTTGCATTAAATTAACACAAAACTGGTGCGTGTGGCACCGGCCTTAGGCCGTGTATACACTCACCGGCCACTTTATTAGGTACACCTGTCCAACTGCTCGTTAACACTTAATTTCTAATCAGCCAATCACATGGCGCCAACTCAGTGCATTTAGGCATGTAGACATGGTCAAGATAATCTCCTGCAGTTCAAACCGAGCATCAGTATGGGGAAGAAAGTTGATTTGAGTGCCTTTGAACGTGGCATGGTTGTTGGTGCCAGAAGAGCTGGTCTGAGTATTTCAGAAACTGCTGATCTACTGGGATTTTCACTCGCAACCATCCTAGGGTTTACAGAGAATGGTCCGAAAAAGAAAAAACATCCAGTGAGCGGCAGTTCTGTGGGCGGAAATGCCTTGTTGATGCCAGAGGTCAGAGGAGAATGGGCAGACTGGTTCGAGCTGATAGAAAGGCAACAGTGACTCAAATCGCCACCCGTTACAACCAAGGTAGGCAGAAGAGCATCTCTGAACGCACAGTACGTCAAACTTTGAGGCAGATGGGCTACAGCAGCAGAAGACCACACCGGGTGCCACTCCTTTCAGCTAAGAACAGGAAACTGAGGCTACAATTTGCACAAGCTCATCGAAATTGGACAGTAGAAAATTGGAAAAACGTTGCCTGGTCTGATGAGTCTCGATTTCTGCTGCAACATTCGGATGGTAGGGTCAGAATTTGGCGTCAACAATATGAAAGCATGGATCCATCCTGCCTTGTATCAGCGGTTCAGGCTGGTGGTGGTGGTGTCATGGTGTGGGGAATATTTTCTTGGCACTCTTTGGGCCCCTTGGTACCAATTGAGCATCGTTGCAACGCCACAGCCTACCTGTGTATTGTTGCTGACCATGTCCATCCCTTTATGACCACAATGTACCCAACATCTGATGGCTACTTTCAGCAGGATAATGCGCCATGTCATAAAGCTGGAATCATCTCAGACTGGTTTCTTGAACATGACAATGAGTTCACTGTACTCAAATGGCCTCCACAGTCACCAGATCTCAATCCAATAGAGCATCTTTGGGATGTGGTGGAACGGGAGATTCGCATCATGGATGTGCAGCCGACAAATCTGCGGCAACTGTGTGACGCCATCATGTCAATATGGACCAAAATGCTTCCAGCACCTTGTTGAATCTATGCCACGAAGAATTCAGGCAGTTCTGAAGGCAAAAGGGGGTCCAACCCGTTACTAGCATGGTGTACATAATAAAGTGACCGGTGAGTGTATATGCATTTATATAGCTATATTATATAGCTACATTTTCTTTTATACCTTTTATAGGTGTATATATATATATATATTATAGGTATATACCTTTTTGTAGGTATACAGTACCTCATATACTGTAGTATGGCAGTATATGATAAGATCAATCAGACAACCTAGGGTTAAAGTACCCTAGGGGGGGTCTGAAAAATAGTAAAAGTAAAAAAAAATGATAATAAAAAAACCTAAAAATTCAAATCACCCCCCTTTCCCTAGAACTGATATAAATATAAATAAACAGTAATAATCATAAACATATTAGGCATCTCTGCGTATAAAAATTCCAGATCAAAATATAATACCGGTATTTTACTGCGTTTAAACCCGTAATAGCGCCCAAAGTCGAAAAAGGCACTTTTTATGAGGCTAAAACACCAGGTGTCACGTTTTGAAAGCAATGTTAAACCTTCAGTTTACACGGAGACAAAGCGTAAGAAAAACTGAGACACAACAGAGGCAAAATGCGCAACTGAAGCTGAACATCAATGCCTATGTGATAGAGCCCTAAGGATTGCCAGCTTCAACCAGAGCTGTAGAATGACAATTATTGCTTATAGAGGGAGATTTCAAGTATTTTGCCTGTGAGTTCCATAGACCTCAATAGAGCAAATGGACTGTCTTATAAGACAATGCTTATACCTTGGTGGGTTCTTTAAATTACAATATAGTGTATAACAAGATTTATAAAGCAGTAAATATCTTGTTATACACTTATGTGACAACCTTAAAGCGGCCATTGCATTCATGTGCCAAACATACTGATAACATTGAAAACAGTATTTGAATAGACTGCAAGTATTATTCTTATATAAGAAATAAGAAAAAAAGAAATTTTTTTAAACAAAGTTTTATTATTGTGTCTTATGGAATTCTAAGTAAATAATTATTCTAATGGTTCACATAATCTTTATGCTATTTTTTCTTTTATAAGTTTAGTGTTGTCAGACATAAGGAGAGGTAACAGACAGCCTAATCCCCCTTTGAACATGAAAGGTATTGTTATTTAATATACTCTTGATATACTCTTAAGAATTTTAGTTTAGATGATGACATTAAAGTTTTCTTTACCTAGCCGCAGCTTTTTATCTGAGACTGGAATTGTTGTACTTTTCTGGTAACCTTTACAGGAAATATCTAGATTAACAGCACTGCATAATCCTTTTTATGAATCTTAAAAGCAAGATCTTATAATAAAATAGAGGTAAACCTCAAAGCAACTGTATAATAATAAATATTACCATGGAACTACAAATGGTATAATCACTGTGTTTTCCTGTAAACATTACCTTCTTTGTGATACATGGCTGCTCGAGAATGCTTTCATTGCTCTGTTTAGATTAAAAAGAAAACAAAGAAGAATCTGTTTCATCTGAGTTCACTGAAATATAATGTAAAATATTTACAAAGCTGAAAAGAAAGCAATCCATTAGTCAAATGGTAATGTACAATATGTAATAATAAGCTATTGCTAATGTTATCCATTTATATTGTACAAAATATAAGTTAAAACTTAACATTCAACTCAAATTCTATATGTTCATGAAAATAGTATTTTTTTACCATAAGGGGAAGGGGTGAGGAGCACTTAGCCTCTCCCCTTCTCCAGTCGGCCATATGCTACACATGGGTTTGCACATTGTAGCACTGACCAAGAACAAAGCCACTCCCAGACTCTGGCTCCTGGCGGCTGAAGAAGTCGTTTCTAGACTGAAGTCAGCCTTTGACTCGGCCCCAGTTCTCACTCGGCCTGATACGGAAAGGCTATTCCACCTGTAGGTTGAAGCCACCGCAGTAGGAGCTGGAGCAGTGCTCACCCAGAAAGGGCCAAGGGCCAAACTCTCACTTGTGGGTTTTTCTCTAAAACTTTCTCCTCCGCAGAGAGGAATTACTCCATAGGGGACCTAGAGCTATTGGCCATGCTTTAGAAGAGTGGCGCTATTTTCTGGAAGGAGATGATCATCCAGTCTATATCTAAACCGACCACAACAATCTCCTATATCCACAGACTGCTCAGTATCTCAATCCTCAACAGGCTCGCTGGTCCCTCTTCTTTTCTCGGTTCAACTTCTTCATTCACTTCCATCCAGCCGAGAAGAATGTCAAAGCTGATGCCCTCTCTCGTGCCTCTGATGTTGTTGGGGAAGAACCGACTCCTGGTCATATCATTCCCCCGGAACGATTAGTAGTTGCTGCTACTGTGGACCTACGGCAGCTTCCTCCTGGCAAGACATATGTCTGACCAGCTCTTCGGAGGATACTGACTTGGGGACATTGCTCTCATGTGGCTGGGCACCCTGGGGTTCAGAGATCTATTATCTAATATTTAGTTTTTACTGGTGGTCAGATCTGGTCAAGGATGTTCTGGACTTTATTACGGATCTCCCATCATCATCCGGTAATATAGTCACCTGGGTAATGTCCCATTTTGTTCCTTTGCTAGGTCTGCCATCAGCTCCACGGCTTGCCAGTATGTTCTTCCTGCACATCTTCCGGCTGCATGGACTCCCCCTGCACAATGTCTCGGATCGTGGGGTCCAGTTTGTTTTCCGTTTCTGGCGATCCCTGTGCGTTCAACATAAAATGAAGCTGGACTTCTCATCTATCCGCAGTCCAATGGACAAGTTGAGAGGGTTAATCAGACCCTGGGCAGCTCTCTCTGCCATTTTGTCTCGACTGGTCCACTCTGCTGCCAGTGAGACAATGTACCTTTAAGGGAGCCTGCCATCAGCAATAGACATAATAAACCATTACCAGAATATTGTCAAGCAGCATAACACCTTTTAGTTTTTGTTTCTTTCATGGTCCAGGGTGGTGGCATCATCATGGAAATTTACTTTGAAGGGAGCTAAATTGGTTGTATAAAGTCAAGGAGGAGGAGAGTTCAACACTGAAATCAAGGTGGGACATTCCTTTACACCTACTCCTATGTGACTGATATCAGGCATTGGACCGGAGGTCACAGGAGGAGACCACAGAAGAAGGATGGAGGACAGGAGGAGGTTGGAGGACAGTTGGCCACAGGAAGAGGCTGGAGAACACTAGGAGGCGTCCATAGGAGGAGGCAGGAGAACAGGAGGAGGCTGGAGGATAGGAGGCTACAGGAGGAGGCCAGAGGACAGGAGGCCACAGGAGGGGCTGGAGGACAGGAGGCTATGGGAGAAGGCTGGAGGAGGCCACAGGAAGAGGCTGGAGCACAGGAGGAAGCCATAGGAAGAGGCTGGAGGACAGGAGGCTACATGGGGAGGCTGGAGGACAGGGGCCACAGGAGGAATCTGGAGGACAGGTGCCACAGGAGGAGGCTGGAGGACAGGAGGCCACAGGAATAGGCTGGAGAGCAGGAAGAGGCTACAGGAGGAAGCTGAAGGACAGGAAGCTACAGGAGGAGGCTGGAGGACAGGAGGCCACAGGAGAAGGCTGGAGGACAGGAGGCCACAGGAGGAGGCTGGAGGACAGCGGCAGGCTACAGGAAGAGGCTGGAGGACAGCGGCTGCAGGACATATGGAGGCTACATGAGGAGGCTGGAGAACAAGAGGCTACAGGAGGAGGCTGGAGGACAGGAGACCACAGGAGGAAGCCACAGTAAGAGCCTGGAGGACAGAAGGCTACACGAGGAGGCTGGAGGACAGGGGCCACAGGAGGAGGCTGGAGGATAGGAGGCCTAAGGAAGAGGCTGGAGAACAGGAAAGAGGCTGGAGGACAGGAGGCTACAGAAGGAGGCTGGAGGACAGGAGGCCACAGGAGGAGGCTGGAGGACAGTGGGAGGCTACAGGAGGAGGCTGGAGGACAGCAGGCTGAAGGAGGAGGCTGGAGGACAAGAGAAGGCTACAGGAGGAGGCTTGGAGACAGAAGGAGGCTGGAGGACAGGAGGATTAAGGAGGAGGCTGGGGACAGGAGGAGACTGGAGGACAGGGACTGCAGGAGGAGGCTTGAGGACAGGAGGAGGCTGGACAACAGGAGGAGTCTGGGGGACAGGGGGAGACTATAGGAGGAGACTAGAAGACAGGAGGAGGTTGAAGGACAGGAGGCCACAGGAAGAGTAGGATTAAGGACAGGAGGCCACAGGAAGAGGAGAATAGAGGATAAGAGGCCACATTGTGAGGACAGAGGACATGGGCAACACAGGGGGTAGAAGTAGAGATATTATTATGTGTAAGTTTGGGCAGATAAATAAAAGTAGAAATTCAAATTTAAAGGGAGGATCACATGAATAGACAGGAAGAACAGGAAGAGGGTACAGGAGAAAGCTGGATGACAGGAAGCTACAGGAGGAGGCTGGAGGACAGGAGGCCACAGGAGGAGGCTGGAGGATAGGAGGCCACAGGAGGAGGCTGGAGGACAGTTGGAGGCTACAGGAAAAGCCTGGAGGACAGCGGGCTGCAGGAGGAGGCTGGAGAACAGGAGGCCATAGGAGGAGGCTTGGGACAAGAAGGCTACAGGAGGTGGCTGGAGGACTGAAGACCACAGGAGGAAGCCACAGAAGGAAACCACAGTAAGAGCCTGGAGGACAGGAGGCTACACAAGGAGGCTGGGGGACAGGGGCCACAGGAGGAGGCTGGAGGACAGGAGGCCATAGGAAGAGGCTGGAGAACATGAAGAGGCTACCAGAGAAGGCTGGAGGACAGGAGGCTACAGGAGGATGCTGGAGGACAGGAAGTCTCAGGAGGAGGCTGGAGGACAGTGGGAGGCTGGCGGACTTTGTACATTCTTTTAGGCGCAAACTGCTTGCAAAGATCAGAGCAGTGCAGAGGGCGCTAGATTCATGAAGAACATGCGCCGGAAATCATGAAGCTGGTGCACTCTGCACTATACACAGGCAAACTCCACATAGTGCAGTTTGCATTGTTCTTAGTAAATGTGCCCCAGGGACTACAGTCATACGCACAACTGGCATCTGGTAACTTAAAGGAGTATTCCCATTTAAGCAAATAATTGATATGGTTTGTATAATGAAAATTTATATAAATTAACAATATACTTTCTTTATAAATATATCACAGTTTTCTAGATCTCTTCTTGCTGTCATTGTATAGACAGCTAATATGTTTACTTCCAGTGTACAGATATCTAACACTGGTCACACAGGTGCACGGCTCGATAGTATCATAGAGAGTAATCAGAGCTGTGTGTTATAACGTGATTTCTGTCCACTGGAAGTAAACTATGGAATGACAGCAAGCAGAGATCTTGAAACTATGAGGAATTGATACAGAAAAATGAATCGAAAAATTGTACAATTTTTCATTACACAAACAATAATATGTATTTGTTGAAATGAGAATAAAGGCGATGATTCTTCTACATCAGGAAGAGGACTTCAACAGGACCTCTCCCAACTCATCACTCCTTAACAGTCACTTGTATAATGTCACCCAGATAAAACACTCTTCCCCTAAATAATATATATTCCTCTTAACACAACTGAGCGCATTGTAAGTTCACACATAAAACATGCAGTGGGTGGCCCTCTTAATGCATTTGCCCCAAGATAAATCATGATATAGAACCTCTAAATATATATGCATCATATCACTATAAAGCCGGACTTCCCATAAGTATAGAGCAGCTATTGACTTAAAGTGGGCGTGGTATCACCAGTGATGGTTGTCATAGTGATGGCTGAAGCCAAGAGCGTTACAGTTATGCAAAGCACGCATGGTCAGTGTGGCGCCTAATGATGACACAATAAGTGCGTGCCTCATCTGCTGCAGACATGGCGGGGCTCGGAGACTGCGAGTTCCTTGTACGGAGGGCGCGGGAGCTGGTACAGGAGGACACGTGTGCAGCCCGGGCATGGCTCATCACCGCTCGCACCCTGTACCCGCAGGACTTTAATATCCAGGTGTGCACCGGGTGTAGAACCACAAATACCAGCGAGGCTTGTAAACGGACTACACTGCATTGTAACAGCAGAACCAGTATAATACCTGTCGTTAGCGAAGCCCTAGTGAATGTCACACCAGGGAGCAGGGTTACCCACCCTGTGCAGCAGGGGAGGGCGCTGCAACCCTCCGTGCCGGTCTCCTTCTGCTATACATCGTATGTACTATGCTGCTGCAGCACATTAACCACCAGAGATCCTGCTGCAGTCTGCCTGCAGAGAAAAATAAAGTCAGTTGACAAATCCTCACCCCTCCAATCCCCTGCTATTCCAGTACTATTTGCCCAATGTCCTGCTGGTTTTGCTTCCTTGTGCTTTGCAACACCAAGAGAGTGACCTACTTCACTCTGGGACTGGTCGAGCAGGTGGTCTGGATATTCAGGGCCCATTCTGCCTGATATATGTAGCCGCTACTGGATAGTGCGTCCTGATGATTCCTCCGGTGTTATGGAAACATTGGAAATTGCAGCTCTCCGCTATCTCCAGTCACCTCTTACAGAGAGAATGTGAGCGCAGCAGAGAGTCGTGTGCTGCAAAGTCTGTCTCCCATACAGTTTGTGTCAGGATGCATGCCTCACCTACCACTCCACCCAGTAGTGAGAACACCCATTTTTGTGATTGATAGGGGTCTACCAAATATAGTTAGCAGTCTGATCCGTGGGGGTCCCCTGCACCCTAATTGATGAAGTAGCATGTCAATCCTACATCCTCTTTTTGTGTCTGTACGAGAGTCTCATTCGTTCTCTATGAAAGAACCAACATATTCCTGTACTCTCAGAAGTAGTAAAAACACATCTAGTTGCAGTATATATTTATCTACTGCATGTTTGTTTACTTTGTAAGTTACATAGCCCAATAATGATATAGGAAAAATATGCAAAGAGAAAACCATGTCTCTTACATATCAAGCCCCCTTACAATCAAGCATGACTTTCAGACTTACAGCCTAATAACATGATGCGGGATTAACACCAAACTAGTGTATCTATTCCAGACTGAACTGTTTCGTTACTGCACACAGCACTGTTTCAATGTGGTTGCGTCTCTTCAGTACAGCGTAGGGAACTGGTTTGGTCGAGTGAGAGGGAGAACTTTTACTTCCCATCAATAATGACATACACAGGTCACATAAGAGGCAGAAATACCTAACTTGTTGTTTCATAGTTGTGTACAAGACATATTTCATGGTACATTTGCAGTTATTTCTAAGCCATGTTCTCTTATGGGCCACACAGGGAGCATATCTATTACATCTCTGATTTTTTTGGGAATTGTTATGGTACCACTTGTAAAGCCTATTCCAGATGTCACAGTCATGAAAAACTCACTACTCCATGTTTTTTTTTCCCCTCCTTAGTATGAAATGTACAACATTGAAAGAAAGGCAGAACGAACCACTTCAGCTGGAAGACTTTTGTATGACATGTAAGTCTTTATCATTGATGGTGACAAAGCTTATACTGAATCTGGATATATGTAGGTTTTAATGAGGTTGATCATTGATATGACACCGAACTGATACTTTTAATAGCTATGGACTGCTTTCCTTTTTCTGGCAACCAGACTATAAATGATCTATCCTCAGGATAGGATTTTATTAAGTGTTTTTTGGGATACAATATGAATGGTGTCTGTAATTTAGTGGCTGTACTTGCCCAATGCAGGTGTCGATCCCGTTAAAGCTAATGGGAGTAGTACCTGCTTCTGCATCCTGGACTGATTCTCTCTCCTTCCAGCTCTGTCCATAGTACAAAACATTGGCAGGGGTGTCGCATTTTGCACCTGAACACATCACCTATTAATGGCTTACACTATGGAAGCTACGAAAATAATAATTTTTTTGAAATGCACTTTAGTGATTAGTATCCGTTCTTGGGACAGCTTTTTCTCATTGGTAGAATCCTCAGCACTGAGTATTAATCTAATCCCAAGAAGAAAAAAGCTAAAGCTTTTAAAGGTTACTTAAAAATGAATATTCTTTAAAATCTTAAAGGGGGTTTCCAGTCATAACAAGAAATCCCCTATATGCTGCATTGTTATACCCCAAATGAATATTTCAGCAAGGCTTTTACATCCGGTTATAGCATAAACACAAATGTGTTGCAAGCTACGACTAAGCACTACCACCCCTTTTAAGTGAACGGTTTTCTAAAGGTTTGGACAAAATACACACAAGTAATGCAGACAATAAATACTTTTGCAAACCCAAAATACCTTTTTTTTTTTGTGAAACTTAGAGAGAAAAAAAATATGGTGCGGACACAATAATATATCTGGGCCAATCAAACATCAACAGTGAAAACAACAGTATGTGCAGTTTGCCTGTGGAGTGTGCAGAGTGCGCCAGATTCATGAATAGTGGTACACTTTGTTCATGCTGCAGAATTGTCGTGCACGGTCTGAGTAAGCAGTAACTTACTGCACATTTTTTTTCTGTCTTGTCAGACACGGTGCAGTTTGCATGTTGCAGAGTGTGCTTGAAAGCAACCAGGAAAGTTTTAAAAAGTATAGCAGTGGATTTTTGTTATTTAACAAGCTTTGTGTTGAGTGTTTTAATTGCTACAGGAACCAGGTTAAAAATATGAAAACTTTTAAGCCACACCTTTTGTATTTTTAAGGTTTGTGAACTTTTCAGACCAACCTGTGGTTTGGAGGGAAATAAGTGTGATTACAGCTGCACTTCGGAATGATTTACAGGATAAGCAAACACAGTTTCTTAGAGGTAAGGAGACATTAGTAACATGGTGTCCCAAATAGAACATGTATGTATTATCACAGGCCTGGATACAGTATTGCTAAGAGTAAAATATAAGACTTTGTTATACCACAATTTAGAGCAGGGTCTGCGCAGCCAAGATGGGGTGTGACCATACGAAAAAATAAATTGTCTAGCAGGAATACCACTGCATAGGTCAAAAATGAGGTTAATTGGATATTTCTGCTTTGTGTTGATATATCCTTAATCCTATAAAGGTTCTTCCAGACGCTGAACTTGCTGCCTTCTTACTTTTTTTTTTTTTTTTTTTTTTAACAAAGAACCAGGTTGTAAAACGTTTCATCCTGCCTCTGAATTTAAATGAGAGCTTTGCCCCAAAAATCACATCTAAGTATCATTTGATAGATGCATTTCTGCCCTCTAGTATGTTTCATGGAATTAAGAATATATTACAGATGGCTGGAAGTGTCACCCCTGGAACCTCCAGTAATTATCAGGTGGAGGGGGGCAAAAAAATCTTAGAAATTACTTCTGTGGGGCTGTGTAAGATAACTGTTCAGCAGCCCTTTAGTGAACAGGGCATGCATGATGGTGCTCCATTCACGTTTAAGTTTGTATTTTTTTTTTGTCCAAAACAAGGTTTTGCTGTAGGAATTTATATACCAGTACCATATAGCATGCATTTTTTTTAAATATACCAGTCCATTACAATCGTTACATTTGTGTTTCAGGCTTGTTTGAGGCTCTTCCTGGGCGTGTACAGTGTGAGATGTTGCTGAAAGCTACAGAACAATGTTTTAATACATTGGAGCGGGCTGAGATGCTGCTTCTGTTGTTGAGACGGTTTCCTGAAACTGTAGTACAGCATGGGGTAAGGAAATTTGTATTTAACCATTTGCACGTTTATGTAATGTAATTATATGATTATGAGATGATGATGGCTGGATAGATCATAACAACTATGTATACATACTAAGACCTATTACACTGGTTAATTTTTATGATCTCTCTGTAAGATGTAAATCTTAACACGTCATACATAGACTCCAATGCTGTTGTACATCATCTCTGCCATCCCATAATTGAACAGTTGGATGAAACCTCCTCCTGTCTGATAATATACTTGCTGGCCATTTTAGTAGATGGCATATTAGGATATATTGGTCCTCTTCACACTTTACTTAGTATAGTTTTAGGTCCTATTTACGTACAAAATAATGCTCAACCTTTCTATTACATAGTACGTATTATAACTATATACTCTGTCTGTGCCACTCTGAAGTTGGGAGTTGCGCAAACAGCATAGAACAGTTGTGTTTGGCTGTTTACGCAACTTGTGTGTGAACACCCCTTGTAAAGGGGGAAAAAAAAAATCACTAATTTTTTTTCTTTTGGCAGGTTAGCTTGGGTGAGACACTGTTGGAAGCTGAAAGTCTGGAAGACCAGGAATCCCCTGTAAACTGTTTTAGAAAACTGTTTGGTAAGCTTAAAATGTAATTAATATATCAAATAAAGATAAACATATGTCCTACTGGTAAACAATTCAGTACTTCAATACACTTTGGGCCACATTTATCACTTTTGTCCGCTTAAGTGTAGTAGTTGCGCCTAAATTCTGGTGCACTGTTTTGCCAGAATTATCACAAGCTACAACCATCTGTGATAAGTATATTTTCTGCCTCTTATTAATCACTTTACTTTAACACAGTTTAGGCGCAATTTTGGCGCAGTTTAGGCGCAATGTTAGATTCGGGCACTTACATGTGATCCTGCTACAAGCTCCTCTCTGCTTCTCCCACATCCCAGAATGAAGATAACACTCACATCAGCACCCAGGTGTGTGACACCCAGCACCCAGTGACCTCCTCAGCAGGGGCTTCTCCTGGAGGGGATCCCCCAGTGCTGGTCTCCTGCTGCACCCCTGTAATCCTGCACAGTATCCCCCTCAGACACACTGGTGATTCTGTGCAGAATTACATGGGGGACACTTGTATGTAGTATCTGCAAGCTTCTGCAAACTTGTGCAAAGTTCTCTTCTCTCTTGCTGTGAGCTCAGCGTTTTGCAGAATATTTTGTAAATAGAATTTGATGAACTGTAAATAGAGTCTGCAGCTCCTGTCTGTAATGTATCTCATGTATCTATTATCTGTCCTAGTGTGTGGCTGAGCTTTGCTGCTAGAAATGAGCTCTTCTGCAAAGGGGCTCAGTGCTTTCTTCTCAGATAACGCCACCTTCGGGCTGGAGTGTTTTTGCGCCCGTTTTTGCGCCTAAATGAAAACGTTGCAAGTGATGAATATCATTAGGCGCAGCAAAACATCTGGATTGGTAAGATAGATGAGGGAAAGCTGCTTATTTTTGCTTTGCTGCGCGGTTAGTTTGGCGTTTAATTGCAAAAATGGCACAAAAACGGTGCGCCTGAATGAAAAGGCGCAAAAACAACAGAAAAAACGAGTGATAAATGTGGCCCTTTGTATTTGTACTTCAGTACAATTCAGGGGAGTTTACCTGTGGCCTAAATCAGGGAAGTCAGCACACACAAGGCCTTGAAAAGCACAGCGATGTGTATATGAGCCCATAGAAATATATGGGATTGTGTTCTGGGGCCCTTACACTGGAAATACACTACACACCCCTGTATTAGGCTACATTCACACGACCGTATGATTTCTCCAGTCCCGTATTTACGGGCCGTATATACGTGACGTTTTTCATCCGTATGCAGCACGTATGTAACCCGTATGTAACCCGTATTTTATACGTCCCCATAGACTACTAGGGCATACGGAACTGAAATACGGGAGAAAATAGGACATGCTCTATATTTTTATACGGCACGGTACGGAACGGATTTAACAACGGCAATATAAATGGTCAGACGTATTGTCCATTGAAATGAATGTGGCCGTATGTAATCCGTAAAAAAACGGTACGGTACGGTACGGATACGGCCGTTTTCATACGTCCGTGTGAATGTAGCCTTAGTCTTAAAAGCCCTAAAAATTGTTAAGTGTTAAGCATTTAGAACAGGTTAATATGCAGCAGAGCACTGTCAATGTGCTTTGCACCACATTTTCTGTTTTCTTGGTTTGACTTCTCGGATGTATTACTTTTCTGCAAGCATTTCATGCTGGAGGTCAACTGTATTGATCCTCTACTGAATTACTAAGAGGGTCTAGAAAAATGTTTAAACCTCTAGGTTTAGTGGTTCATATTATTAATCTTATACAATACACAATATACAATATGTATCTTGCATTTTTAACTTTTTTGTGTAATTTTCTTTTTGTTATTTAGTGTGTGACGTTCTACCCCTTATTATTAACAATCTGGATGTCCGCTTACCCTCAAGCCTGTTATACAAATACTTGAACAAAGCTGCTGAATTTTACATTAATTATGTGACCCGATCGCCTCAAATAGATGCCCAGCATCAAGGTATGGAGGACACATGTCTGAACTGACAGGAAATGGGGTTTCTTTTTGTGTGTGTGTTGTTCACATGAAGATGATTTATGGCTATATGTCTATGATCTATGGCGAATGGAAAATTGCCCTGACTTGTTTCCACTGACTTGTTTCCCATTATAGTGAATGGCTAAATAATAGCAGAGATTATAGTCTTCAGATATATATCTCCATTTCACGTTTGTGTATTTAGATGTTTGCTTTATAGCATGTATATGGTTAATAGGTTTGATGTTAAGTTCCTTCATGCCCAGGTACACAAGATACATCTGATTTACTATCACCCACGAAAAGAAGCTCCCAGAAATACATTATTGAAGGTCTGACAGAAAAATCATCACAAATATTAGATCCTTGGGATCGACTTTTTAAAATCCTGTCTGTGGTTGGCATGCGATGCGAGTGGCAGATGGACAAGGGAACCAGGTTAGAATGTATACTGAATTCTGTCTTCTCAATATTCTAAGAATACATAATATAAAAAATACTATGCTTGTCTAGAAAACATAGGACCTCTATAGTCTTATAAGTCAAATCTTTAAATACATTCTTTTTTTTTTCTCCTATAACTGAAGTCTATTTACCAATGGGGCATTTTATTTTTTGTGAAATAATGTGTGCATTGTTCTATTTAGGAACTTTAATGACCTTTTCCATCGTGTCAAAGAACTCTGTCGTTACATCAACAACTTTGACAATGAAGCTCATATAAAGTATAAGAATCAGGTTGTCTATTCTGCTACGCTTTTATTTTTCAAAAGCGTCTTCCAGTACATCAGCGCAATACAGCCTTCTCTTTTCCAAGGTGTGTACTTTATGTAGGCTATGCTTCTTGTTAATTAGGGTTGGGTGTTTTTTTAATGAAATTTAGGCACTTATTGCATGATCTAAGGGCTGGAGGTTTTTTAGCAAGGATTTCTCAAACATGTCATTGTGGACACTGCAATCTTATCTATAGCTGCTGCCATTAGAAGGCGGACAGTAAGCCAAAAGGTGTTACCGCCTACTTCTTTGCCACACACCTCCTGTAGGCAGTCAACAAATCCGTTTAAGCTTGGTGTCTGTAAGAGGAGGACCTCTCATCCTTCTGTTCCCATCCACCAATACACTTCCTCTGTGTACTCTGATAACAGCTTGAGAGTCGCTGTAATGGAGACCCTGTTGGTTAGCTGCAGTTACCAAAAAAAAGGGATGAAGTTGAGTATAAAGGGAGCTAGGTATACCACTTTACACGATTATCTTCTAACCAAGGGGACCCTTTCTCTTGGCACCACTGACCCCCCTCCGTAAGGAGTTGTAGAGCTGTGGTGGAGGTAATTTGTGTTCCTATACTGGACTGTCAAGAGACATTCCCAAACAATATCATGGAGCCCTCGCTCTTCTTTCTTCAATATTGGACAATCACCTGGTCAGGATTCAACTGGACAATGTAATGACAGTTGTCTACTTGAATCAGCGGGGAGGGACTGGCAGATTGCTAGTGATAACAAAATAGACATGTCTGCAGTGATCCAGTAGAAGTTGCTTCATCTGGAAGTATTTTTGGCGATATTTTCAACTGGGGCAACTCAAATATAGAGCCAGATTCACCATCCTGGTTTTTTTTTCTAGACTTCATTCTCCCTCCTATCTTTTCACCAAACCTCCTACTTTTTTCTGTCTTTCATTTTTTTTCTCCAGTCAGGATTTGATCCTGGTCTCATTTCAGCTCCCATATGCTATATGAACACATTGGAGTTGGCCTCAAAGGAAAAATTGCTGAACTATTCTTTTTCACAGTATTCCGGCCTGTCAAGCTCATCTGGGCACTTTACTCAAGCATCAATGGAATTTTGGCCTGAAAGATAACCAGTACTTGATAAATTTGTTTAGTGCTAAGGCCTATTGTGCCAATAGACAGACTCTTCCCCTCTGAGTGACTAGAATGGTGGGCGCCACTTGGAGAGTTTCTAATTGGGTTTCCATTCTTTCCTAGGAACTGCTTTTTTGCTCTGTTCCACAATGACATGAGTGAGAAAATAGTATTTTTGTGATCCTGATTGTTTTTTGACATCCTTTTAGGAGGTAAACACTTTTTGGCCCAGTGTTCACTTTCTAATTTACGAGAAGCTATTTTAATAAATTAACAAGGTTTGTTTTTTTTAAAGGACCAAACACACCGAACCAGGTTCCCATAGTCCTCCTGGAGGACACCTCAAGTGTTTTCAGTGAAGTTGAGATAAATTCTGGCAAGCATATTCACAAAAGGAGGAAACTTACAGACAGTAGGGAGAAAACAATGGTAATTTAAAATTTTCACTTTAAATTGTTATACACTGAAATGGATTTAAAAGGTTTTTTTTTTCCTCTGCATTCTTTAGAGTTCAGATGATGAAGACCTGTCTGGGAAAGGTCGAAGTCGGCATGTTATTGTTAGTAAAAATGATCTTGCTAACCCTAATGAAGTCCTAGAAAGCTTTAAAATGGCAAGAGAGTGCTGGGATCTTCTGCATTCATCAGAAGCCCTTGACAAAGGTAAAACAGAAACTAACAACAAATGTCCGTAGGAAAGTAAATTGTTTTTGTGGGTTTAGTCGTTCTATTCTCACTACTATATCACACTGTGTAGCCCCAGTTGCCCTGTGTTTAATTTAAGGCCCTCTCATTTTTTAAATGGTCTTGCACTAGTTTTTACAATGCAAAGCGGCAATGTTGGAGAGCTATTTATCCATGCTTTTATGTCTATCTGCAGCAGGACTGTAAAAAATGACACCACCCACAGCTCCTACACCAAAGTATGAAAAAGTTAATATCTAAAGACAAGAGGTTTTAATTTTTGTAAATGTACGAAAACATTAAAAAAACCTATAAATAATTGGTATCCCCATAATCGTATCGGCCCAAAGAATAAAGATGTCATTTGTGGCGCACAGTGTTTTTTTTCACTGCATTTGGAATTTTTTTTTCCCAGTACACCGCATGGAATAATACCGTCACTATGAAGTGCAATTTGTTACGCAGAAAATAAGTTATAGATTTTTGATTGAGGGGAGTGAAAAATGGAAATGAAAAAACAAAAAAGGGTCAGGTTAAATACCCGATTAAAACAATCCTCTCTTACAAAATAAAGCTATTACTTTACTGTTTCTCTGTGTTTGATATTTTGCAAATCATAACTGCTGTGTACTTTGTCCTGAATGTTAGAGTTCTCCAGAATTTGTTTACCGTGGAAGACTGACACTTGGTTGTGGCTAAGGATATTCCTCACAGATATGGTTATTTATCAGGTGTGTATCTTTATTATAGGGACACTTAAATTCTAAAACTATACTTGAATGAAGGAGTATTTAACCCATAAAGGACGCATCTACTGTATTTCATAGCCTTCAGGACGCTGACACTATTTTTTGCTATTTTTGGTGGTGTCCACTTAGGCTGCCTAAAATACATTAAATTAATTTTTCTGTGGACTATGACTAAAACCCCAACATTTTACAATTTGTTATTTTTTATGGAGCTCACCATGCAGGTAAAATAATGGATTGCATTTGTAGACTGGACTGAAAATAGCATGGTATTTAAAGTTTATTTAATTTGATAACAAAACTGTTTTAATGGGAAACGGAGAGTTTGGAGTTTCATTTTTATTTTCTATTTCTTTCTCTGTCATGTAATTTTATGGGATTTTCATTCCATACACTACACGACACTGTTACTGTATTACAGTGTGGATTTACCACCTGGGACTTCTGTGAAGTGAATATGCAGACAATACATTGCATGTGTGGGGTGCCCTTACCCTGCTATTGTCAGAACTTCCACAGACATGAATAGTAAAAGCATACCTGCATGGCAAACTCTTTTTCAGTAGCCACAGATGTATCTTGATACATCTTTAAATGTGCAAGATGGGAAAACCCGATAATGTTTTATTTATATTGTTGCTTTTTGGCATTCTGGAAATCCATTTGATATGTACTTTCCTTCCCAAAGGGACAACACAAAAAGGCAGTCAACAGTCTTCATCTCATGGCAGCCTTGCAAGGGCCACATTCACCAACACAAATAATGAATCAAGGAAACTTAGAGCCACACAGATCTCTCATCCAACTTGCGGCTTGCCACTTCGCCCTTGGAGAATATAAGGTTGGGTAATAAAATAATTTATATGTATTTTATAATGCTGTTTGTGTAATGGAGGTGTTCACCTAGTTTGTGGATATTTATATTAGCAAAATTATAAAAAAGTATTTAATCCCCTTAATGACAAGTTTCTACTATATACTGAAATTCAGTTGTAGTATGTGGTGGATTCACTGATCATCTGTTAAAATGTTCCTCCGGCCACATCAATTTCCCATGATGACACAGGGTGCGACAATCACACAACGCCAGGATTTAAGTGCCTTCGTTGGCTTTTCGGTTGCCACTGCTGGGTATTTGCTGCATAACATTCGGTTGTATGAAGATGGTTGAACCGATGGTGCCTCTTCATACATAATTAACCCCTTCCCGACACACGCCGTACTAGTACTAGCCGGATCCCAGTGCATGGACAGGGCCTGCGGGCCGAGCCCTTTCCATAGCATAGCATATTGCAGCAAAGGCTTACCGGTAACATCCGCAATCGGTGCTAGCACCGATCGCGGGTGTTTTCACAATGCTGCCGGCGGCTTTAAAAAGGGCGCCACCATCTTGCTGCGGATCGTCGCTCCCCGATGACGTCACGGGGAGCGGCGATCCGTCGCCATGGTAGCCTCGGGTGTTCCGAATACCCAAGGCTACTTCGTTTTAACCCATGCATTACAATGTGCTAATTGCACATTGTAATGAATGGGGAGTAAAATCCACATATACTGCCATGATGTAGTATGGCAGTATATGATAGGATGAATCAGACTACCTAATAAAAAAAACCTAAAAATTCAAATCACCCCCCTTTCCCTAGAACTGGGATTTTTTTTGTCATTTTGAAAAATATAAAAAAATTGATAAAAAGTGATCAAAGGTCGCACAGTCCCAAAAATTATAGCAATGAAAACGCCATCAAAATTTGCAAAAAATGACACTACCCACAGCAAAATAAAAGATGGCAAAATAAAAAAAAAAAAATTTGTACAGGAGGTTTTAATTTTTGTAAATGTATGAAAACATTATAAAACCTATACAAAGTTGGTATCCCCATGATCGTACTAACCCAAAGAATAAAGTAGACATGTCATTTGCAGAGTGAAAGCTGTAAAATCCAAGCCCACAAGAAAACGTTGCAAATGTGGTTTTTCACCAATTTTTTTCCCGCTTCCCAGTACACGCAATGGAATATTAAATAATGTCACTATGAAGTGCAATTTGTTACGCAGAAAATAAGCCATCACGCAGCTCTTTATGTGGAAAAATAAAAAAAGTTATAGATTTTTTAAGTTGGTGAGTGAAAAATGTAAGTGAAAAAACTAAAAAAGGCCAAGTTGTTAAGGGGTTAAAGATGGCTATAACGCATCTCCTGTAAGAATGAAACCCTAAAATCGGCAAAGTTGAACAACATCCATGTTAATTGGTCAAAAAGTGGATCCATCTGTGTATTCATGGCTCAAATGGAAACTGATACTAATTAAACAGAGCTTTATAACATAGGTTGTTATTAGTGATGAGCGGACCCGATTAAAATTTGTGTTTGGCCAAATCCAAATTTTAAAATCCTGTTTAGGTGTTTACTGCAGGGACGGAGGAAGTTGAAGTGAACATGGACCTGAATCCACAAAGTTCGATCTGAAAATTAACTTAGAGGTTCAGGTCCTCTCGACACTAGTTGTTACACGTTCCTCACAATTCAGAGTAAAAGGGAAAAAAAATCATTTTTTTTATTTCCTTGTTTATTAGTGAACTGAAAACCACAAAATATGCTTGTACTTGGATTCCAGAAACATTATATTCCATGTTATACTTTTGATTGGTAAAAGTAATCTTTTTTTTCTCTTCTCTTAGCTTACATGTGAGAAGGTCCTGGAGCTAATGAATTTTATTGTACCCCCATCACAAGAAGTTTCCAAGACAAAAGATGAGCAGTCTAAAGTTAAGCCTAAATTTAGGAAAGGTATTCATACATAGATTTACTATGCAACATGGAGCTCTAGGAGCTGCTTACTAAAGACCCAAGTTATAGTTTAAACTTTAAGAGGTGCTCCCATTTCTGCAAATTAATGTTACTGTTTTTTTGATGAAAATTTATACAGTTTAACAATATACTTTCTGTATCAATTTCTTCCATGTTTACTTCCAGTGGATAGAAATTTGACCATGGTCACACAGGTGCGCGGCTCGTTATATCAGAGCTGTTGTATCCCTCCTAAACACACACACATGCACACACAGGTTGCAGGGGGCGTGGCCACCAGCACCAGGAAGCACATCATTATACAGCCTCACATCATTATACAGGTTGTCAGTCATGCACTGGGGTGTGGCTGTGCCTCCCACTCATGAATAAGCTGGACAGCTTGAATATGCTAATGATTCATGGACATTTCACAGGTCATTTGCATACAACTTTAGGACCTCATTGCTTAGGTTTACAGGCATGTAGAGGGACAAAGAAGGGATAGAAGCAATGCTCTCTAATGGCAGTTTATGAAAATATATTTAGTTTAGGGGGGTTATTTTGCATGACGGGTTCTCTTTAATTAGAGCCGCGTGGTATAACGAGCCATGACCTGTGGGAAATATACAATTTTGCAATATACTTTATATCTTTTTATAAAGTATATAATAACTTTAATTTGTCGTAATGGGAACCCCCCGTTTAAAGTAATTCTGACAAGTATAGTGTTGCCAGAGGCATATTGGTGTATAATCATCTATGCCATTTTACAGAATTTAATTTTACTACACTAAAACATAGCCTTTTCATTTTGTCTTGGTTTGGAAGTGCAATCCTATGTCCTAGGTGTAACTTGACAAAAAAATTAAATTTTATATTTATTTTTCCTTTTAAAGGGGGTTGTCCATCTGAAATGTATTTTCACATGCAGAGTTCTAAATAACAAAATGCACTTACTGAGCTCTTTGCTTTGACAATCCCCCCTTGTTTTTCTTTAAAAGAAAAGAATTTTCATTAATCTAGTTTTCCTATTTGTATTTTAGGCAATGACCTTAAGCTGTTGCCATGCACTAGTAAATATGTAATGCCTTACTGTCTTCAGCTGTTATTGGCAAGTATAAAGGTAAGTATGTTAAATATATAGGATTGTTGGAACCTAAAAGTTAAAGCGAACCTGTCGCCTTAAATCTAATCTGTTTTCAGTCAGGAACTGATCAGATAGGTTGTGTCAGTGTAAACTTGTCATTTTATTAATTCATACCTTTCTGTGCTCTATTCATATGGGTGGCCTTGTCTGTGGTTGACTGCTATTTCTGCATGCACAGTCATTAACGAAGGGCTTTCAGTCACTGATAGGATTGCACTTATAACTAGAGGGAGCAGAAGGAGCAAAGATAAAAAATTTGAGGTTTCACTCAATCTTCTCAGATTGTTTAAGATGCTTGCATAATAGTCTTTTGATTCTTTGATTCTTTTTCATTCATGTGTGAATGTATATAGCAATATGATGGCTGATGTTTACTTTTTCCCTCCTTAGCTCAGAGCCTTCTCTGATAATAGAGATGACATGGCTCTTGGTCATCTTATTGTGTTACTGCAGCATGACTGGCCCAAAGGAGAGAATCTGTTTTTAAAAGCTATAGGAAAGATTTGCCAGCAGGGAACCTTCCAGTATGAAAACTTTTTCAACTACATAACAAGTATGTTTATATAACTTTCTACTTTTATTCACTATTACACTTATTTATAAAGGAATTACTACTAAAGGCGGTCCCCAACTTAAAGGGATTCTCCCACGAACTAAAGTTAAGCCCTATCCACGGGATATTGGAGCAGAACGGTCATGCGCGATCTGTGGGGGATCTCAGCATTGAGACCCCCTCTGATCAGCAAGTTAGGTCCTATCCTGTTTATAGGGCCTAACTTTAGTTCTTGGGAAAATCCCTTTAAGAACACCCGACTTATGGACGACCCCTAGTTACAAACGGACCTCTGGATGTTGGTAATTTGGTGTACTTTAGACTTGGGCTACAATTATCAGCCAAGTCCAATTAATATTTATTGTTAATCCTGGTTCTTATGATAACCCAAAAGTTTTTATATCCAATTGTCAGAAAGACCAAAAAAAATTTTGAATGATTTGATAGACAGTAAATCCATAAACATCAAAATATTTGTGCCTGGTAACAAAAAAGAAAAACAGGAAATCCTTATATTGCTTAATTCATTTGCTGTTAATTGGTCATATTACCTTCATAAAATGGCATTGGTAATGATGAGAGTTCAATACACTTCAAAATGTTTTAAATTAATATTCAAAACTATAGGAATTTAGGTTCTATGTGATGGACCCTTATTCAGCCGGATCGACTATAAAACTATTATACAGCTCATCTGGTTGAATACAAGCCTTGCCACATTAATTAAAAATTCAGTTGTGTCTCCAAGTGCTAAAAGAAAACATATTTCTAGAAATGAGTGAAAATAATTTGCTTTAGCCAAAATCATATTAAATCAAAGCATAAAGGTAACTAGTTACCTTATATACTCGAGTATAAGCCGAGTTTTTCTTTTTTTATCAATTCTGTTTTTTATTAAAATGTTTAAATAAGCCGAGTTTTTCACCACAATTTTTGTGCTGAAAATTCCCCACTTGGCTTATACTCGGGTATACAAAAAAAAAAACTTGCTACTCACCATTCCGACGGCTTGGGCAGCTCTGCTCCATTTTCACCCAGCAGGTCCGCGATAGCTCCATGGCTGCGCCTCTTCTGTTTTCATGCTGGCTGCAGGTCCGCTGCTGACATCACAGAGAGCTTTGGCCAGGCTGTGTGCACTGAGCTGTAGCAGACCTGGTGCTGTCGCATGTGAAGCTATAGGGTGGGCAGGCTACATACATTCAGGGGCTGGCAGGCTACATACATTCAGGGGCTGGCAGGCTACATACATTCAGGGGCTGGCAGGCTACATACATTCAGGGGCTGGCAGGCTACATACATTCAGGGGCTGGCAGGCTACATACATTCAGGGGCTGGCAGGCTACATACATTCAGGGGCTGGCAGGCTACATACATTCAGGGGCTGGCAGGCTACATACATTCAGGGGCTGGCAGGCTACATACATTCAGGGGCTGGCAGGCTACATACATTCAGGGGCTGGCAGGCTACATACATTCAGGGGCTGCCAGGCCCAAGTATGTAGCCTGCCGGCCCTTTAGAGGGGCTGCTGGCTGGCTATATACTAGAGGGGCTGCTGGCTGGCTATATACTAGAGGGGCTGCTGGCTGCCTATACACTAGAGGGGCTGCTGGCTGCCTATACACTAGAGGGGCTGCTGGCTGGCTATACACTAGAGGGGCTGCTGGCTGGCTATACACTAGAGGGGCTGCTGGCTGGCTATACACTAGAGGGGCTGCTGGCTGGCTATACACTAGAGGGGCTGCTGGCTGCCTATACACTAGAGGGGCTGCTGGCTGCCTATACACTAGAGGGGCTGCTGGCTGCCTATACACTAGAGGGGCTGCTGGCTGCCTATACACTAGAGGGGCTGCTGGCTGCCTATACACTAGAGGGGCTGCTGGCTGCCTATACACTAGAGGGGCTGCTGGCTGGCTATACACTAGAGGGGCTGCTGGCTGGCTATACACTAGAGGGGCTGCTGGCTGGCTATACACTAGAGGGGCTGCTGGCTGGCTATACACTAGAGGGGCTGCTGGCTGGCTATACACTAGAGGGGCTGCTGGCTGGCTATACACTAGAGGGGCTGCTGGCTGGCTATACACTAGAGGGGCTGCTGGCTGGCTATACACTAGAGGGGCTGCTGGCTGGCTATACACTAGAGGGGCTGCTGGCTGGCTATACACTAGAGGGGCTGCTGGCTGGCTATACACTAGAGGGGCTGCTGGCTGGCTATACACTAGAGGGGCTGCTGGCTGGCTATACACTAGAGGGGCTGCTGGCTGGCTATACACTAGAGGGGCTGCTGGCTGGCTATACACTAGAGGGGCTGCTGGCTGGCTATACACTAGAGGGGCTGGCAGGCTACATACATTCAGGGGCTGCCAGGCCCAAGTATGTAGCCTGCCGGCCCTTTAGAGGGGCTGCTGGCTGGCTATATACTAGAGGGGCTGCTGGCTGGCTATATACTAGAGGGGCTGCTGGCTGGCTATACACTAGAGGGGCTGCTGGCTGGCTATACACTAGAGGGGCTGCTGGCTGGCTATACACTAGAGGGGCTGCTGGCTGGCTATACACTAGAGGGGCTGCTGGCTGGCTATACACTAGAGGGGCTGCTGGCTGGCTATACACTAGAGGGGCTGCTGGCTGGCTATACACTAGAGGGGCTGCTGGCTGGCTATACACTAGAGGGGCTGCTGGCTGGCTATACACTAGGGGGGCTGCTGGCTGGCTATATACTAGACTTCTATTTTGGCCCCATTCCCTGGCAGCATGGAAGGGTTTACAGACCTTTCCGTGATGCAGAAAGCATGTGATCAGTCACATACTTCTGACAACATTTTTGGTCCTGCAAAGACTCTGCGCTCTCAGAGATCAGGTGAAATGACTTGGTCAAATATTCACTTGATCTCCAAGACTGTGACTAGGAGGATCTGGCATAGAAGGATCCTCCTGACCTTCGGACTACAAGAAGCAGGCACTTTTTATCGATTGTTTTTTCTTGCTAAAAATGTGTCTTGCATTATGAACTTGTGTGTAGTCCATAATATAGGAAGATCTGGTGTCTAAAGTCTCTCTCTTAAATCTCTCTTAAGTATACAAAGAATTTCAACGAAGACTTGGTCACCAAAAAAAAAGTTAAAGAATAACAGATTGAAAACCATAAAGAAGCACACTGTCATTTTTTAATTTTTTTTTTTTCCACTGAAGCCATTTTGGCTTATGGACACATGCAGATTCTTTCCACTGATAAGGTGTCAATTTAAGACCTGTTCAGCTTATTTCCATTGATCCAATGTTGGCGGTGAACAAAAAATGAAGTGTGAAAAATCCCATTGAAGAGAATTGATCAGTGATAAGTGAAAGCTCACTGAAGCCAGGAAGAGAAAACGAATCTGTATGTGTCCATTGGCCAAAATCACACCACATTACACCTCTTGGTATTGATGTTTGTGTAGTAGTACAGAACTATTTTTCACCCCATATAACATCCCTTTGGCCATGTACTTTCTTATCCCTTTAAATGTAATGGATGCATGTCTTTTTTCAGCTGTACTTACTATGTGCTCCTTTTGTCTCTAGATATTGACATGCTCGAAGAGTTTGCTTATTTACGGACCCAAGAAGGGGGTAAGATTCACTTAGAACTGATCCCCAACCAAGGAGTGCTGCTCAAGTGAGTTATTACTATCTACCTTTTGTTTCACACATGGCTATACATGATATGGTAGCTAGACAGAACTTTTCCTAGTCTAATATATCAAACATATACTATTTTGATGTTTCACTTAGTAAATACTGTAAGTTAACATTAGGGCCATTCAATAGCCTAGGAATTGAATTAGACTCACACATATTTATTAAATTAAAAAGTACCAGCAAAAGTGTGCAAAACATTAAAACTTAACATTTACTTATATCATTAAATATAGGTACATTGCCTGAAATATAGACAATTAGTTGCATCACCAGTTGGGGTGACATTTTGTGTTTCAACTAAACCTCCCAACTGATCCGAAAGAGAAATAAGAACGATCTTACCCAGTCTGTAGCCTGTTCTTAACAGCAGGAGTCACCATGGAGACTTTCCCTGGAAGCATGGCACCAGGGATGTCGCTAGTCCCAATAAGTAAAAATTGCAGCCCTTACAAGGGAAGTCCCAAAGTATAACCCTACAGAACTGCCTTATTAGTCCCTAATAAAGATGTATACGCACTGACGCGTTACGTCAATTAAGACTCCTCAGAGGGCATTGCAGGCGTTTCTTCTGTCTGACTGTTGCCTATGGGGCTGTCACGTGTGAGCTGCACAGCGCAAAGTCGCACTCAGTGAAGCGACTAGGGCCACTCCTGAAGGCCTGTGTGATTTCCTTCTTTAAAGGGAGCCTGTCAGGGCTATTTGGGTGCCTATATTGTTCATAGCAATTTATGGATTGGTGGTTTTATGTCCCAAAGTGCCCTATATGGTCTCTGTATGGGACTGCATTAAAAAAATTATCTAAACAGTGGCTTGATGAAGCTTGAAGATATATTGTAAGCCCCAGTGTGGCTTGTTATATACTATAGCCTTTTTTTTTTTTTTTTTTAAATAAAATAAAGCTATGAGCCACCCACATGAGGGGAATTTTGAATCACAAAATCATTGGTCACTATAGACCTCTGGATGGTGTAGTGTCTCAAATCATCCTGACAAGTAGTTTTGAAAGTGCTCAGTGTAATGATACCTTATTGTATAGAGTCCTCTACACTTGGTGCTGCTGATCAATCTTTTTTTTTTTTTTTTTTTTTTTAATTTTCGAATACCTTTGCAGTTATATTAATTTCTGAAACAAAAAATGTAGCAGTTGAAAAAAGTAGACTTTATAATATATTTCATTACAGCTTCTCTTTGCCCTTTTTCTTCTTTCTCATGTAGTGAGCAGTGTCTCTAAAATCCTTCAGAGCTCAGTCCAGATAAGGAAGCTACTGATTATCTCTTTCCATTTCTAGAGGATTTCTCAATTGGTATTTCAGCTCTGTAAGGGGATTAGATTGTCCAGAGAATGTCTGTAAACAGTTAATACATTAAACATTGTATCAGGCTTCTGTATCTTTAGCTGTCAGTGGAGAATGGAAAGACAAAGCTGATTTACACAAATTATGTGTTCTTTTCCTTATGACTTTCTTCCTAATTTAAGCAGTCATGAGAAAAAGTACACAGGAACATGTACATTACAAAGCTAACTATTATCTGCACTATCTATTTATAAAATCTTGTCAAATTTAGCTACAAATTTATAACTCTTTTAAATTCTTAAACTCTTAAAAAATCAAATCTTGTGTAGTGCAGTAATTTTCAATACTATTCAATGCAGCCACTTGTACCCTGTGATTCTGTATAGACCTGTTTAAGCTACTTGTGAAGGGTTGAAGATTTAGGACTGTTCTGAACATTCTGGTTCTTATGGCTACCATATCTGCTGTTAGTCTTGAATGTTTTTCCCTGTAGTATTTTGCAGCTGAGTATAAGCTATTACTGTTTGCTGTTTTTGAAGGAGCTCTAGCACTACCCTGGGGTTGCTGCAGCAGGAATTCATGCCTGTCCTACAGGCCAGCATAGCAACCAGTGACAGGTACTAAGTTCACAAAGCCTGCTCATGATGTGCTGTGTCCGTCAACATTTTTCACAGCCCCATAGTTTTTGATGTTTGATGTGCAATAGTTTGCCAACATGTATTTTTTTTTTTAGTGTTTTTTTTTTTTAGTTTTTCATTTGAGTGTAAAGTTTTGACATTCAGCATTTCTTCTCATGAGTGACTGGTGGTTGTTGTTAGCTAGACAATTCTTCATCATACAAGTGATACAAGTTGCCCATTTTACTCTGTAAAACATGATGTTCTTTTATTTTGTTTTTATATTTTGGGGCAGATTGTATCTTATGGTTTTGATAGTTAGGGTGGTGGTTTACTGTGATGAGCTTTCAACTATAAGGCGCGTTCACACATTGTGTTTGTAATTGTTAAGACTCTAGTTGCATCAAAGTTGTTTATTCAATTTTATTGCATTAGGGAAACCAGCCTTTGGCTACCTGCACATGGACGAGGCAAAAACTGTCTAACGGATGATGGTGTCCATTTTTCGCACCTGTTTTTCAGGGATCCTAATAAACTATTGTCTATTGAGAAGATTTATCAAAACTGTCTTGAGAACAAAACTGTTATAGTAGTTCATGAAAACCAAGAGCTCAGCTTTCATTTTATAAACTGCTGTGGAAAATGAAAACTGATCTCTGATTGGTTGCCATGAGCAAGTAGAGTTTTGCTCTTGGAAAAACTGATAAATGAGGCCCTGGTGATCCATGAAAAACTGTTATGACTAGAACATGCTCGAATTTTAGCCCCTTATCGATGTGTGACGTATTAGTGTCATAAGTCGGCTGCGGGGGTATGGAGAGGGCTCACAGGCTGAACCCTCTTGATACAAGGTTGGGTTTGCTGCACATTGCACCCGTCACCGCCATCAAAGCTGCTAGCAGCGTTAAAAAGACAGCAGGGCATGGATGTCTCCATATTGGCTTAGATCGTCGCTCGCCTTGACATAATTGGGGAGTTGTGATCTGTTACCATGACAGCCTCAGTCATACAAAGACCAGACTGGGATGGATAGACTGATGGGGAACAGGAGAGACCTTGTAGCTCACTATTCTGTACAGGAGACATCTGTATCCACAGTCTTGAACACCAAAAGCTCTGCTTCATACACAGAAAACTCTGTCACATGACCTCCTCCTCTGGGAGCAGCAGCGTCTCTCTTCCTATGAAACCGTAGAGTTTGTTTATACTACAGACTCCAGGTTGGCAGAGGAAGCGGCTCCTGCATCACTGAGATAATCTGAGGGGTAAAGCAAAGAAACTACTACGTATAGGTAACAAAGATAATAGGCAAAGTTGTTTTACATCTCAAGAGCTATTGATTTGTAGAAAACAAAAAAACTTTAGTCTCCCCCCCCCCCCTTTAACCACTTCACGCTCCGTGGCGGATATATCCGCCACAGAGCTGTGAAGGGTGCATGAAGAGGGCTCACGGACTGAGCCCTCTTCATACAGAGATGGGCTTTGCTGTTAACCTGTTGTTTGCCGCAGGCAAAGTTGTTGGCGGCACTTACAACGTGGCAGCGCCGCCATCTTACCCTCGATCGTCGCTCCCCGAACGTCATTTGGGGGTGGTGATCCGTTGCCATGGTAGCCACGGGTCTTCGTGATGTGGCTCATTGTAATGAATCATGTGCAGAAATGCCATATACTGTGATACAGTTGTATTGCAGTATAAGCTAGGAACTATCTGAGCATCTAGGGTTAATGTACCCTAGATGGTCTAAGAAATTGTGAAAAAAAGAAAAAAAAAAGTTTAAAAATGTAAAAAATTGATAAAATATTAAAAGTTCAAATCACCCCCCTTTCCCTAGAACTGATATAAAATATAATAAATAGTAAAAATCACAAACACATCAGGTAATGCAGCATCCCAAAAAGCCCGATCTATCAAAATATAAAACCGGTTATTGCCGGCGGTGACCTCCGAGACAGGAAATGGCGCCCAAATGTCCGAAACATGACTTTTACACCTTTTTACATGACATAAAAAATGTAATTAAAAAATTATCAAAATATCGCACAGTCCTCAAAATGGTAGCAATGAAACCGTCGGCTCATTTTGCAAAAAATTACACCTCCCCAAGCTCTGTACACCAAAGTATGAAAAAGTTCTTCACCTCAGAAAATGGCAAAAAAAATTTTTTTCTTTTTTGTACACATTCATTTAATTTTTGAAAATGTATTAAAACGCAATAAAACCTGTATAAATTTGGTATCACCGCGATCGTGCCGAATCAAAGTATAAAGTAGAGGTGTTATTTGGAGCGAAGAGTGAAAGTCATAAAATCTGAGCCCACAAGCATGTGACACATACGTTTTTTTTTTTTTTTCCACATTTGGAAATTTTTTACAGCTTCCCACTACATGGAAGGAAATAATAAATAACATCACGGGAAAGTAACATTTGTTACGCACAAAATAAGCCATGACACAGCTTTGTACACGGAAAAATGAAAAAGTTATGGATTTTTGAAGATGGAGAGCGAGAAATGAGCAAAAATACCCTGTGTCCTTAAGGGGTTAAAGAGTAATTCAAATCGCCCCCCTTTCTTTAGAACCAATTAAAAAAAGGGATATTATAAACATTCTATGTTGATAGATCAAACATTTTGGGACGCAGCGATACCTAACATAATGGATATTGTCAGTGTTTAACCCCGTAATGGAAAATGCAACTTGCAACACATAAAGAATTTAGTAAAAAGTGATCAAAAAGCTGTAGAATCCTCAAAATGGTAGCAATGAAAACGTCATCTCATCTCGCAAAATGTGACACCACAAACAGCTTCGTACACTATAGTATGAGAAAGTTATTAGCGCCAGTAGATGGTGAAATTACATTTTTTTGTAAATGTAAACTAAGTGATTGGACCAACCCAAAGAATAAAGGAGACACGTCATTTGGGGAGCACAGTAAAAGCCATAGAAACCAAGCCCACAAGAAAATGGCGCAAATGGAACAGAAAACAATCCCTAATACAGCTCTGTACATGGAAAAATTTAAAAGGTTTTAGATTTTTGAAGGTGGGGAGTGAAAAATGGGCCTGGGCATTAAGGGGTCAAGAGAACGGTTGCACGGTCTGGGCACTGATTCAATAAAACATATTGCATTTAGTGCAGTTGAGTGCTCTGTTCAGTTCTAAAAGCCGATGGTACACTGATGATTTTTTCATTGTGTGCATCTGCCCTCAGGCCATTGGTTTCTTGATAACATTCATAACTTCCAACCCCTCCCCCCCCCCCCCAAAAAAAAAAAAAACAACTACTAAATAAAGCTTGTGTATTCGGTGCAGTTTGGGACTTTTTTAAAACATACAATGAAACAGATATATAATATTTCACCTGTAAAATGAAAAACTGCGTTAAAACGCATGTGTACATCTGAAAACTTGGATCTATTTGATGCAACCTGTGTATTTGGCCGCATAAAACATTTGCACACAAGTTTTCTGTATTGGTCCCTTCAAAGTAGGTCATTGCACGGTAAGTTTTTTTAAAATTTGGTGCAAATAGCCTTTGGGAATGTACTGACCTTGGTACTCGTTTATTATGGCTTATAAAAAACTTGTGACGTAAGAAGACTAGGGATGGTAGAGAAACATTACAGGGAAGCTGTCAGCAGAAATTAACCTAATAAACCCCCTTCCAGTTTGCAGTAAAGCATCTTGAGTCCAGGTCTTCTCTCCCCCCTTTGTGGATGGCCAGTACAATGTTTATAGACGCAGGAACATCAGTTACAGCGGAGGGGCTTTCTGTAATTTGGGGAGCTTGACTTCATTGCTGAGCTCCCCCCAATGACTTTATACAACCAATTTACATCTTAACTCAGAGTTGATTTTCTGGATGATGCTCCCGAACAGGGTCTGGAAAAAACATGATCTTGAAGGTGTCTGGCAACATATACTGGTAATCGTTTATTAGGTCATTTTCTATCGACAGGTTCCCTTCATCACATTGTAGTGTTGTACTCCAAAATACTTGGAAATGTGATAAATTAGTACAGAAGTGTGGAAGAGAGCACAAGTCTGTGCATTATTAATCTTTTGTTATTGAGGGTAATAAACATTCTAACTTCTGTATTGAGTGATAAGGAGGAGACTCTGGTGAAGATCAGACCTTGACATAAAATGATGATCCAAAAGTCTTGATTCGCTATTTCTAAAGGTGTTTTATAAAGACCTGTGATAAACATTGAGGGCATATCGATAATAAATAATCAATATCTGCCAGATGAAGGGGTCTGGCTCCTATGTTGACTTGAATGAAGGGGTAGTTGTGTTTTATCTAGAGCTTCTGCTATTTCCTAAACATTGGCCCTCCCAATGCAGGTCACCGATTGTAGGCAGTGGTATGGTAAATATCCTGAATAAGTTATTGATGGCATAAGGTTTTCATTTACTATTGCTAATAGTGTACACATATTCATAGTTACTTCTTTTTTTAAATAAATCTGTTTTTGTGTTAGACATCATACAGTGACCCGTGGTATTACGAAAGGAGTTAAAGAAGATTTTCGTCTGGCTATGGAGCGACAGGTTTCCCGTTGTACAGAAAACCTATTGGTCGTCTTGCATCACTTCTGTATTAATGAAAAGATTTTGCTATTGCAGTGCTTGGCATAAGGTGAACCTCTGGCCCGTGTTCATACTAGATTTGCCTGGTAATGTAAACAGTTAAGTTCCCTTTGTGCATTTCATTTGGTTTAATTTTTGTAAATAAACATACTTTCTCTGACATTCTGAGCGTGAATTTTTATGTTATATACCAGCTCAGTGGCTTCTATATACCTTTATTGTGGAAAGATGGGTTCCACTTTAAATATCAGCCATTTTGTCTTCCACATGCACACCTTGTGCAATGGTCACATTTTCCAAACTTCTCACTGCATCATAGTGATCTTCTGAATGGCCAGATGGTTATTTTACTGATCCAACAATATGTAACACAAGAATGGCAGGTAATTTACTCCTTCCATCCAAGTAACCAGAGCATATATTCTGTAGATGCTTGCATACAAGTCCAAACACAAATCTATTATGCAAAGTTAGGCCCCCATGTATACTACTTTGCACTCATCTGGGTATAGCACATCTATGACTAAGGACCTTATCGATCAGAAACGCGTAAGATTGATGCTTTCTCCTGCACTTATGTGTTAATACCTGTAACTTGCTTTGTTACCATGAATGAATAAAGGATTCAAGATTTCTGGTGAATCAAAAAGTGCCAACCTCATTTGCTCTGAAGTTTATGTTTGCTTGGGAGAAGAGAAGTACTCTCAGAGGACCGTGCACCTGGAGTTTTGAGCAGGTTCGTTTTGGTGTGTATTCACACACAAGTGACTGGGTAGAGCGCAGAGCCAAGTGCAAAATAGCGGGGGTGAATGCTCCTTACCCCTCCTCCCGGCCAGGTCACAGTGCAGTGTGAGTGGGGGGCCATTAACCACAATGATGGCTAGATCACAGCGACAATTACATTTATGTATGTACATGAGGTCTTAGGGCACTTATGTTTTTCAAGAGACTAGAAGGAAGCTTTTTAGTCCAGGTTAAATAATGTCACTGCTGGACAGTTTTAGTGGTAATACTATGCTCCTGCTCCACCCTAATACAGGGTGACCATGAAAAGCCCTTTAATACATAATCTTAAAAATTTCTAGACCTTATTTGATAACTTCACTTAAAGGTGTATTCCCACGAAGACAAGTTTCTTAAATGTACTCAGGATAACAAATAACACATTCTCTAATTCATTGTTATTAACAAAAATGCAGCATTTCACAGATATAAGTCCAACCTGTCTCTATCAGTCCAGGTGTACACAATTTCCCCTAGACACAACTTTGTAACTTCTCACTTGGAGGTTGGGCCACCTTCTTGGATATCTGTGTGAGATTGTGTAGATGACATTTCTGCGTCTCTACTGTGTGCCTGCAGCCATGCCCCCTGCACGGAGCTCAGAGATAAGTGATCCGGGAGAAGCACACATTTACTGTTACACTGTGAGCTCTACTACATCTCACTGATATGTCTGTCAGCCTCTCTGTCATGCCTCTGTGTAACCTCATGCATCTCTGATCTGTCTCATCTCTTTATTTGTCAGTATGTTAGTACAATGTCAGTGGCCAGATGAAAGTCTATATACAACTGGTCCCTGATAATGTAACCACATTATCATCCATCTAGTTCTGAGTGGTGACAATGGGGGTCATTTACTAAGGGCCCAATTCACGTTTTCCCGATGTGTTATCCGAATATTTCCGGTTTGCGCCGATTTCCCCTGTATTGCCCCGGGATTTTGGCGTACGCGATCGGATTGTGTCGCATCGGCGCCGGCATGCACGTGACGGAAATCAGGGGGCGTGGCCGAGCGAAAACCCGACGGATTCGGAAGACCCACCGCATTTAAAACAATAAACGTGTAGCTTGGGACGCGCTTACCTTCACTTGCTCCGGCTCGGCGTTCAGATGCTTTTCAGCGCAGCAGCGTCACCTGGTGGACGGCGGAGGACTACCTTGATGAATCCCGGCCAGACCCGAATCCAGCGCAGAGAATGCGCCGCTGGATCACGAACGGACCGGGTAAGTAAATCTGCCCCAATGTGTCTGCTTAGAGAGTCCCTGCCCACACCATGGGATTCTACACTGAGTAAAATAGTAATGTAAGAATGTGAGAATTTTCTTTTGTGGGAAAACTCCTTTACGTTACTCATTAAGAGTAATGAGAGATTCTAAAATATGTTGTGTGCGGACTTGGTACTGAAAACAAGCCAACCACTTTTGTGCTCACATTGGTATGTCCATCTCAACATTTAGGGTACAGCCACACGTTCAGTTTTTCAGATGCTTTTGAAGCCAAAAGCAGGTGTGGATCATAATGGATGAGGATTTATCATTACAAAGTGCCACTTCTCCTTTAATTTCACTTCACTCCTGGTTTGGGCATCAAAAACTGCATCTTAAAAACTGAATGTGTGGACGCACCCTCATGGCTATGGATTCAAGTCACCATATGAATTGGGTAAATATGTTACCTGGAAGATCATGTTATGGTTCCAGTAAAGAACTTGGAAATTAAATTAAAAAATACCTATATACCTACCTATAAAAAATAAACCTCTTAGTGCAAAATTAAGCCATCAAATGCGCTCAGCAGAAAGGTATTAATATTGGATATCTCTGTTTTGTGTCACCTACAAGTACAATATAGACATCATATTGAAAAGGAGACTCCTTTTTAGTATGATACACTGTGGAGGATTTATCACAACTCTGGGGTCTGTTTTTGCATCCTGAAAATTGGCACTCCCTTAACTGAGTCTTAAGGGTTCAAAAATAACACCATCAAATGTTGGAATTATGGAGATGCAGCTTTAGCACCTAGAAAGACAGTGGGAAACAGAGTTTTCAACATTATCGATGAAGGGACAGATTTATCCAGCTGTTTAAAAGAAAGAAGGTTCTTAGTTGCCCATGGCAGCCAATTACAGCTCAGCTTTCATTTGACCAGTACTCACAAATATTTTAAAGGGGAGCTGTAATTGGTTGCCATGGAACATTCTTACTTTTAGACCGCTTGATAAATCTTCGCCAAAGTGTGTCCCACGCCAGCTGAAAGCAGAATGGATAGAGAGTCAGAGCTGACTGTTTGAAAAACAAGTACATGCGAACTTCATGTTTCAATCTTTGTTCTACTTTTTTTTTTTTTTTTTTTAAGGCACCAATGACACTAAGTCACAAAAAGGTTTAGGGGTTAATACTGAGATCTGATCAGAGGCAAATTATACTCGCACCACACATGGAACATATTGGTTTATACAGTTACACATTTAATAAACATTCATCGAATATGTTAAAATTAAAAATAAAATTTTATATAATTTGGAAACATAAGCATCTTATTTTTATACAGACCCCCAGTAAATCTGCACTGCCGGAGGTAAATATCTGGTTAGAGAATAGAAGAGGTGATACTGGAAAGAGACTTGTACATGTAAATTCATTAGTGTTTGGACACATTTAAATTATACACTGAGGGCACAATGACAACACATAAAAAACTAAAATGTTCCCTTTTCCCTGCACCCTCTTTACAGTGGTTTATAGACTGAAACAGACAACATTAAAACAAACCCGGAATGGGCCAGGTAGACTATTACTGTATGGGCCAGTAATCTGAATCCAGGATTCCTGAAAACCCCCTCTAAAAAGATTCATGCAGTCCCTTTATGAATGGCACTTTTTTTTAGATTAAATAGGATGGTCAGATCTTCCAGAATATCTTCTTCTTGTACAGGATATATGCGATCAATACCCATATAGAAGTAGCTACAAGATTCTGGGTAAGGTGCTGTGCATGTGACTGACTGTCCTGCATCTTCCATTTGAACGGGAAATAGTTCTCAAACACTTCATGGCCAACGTAAACCAAGATAGAGTTCATTCCTGAGAAGGAGGATTAAAGATGTTAACGTATGGCAGCAAATCAAGCACATATACAGCTGTACAATCTTTTAGCATCCACAAAATGAGGATGCCTTATAGTGCAAATGTAGCACCATTTACTTTATATAATCTTATTGATACTTTGTGTGTTACCATAAAGCTTTACTTAGAATGCAGTTGGGTAGGTAACCAAGGGCTCTAGTGTGAGATCCAAAAGCAAAAAACTGGAAAAAATTAAATATCTAGTGCACTAATGCTTAGTGGGGGTAAAAGCTGCATAAAAGGGCAAGGGAAATTTATCAGAAGTGTCAGAACAGAACTGTTATCCATGCCAACCAATCAGAGCTCAGCCTTAATGTTCCCTATGGCGGTTTATAAAAGTTAACCTGAGCTATGATTGGTTATCGTGGGCAATTATAATGCTTTTACCTTAGACACTTCTGATAAATCTCGCCCACTGTGTTGGAAGAAAACAGCTAGGGACCTATTTACTTGATCATGAACTAATAGTCCCTTAGCTGCCTTTCCTATTCCAAACACATTTAAGTAGTAGTTGAAATTAAAGGTCTCACCAAATTTAATGCAAAGTAAAAAAAAATCTCCTCATACTATTTTTGAGGAGTATTTTTAGCCATGGATAAGTACAAAATTTACAGTGATGCAAATAAATATTAAGCAGGAATAAAGAGTAGTTTAAGGGACACTATTAGGGACTTTTGGCAAATCCAAACTTATCTTGCAGCATACACTAAACATAAGTACCAACTTACTTATAGACTGATGGGATAAATGAGTACATCAGTATCCCTTGTGCATGCTGGCTACATTCACTCGGTACACTGGGATTACATTTTGCAAAACACTTCAAGCACATCTGGAGATATCTATTCCCAACAGCATAATGTCTTTTACCACAAGACATGGAAAACTTTCACCCAATTCTCTTGCAATGTGTTTAAAAACACAATCCCAAGGCATTGAGTGAGACCATGTTTGAATTGTGTTTAGAAACTCAATGCAAGCGCAGTGGGGAGAGGCTTCTAACAATCTCAGAAATGTTTGCCATAAGGAATTAGCAACACAGACATTGCCGGTAAACTATGCAATACACCTGTTGCTCATTCCCAATCTCAAGAATTTAAATGTAAATGCATACGCTTTCTCGTGAAATGCCTCCAACTGCGCTTTAATTGCGTTTCTAAATGCAATTCAACTATAGCGTTTGAATGTGACCTTATCAGTGGAGTTTACTTTTTTTCCAGCACTGCACCTTCAAGTAAAAAAGCAGGGTTGCGACGTTTCGGTGGCATAGCACCTCTTTCAAGCACAGTGTAACAATCAAACATAGAGGCCAACCTTTCATGTCATTGGTTAATGGTTGAGGTGTGAACATAATTACAATGTACAAAAAACACATGAATATTCCACTGTATTGCATCAATTCCTATATTAGGTGCACCATAAAGGGTTAAGTGTGTGTTATACATATTGTGCAACAAACATTCTTTAAAAACATATATACATCCCACGTATTGGAGTGTGGACCACACCCCCCCTTCCCTACAACTCACTGATAAATTAGAATAACAACAATATCCATGCCTTCCCACGTGGCGTTTTCGTCGCATTTTTAAACGCATCTAAAATGCAAGTGGGAGGGGGAGGTCTGCCTGAAACGCATGCATTTCATTGCAAACGTATATGCATTTTGGCCAAACCCCCTCCCACTTTCGTTTTGGACGCGACGAAAACACCACGTGGGAAGGCGCCCTGAGTGGGTCACCTTTTAACACCTACTAGTGCATGTATACGAACGCCACGTTTTGCTTCTCGCTGGGATGTTTTGCTTCCAGGGTCAGAGTACAACTTCCTGTAGTGGCCTCTGCATTGGAACTACTAATGTGAACCTTTTGCCCTGGGATCTGCGGCTTTGCATTCAATTGAAGTTGTGCTGCTATGGACTACTTTATATACACACAGATATCTATTTTGGTAGCATTGATTTTAATTTTCTTACCCGGGTAGAAAAACGGGCCTCCCATCCAAAACTTTTTGACATCCACCAGAAAATAAATCAACATCAGCAGGAAGAAAGCAAAACAAGCAAGTGTTGTCACATAGGAGATGGACCTATATCAATTAAAAACAACAAAGACCGTCTAAATTGCTATATACTTTAAAGGGTGCGTCCACACGTTTAGTTTTTCAGATGTAGTTTTTGGAGCCAAAAGCAGGTGTGGTTCATAATGGGTTGAGACAAAACATAGGGCTGCTCCTACTTTTACTCCATTCCAGGTTCAGGCATCAAAAACTGAATGTGTGGTCGCACCTAAAAGGACACATAAGCTTTGTACTCTAGGATAGGAGTCTCTATAAAATGAAAAGCTACAATTAACAAGCACCTTGTAGATATAAAGGCCCAAAATGTCCTTCTGTAAGAGTATGGTCAGACGGTGCCTTCTTGGTGAGATTTTAACCCCTTGATGCTCCGCGCCGTAGCTGTACAGCGCAGGGGGGGGGGGGCAGGTGTATGAAGAGGGCTCACAGGCTGAACAGTAATAAACGGTAGAAATCACAGATACAATAGGTATCGCCGCGGCCCAAAACGCCCAATCTATCAAAATATAAAAACGGTTATTGCCGCTGGTGAACCACAGCGGAAAATAGAGCCCAAATGGCTGAAACCGAACGTCAAGGGGTTAAAATCTCACCAAGAACGCACCGCCTGACCATAATAAATTACTAACTAACATTTAGCGGATGTCTGCTTTATGTTAGCATGGTTTTTTATACACCCTCTCATTGTTTTAGGATGTTATAAGAATTAACTTCAGGTGCAATTTACATTTTCATTAAAATCACCGAGACTCAGCTTTCAAGTGACTTCAGAGGCAAAAATAATTGTAAAACCCCATAAATTACCCAATTTTAGAAACTACAGCCCTTTAAGTGTTTCATATAGGTTAAAACAAAATTGAAGTGTAATTGTTTTGGAAAATACATTCACCAAAAAATTACACATTCACAATGGATTAAATTGCAAAATGCACTGCTAAATTTGATGCCCAATTATATGTGGTGGTAAGCTGCTGTATGGGCATATGGCTGGGCATTGAAGGGAAGGAGTAACAGCAGATCTGCATTGTTACATTGTATAGGCTATAAAAGTAGTGTTTCTTTGGTAACACAAGTGAGGGCTTCTTTTTTGCTGAATGTGATACACTGTACAGATACTTCATTTTGGGCCATCTATAGCTCATTGCTGACATTTTATCAACACTTTCAGGGCGCAGGAAAAGAAAATACCGGATATACTTGAGTATAAGCCGACCCCAGTCTAAGCCGAGGCCCCTAATTTTACCACAAAAAACTGGGAAAACCTATTGACTCGAGTATAAGCCGAGGGCGGGAAATGCATTGGTCACAGCCTCCCCAGTATATAGCCATTCAGCCCCCTGGAGTATATAGCCAGCCCCTGCCCCAGTGTAAATAGACAGCCAGCCCCTGCCCCAGTGTATATAGCCTTCCAGCCCCTGCCCCAGTGTATATAGCCTGCCAGCCCCTGCCCCAGTGTATATAGCCTGCCAGCCCCTGCCCCAGTGTATATAGCCTGCCAGCCCCTGCCCCAGTGTATATAGCCTGCCAGCCCCTGCCCCAGTGTATATAGCCTGCCAGCCCCTGCCCCAGTGTATATAGCCTGCCAGCCCCTGCCCCAGTGTATATAGCCTGCCAGCCCCTGCCCCAGTGTAGATAGCCTGCCAGCCCCTGCCCCAGTGTAGATAGCCTGCCAGCCTCTGCCCCAGTGTAGATAGCCTGACAGCCCCTGCCCCAGTGTAGATAGCCTGCCAGCCCCTGCCTCAGTGTAGATAGCCTGCCAGCCCCTGCCTCAGTGTAGATAGCCTGCCGGCACACACAATACCTTTGCCGCAGATGCAGCTGACGTCAGATCATGTGACGTCGCACGGACCTGCCGCTGCCGAACGGATCGCGCAGAACACCTATGGGCGCCGGCGGGAAGGTGAGTATAAGCCAAGTTTGGGTTTTTCGGCACATTTTTTTCCACTGAAAAACTCGGCTTATACTCAAGTATATACGGTAATCAATTTTTGTTTAGGATTTGTAGCACTATTTTATGCCTTTCACCGTGCCTTATATAAAATAATATCTTTATTCTATGGAAATACAATTACTGCAATATTATATATATATATAGAGATATATATATATATATATATATATATATATATTAAAGGGAAAACCGCATTGTAGCCCCATGTATCAGTGTCATTATCTCTCTTATATCCTAGGGTTACACGCATATTGTTTTGTTGTTCCCAGTAGGAATGTTATTCCCTACGCATGGGATGGTACCCTGTTTCCCCTAAAATTAGACATCCCCTGAAAATAAGACCTAGAACAATTTTGTTTAGGCTTAGAAATATAAGGCCTCCCCTGAAAATAAGATCTAGTGGTGGTCATTGCAGCAGCTCCCCCCACCCCATACATTAGTATTAGGAAATCTTTTAGATGTGGCAAAAAATCACTGGTTGGAGTCACAAGAAATACAGCATGAAATTCAGAGTTTGGAAAGTCATAAGGAGGTTAGTGAAGATGATTTTTTGTTCAACAATAAATGTTCTACAAAAAATGAATTCTTGTTCATGGAAAAATAAAATATCCCCTTAAAATAAGACCTAGTGTATCTTAAGGAGCAAAAATTAATATAAGATATTATATAAATATAAGAAAGAGGAGAGAGAGAAGAGAGAGAGAGGAGAGAGAGAGGAGAGAGAGAGAGAGAGATGTTTCATTAATTCCTTGGGCAGCTGGGGGCATTCACTGGACCCCTGGGCTGCCATGGAGCGGACCGGACCCCCCTCAGTGGCACGAGTGGGGTCAGATCCAAGTGAGAAGAGGCAGGAAACCTATTATACACCATGGTCATGCTTGACCATAGCGTGTAAGGGGTTAACACCTGTGATTGGCATGCGCTCTGATCATCAGTGTGATATACAGCTAACACCCACAACTATAATAGTACACCTGTATTATTAAAGTATTTTGTGGTAAGGGGACACAGCCCTTAATAAAGGGGAAGGGTAACCCAGTTGTCATTGTATTCATGAATGGAATAAAAGCAGAACATGATATAATAATAAATCCAAAACACAGCAGACATCATAAGAGATGAGGTGGTTCTATGTAACTGTACAGAATCTAACCATCCAAGATAATATGTTAGGGAACATTTGTTCGGCAGTTTAACGCTTACTTTCTTACCACAAGTTTTTGTTGACTGGAATAAAACCTTCATTACTTGAACATTTAGTCAAAATAGCAGAAATGACACCCTAGAAACCAAAACAAATACAATGTAAATAAAGAAACCAACAAAGTATGATTTTTTACATAATTTCTGCATTTACACAACTACACACTTAATAACATTAATAACGTTACTAATCGAGTTAAAAAAAATACATATATATATTTTCTATATAATGAAATTGCATACACTTTTTGTATCAATGAAACGCACTTTTCATAGTGCCTTTAGACTAAATTGCTAGGCATTGGTGGTAACAATAGCCTGCTCTGCATCTTGTCATTAACACCTGACGTGTTCCTGCATCCCAGTTTTATGTCTGGATGCATCCTCAGAGGTGCTATTCAATTATTAGCATAGTGCAACCCTGTATGGCTTTACACATAACATTTCCCCCCACGGCATTGTAACTGGCTCCCTCATATCCCCATAGAGAATAGTGTGCACATTTCCAAAGTGTAATAAAACTACCTTTTTCCAATAAAAAGAAAAATTAAATGAAAGTTTACCTTTCTCTCTGCAGAGCAGTGTCCTGTGTGGAGTGGTCCTGCCCGCCTTGTGAAACCCATCTGTCATGCGCCTTTTCTGGTTTGAAATGGAAGCATGACAGGAAGGTTTCCTGAGTGTGGAGAAAGAACCCCTGGGTCACAGGACACTGCTCTGCAGAGAGAAAGGTAACTAACTTCACTTTTCTTTTATTGTAAAAAATAGAAATTTGGCAATGTGCACACTATTCTCTATGGGAACGTGGGGGTGCCAAAAAAGGGGCTCTTGATGTCAGTTTCCCTTTAATGCAAGGTGAACAGAGACTTCTGTTCACCTGCCATTCTTTGTTTCCGTTATGCTCTTCTTGTTGGAGAGTGTGACCTGAGCATATGAAAATCTCATACACACATTGGGGGGGAGATTATGAGAGCAAACGCTACCAGTTCCGACCTGTAGACCAGATCAGAAGCCGGCAGAGTTTTCTACTGTAGGCTCCGCTGCTTTTCTGGTGGAGATTATAGTAAATGTGACAGGCCGGGAGTTCATGCCCTTGCCTGCCCCCACACACCCATAAGCGGCATGTGGTCGGAGAATGGCCGAAAATGGCGGGGACAGGGAGATTCATGTGGTTTCTCAGCCAGAAGACTGGCGGAGATGCCATAATCAATATGTCCCTTTGATCTCTGTTGATGACAGTTATTCTCTGTCTCCTGCTAAAGCAAAATTGCAGCAGAAAACTTTTTAGAAAGCAGCCTGATGCTTGTAGAATTACAGTTAGGGTAATTACTAAAATAAATTTGGCTGCAAGTTTATGATGTGATTGGTAGGGATTAGCCACATGTTATTGCTGGAGTATGTGGCAGTGCCCTAAAATTATGCCACTGATGAAAGCCATTTCTAGAATATTAGATGCTGTGGTAATTGGCAACTTTATATTATCCATAAATTAATCTAAACACAGAATTCCTGATAATGAATACATTACTATTTATAATAAAAATGTAATTGCCTACCATGAACACACTCCACGTGAAGAACCGAACAAGCACCTGCTTGTGTTGATTCTTGTAAAACACAAGAATTTTACCAGCCTGTAATATAACACAATGGAACATGTGTAAATAATAGAGTAGGATCTTACATTCATAGACAAAATTATAAATATTGGACTAAAACATTATGAAAATGTAAATGCCTGCTCTTGGGAGGGGGGGGGGGGCATCAAAATAAATTAGAGTATTTACATTACCTGAAGTCCAAGAAATGCCATCACCACTGAATTGATAATTCCTAATATTCCTTCCGGATCATAAGGCACGGTTGTGTTATAGACCACCTGTAAGACAGTACATACAATGTGAGGCAGGCCGCAAAGGATTCTGGAAGATGAAATAAATTCATGTACAAGTGAAGCAATTCTTCACAGAATGAGTGTTTCTTGTCTGTAGAACATAAAGCGCATGTTGCTTATTTTTAGCAGGAAAAATTGCACATCCAATACAGGCAGTCCTCAGGTTACGTACAAGATAGGTTCCTTGGGTTTGTACTTAAATTGAATTTGTATGTAAATCAGAACTGTATATTTTATAATTGTAGTATGAGACAAAAAAAAAAAATTCAAAATTTTTTGCTGTAATGGGACCAAGGATCATCAATAAAACTTTATTATAGACGTCTTACAGCTGATCATTGCAGCCTGGGAGTGAGGTAAATCATCCAGAGAGCTTCACCAGAGATCACAGGGGGCAGAGGGGTCCGTCTGTAACTAGGGGTCATCTATAAGTCCGGTGTCCTTAAGTAGGGGACCGCCTGTATATACTACAAAAACTCATCATACTTTTTTGTCATTGCATTATTTGTCTAAAAAGTAGTGAGAACAATGAAATCAAGTGCCCATAAATAAAACATTGCTTAAAGAGGTATTCTCATTTTTCTAAATTAATGTCATTGTTTGCATGATGAAGATTTATACATTTACCCAATATACGTTCTGTATCAATTCCTCTGGGTTTTCTAGATCTCTGCTTGCTGTCCTTACGTACAAAGCTTCAAACCTGCCTGACTGTGGTCAGATTTCTATAGAATGGCAGCAAGCAAAGATATAGAAAATGGAAAAAAATTGATACAAAAAGTATATTGGAAAATTATAGAACTTTTCATTATACAAACCATAACATTTTTTGCTGAAATGGGAACACTCCTTTAACTCCTTGAGCCTCTGCTATTCAGATGTCCCCTTACAGCCTTTGTTTTTGCCCGGAGGGTGATTTTTATTAAAAAAAAAATCTGTCCAATCCTTGGTCAGTCGGGAGACCACCAAAACGATGGCGGTAAGAGAGTGCCTCCGCTTTTGTTTGATGATTTAGTTTATTACAGATAAACAGTATGTTTGCTGCTACATGTTTCTCATGAGGACGATTTTTGAAATATTACTGTCAATAATTTTATTCAAAGTCTTGTGTCCTCAGAGTAGCTCATTGATTTTTAGGAACTAAAGTAAAACCAAGACAAGACTTATATTAAGCACATTCTAGGGACATGTCATACATATGTTTATTGTATATTTATGAAATTGGGGGGGGGGGGATTAAACAGCTATTTTTACTGTATACATAATGCACAACAAAAACAACCAAATACAGCGTAATTGTCATTGTTTTATGACCAGAATATGAAATAAAATGGGTGTGGTGACTTCTTCTTTTAAACTGTTTACTAAATTTTCATCACAGAGTTTACACTAATGGAATAAAACACAGCACCAACTATCATTAAGTATTGGAAGCCATCTGTCCCCTAAGTGAAGACAGGGATACTGGAGTAGTATTACTCACATTAGAAGATGGATGCTGATAGACATGGTCTTCACCAAGAACTAAGCGGTCAATGTAACCAGCTGCACCTCCTGTACAGTTTGGATATTTTCCAAAGTCACCAATACCTCCCGGTCCAAGATAACCCCTGTAAGACATAAAATTCCAGAATCTGAACTTCAGGCAACACTAAACATGTATTCTATATCTATTAACTTGTTACCAGACACTTGGTCCTAAACAGTGGCGTAACAACAACTGTAGCAGTCGTTGCTACGGGGCCGGTGCCACTTAGGGGCACGGGATGGACGGCAAAACCAAAATATATTGGTGCCCCGCCTGCTGTGCTGAACCCAGAGCTGCCCACCTGTGCCGGCCGCACACTCTCCCACCCAATTAACTCATTCCAGCCAGCCTCCCACATAGTCTCTCCCGCCCCCGTCAGTCTTTATCCCCTCCAGGTGAACAGTGATAAATATGACAAGACTATCTAAATCGTCAGGCAACATCAGGGGTGTTGGAAGAGGCGGCGGTTGTCTTTAGACAACGCAAAAAACTGACTGCATAAACAGATAGGCAGAAAGTTGTATAAGCAAGTTATATAAGCAGACATGTCTCCCTGGACTAAATTAACACATTTATGGGATAAACCATATGGGTGGTGGCACACGTGCCGTTTTGGCTGCATTTGCAAATGCAGACCAAACCGCGCCCACCATGGCGGGCCGCGGCCCGCTCGCATCGGCATTTCTCTGGAAACGCCTGTGATCGGGAACGAGCCGCCGGTGGTTTCCATTAATTTAACGCAAAACACCGGTGGCTTGTTCCCGATCGCAGGCGTTACCATAGAAACGCCGATCCGATCGGGTTGTGGCCCGCCCCGGTGGGTGCGGTTTGGTCTGCGTTTGCAAACGCAGCCAAAACAGCACGTGTGCCACCACCCTATTTGGGGGAAGTACACATGTTAGAGGATATGCAGAGATAGAATCAGAGGGAATTGGAATCTGAAGCAGTTGTATGATGGCTTGATATTGAATTCGTTTTAGCAACTTCAGGAGAAGTTTGGGGTTTAGAGGTCCCCAGGGGCGGACAGGCCATATAATCCGCTCAGAAAATTCCCGGTGGGCCGGTCACCCCCAGTTCCGATAACTTAAACAGAGACATAGCACCACTGCTTTTGTCTGTATAAGTCACTCTTCTATGTAGCGGACAGCAGGGACCAGTGGGAGGTGCAGTCTGTCAGCTAGCCAATGGTCATCCATCATATGCCAGCCCACCGTATTTTATACAGATACTGTACGGATACGGTGTAAGGCTACATTCACACGATGTATGTCCGCCGTACATCGGCACTGCGGAGAGGAGCAGGGGATGAACGCCGCTCACCCCCGCCCCTTTCCATAGGAAGATACAACGCACGTCGCCGTATCACGGGAAAAGATAGGACATATCCTATCTTTTCCCGGGTTACGGAGCGGTACGGTGCCGCACGTGTGCTGCACCGTACCGCTCCCGTACAGGGCTGTGAGCCCATAGAAGTGTATGGGGGACGTATATCGGCCGTACATACGTCTCCCATACATGTGTGTGAATGCAGCCTAATACGTTGCTATACTGTTGCAATATGGCCAGTATTTACTGCCAGAATATAGCCGTATATACAGAACAGGAAAGACCATACGATCGTGTGCATGAGGTCTAAAAGGAGGTGCAAAATAGAACTCATCAGCTGTGCGGGCATACCGCTGTGTGCTGGAGAGGAGGAGGAGGTGGCCCCTCCTCCCTCCATAGCAAACAGCGGCGCACAGCCTCACACCAGTGAAAAGATAGAGCATGTTCTATCTTTTCCTGGTGTGCGGCGCGGAACGGAGCCACACATGTGTGCCACTGTGCCGCCACTGTCGTCCATGGGGACATATATGCGGCTGCATGTAAGTCCCTGCAGATGGCCGTGTGAATGAACCCTTAGGTTACATTCACACGGCAGTATGCCCGCCGTGCACTGGAGAGTAGAAGGAGGTGACCCCTCCCCCCCATAGAAAACAGCAGCGCATGGTTGCAGACACCGGGAAAGATAGAGCATGCTTTATCTTTTCCCCGTGTACGGTGTGGATGGGTGCCACACACCGCTGCCATACCGCCATTGCTGTCTATGGGGATTATATGCGGCCGCATATACATCCTTACAGACGGACGTCTGAATGAGGCCTTATGCTCCACAAGATTAATCATCTAGCATCAAACTCAGGGATTAATCTGGCGCAGCAGAGAACTGTCTGCTTTTACTCCGCACTGGTCTAAAGAACGACACATTGATACTTCTCCCCCAGTATTTCTAAAGTTATATTCTACTACTTGGAAGGGAGTTCCAATCGTTTCCCTTTGGATTATACATGAACAAGACAATGAGAATGTTACTGACACTTACCTACTTGTGTTTTTGCTTCATGTACTGTACTTTGCCAGTTCTTGTTTACTTGCACATTAACCCTGCCTACTAGCAAAAAGCAGCACATATTGTTCACTGGGCCATCTACACAACAATATAGCTGTGGTGAATGAAATGCTTTGCTAACACTGCCTAATGTTGGCTATAAAATGGGGCCATTTTTAAAAATATTTCCAGTGCCACTTTTATTACCCAGCCTGCCCTGCTTTTTTAATGTCTACAGCTTCGGCATGCCGTACAGACACAATGTGGGTCTAAAGAGGTTGTCTTCAGATGGAGATGAAAGTCTATATTAAAAGACAGTCACTGAAGAAGTTTGAAAAGCAGCGAAGCAAATTGATGGCATGCCTTAGAATGGCATAAGCGGGGTACTGCATAGCTGGGCGAGACTGCGTCCAGGGGGATTGTTGGGTGTATGAGAACATAAGTGGAACTGAGTATTTGGCTATAGGACTGCAAATGTTGATGCTATTTACAGTTTTCATAGGGGAAAGGAGAGATGGACGGACTGAGAGAGGGTTGGGAGATGTTTGATGATGCAGTGCCCTGCATCTATATATATTTATTCTAAGTACAGTAAACTGTATTCACAAATAATAAAGAAACTCACGTGGGGCATCCAGGCACAGGAAGTAGGAAAGTCAAACACAGCCAGCCTGCCTCCAAGACTATGACTATTAACCACTGCGGCCAGTAACAGATCACATCTTGCAAAAGGAAACAGGTTCGGTTCTAGAATGTAAAAATAATATTTGCCAGGAATGGGAGGATCAGTAAAGAGGACACAGGGATCATTTAAGACTAATGGGGATTTCTAGTCCCCGACTAATTTTGATACTGATATCCTATCCTTAATCTTGATACCTGGGGCACTGGATCTGGTAACAACTTTGTAAATAATAACTCCAAAGCTGAAACCACTAGATAAGTGATGCTGAGCCGCTGAAGAACACCCATGATTCGCATATCATTCCAGGATACTGAAAAGAAAAAGATTTTACACACACACACAAACATTTTCTATACAAATAATATTTAGATACTGAGGCCGAAGTCTGGTTAAAGCAGACACTAGCTGCTGTGAAGTGCCTGCATTCTGTGGCGCTTCTTGATTTATTCGCTCAGCCTTGTGACATTCTCTTGTTTCATGTTTCCCAAAAAAATCTGAGATATGCAAGTTATGAAAATAAACTCAACTCATCACAACATAATTGGGCTTTTTGTGGAGGGCCCCAAAATATGTTCTCAAAGGTACCATTATTTTAACATAATATACTTAGAAATAATTGGTCAACGGTTTACTTGGTGTGCCTAGAGTTTTTATTACTCCTTACAATTTTGTGTTCCATTTAACCCCCCCCTCCTGTTGTGCACAACATATTGGGGTACATTTACTAAAGGCTGTGTACCAGTTTTCTATCAGACTTTGCATTTTTTTACGTGGTAATTGTATGATGATTTATAAGTAATAAAATAAACTCTTACATGGTCCACGGCAGTAATTTTCATTAATCACAAACAATCCAATAAGGAAAAGTTGAATGCTCCGCCAAAGAACTTTCCAAAACAGTTTCCATTTGGAGTTTCCTTTACGCAGCATGGAAGTCAAGGACAAATGAATGGAGGTTCCCATTATGAAGACAAACCTAGGATTAAAAAAAAAAAAGGTCCAGCTACCAAACTAAAAGACATACAATCCTTTATACATACTTATAGAGAAAGGGGTCACAGTAATGAAACACATTGTACAATTCAAACATGTGACACATGGTGTACATTAAATAAGATATACCAAAAATGCTTACCATGGAAAAACCAGATCAGCTATTGTGAGACCTAAAATTAAATAAAAAAGTACATAATGTATGCATTTATTGGACTAATATGGGTCTAGCTAAATAATTAACCAATGCCCAATCCTGCAACTGTGTTCCCATAACCCGGATTAGCGCAGTGTGTGTCTCATTTACCAATATTTCATGTAGACTTTGCTAAGGACCGGGACCTCATTTTGTAATTAATCAAATGTTTAAAAACCCAAGGAAACTTACCATTCCAACTCTGATGCTTGAAGAACCAGTAACCTCCTCCACCATAATTTACAAACACCATGATTATAAGAGAAAGCCTACACACAAAAAGATAGCTACATGTGTTAAAAGCTTTTTATTCACTTAATTAAAACAATAATTTCATTGAAATAAAACTATAGAACCTAGACAGGGATGAACTTAGATAACCAAATCCATGTATGCTCCTAAAGGGCACATCTTGTATTGTAAGGGAACCTCCCACACAGTTAAGTGACCCTATACACAGCACTTAAAATAGCACAAAATTGCTACAGACACAAAAGTGACTCCATTAGATCAGTTTTGTCACAAATTAACCTACTGTGGCCGAGAGGTCCAGGCAATGTTCATGTCCACAATTGCTTTTTAACTATTCTCTACATTATGTGGATTTAGAAATATGCATTGGTAAACTTTACCTGGCTCCCTGCCAGCTTGCGCTCCCAAGTCCGGGGCGTGCGCTTTTGAAATGGTAACTGTGATGAACCTCTACCATTTAGTTCAATCATGGAGTTTACCTGCCCTAGCACATAAACCTACCCACCAATACAGGATGGCGTCTATATGCGAGAATCTACTCCGCTAGCACCCGATTCTGTCAGGGAAACCAAACGAATCAGAGTCCCTGACCCTACACAGCAGAAATGCACAGCCCAGGGGGCGCACAACCGCATTATGTACCCCCTACCACTTAGGTGCCTATCTATTGCACAGAACCACGCTACCCCTCGATAAATTCCCACCCGCATTCCATACACTTATCACAGCTGCCGCCACTCGCAATTATACCAGGACCGCACAAACATACCCGGATACACACTCTTCTTGGTGCCGTACACTTCACCTGGACACACACTGCTAACTGCTAGCACACAGACAACTACAGGGTGAGGCGGCGAAGCTGTAATTCACCTCTCCAGAGTTATGGGAATCTATAGATTCTATAGGATAACTTATTAAATGACAATTTAATATGCAAAAAGGCACAATGCTTATAGGTTACAAAATGATGAAATAAACAGACAGACATAAAAGCAATCCCCGAAGAACCAATGAAATCCTGGACAGCTCTACGAAACTTATTGCATCTCCTTGAAACTGACAATGATTAAATTCTGCTATGCTCTTTTGAATAACCACCTACTACGCCCCCCTTTGTCATGTGAGAGGAGCGTGGCTACACCTCGATCAAGGTGGAAAGTTGGGGACATATTTTTTTATTATGTCATATCTTCTTCCATGGGTCTCCTGAGTAAAAGATATGCCCAGCACATTACCCAGCATGAATTAACACATCTGACAATCCCAAACACCATTATGAAATGTTGGGGCTATTTTCTAATGACCATTTTCTTGGCTCCCCGACTCCGAAATCCATGGCACTCGATACCCCAGGAATAAGTTATGACCAGGTTAGATTCTAAGTATCATTTTGCCATATTATTCGGCAGCCATTTTAAGGGACATGACAAACACACACACACGGGAAGATACCAGAAAGTGTGCATCAATTAACACTTGCTATTTATGGGACGGAAGTAAAACAGGAAGGAACAGGATGGGGGGGGGGGGATGTTTGCCAAGGGACTAGGTGTTGAGAAGTGATTTAGTCTCTAACTGGGGGAGAGGGTGCATCATAACCCATATTTCGTCACATTGCACATGTCAGAGTTACAAGGCCCACCGTGCAAGTGCGAGCTTTGCTTGTGTGATGAGCCTACATCATGAGTGGGAGGGTGAACAGAGGGAGGATGTGGTACGGGGTTTTGTAGAAATAATAATGAATGGGGGATGAGCGTCTCAAGGATTCAAATGGGGAGGCGCCCAATAACATTTCAAAAGCTCACCCCCTGGACTTAGCAGCCCAAGCTGGCAGGGAGCCAGGTAAAATTTACCAGTACATATTTCTAAAACCAAGTAATGTAGAGAATAGCTAAAACATGTTAAACATGTTTGCTATGTACTGTACAGCCTCTACTGGAACATCTCAACAGAGAAAAAGAGCCCTCCTAATATTTCCATGAAGAAAAAAATGCATAGCAAATACTTACCCTCTAAAAGTGTCAAGTGATCGGAGTCTTTGGGGAGCAGCATTCCAGGTAGCAAAATGTGGATCCTGGCTGCCTAGATCAGCCCTAGGGGAACCAAGCTCCTATAAACCAGAACACACAAAGTAAAATTGCTAATTCTATTGGTTAAAGAAAATCTACCACCAAAATGTAAAAATATTGATGGCATATGGGGTTTATAAAACTTAGACTGAGAAATTTTAAACCCTGTACAGAAAATGAAGAGAACTGATAGCAAAGATCCAATTATTAACTCACAGAATTAATAAGTCGATCGGTTTCAACAGGGTTCATCCGCTTGCATAGCCAATTCTGCACAGTATTCAGTCTGAAAAGATAGATAAAATATTGAGTTACTGGTAAATACTCATAAAAAATCCTATAAACTCATAATTGCCTTAAAGGTAGTAAACATGTGTGAACATATATTAATAACCAATGACAATGGGGCTTATTCACTAAGGGTCCGCGGATCAAATTTCCGTCGGACTGTTCATGGTAATCTGGATTTGCGGCGCTAGGGCAGGTATTTAGAAGGGGATTGTGTCGCACTCGATTTTGGCGCAGTAGAAACCGGGGGGGAGGGCCATCGGATCCAACTGATGCGGACTGAGCGGTGAATTTAAGATTAAAATCAATGCACTTACCTACATCGGTGAACTCTGGTGGACCTGAGCGGGGAAGCGACACAAGCAGGGTCGGGCGCACAGTGCATTATACACGGACAATGCACTTTCTGAAACTCCTCCGGACAGGTAAGTAAATATGTAATTTAAAGAGATCTACTAATGTTAGGTTGTCCAAACTTGTATGCTGGTCGTTTGGGAAAGTCGCTGCCCCCGTTTTTCGCATGCCCCCTCTCTCTGAAGATAGAGGGGGCGTGCATATGCTTTGCTTGATCCAACTCAAACACTCTAAATAGTATAATTTTTAATACACTTATAAATAACCCTGCCAAGTCAGGTAAAATAGAGTACTGAAGATTTGGCAGGTCTACGATGAATGAATTTGTTTAGTGTGTACCTGCAGGACATGTTCATAGTCTGTATGGGCCTGTCTAGTAAATAAGGTGCTCTTGACAGCCATCATGTCTTTAGCAGTACTGTTATTTTTTTGTCCTGGACTGAAAAAGGGCAGATCCTTAGTCTTTCTGGCACAGAGTAAATCCTGCCCAAAGTTGGTGTTCATGGGAAAGTGTGTTACCCCAATTTTTACCAACCAGATGTAGATGTAACAAGTAAACTAAATGGAAAAAAACAGAGGGAGCACCATGTTGAGTTGGAACCTTCATACTGTAAAGTGTACGAGTACAGGCATACACTGCAGGTACTACAGCTAGTTATTATTTTATACTAGATTAGTGACGGCAAACCTTTTAGACGCTGAGTGCTCAAACTACAATCAAAACCCACATATTTTTCGCAAAGTGCCGATGCGACAAATTAAGCAGTAACTTATTACTCCCTGCTCTGTCACATGTTTAAATTGTATAGGCAGCTGAGTACACCAATACAGTAGAAAAAAGGGGAAGAAGTTTGGATTACCATTGTAGCTTCATTCTAGGGTCCTGGGCTGCCTCGGACTGCAAGAGGCCCTGAGTCCTGTCTGGCGCAAGGGTAATGGCGCGCGTGCCCATAGAGAGGGCTCTAAGTACCAACTGTGGCACCCGTGCCATAGGTTCGCCACCACTGTATGTGTGCACTACATGAGTACAAGCATACACTGCATTATTACTATTATATACTGTATGTGTGCATTACATGAGTACAGACACACTATATTATAATTATATACTTTTTACTGTTTATTACGTTTTATATCAGTTTTAGGGAAAGGGGGGGGGGTGTTTTAAATTATTATTTTTTTAATTTACTTTTTTTGACCCTCTAGGGTACTTTAATCGTTTAAACTAATTGTTCCTACAATATACGGCAATACTGCTGAATTGCCGTATATTGCACTTATACATAGTATTCATTATCAAATCTTCAGAAGCCATGCAGCCTCAGGTCTTACAGACTTGAGACTGGCATGGCAACTGATCGCCGTTCCCTGATGACATCTCGGGGAGTGACGATTGTAATAAAGATGGCGGCATCCATACGCTGCCATCTTTTAAAAGCTGCCAGCAGCATAGAATGAGTTCATACTCACGTTTGGTGCTAGCAGTTAGGTGAGGGCAGTGTACCATCAGTATATCCAATGGTAAATGTCCTTTAATTTAAGACGGGAGGACAGGGATGTGGTTACTAAGATGCATCTAAAGCGGCAAGATGGAGACATTCAAATGGCTTCGCTCTGTCACAACACCTAGACAAACTCCATAACTCAACACATATGGATACAGAAAATGTGTATTTAAAAGAGGAAAAAAAAAGACATGCTAAACAGCTACCCACCACAAAAATTATATTTATATAAACCACTAAATATAAACATAGGATGGGTTTAAAAGGTTTAACAGGTTTCATTTGTGCAACAAAATTAATAATGGTTTGCCCAGCTGCATAAAACAGGAAGAATAAAAGCTGATCTCTGTATTTTTCAGAATCAAAATTTCCTGTTTTATTGCAAACTCATCTAATTCAGTAACATCTATAGTACATTTATATTATATGAACACGACCAATATATATCATGAACATGATTTATTTATATTAATCAGTGTCATTTTCAACTGCTTAAAAACTACCAGCTTTACACATTTATGTTACACATTACCTTTCACAAGGAAGCATCAGTCAGCATAGCTACTAATCTGCCATGACCAACAAAGTCTGTATGTTTTATAACATGCAATTGTCAGTTGCGACTTACACCACCTCCATTCCAAGCCAGGCTGACAAAACCTGGTGTAGATCTGTCCTGAGCCGCTGGAGCCCCTCAGTATATCCAGCACGACATGTGAGGCAGATGCACCCCCCCTTTCCCAACTGAATATAGAATGCTGATCCAGCACTCTAACAGTTATCTTCCATGGAATTGTCAGAGGCATGAGAAAGCGTGAGTCCCAAGGTTCCCAAGTATCCAATCTTAATCACTTAGTGACGCTCTGTCATTTGCTTACATGGAATTATCAACGTGCGCTGTATATGCTTACCGTAACAAAAATGATCCCAGTGATAGAACTATAAAGATGGCCACATATATAAAAAAGGCAATGACAATGGCTGTGGAGGAAATAAAAAATATAGGTCAGTTTAAAGTAAAATTAGTTAAAGGGCACCTACCACCACAAATCTACCTATAAAGGTAGATTGGGTGGTAGGTGGATTAATGGGACGTGAGGATAGCCCTTTTAAGGGCTAATCCTCACGTCCCTGCACTTTTTTAATAACTTTAATTTGGTGTTTATTCAAATTTACTTATGCGGCTACCGGGGCGTGGAGTAGCCGCATATGAGATTACACGAGGCGGCTACTCCACGCCCCGGTAGCCATTTTACCACTCCTACTCACCCATCTTCGGCGCGCAGCTCCGTGTAGCTGCGCGCCCTCGTCCGGCGATCCTGCCGTCTGCGCATGCGCAGAAGAGCAGGCCCGCGCCTGCGCGGTCACAACTCCGAAACAGGCGCGGGCCTGCTCTTCTGCGCATGCGCAGACGGCAGGATCGCCGGACGAGGGCGCGCAGCTACACGGAGCTGCGCGCCGAAGATGGGTGAGTAGGAGTGGTAAAATGGCTACCGGGGCGTGGAGTAGCCGCCTCCTGTAATCTCATATGCGGCTACTCCACGCCCCGGTAGCCACATAAGTAAATTTGAATAAACACCAAATTAAAGTTATTAAAAAAGTGCAGGGACGTGAGGATTAGCCCTTAAAAGGGCTCTCCTCACGTCCCATTAATCCACCTACCACCCAATCTACCTTTATAGGTAGATTTGTGGTGGTAGGTTCCCTTTAAGTATGAGCATTGAACTAGCACCTTAGAAGTACTCACGAAGATTGGTGTAAACTGGGTTCTGATTTATGATTATGTTGCACGCTATATCTTTGGTACTGGAATTGCTGTTCTTCACCCACAAGGAGTAGTTTCCAAATTCTCTAAATCTATAATGAACACTTAAAAGAGCAAAAAGAACAATAACATAACCTTTATTTGAGAACCTTTTGGAGTCATTTGTATGCTTTCATTGGACTAAACTTCAGCTAAAGAAATAGCTAGTTAAATCACCAAAAAAACTTTATTAGAGGGTGTTTTTGGAGATACACCACATAAATGGTGGTCTTGCAAGACCCCACATAAAGGAGAAGAAAAAAACTGAAAACAAGGTACAGTTATACAATATGTATGGTCTGCTACCATAGACGGCAAAGAAAAAAAAAGAGAACTTGTAGAAACTTCAAGCATGTTTATAAACATACATATGTAGAGTGTGCCATACAAAAATGGGTTCAAATAAAATTTAGCACATTCCCTTGTAACGCTGAACAAATTTGAAACACAAAGAGCACAAAGCACCCAACCACGCACCTTCACCATATTCCCACCCCAGGGCCGCCTCTAATGGTGTACCCAGATAAGGACCAGAGAGACTCATATATATCAGAGAGAGTGTGCCTAGAATGGAACTTGGCGAACCACATTGGCGAGGCATGGAGCCTCCTATCCTTCTTCCTATAAATATATAATAACTTTTTGAGTGGGAAGGTGTTATTCACTTCCTTGATCAAGTAAAGAAATAGCTAGTAGTCAGAGTCAAACTCACCACATTAGATACAAGGGCTGAAGTGACAGGAATTATAGTCAGAATTTACAATATAATTTCATGTAACCCACAAACAAACAAAAGAGGTATCTAAAAATGGTCATAATTCTTACATTAATATTGACCAAACCAATCGTCCATCTTATTCTGTATGGGGACATTCCGACTACCCCGAGATAGAAAAGAAAGAAAAAAAAAAGGCATACGGCATATTGAATTTCTATGTCCAATCCCACTGTTCACAAAGCAGATTACTCCCTCTTCCCTGTTAAGAACACAGGCATGTATGGCTGAACCAACGATGAATGTGTATCGTGAGATAGACAGGAATGGCAAAACCAACAGATTGAGTATGGGCATATTAAGTCTCAAAAATGTTATATATTTATATATTTAACGTTAAACTGATATTTTGGAGATTTCCATTTTACAAAGAACATACCATTGAAGTAGATGAGTTGACTAATATGGGGAACAGCCCTAGATTGTTCCACCAGTTTTGCTACTGGGTAATGGGAATCCATTATCTTCTTTAAAAGAACTGGATATTTACCATTTGGCTACAAGGTCTTAGAAACTGTGTGGAGGGGAAAACAAACACAAAGTCTACAAACCAAGTGTCATATTAGAGTCATTTGCCCCATTGCTTCGGCTGAAAAGAATAAAGGGCCAGGTTGCTGTGCTCCTATGTCAACTACTGTTCATAATAAAAGTGCCATATGTGCACCAGTAAGTGGTCTCCCTGGTTCAAAAACAAAAATCTATATAGCTCACCAGGGGATAAAGGGAGGTGAATTGTATAAAACCAGGTGACAAGACTGGGAACTGGATTTGACTGGAAGCGGTGGCCTGACATTAGTATGTCTAGAGTTGTAGATAATTCCCTCATGCAATATAAAAGGAAATACATACAGGGAGCAGTGCTATTAACTTACCGACAAAGCTCTGTATTCCCTGAGGTGGCATTAATTTGCAGGGTCATTGGGTGTCGAGCGTCTACTACAGCCACATCACTAGCCCGATCTGATCGCTGGTCTGATTTAGCTAAAGTTTGATACAAGCACTGTCACCAGGACGGAAAAAGAAATAGCCACCCTCATTATGCTGGATACTTCAATATTATACATAATAAATGCCACAAACACACAAAGTTACCTACAACAATCATTTATCAATAAGTATAGCAAAGTATTTTCAAACAAGCAGCACATCAAGGAAGGGTATATGTTAGGTAAAAACTTAACCCTTTATTGACATGTGCCTTACTATTACTGCACAGCATTGCTAAGAATGTATGGAAGGGGATCACGGGATGAGCTTTCTCCATACATAGATGATGTTTGCTGCATTATGTAGCAGAATCCCACCGCAAGTATCCACAATTGGTTCAGGCACTGACCAGCAGTGTCAGACGAAATTGTGGATCCGCCATCTTGTATGCAATTGGTTGCTATGATAGTCAGGACCCTTACAGAGGATCCATGGCTGTCATAGCAGGATCGGTAATAGACCAGGGTCTTATAGAGATCTAGTAAAGTGTCCATAAACTGCAATATAGTGGTATTTCAGATCAGTCGTGTGGTTCTGTGAGCTAAGGACCAGAGATACCGGCAGTTAAAAAGTATACTTGGAAATGTGAGCAACAGCCAAATAATATAATAATCTTTATTTATATAGCGCCATCATATTCCGTAACGCTTTACAAATCAAATATCAAGTTCTCACCTATGACTTTATCTGCCTGCATCTTTGGTTTGGTATCTTAGACTGCCTGCAGCAATATGAAAGATGAAAATCTTATCTTTATATGGTGGTTGTAGATACAATAGAATCCAAGCCATCTGCATCTGAGCTCACCATTCGGGCTCTCAGAGAGACTCATCTCTGGCTCTCTCCAGCTCATTTGTATATGAATTTGGAGGGGATTTTTTTTCAAAGCAACTTAAATTGTAAGTCAGACCACCCTTTTCACTGAAAAAATCTAAAAAATGTCTTTACCTGGTAACACTGGTCGGAACGCCAATAAACAATAAACTTCTCAGGCAACAACTCATTGTGAATCAGCAGAAGTGCTTGGTCCATTTTTAGATGAGTGGATCTTTTTGAAAGGCCTACATTAGAAAAAAAAATACAAAAAAAGACGATATATTATAAAGACATAGTAACTAACCAAAAGCACTTTAAAAGTTCTGTTACAAATGGTGTGCCTACCATTTTACGTGCGGCATGACAAATGGCAGATCAGCCACAATCATCTCACAAACCCTTATCGATCAATTGACATACCTCTCAGGTAGATAAATGTGCACAATAACAAATAAAGCACATAAGTATGAACAAAACGGACAGGTATAGATTTATTTAGAAATTAAAGAAAGCACAGCATTGTAGAAATGCAAGTGTCACAGTACATTTGTAATCTAATGGGAATATAATGAAAAAGTCAATAGTGAAGGTGCATGCCCACTACTCCAAGCACCTTAACAAAGGGTAGGTACTACTTCAAACAGGGTCAGGGTCCTAACCATGGCCTATCAAAGGAAATAGAAATACTATAGGATAATTTATTGATAGGATTTTTATTTGTGGGAGCCCAACAAAGCACAGAATCACCCAGCCAGAATTGAGATCTTATTCTAGGGAGAAAATAGTCTGTCCTTTAGAATCAAACCGCACACCCCATATACGCTCAAAGTTATCCAGCCGGCTGGAAGCTCCCATCCAACACCGTCTCCCAGCGCCCTATAATGCTGAGAGATAGGGAAGCTCCCTGTGTGTGGCTTCTGTGCCCCTGAAAACAAACAGGAAGAACCACGGCGTGGGACATCAGCGGCGCTGGAGGAGGTAAGTACATATTTATTTTTTAACTAGCCTGCCACAGCCTGGCCCTAAGTTATTTCTTAAACTCGATAACCATTTAATACACATCAGATCCAAAATCTGAAAATGGCCTTATGCAATGTTTTTCAGAAGAGAACAGAAAACTACTGGTACATCCACATCCTTTATACATACGCAGGCGGTCCCCTACTTAAGAACACTCGACTTACATACGAGCCCTAGTTACAAACGGACCTCTGGATATTAGTAATTTATTGTACTTTAGTCCTAGGTTACAATGATCAGCTGTAACAGTTATTACAGGTGTCTGTAACGAAGATTTATTGTTAATCCTGGTTCTTATGACAACCCAACATTTTTAAAATCCAATTGTCAAAGAGACCAAAAAAGTTCTGGCTGGGATTACAATGATAAAATATACAGTTCCGACTTGCATACAAATTCAACTTAAGAACAAACCTACAGACCCTATCTTGTATGTAACCCGGGGACTGCCTGTACATAAAAAAGTATCCTCACCTCACCCTTAGGATTAAAATAAAGGGTCAACTTTAGTATCATTGGAGAGAAATGTTTGTTCAAATCTGCAATAAAAATATAGGGGTTCCAATTTAAGATTTTAAAGTTGTCCCTCCCCCTATCCCCAGGGGGTGGGGGTAGGAGGCTGGGTTTGGTATCATCGGATAAATTATTGAAATATATTTGATATTTATATTCCACTGTCTCGGACATTTTGTAATAGATATCACAAGAAAGTCCACAGCACCACAGAAAAGGATCCAAACTCCAAAAAGAGTGGGTGGAGTGCCCCAAGGATCTTGCTGGGAACCTGTGAAGATAACCAGGAAAAGAGGTAGCACACCCAAATTCAAAAGTTATTAAGAAGGCGTGAGCTTATTTGAATGTAAATTTTTTTTAACCCCTTAAGGACGCAGCCATTTTGTAGCTTAAGGCTCAGCCCGATTTTTTGGATTCTGACCTGCGTCGCTTTATATGGTTATAACTTTTGAACACTGTTACTTATCAAAATGATTCTGAGATTGTTTTTTCCCCACATGTTGTACTTCATATTAGTGGTAAATTTTGGCTGATAAGTTTTGCGTTTATTTACAAAAAAAAAGAAAATATGATAAATTTTTTGAAAAATTTGCCATTTTCGAAATTCAAAATCATTGCGTTTTCAGGCAGATAGATTTACCACCTAAATAAGTTGCTGAATAACATTTCCCATTTGTCTACTTTACATTTTCATAATTTCTGAAATGTCTGGATAATTTATTTTGATGTCACGCGGCTTACAAATCGAATAGCGCTTTTCCAGATTTTCAGAATTGACTATTTTGGGGATAAATACAGTTTTGAATGAAATTTTACATATTTAGCATCAAAACCCCCTATATAACCAACCCATTTTCAAATCTGCACCCCTCAAGCTATCAGAAACCGCTTTTACGAAGATTGTTAACCCCTTGAGATCTTCATAGTAATTGAATCAAAATGGAGGTGAAATTTAGAATGGTCAAATTGTTCCCTTATACGTTCATTTAGAACTAAAATTTACACATTTCCAAAATATAAAAAGAGAAAACCCACCATACAATTTGTTCTGCAATTTCTCCTGAGTACAAAGACCCCCCACATGTGGCCGTGACTTGTGTTATGGGGGCACAGCGAGGCGCAGAAGGGAAGGGGCTTCCTGCAGCTGCCAGGATTTTAGTTTCCTCATTGGCCCCTTTTGAAGGCTATAAAATTTTCGCTTTTTCGTTATTTGGGCCATGTGATGCCATTTTTTTTGCGCGATGAGATGCTTTTTCCATTGTTACCATTTTGGGGTTGGTATCACCTATTGTTGAAAATTTAGGAACTTTTTTTGAGGGCAGGAGTAGAAAAGCATCAATTCTGTACTGGATTTTTTACTCTTTTTTTTTTTGGTGTTCACCGTATAGACTAATAATCCTGTTATCTTTATTCTATGGGTCGATACGATTACGGAGATACCAGACTTGAATATATTTTCTTACGTTTTACTAAATTTGTCAAACAAAACCCTAATGTGGGGAAAAATCTATCATCTATGTATTGCCGTCTTCCAAGTGGCATAACATTGTTACTTTTTTGGCTACGGAGCTGGTTGATGGCTTATTTTTTGCGGGACATGTTGTACTTTACACCAGTATCATGTCGGAGTACACATGGTTTTTTGATCACATTTTATAGCATTTTTTGTGGGATTGAATAGCTAAAAATCATAATTTTTGGAAGGTTTATAGCAGTTTTTTTTACGGCGTTTATCGTGGGGGTTCAATAATGATTTACTTTTATTCTACGGGTTGTTACGGACGCGGTGATACTATATATGTGGGGTTTGTGTTATGATTTAGACTTTTTTTTTAGTTATATGTCTCTTTATATGTTTTGGGGGTTTTGGGCATTTTTAGTGATTTATTACTTTATTTTTTTATTGAATAACATTTTTTTTTTTACTTTTTCACTTTTATACCATGGGACATGAAGAAGCAATCTTCTGATTGCTTCTTCATGATAATATTCTGCAATACTGATGTATTGCAGAGTATTATCAGTGTCAGCCTATACACTTGCATAGGCTGGCACTGTGCCAGTAAGATGACGTCACAGACGCCATCTTACCGGCAATTCTTGCAGGTAACTCTGGGGTCCAGATCGGACCCCAGAGTTGCTATAGCAACGATCGGCGCCCCCCGAAAACGGTTCGGGGGGGCCGATCGTGGGGGAAAGACCCCCCAGAGGCATGTTAGTCAACTCCGATCGCGGGTGTTACACTGGGGTGCCGGCTATCAGTCACAGCCGGCACCCCGTGTTTCCCGATGCCGGTTCGGCTCAGATCTTGAGCTGAACCGGCATGGGCTCAGCGTCCGATATATCGGACGCTGAGCGCTAAGTCATTGAGCTCAGCGTCCGATATATCGGACGCTGAGCGTTAAGGGGTTAAAGGTGACTACACCAAAACGTTGCACTGAAACTCACCTCACCTGTTTCATAGGTTTTCGATTTGCTGTCTTTTTTTTCCCTACTTTCCCTGTCACAGAAATCAATTAAAAATCCATTGATGTAATAAAATAAACCCAAGACACTCAGACACATTTACTAAGGGCTTTGCGCAGCACTTTTGTCTGACAATGCATGTTCTCCTAGGCTAAAACTGCTTGCACAGGTATTTAAGAATTGTCCGCGCCTCTATTGTGTTGCACGCAACCCTTTAGTGGCACAGCTGCGCTAGCTTCCATGCAACACAAATTAGGTGGCGTGCCGTCGGTCTGTCAGGCTAATTCGTATTGCGCGTCATATTTAACTTTAAAATCGTGTCGCATGCCCTATGTTAAAGGTGCAGCACAAAAAAGTTGGTGAACTCTGTCGGACCAGTGCGGGGAAGCAACAGATTCATGATTTCTGGCGCACGATCTTAGTGAATCGCTGCACGCTGCATTATAGACAGACAATGCACTTTTATTGCAGTTTCTGACTTTCTAAGTAAATGTGCCCCACTGTGTGTAGACTTTTCAGTATTCTACCCCAGATGTTACAGCAGCTGACTACAGTGTCTCCGCTTTTATCAGAATGCTATCCCGCCTTTCAGCTTCAATGACTTTGTGTGGATGCTGATCTGTGATGTACTGGGTCATTTCCAGTTAGTTATTGATCACTTATGCTTGGGGCCACAAGGACCAGGCTCTGCATAACATCAGAGGCAGTATGTTCCCTATTGGTGCCTGGTGAGAGGAGATTTACACCCCTTGCTGTGGATCAGTGTCATTCTGCTAAACGTCTTCTCTCTATAGTAAATGTGTTCAGCAGGAAAAGAAGACGCTGCCTCCATGATCATCACTGATCCATCGTCTGCGGCTATGGCCAGGACAAGGAGAGATGTCACCCGGATGATGTCACTCGGAAGATTACGTCACCTGTGTCACTTACTGTCTGCACGCTGGCTGTTGATGGAGGAGCTGCTGCAGCTGACCAGCAGGATGAGGCTGAGGGTGACCACTAAGCACAGGCAGTGGGCAGAGGCACAGGGCCATGCCAGCCCCATCCTTCCCCTGCTGTCACCAGCGCTCTCCTCGCTGTGCGGCTTCTTCCACCTCTTCTTCCGCCTCCCCCTCCGTTTTCTTACTGCCCCCTGTTCCAGGGTTTTCTCGGCGTGAAGAGACAGTAGATAGTATTTCCAAGTGGGGCGAAAGGACCTGCGATGACGTCATGATCGTGTGACTAGACTTGTATGTGGGAGGAGCGAGGCTGGAGCCTACTAGGAAAGGCTGCAGTGACAGCGGGGAGAGAGAGATGAGGGAAGGTGTAAGGTCCCAACCCGGGTGAGAAAGAAGGTTCAATAGGGAAGCATTGGGGTGAATGTAATGTGAAAGAGGGCAAGGAGAATTGGAAATAGGGGCATTCGCTTCCCTAAATGTTACCATGTTACGGATGAGCGCTGAATGATTGTGCTGATACATGAGTGGATAGAAATGATATAGGGTGGAGTGTTACTTACAACCAGGTATTTTATGTGCCTTGGTGCAGAGGGGGGTCCAGAATTTCTTACCTCCTCTAAGTATAAATTATGCAACGCTCGCACAGCTAAGGACACTATCCCACCCCCTCTGTCCCCCACATTGATATTCCCTCACACCAAAATTGACCACACTGTGCCCCCCACATTTATATTCCCCTCACACAATTGAGCACAATGTGCCCCCACATATATATTCCCCTAGCACAACTGACCACATTGTGCCCCCCTAATATATATTCCCTCACACTACAACTGACCACGATGTGCCCCCCACATATATATTCCCCTTGCACCACAACCAACCACTCCTTTGGCTTCCACATATATATATATTCCCCTCACACCACAACTGACCATGCTGTGCCCCCCACATATATTATATATACCCCTCACACCACAACTGACCACGCTCTGCCCCCCATATATATCATATATACCTCTCACACCACAACTGACCACGCTGGGCCCCTCACATATATATTCCCCTCACACCACAACTGACCACACTGTGCCCCCACATATATATTCCCCTCACACCACAACTGACCATGCTGTGCCCCCCACATATATATTCCCCTCACACCACAACTGACCATGCTGTGCCCCCACATATATATTCCTCTCACACCACAACTGACCACGCTGTGCCCCCACATATATATTCCCCTCACACCACAACTGACCATGCTGTGCCCCCACATATATATTCCCCTAACACCACAACTGACCATGCTGTGCCCCCCACATATATTATATATACCCCTCACACCACAACTGACCACGCTCTGCCCCCCATATATATCATATATACCTCTCACACCACAACTGACCACGCTGTGCCCCCCACATATATATTCCCCTCACACCACAACTGACCACGCTGTGCCCCCACATATATATTCCCCTCACACCACAACTGACCATGCTGTGCCCCCCACATATATATTCCCCTCACACCACAACTGACCATGCTGTGCCTCCACATATATATTCCTCTCACACCACAACTGACCACGCTGTGCCCCCACATATATATTCCCCTCACACCACAACTGACCATGCTGTGCCCCCCACATATATATTCCCCTCACACCACAACTGACCATGCTGTGCCCCCACATATATATTCCTCTCACACCACAACTGACCATGCTGTGCCCCCCACATATATATTCCCCTCACACCACAACTGACCATGCTGTGCCCCCCACATATATATTCCTCTCACACCACAACTGACCATGCTGTGCCCCCCACATATATATTCCCCTCACACCACAACTGACCACCCTGTGCCCCCCACATATATATTCCCCTTGCACCACAACCAACCACTCTTTGTCCTCCACATATATATTTCCCTCACACCACAACTGACGGTATGTGCCCCCCACATACGGTATATCAAATATTCCTCTCACACAAACCACAAACTCAACATCGCAAACTAACATCATTACTGTACCTGTATGGTGAACACCGTAACAAAAATCAATTTTTTGAATTGTAGCAAAAAATATAATTTTTGCACAACAAATTTAAAAAAAATTATGATAATGTCACACGTACTCTAATCTAGATTCCAGTAAAAAGTACTACCTGCCCCCACAAAAAATGAGCCCTTGAACAACTCCACAAAAAAATCTTAATTTTATGGTGATGTAAAAACAAGTGATTTTCTCTCCAAATGAGTTTTTTCAATGGCATTGAATCAGATCATTAGGATGGAGGAGATAAGAGCCACCGAACACATTTCTGAGAAGCAACTTCCCCAATTCTACCAGATTTGGTCACCCTGGGTTGAATTCTGCGATCTAGACTGGACTTTGACTAGACTAGTAGATAAAACTTTCTTCACCCGTCGATCTTATGGGTCGTCCCCTATCTATCACCCTTCCCCTTATGTTCTTTCCTTTTGCACCTGTCCAGTGTCCATGTTGTCTTGTGTTTTGTGAGAATATCTAGGATTGCCATGACTTCTAGAGTCATAACTGAAGGTGTGTCTTGCTTGACATGAGCATTTTATTCTGTTAGCGTATAAGGGGGCAGGGAGCTGGATATATGCTAAGGGACAGGGGCTGGCTATATACTCGAGGGCATGTGCTTGTTGGCTATATATTGGGGGGGGCTGTGACCAGTGCATTTCCAACACAGTCAATAGGTTTTCCCATTTTTTGTGTTAAAATTAGGTGCCTCGGCTTATACTTGACTATATACAGTATTTCTTATTCCAGCACCTTCATTCGCTAGAATAGTGCTACCGTACTTTGTGTTCTTGAAAATTTGTGAATTAACTTCTTTGTACTACCGATCTCCTACAGTTTAAAATAAACGCTATTGAACATAGAACAAAGAAGAAAGTTTTATTACAATTCCCCCCCCACCCCCCTCTCAAAAAAAAAAATTAAAATAAAACATTCCGGTAGTGGCATATTGCCTCCCCAAAAAAACTTTTAATGTAAAATGTATCTCATCCTGCAAACAAAAATCTCAGGTGTACCAATTTTCCCCAAAAAGTTAAGTGTCGATATAAAAACTAAACACCCTCACTTATTTTAAGGAAATACTGGCTGTGGCAGCGAGAATAATAGCAATAAACGGAGCAATTGTTTGAAAATCTGTTTGGTGAACTACTGTACAAACTACAAAAAGAATGACTAGTTCTTAATTGTGGTCCGTCTCTATCCATAATTTTTTAAGGGTGAAATGCATTTGTAATGTGTTTTATATATAAAAATATATTTAAATATTTATCTCTACCGATACGTTACTTTCAAGAAAAGAAAAAAAAAGTATTATCTGAATGTTTAGAGTGCAATGCGTTTAGAACTGCAATGCAAACATCTCGGGATGGGGCTCAGTACAATCGCATATGCATTTCCATGAAATGCCTGCGATCAGTAACATTCAACCAGTGATTTGCCAGGAGAACTTTAGTGCTTTATGAGAGTTTAGTATATGTATGTGTGTTGTAAAGGTTGTCCTGGTAATGTTAATATAAAATGCATCATTTAAGGCTCATTTAAACGGGCGCTTTTGATGTCCGTGTGCTGTCATTATTTGCAGATGGCAAACGGACCCACTGTTTTCCTATGGGTCGGTTTACAAGACCACGTACATCCAAAGAAGTCAATGGATCGGCAAAAATATGGACGGCACATGCATGACATCCGTATGCAGACTGTATTTTTCTCAAATGTTGCTAGGCAACTAACTGGGCAGGGCAAGAAGTAGATTACAATCCCATCATTTTTTTTGCATATGTGAAAAAATGCCAGCTTTCTCCCCTGCCATCTGATCACAGTGTCGGCTCGTACAAACTCCGGCGCTTAGAGGCGACTGGAAACAGTATGGCGCCAGAAGGGAGGGTCAGTGGCGCCAAAATTCTAAATTGAAAGCGAGAAGATGCTGCTGGTTATACATATAAGCAGGTAGCCACTATGCTCTGAGGCCTCTGATCCTGCGAGGGATGCGCACATGCACAGTAATTGGGAGAGGCAAGATGGCTAGGGAGTACCAAGATGGCCGTTGGCGCCTGCGCAGAAGGACCTCTTGTTCGTGCCGTGCACAGGTAAGGTATGAGAAGCAGCGAAAACAGTTAATACTAGCCCGTGCATCTGAGGGATACAGAGGAGAATAGTTAATCAATACAGAATAGAGCAATGGGAAGAGTCTGTCTCAATTGTGAGGCTTATAAAAATAATAGTAATATGGGGGACAAAGTAACTGCATGTACAAAGCAGATGGATATAAATAGTGAAATGAATCAATAAATAAACAATATTACGATGAGGAAATTCATGAATGGAAAATAAAACATATTCTCAATATCAATATATAAAAGTATATAAATACATGTACCATCAGATATATACAGATAAAATCATTATACATAAAATTATATAATGTGTGAAGGGACGTATAAAAAGGAGGACAATGTAGATGTCATGAAAGTTATAACCATAGTAAATTATTTCGGGACAATTAATACTAAAAAGCGAAAAATTATACAAAAAAATTAAATGAATAAATAAATATATAAAAGATGATATTAAAAGACCCTTTCAATACTCTCATTCAGGGCCGCAGGCACTGGTGATTGGAGTTTAAAAATCCAGAACATCTCCCTTTGTTTCAGGCTATTAAATCTACGGGGATGAAAGCTTCTAATCCATTCAATCGGTGTAATAGAAAAGTCCTTATAGTTGCAGTCATGGTGTACTGATGCGTGACTGGAGACGCTATGTTGTGCATAGCCCTTCTCCATATTACTGCGGTGCTTATTAAGACGTTCTCTCAGGGGTAAAATATATAACGTTATTAAAACGTTTTATAAAAATATAACGTTGGACTTAAACTCTTTACGTCTATGTGTGATGGTTTTCACAACATTTACACATTACACATGGTTACATCTAAAGGAGCCTAAAACTTTTGGGAAGAAAGAAGACATAGACGTTGTGAAGGGATTCTTGGGAGGTTTTAAGCTACTAGGAGCCAATATATTCTTTAGAGTCTTGGCCCGTCTAAAAGTCAATGTTGGCCTACATGGGATGGTATCTTTCATATAGAGGTCGTGCAATAGGACACTCCAGTGTTTCTGTAAAATCCTCCTGATGTCTGTGCTCTCATTAGAAAAAGTGGTTATGAAGTTAAGAAAATTCGGAAATTTTCATGCGGCACTCTTTGTTTGGGTTTCAGGCAATCCTCCTCAGTGAGGGAGCCTGCGCGTGCAGAAGCCTCTTGTGTGAGGCGACGGGGATAGATTTCGGAAAAAAGGCTATCACTTAGGCCTCTTGCACACTAGCGTTGCGTTTCACGTCAGGGTGCAATGCGTGAAAAACTGACGTTTTGGCTGCGTTTTTGTTCCATTTTTCCTTGGAGTAATTTGCGTTTTTGGCGCATTTTTGACGCGCGATTCAATGGGAGACTCGAGCATTTTTCAAAGGGACCATGGTTTGGGATTAAAATGTGTTATTTAATTGAAAAATAATGTCTTCTGATAATTTGCAAACATCTGCGATCTATTCTTCACTGTTCCGCGCGTATATTATCTCCCGACAATTTAGCAGATGTGAAGAACAGTGAAGAATAGAATAAAAACAGTGAACACAGGATCATTTAAGATAAAAACACAGTGCAGAACACAGTGCAGAATAGATTACAGATGTTCGGCACATCTGCTTACTTGTCGGGAGATACGCGCGGAACGGCGCGAACAAAATAGCATGTGAAGAACAATATATATGTGTGTGAAGAACACATTGCAGATGTTTAAATACATCTGCAATGTGTTCTTCACACATATATATTGTTCTTCACATGCTATTTTGTTCGCGCCGTTCCGCGCGTATCTCCCGACAAGTAAGCAGATGTGCCGAACATCTGTAATCTATTCTGCACTGTGTTCTGCACTGTGTTTTTATCTTAAATGATCCTGTGTTCACTGTGTTCACTGTTTTTATTCTATTCTTTACTGTTCTTCACTGTGTTTTTTTAATTAAATGATCGTTCGCGAGCAGGGGAAATACTGTTATTCTGGTCACCTAGCAACCCTTACGTTTAAAACGCATTGCACTCGCATTGCACTTGCAATGATTGCGAGTGCAATGCGTTCTTGATGCATCTCCATAGACTTGAATGGGGCGTGAAAATTGCGCGTGACTCGCAAAAATAGAGCATGCTGCGATTTTGACGCGCGTGCAAACGAACGCAAGCACGCGCGTTGAAAACCACGCAAATGGAGAAAGACCCATTGAATACAATGGGACAGAGTGCAATGCGAGTTCTGAGCGTCAAATGCACGCGCAGAACTCGCGCGTGAAAAACGCCAGTGGAGAAGGGGCCTTAAGATTTTACCTAATCCACTTTTACTGGCCGAAAGCGGTATTCGTAAGCAATTTCTTTAAATGGTTACTTTTAAAATCCAGATAGCTGTTACTGTCTACTGGTTTAAAAAAGGTCTTGGTCTTAATATTTCCTTCCTGGTCATGAAAAATGATTTGTCAAAAAATTCAACATTATTGAGGACAATGTTATCGGTAAACTTCAAACCCCATGTGTTATTTTTCAAATCCGAAATAAAACTCCTAGCGTTTTCCGGGCTCCCTTTCCAGATAATTAATGTATCATCGATATATCGTTGGAAAATTACACAGTTAATGAACAGGGGATGTGGGAAGATAATTTTTTTTCTTCAAAGAGGCCTACAAATAAGTTCGCAAAGCTCAGGGTGAATTTGAGTGTGGGAGGAAACCGAAGGAGCCAGAGGAAAACCATGCAAACACGGAGAGAACATACAAACCTGAACCCAGGTCCCCAGCGCTGCAAGGCTGTAATGCTAACCACTAAGCCACTGTCCTGAGACTTCTAGGGAAGAAATAGTTAATACCCTTCCTATTTTCAAAACAGCTATGGGTTTTCTAGCCGATTCCTCCACAGAAAATATCAGTTTTTTTTGCAAAAGAATGTGGCCTTACAGATTCCTTCCGTAGAGCTTCGTGGTTAAGACAGTAAGAAGGTGATTTCAAGTCTAAGAACACCTTATGTGGTATCCCCTTCCAGGGTAATTTGTTTGGGCCGGAGTTGGAATCTATTCTTGAAAGAGCTTCCGACAAGGAAAAGGTTTTCCTTAAAATAAAACAAATAAAATGAAACTCCCTAAGCTGGTCACTGCAAAATCCCAGGGTGTGGACGGGGATTCTCTAAGCAGACACATTGGGGCTCATTTACTAAGGGCCCGCAGAGCGCATTTTCATCGGGTTTCCCGACCATTACCGTGTTGCTCCGCATTTAACAGGGGATTATGGCACATCGGCGACCAGCTTGCACGCAACACGTATTAGGGGTGGCCGTCGGACAACCCGACGGGTTCGGACTACGAGCTGGATTTTACATATCAAATTGTGTCGCAAGACACGCACCGGGAAGAAGGTGAACTCCGGCAGACCTGAGCGGGAAAGCGACTGATGCAGGGACTTGGGCCCACGAGCTTCGTGAATTGCGCCGGACAGGACTGGGTAAGTAAATTATGTCCAGTTGTGATCCATAACAATTTCCCTTGTAGGGTCGTTATCCAACTACCACTATTTTACAGATGAAACATATTGACGTTGAAAAGTTATATTTTTAAACACTTTGTGCCTTATGACTGCCACTAAATGCTGATTTCTATTCTGTACATAACCTTGTTTTGCTTTTATATCTCCTTCGTGTATGTAACACTAATTATATACTCAAGGAAATATGGGTTGACCTAGGTTTTTAGAGGTAACCTTTCACCAGATTTTCACTAATAAACCTAATGGCAGGTTCCGTAGCACTTTGCTAACTACTGTCCACACTGGTTTTAGCTTACAAAAAGGAACTTTGTAAGCCTACATGGCACCCTATTAACAGGACCAGCAAATCTAAAGGGGCGTATGTTATTCATGCCACTGACTAAGACATGCCGGAGACATGGGCCGAGTCACACAGCGACACGCTGCACCTTTTGCCATAGTTCCATATTAGATTACAAAGTTAATTTTCTGGGTATAGGAAGCATGCATTTTTAGCTAAAACAGAGTGGGCATAGTGCTGTGGGAACCTGTCATGAGGTTTATTAGTGAAAACCTGGTGACAATTTCCCTTTAGGGTGGTTTTCCAACTATCACTACTTTACAGCTGAAACATATTGATGCTAAATACACAATATATACTTATAATTAGATGCAGATATACAGTGGAGTTTAGCTTTGACATAGTACCTTGTGTCAATGATTGAAAGCTGCAGCAGATACTGTATGTGTCTAAAAATGTAAGAGATGCTGGTTTTGCATCTATTTCCCCCCCAAAAAAAACTTCCAGTATATGTGTACATACATCTACAAAAGTTGCTCTGTCTTTGGTCTTTATTGATAACAGTATACAGTGTTGTAGACAACAAGTGGGACAGATAAGCAACTAGGATATGTAGAACAATAATTCACAACATTTCTCTCACATCTGACATTGAAAATTCCTTCATCAGCAAAGTCCTAATTCTCTTGTACATGTCCAAAACAGTCTGTGCTGATGGTCTCTCAGCCGGATTCTTCTTCTTACACTCTGCATGGATATCAAACAAGTGAAATCGAACAATGTCACTGCCATCCACATGACCCAAGAGATAATCTGTTACTGCTGGGATTTTCCAGATATCAGTCTTCTCATCATATGACGGCATAAGATCATTGCTAAACTCCTTGTCAGACCCATAAGGCCAGAGCTGTTCTGGAGCAACAAAATCCCCAATAATTTCTCGTGGACCACATTTGACTAAAAGCCCCCTGTCTTTGTCCACCAGAGGTAAGGCATCCAAGTCATTTGCCACCAAGCGGAAGTCACTTGTTAGCAGGTACTGAGACAATACTTTGTCCAGATCATTGGAGTCGCACATGACTAGAGTCCCAAGAGGACTATTGTGCAGGTAGCCAATAATGCTTACATAGTCTATGGCCAGGCCCAGGCGATTTTGCCAAGTGTTAAAGTTTTTGTACTTTGGAAGACTAAATGTGCTGTCCAGATTTTCCAAAGATCCCAAAGGATGATATTCAGTTAAAATGCTGTAATTTTCCTGACAGTGACCCACTAGAGTAACAACATGCCTGTTCTGTAGGGCTTTCAACATCTGTAATCCTTGAAAGAAGTCGTCTTGTAGATTGGGTGTTGTGAGCTGTGACAAGGCCACTTTCATTCCTTTCCACTCTGATAAGTACACCTAAAATGGGAGAGATAGCATTGCCAACATGTCATTGCTTCAAGAATACACAGTTAAAGTGGGTGATATTGATGACCTATCCTTAAAACAATATCTGATCAGTAGTGGTCCCACATGCAATATGTGGGTTTCTTCCTGTTTTTATAATTTACATTACTAGTTCCATTCACTTTTAAAAGTTGATAACAGTATATCCGAATCCCGGGCAGAAAACTGCATCGGGTCACCGAGCCTTACACACCACGGTCATGTTTGACTGTGGCGTGTAAGGGGTTAAACACAAGGGATCTGAGTTTTTTCGATCCCAGGTGTTAGAGCTAGATCTGAGCTGTGAGGACACATTTAGGGGTTAAATAAGTTATGTTGATCAACATTTTCTAATAGGTCCCTATCAAAGACAGGATATTATTATCTAAAAATGCCATATTGTATAAACAATTACCTTCTTCACAGCACCTTCTCCCACAAGCTTGAGCCTCCGAACTTCCTTGTTTATGCCCTGACATGTCAGCCATGCAGAGCAATTCTTCATGCTGCCGATCTTGAAGTAACCTTGAGGACAAGTACTGGGATCTGCATATGGATAACTGGGGGACACATAGAGGTGTTCCAGATACACATAGAGCACGATGTTAATAAACACCACTGTGAACAGGAGAAGGATTATCAGCAGCACAAGACAGTTCCAGTGGCCGCCCTTTTTACTTCCATGAAATCTTAGATCCATTGTCTTGTCTGTCTTTGAGAAAAGTATCACATCTTAGAACTAAGGAAAAAAAAATATTTAAAAGACAATTAAAAAACAGAAGTATCAATAATAAAGACCATGTTTGGGCAAATTACATCCACTATGAACTATTTTTAGTTTTATCAATATCAGATCGGATCACAGAACTGCAGAACTGTGGTTAAGCACACTGTGTAATGTATAGTTCCAATGACAGAGGCAGGTGAGAACTGCTGACTTATAGCAATGGCCTCCAGATACCGATATGAAGTTCTAGAAAACCCCTTTAAAGGAATCTACCAGCTGGGACCAGCCCTTCTCCGGCCACCTCACTAGTTTTCATACTCTTTATCTCCTTTGTGACTGGCATACGGTTATTTACTTCCTAATTGCACATGCCCCGTACAGATAGCACAAGTATAGTCGTTCTGACAGTGGCCCATTTCAAACGCCTATATCTTCTGAAACGTAGCATCTAGACACAGGTATTATATTAAAGAGGAGCATCTCTAGTATAATATAATATCTGGATCTAGGTTTAAAAAAAAACAGAAGTTGCGTTTAAAAAGACAAATTTTATATTCAGCTCTCCATTCCTGACTTTAACAGTGGATATCTCCAGTTCTGTGTCACCTAGAAACACCATCCATGTATCATATCAAAGGGGGGGATAATCCACTTTAATATGAAACCAGAACTTTGAATACAGAAGGTATAGCCGTTCGAAGTTTGCCCCCTCTTTTTACTTCAAAGCTGGAAAAAAAAAATCCAGAATTGTGGTAAATGAACTAGCTTCAAATCTGTAGATTACATTTCATAAGATCACCTTCCCGCAACATGGTATTCCTGGGCAGATGAAATGATAATGTGATTCAAGCAATATGCTCTTACTCATGATCTGCTTATGGGGCACACCACTACTAGTACTTATTAGTAGGTGGTAACTCTAAGTTTTGACATAATGGAAAACCTGGAAATTGGATTCCTCAATTCAGAGAGGAATGCCTCTTTCCAACCCATTAAAAACCATATGTTCAGAAGCAGAAGAGAACCTACGAGGGACGTCAGAAAGGTGAGTACAGTGGGTTTTTTTTTTTTTTAAAATACAGGGGCTGGCAGGCTATATACTGGGAGGCTGTGATCAATGCATTTCCCACCCTCGGCTCCCCATACTCGAGTCAATAGGCTTTCCCAGTTTTATGTGTTAAAATTGGGTACCACGGCTTATACTCGGGTCGGCTTATACTCAAGTATATACAGTAATATTTGGTAAAATATACCCACATACAGTCATTGGTAATTCACATATAATTATGTTATTAATTATGTGTAACTATTATTTTCTATCTTGACTTGATACAATCTTGTTTTTCTGCGACTTTGCCGAAGTACACGCACTCTCTGCATCTTTAGCTTAAACTAGGGAAGCATGACTGATTGATGCCATACATTTTAACATATATTTTTGTAACTGTCTATTCAATTCTACCACTTATTATAAAACTCACAAAAAGGCTTTTTTTTATTTGTGCCAGAGGTGGCACTCTGAGCCCTCTCTGTGGGCACCCAGGCTATCACCCAGGTCACCATTTAGGACTCAATACCTTCTCCTGCAGGCACAGGCAGCCCAGTACGTGCCTCATTCAGCGCTATTTTAAAGTAACTAGAAGTGCAGGAGGAGCCGGAAGGTGCTGACAAAGCTGTATTATCATTGTAGACCCTTCTCTGGAGCTGCAATTGATCCTGTTAAGGGGCCTTAGAGGGAAACTACAATAATAATCTGAATTTCTTCTTCTTTCTACAGGATTTGTGTCCTCGGGACGCCAATATGTTTGAAACCTGTGAGTTACTTTAGTTACTTTAAATTGGCATTTGGCACTTTGTGAAAAATATGTGGCTTATGCTTGTAGTTTCGGCACTCAGTCCCCAAAAGGTTCGCCATCACTGCTGTAGCACATAAAGGTGGGGGAAGCACAACTTTCATCTAATGTCCTTAAATAAGTCAAATTGAGGCTCTGTATGAAAGAATACAAAACACCACGTCTGGTTACCGATCGCATGCGATTCCCTGGTAATGCACATTAGATCGGGCCGAGGCCTGCCCCCGTGCACTATGAACGCAACGCTAGCGCATGTGTGACCATGGCCTAATACTGCGGCCCACACAATGTGATTTTCAGTTGTGATGTGATTTAGAAGCTGATGGACCCCCTTTACCCAAATGTTATCACTGCTGCAAATAACCAAGGTTTTCACATTTTTCTCACTAAATATCTTTCTTTTATTGGATTAGTTTTTCAAGATCATTTATGTACATGGACTTTACTTATAGATGAGTGTGTGCACCACTAACCCGGCATCAGGTAAAGCTTCTACTTCCCCACCATTTCCTAAAGTAACAAGTGGCCATGAGTGCACATCCAGCGGCTCCTACCTACGGCTTCTGCGGCACAGCTGGATATGCTGCTTTCAGCACACTCGTCCCGTACACCCGCTCTTCAATGCGACGCCATTCCCTGCACCGGTTATCACAGGCCGCTCACCATTCATACCTATCAGCCACAGCACCTTCTATTCTATACAAGGACCTGGGTGACATCACGGTCACGTGACGGGTTGCGATGTATCATGTGGTCGCCCCATGGTTTGCTAGCTTGCCCGAGAAATGCGTGCAAGATCGTACTAATGTATGTGACCGCTAGGGGGCGAGCGCTGTCATTATTGTGTGCTGTGAGAAAGGACCACAGTCATGCTAATGAAATATTTGTGACCCACCCTCTGATGGGCTGAACCTCCTCGGTACCCGTATAAAGTATCGCTGCCTTGGATTCCTATGGTGTATCTCACATTCTACACAATGCTGAGGAAAATAAATACTTTGCCAGTGTGAAGATGGCTCAAAATTAAAAATGTAAAAAGATTGTTTTTTTCGACTTTTAAGTTTTTTCCTTCTATAAATGTAGATTTATGAGTAATATCTGTAACCTGAATGGATGACAGTAAACTGTTCAGATTGTCCCTTATCAGTTACATTAAAATACACTGAGTTAAAATAAATAAAGTAAGGATCCTTTGTGCTATAACAGGTATTGTAAATGTATTCCTACGTTTGTGGGAAAAACGTATTATTAGTCTCAGTTTGGGGAACATAAGTCTTTCTGATCGCTTTCCATTATGTTTATGAAGAAAGTTCTCAAATTTTAGCCCCCTAGTGGTGTTTACACAATAAAAAAAAATTTTTTACCCCTTACTTTACACTTTTACTCAGTTTTATTGTTGTTTATCACTCAGTGATGGTCAGAGACACATTACGATCCCTGTGTGCTGACAATGTGCTTAGATTTTTGGGGTCTTTGGATTATCTACATTTTTATTTAGCTTCTGTAAATTCATCATTATCTGACACACAGAAAACGAAAGATGAGACAGAACCAAGATGATGAGATGGATAGAACACTCCCTGCTAACCCACCTATAACACCATGAGCTCTGCTGTATGCCTCCTTTCCCTGCTATAAAGACCTTATCTTGCCTGTAGATTAAAGGGGTTATCCGGGTTTAAAAAATTTCTTATGGCCGGGCTGGGGTGGGCTAGTTAAACATAATAAACATGTACTTACCTCGTCCGGCGCCGCTGATGTCCCGCGCCGCGGTGCCTTCGATCCATGCCCCTGTTTGTTTACAGGGGCACGGAAGCCGCGCACAGGGAGCTTCCGGTCCGCGACGTGGACGGCTCCTCCCATTCGTCCCTATCTCTCAGCGTTGTAAGCCGGCTGGAAGCTCTCTGTGCACACTTGTAATGAAACCGGCGCACAGAGAAGACCGGCCGCGGCGCGGGACATCGGCAGCACCGGAGGAGGTAAGTACATGTTTATTGTGTTTAAATAGCCCTCCCCAGCCCGGCCATAAGAAATTTTTTAAACCCGGATAACCCCTTTAAGTCTGTGCATGCTACTGCTTGCCATCAGGAAGTGTCTGTGAGCTCATCTTGTAATACAGGGGGTAGGGGCAGAGAGCATATTGCATCCTGCAGACAGGAGAAGCAATTCACGAGAAGAATCTGCCCTGCCGTCCATCAAAGATAAAAGATTTACGGTTGGGGCAATAAAAATTGTGTACACCAGGACTGACTGGTTGGATCTATATCTTTGAAATAGCAGTGAATTAGAGAATGTGTTATTTTGTTATCCAGTGCTATAATCCCCCTAATAACACTGGAGGGAAAAAAAAAACTCACCTTCCGTTGGCTTTTCTTCTCTCCCTGCTTACACTGCAGTTTCTGCTCTGTGTACTGATGCTGGTTGTATGTGCTGGTGTCAGAACCCAGAGCGAGTACATCTCCTCCTAGCCACTCTCCTTACACTGGACACTGCTCTGGGTCACAAAGTTATGGTCAAGAATCCCTCAATCATAGAACTGTGGAAGAGACTTGAAGAAAAGAGAACCAATATCCCACCAGAGCAGTGACAGAGACTGTTGATGTTCTGTGGCGGCTGATGTGCTGGAGTCATTCAAAGCAAAGGCCTGTACACTTATGGATTGGGGACTGGTGTAACCTTCAGAAGATGTAATTATATTTCTCTATATTACAGTCATTGCTGTAACCTAAATAAGATAATCACATTTGTTTTACATTGATATACTTGGTAAAGCACTGTTCTAGTAGCATTGTGTACTCATTACAAAAAAACCATCAAATGGAGATCATATATTGTTCTTTAATTTTGATCTCCTGTGTAGAGCTAGAAGAAAATGAGGAAATGGATAGACATGAGATATGAATTCATGATTTGTCATAATAAATGTAAAAAAAATGGACAGTAACCGATATGTCTTCAGTTATCAGTTTTTTCTTTAACGAAGTTAATAAACGGAAATGCTGACGCCAGTCTCAGCTTAGTCTAAAATACATTATTGGTAAACCGGTAGGATGTGAAGATGCTGCATAAAATACATTTATGTTTAGAAAGTATCTTATGTTCTCAATCTGGTCTAATATCATAATGAAGTAAGTGGCAATGAGACATGGAAAAGAATCAAAATGTCACTTTCTTTTTCAGTTTATTTCAAGAAAGGTGGCTATATTCTAGTAATGTACGGTTTTACAAACTTCTAAAAGAGAAGACCACGTTCAGTTTCAAGAAATGCATTCTTTTGTACATCTGTCAGTGACAAAATCACTTGCCCATAAATTATCTGGCCTTTAAAGAAGCACGCTGGTAAAAATGTGTATTTTTTCATTATAGCTCTATTCCTCCAATATAATTCAGACAGTGCTACCTTATTCAGGGTTTGTTTCTATCTTCTCTGGACTAGGGTTATGTGATCTCATGGGCAAACACATGTGAAACACAATGCTTTTCCAACAAAGGGGAGCACTGAAGCTGAATTAAACACAGGTATGAAGGTAGAAGACATTCTGCCTCAAAATATAAGGGGGCAGATTTATCAAATGCTGACGCTAGATGCCGCCAGGTACACCCCAATTTACTAGGTATGAAGGTGGCATAAGAGGGGAAAAAAAATCAGTGCAATTACTGGCCACACACCAGGAATTACATCTATTTCAGCACTTGTACGCCAGTTTTCAGGGGTACGAGTAATGATAATTTTTCCCCTATGGTTTCTTAGATTTTTAGCTGAATAGAGAGAAGGATAGACACAATTTTCCCATAGCAGTTAGAGAAGGTGCAGTCGCCAGTTGCCCCTGTGATGCTGTACAAAAGAATCATAGGAATGCATTATCATGGTGTACGTTGTAACCATCCAATGGGGACAGGTTTTTTTTTTTTCTCTCTCTTTCTGGAGTGCTTCTTTAAGGCAATGCTTAAATGCTTTTTTGTAATTGGCAAAACATAATCCACCCCAACAGGGTAGCCCAAGCATTAATAACAACCTGTTATCTAGTCCTTGCATCAATCCTTATGGCGGTCATTGTGAGGTTTATGCAAACTTCATTCACAGATGTAAGGCTTTAAAAATCACTTGACAATTAGACACTATTGGAATGTAACCAATGGCAGACTTTAATGTTGGGGGTTTGCCCAGTGCTCTCTTCATAACTTAACCACCCACTAGCTCTAGTAAAATTAACCATGTTGTCATGTTTGCCCACTCGGTCATGTAGCTCCGCCACAGCCTTATTCTCCAATAACGGTACCAGAACACCCCTTTCACAGTCCCTGGGTTACGTACAAGAGAAGTACAAACCTAACCTAAGTTGAATTTCTATGCAAGGTCAAAACTGACATTTTGTAAAATTGTAGCTCCAAGCAAAAAAAAAAAGAAAAAAAAAAATGTGTCCCAATGACTATTGGATGTACAAAATTTTGTGCGGCCATGGGAACAAGTATTGTTAATAAAGCTTCATTACAGCAGATCATTGCAGCCTGTGGCTTAAGTAAGGCATCCAGAGAGCGTCACCACAGGTCAGTGAGGTCCATCTACCTAGGGATTGTCTGCAAGTCAGATGTCCTTAAGTCAGGGACTGCCTGTACCTCATCCAGCACTCACTGCACATTCAATTATATATACCAAATGCTCTCCAATCCCCATTCTAGTTCCATTGGTGGGGCCCCCAGCAATCAGGCTTTCACCACCTGTACCACAATGACCTCTTTGTAAGTGGTGGATGATTTGCAGTGTGCCAAAACCTATTTCAGCATTTAAATGGAGTTCTTTTTTGGAGCTTCTGCTTTAGTACACAGAACAGCACTGGCAAATTTAGCTAACAAGATGTCCTTGGCTATTCCTCCACATGAGGCGACGCCACACATGTTTCTGCCAAAGGTGGAGTAGGTTGGTGGAAGGTGTTGGGGGAAAAGGAAAATTGAGAAATCATTAAGAGGAGAATGTTGGGGGTAGGCAGGGGGTTTGTTACTTTGTTGAGAGGAGAAGGTTACTGACATTGCAGGGTAGAATGTCAGATGCGGAGAATGTTACATTTATCAAGTAGCACAAACCCTTTTTAGTCCAGGGCCTATCCTTCAATAAGCCCACCTCTGCATGTGACCACAGGATGTCATGTTTATTATATGCAACATCCAACTTCAAGAGAGGATTTCTGAGTAACATTGTATATTGGTTAATATTTTACCATATTTAAAGAGCAAACTATTAGAGTCTTCACGTTTTCCTTTCAGAAGTTCCCTTTTAATAAGAAATACTGTTATTTGCATGCACTAGTATACCATGATTCTACTAAATACTAGTACAGGCTTTCATGTGGCAGCCCTAAGGAACAATAGTTGCTAGTATATAAGCTTGAAGCCACAGTGCACTGCAAAGCAAAAGGCGCTATTGTCACAATGAGCAACTTGTGCAGCCCAAACCGTTAAAGGGATCTTTGTTGGCTTATAAAATTTCATTGCAGGGGTCAGGCAAATGAAATAATAAGATTGATCAGTGCCATTTTAATTTTAGACTTGTAAAAATAGGAAAATATGTTAAATATAGTTAATATTAGTCACATTCTGTCTATTGCTCGTTGCTTTCCACACAATTGCACTCTTCTTTTTGTGATAGGTTTGTATCATATTTTGCCTGTAGAGACCGGCCAATGTATCGCCAGTATTCTTTTCTAATGGTGTCTTTCTCTTTTGCCAGGATCTCACAAAGCTTAAAAAGAAAATAAAGAAAAATATGAAAATTTGTATTAAAAGTAATACATTCATGAACATTTCATTGCACAACAAAATATTCAACATGTATTATATAAATCTGATAGTAATTGTCTTAAAATAATGGATCAGATATCAAAGGAAGCCTACCATCAAATTCAAGAATGGATAAACCAGGGACATTTACTCATAGATCCAGGCACCATGACAGTGGTAATCTTCTTATACCAAACAGGGGGCAGGGTGAGACATCTTCTGTTCATAATAAAAGCCTGCGAATCTGCAGCACTGAGGGGCTCTTGTAACAACCCTAGAGCCCTTCTGGCTCCTTAACATAATTTTAACCGTTGATTTTTAGAAGTAAGGAATCATGGCTACTTGCATTTGGGTTTTTATTTAGGTACATGAAGGGTTTCATGTACATGTAGGCAGGGTCGGACTGGGGTACCAAGGGCCCACAGGGGAAAATGATTCTGGGGGCCCACCCTACTACTACATAGAAATACGACCTATATCAAGGGTGTCTAGAAATGCATAGGCATTGGAGGGGGAAGTAGCAGAATATAATATAAAAGTTCTGATTTCTCCTTCCCTCTCTGCTAATGCACGGTTCTTGGTTTGTAAACGGAGGCTGCTGGGATCACACTAAAAGGAAATCAACCATTTGATTTGATGCATTATGGGCCAAACATACCTTGAGAATGCTGTAGCTACATTGATGCAGAAACATATCTTATTAAATCCCTGAACTGAGTGCTCCCAAAGAACGTTGTATTCACTGTGTTGTACCTGACAGGCAGGAGTAATCAATCACTGCACAAACTCCCAGCTGCTTTGTATGAGTCACCCAATCAGACATGGCTTACCGACTCTATGGATAAAGCACTACACATGATAAGAGCTTTCTCGCAATAGAAGGTAGTCAGTGACTACAGGAATAATCAGAAAGAGGCAGAAATCTGACAAAATACAGGACTTCTACTTTATGTCCAGAAGTGCCATGACTTAAAGGAAACCTACCACTTGTAGTGGCAGGTTTCCGATGAAAATACCGGGCACCAGCTCAGGGTGAGCTGGTGCCGGAGCTTTTTTTAGTTAGTGTTTTAAACCGCGGTATCGCGGTTTAAAACACTTTTTAAACGTTACAGCCGGCGCAGGCAGGTACGCGCTCGGCGCTTACCGTGCACGCGGCTCTCATTCACTTCCTATGTAGCCGCGTGCACGGTAAGCGCCGAGCGCGTACCTGCCTGCGCCGGCTATAACGTTTAAAAAGTGTTTTAAACCGCGATACCGCGTTTTAAAACACTAACTAAAATAAGCTCCGGCACCAGCTCACCCTGAGCTGGTGCCCGGTATTTTCATCGGAAACCTGCCACTACAAGTGGTAGGTTTCCTTTAAGGATGCAGTATATTCAGATGTTTTCAGATTCTGTCAGCGCATCTCCACACTGTGCGACTAAAAATACCACAGTCACTTACAGTATATATAATGTCACCTGGCTAACAGAAATGTCCCACACTGTGCTCCTAGATAATATTTATCCCCATAAACAAAGTGACCACACTGCAGCCTCCATTATCAAATATACCCCCAAATTTAAACCACTCTGTGCCGCATGCATATATCAAAAATGATATTGCGACCCTGAATTTATTAATACTCTATAGCCCTTAAATAAATGATACTGTACCTCTAATAAATTAAAATGTGGTGCCCTCCAATCACCTATTTATTAATTTCTATATAATTTCCTGACATTAATTGATTCTATTATTACATAGAGCCCCCAAATTATGAAAGGTATCTTGACACATTTGACCCGTTCTTAAGTATAATCCATGTGGTAAGGAGCATGACAAAGTATAACACTGTGATCGTACCAAACCAAAGAATAAAGCAGAGGTGTTATTTGGAGCTCACAGTTAAAGTCTTAAAAACTCAGCCCACAAGAATGTGACGCAAATTCGGGGTTTTTTTTGCCAATTTCACCACATTTGGAATTTTTTTCCAGTTTCCTAGTACATGGCATGGAATAATAATTAACGTCTCTGATAAAATTTGTTATGCAGAAAATAAGCCCTCGCACAGCTCTGTACACGGAAAAATGAAAAAGTAATAGTTTTTTTGAGGCTGGGGAGCAAAAATTTAATGTAAAAACGATGCAACAGGCAAAGGGGTTTATTGTTTAATTTACATAAATTGCAAAGGGGTGGGGACAATAAATAAAATGTAAGGGGCAATGTATTTACTGTGCCCTCTTTCTCACCGTATTTTTAATCCTGGGCACCTTTCTTCCTTCAGTATTTTCTATAATGCCCACACTTTGTGTTCCTTAATACCCCATCCCCGGTCTCCCTGTATTTTCCATACTGCCCCTCCGCATCTCTTCCCACAGCTATTTTCCTTACTGGACTAATCCTCCCTCTCCCAGTATTGCTCCTTCACTTTGCATTTTCCATCCTGCCCCCCCCCCCCCACAGTCCCCCTGTATTTTCCATACCCCCCTCCTCAGCAGCCACCCTCCTCTGTCACCATGTATTTTTACTTCCCACCTGTATTACTTTACTGGAATAATCCACCTCTTGTTCCCCTGCATGTTGACTACTCCCCCCTCACCCTTTGCAACTTCCATCCTGCATTTTTTATACTGGGCCCCTTCCCCCTCCCTGGTCCCTCTGTATTTTTCATGCTGTCCCCCTCCCATCTGTACTTTCCATACTGGGCCCCCTGACACTACATTTTGTATCCTGCCCTTCCCCCTTGCATTTTCGATACAGGAGGTCCCCAGCATTTTCTATACTGCCCCCTTCACCTCGGCATTCAAATAAAAAAAAAAACAAAAAAAAACAGTAACTTACCCACCTATCGCTAACACGTCCTTGCTCCCTTCTTCTTGCTTCTGCTGCAGCCGCCCGCGCAGACTGGCAAGGGATGCGCGGCAGCGTGATGACGTCACCGTGCTGCCGCGCATCCAGGGGCAGAGTGCGGCGTGCGATGGGAAATTCTCCCGGCCACGTCTCACTTACACAGACGGCAGTGCCAGTCAGTGTTAGCGGCCGTAATAGAATTCAAGCGGCCGGTTCCTGCCCGCATAGAGTTCTATTGCGATCGCCGGCAGGGGCCTCCTATGGATAAGAAGGGAGACCGACGCTGTATGTAGGGTTGCACAATGCATTTAAAACAGTTCAATATCATGTTTGTCATTTTCAGTACTGAATGACTTCTGCAGTTCTACATACTCCTACGGTAGTAACTGTCTGCAGGGGAATCCTCAGATGAGACACCAGCCATGGAACCCTTTGCATAGATGTATGGGGAAATTGGCAGAGCAGGAACCGCATCACCAAGGAAATACCATAAATTGTCTATATATGGTGTTTCTACATCTCCAGGGACATCCCCTGACACAAGGCCTTGCTTTTCTTTTTGGCTAATGTAAGTAAATAGGGAAGCGTGGACATTTCATTATTAATTGACATTGGTAGTGCCCGTTCTTTCTTTGGCTTTAAGGTCAGTGATGGCAAAGCTTTTAGAGACCCGAGTACCCAAACTACAACCAAAATCCGCTTATTTACCGTGAAGTGCCAACGTGGCATGTTAAACAGTAACTTACTGTTACCTGTTCTTCCACTTCTTTCAATTGTATCGGCCACTCAAGGCCACCAATACAGTTGAAAGAAGGTGGGCAAATTCAGACTATTATTGTAGCTTCTCTCCAGGGTCTCACTGCACAGGACGAATGGTGGCTGTAGCAGGATGACCTACAAAGATAATGCAGTTCGATCAACACCTTCTCACTTTTCAAGCAGTTCCAAACAGTCAATGGAGTGTCAATGTAAAATAATGCTAAGAGCAGCATCTCTTAAGTTGCCTAGGACTACAGGAAGACTTGATATATTTGGTCCTGTTTGGTGAACTCTGTCCTGGGTGTCCACAGAAAGGGCTCTGAGTGACACCTCTGGCACCCGTGCCATAGGTTCGCCACCACTGCTCTAGGCTATTGACCATTTTATCTAACCAAGAGCTGCTCTAAAGCTTTCATAGAGTTACACAAGCTTAATCCACTGATAAATAGAGATATATGGAGAGATCTCTGAGATGATACATCACTACATTACCCTTTTATCTTTTTAACCCCTTAACGACCTGGCCCTTTTTTGTTTTTTTTCCCCATTTCCTTTTTCATGCCCCACCTTCAAAAATCTATAACTTTTGTTTTTACATGTAAAGAGCTGTGTGACGGCTTGTTTTCTGCCTAACAAGTTTCACTTCATAGTGAATTTAATATTCCATGCCATGCACTGGGTAGTGGGAAAAGAAAATTCCAAATGCAGGGAAAATGGTGAAAACATGCATTTGCACCGTTTTGTTGTTGGTTTTGTTTTTACGGCTTTCACTGTGCGCCCCAAATGAGACTTCTACTTTATTTTTTGGGGCAGTGCGATCAAGGGGATACCAAATTCGTATAGGTTTTATTATGTTTTCATACATTTAGCGCCGATCGCGGGTGTTACCGGTAATTCTTTGCTGCAATATGCGAGCATATATTAAAGACTATTTAACATGTGGGGAAAGAAAGAAGGATAGGACAGCTTGATAAAATGAGAACGCAGGATTTCTCACATTTTTTGATCCCCACAGTACTATGCATTCATGAAACATTGTAAGCTGGAAGACAAGTGGTACAGACCTCTAGAGCTTTTTTCAAAATGTCCTCTGTGTTGTCACACTTTTTCTCCAACATTTCATCATATAAATCTATTAAAAAGGCCACGAGGAATGGAGAGTTGTGAGATGGTTGCAAAGCCTGGATTTGCTCCAACAGGTTTGGATAATCGGACATGCCTCGGTCTTGTAATATTCTAAATACAAATAAATTGACAACATGTGAGCTTTTGGAAATTCTCAAAGAAGAATTAAAAATATTCCAAAAGTAGAAGGCAGAATTGTTTTAATACTGCTACTCTATTGCTCTCCATTGGAACTGCCATAGAAAGACATGTCTAGCACTCTGGTCTGCTGCTTCATTCATATGCGGTAAAGAAGGTCCCCCACTATTGCCTAGTCTGTGGGAAGACTAAACTTTGGTCCACTCCCTAGCATTATTCTCATTATTTGCTCAATCTTTGCCTCTTTTACTCAAGGCTTCTTGCTGCAAGTCTTTCCTATGCACTGCATCTAATTTTATTAACATGTGAAATGTTTGTACAGATTTTAAGAATCCTGATCTATGAGAAAGGAACAAACAATTTTCATAAAAGTTCAATAGATAAATCAGCACAGATCTTACCCTCGCAAATAATTCCAAGCACTTTCATTGTGAGGGGCCACTTTGATCATCTCTAGAGCATACCTGGTAGAATGAATAGACATTGTTAATACCTACATTTAATCACCATATAATATGATATTGAATAAATTCTACGTTAGAGTCTATGAAGTTGGAGGGTATTGTGCATTGTCTTAACACTTTATTACCCAGGAAAGGCACTATACACTAAAGTGCAGCAATTTGAAGACAAGGTCCTAACACAGTGTGATAGTTAAGAGGTGACCTCCTATTGGCTTTCCGGTGTCGAGCACAATATCATTAACTGACCACAGCATAATACTGTTATGTATTCACTGTATGACAACATTTTCTTGGCATTAAAGATCGATCTGGACTGGCGTTCTATAGGTCTGCCATGTACTGTACAAAGCTGTAGTATACGTACTCGACCCCACCAATCTAGCAATTACCACTTGAATGCGCCTAACTTGTTATTACCAGAAAACCCCCCCTATAAATATAACTTGCTTGTTATTAATACTATACACTTTTCACTTACTGGACCTCTCTCTCTAGGATCTGAGGATTGCTATACCCAGATGTATTAGAAATTATAAAGTATCTTTGGTTCCATGCAGAGTTGTTTCGGAGGTCTCTTGCCAACAGCAGGTCAACAAACTGCAATTCACCATCCCAAAGATTGAACTCCTATAAAAATAAAAAAATCAAGAAGATAAAACAAACAAAAACCCAGAAATAAAGACCTATTATTAACCATGTCTAGATATAGTAGACAGGAAGCAGAGGCCAACAAGAGATTTCCTTCTGCCCAATAAGCTGGGTCTCACAAATTAAAAGGGTTTCCCAGGCTAGTGATTTGATAACTCATCTATAGATAAATGGGGCCGAAATATTGATATTCCATTGAACAGCTGATGTCATAGCCTCGAGCAACCAAAAACAACATTTAACCGAGTCAAAAGTTTTCTGTGTAGTGGCTGGCTCTCGTGAACTTAAAGAGAACTTGACATCCACATCTAGTAGCCACCCAAACTGCAGGTCCTACCTCATTTACTGTTGTGACTTGTTAATGCTATGTAGCAAGTCAGACTGGCACACCCCCTCCTCCTGCAAACATGCCCCCTGTATCTTTCAACCACACCCCTTAAAAGGAAACCTACCATTTGATTTGATGCATTATGAACCAAACATACCTTGAGAATGCTGTAGCTACACTGATGCAGAATAATATCTATTTTAATCCCTGTGCTGAGTGGTTTTGCTCAAAAAACATCATAAAATGTTGAGCTTTTCCTTTCACATTAGTTATGCACTGCACCAGAGGAGGATGTAATCACTGTGTTGTCCCTGACAGGCAGAAGTAATCAATCTCTGCACCATCCACATAGTCTGTGTATGAGTGATCCAGCTCAGGTTAATTAGTCCTCTCTTGGCTCCGTGTGGAATGTGGATCCAGTTTTCCCCAAGGTACAGAATTTTATAATTGCAATAATTAGCAAAATTACAACTCAGGAATTACAAAGATATTATTCTGCATCAGTGTAGCTACATCATTCTAAAGGTATGTTTGGATCATAAATGCATCAAATGGTAGATTTTCTTGGATATACTGTGGCTGCAGTTAGGTGGGGGGAGGGTTAGATGTCTCTAGCCATCTGAGCTGGCCACTCCTGTACTTACAGCTCTATTCTCTGTGTGGATGCGTTAACAATGTCACTGGCCTGGAAAACCCTTTTAAATACTTGAGAACCGGACAATTGTGAGGGTAAACGGTAAACTAAGTAATTATGGTTCCAATTATGAGACACTATACCTGAATGACCCATTGCCTGTGCTGCCAAGCATGATAGTTTTTGGAGTCCTGGTTTAGGATATCTGCAACAAAATCAAGTTCTTCTGAGGGTTCTTTTAGCAACTCAACCAGAACTCTCCTGTGGTGCCTAAAGGATGAAAGAAATGCAGCAACTGATAGCATACCAATAGTATTTGTCACATTCCATAATAGCAGTAAATACAAAGCATCATCGTTTTCACACATTTACTTTGCAAGACTAACAGTTATTAAGGGGTTTACCCATCAAACAAGCTGGTCAGTGAGACCCCCACAGATCATGAGAGCGCCACGCTCGGCAATCTCCGTCAGCTCCACAGAGAGAAATGGGGCAGAACTGACACGAGCAAACGCCTGCTCCACTCATCGTGGGGAGCGACGAGCGGACAGACAGAGGTACCTTAGAACCTACCAGAACCCCCGTTCTCGTGATCTGTGGGAGATTTCATCACCGAGACCCCTATCATTTAAAGGGGTTTTCAGATGCTCCTCTAGATTCCTTCATATACAAGCGAGTTTAGCTTAGCCAAGTCTGCGCAATGCAACATTTTGAAGTAAGTTTTGCTGACGACTGCATTGAACTGATTGATGAATTTGGGGCATCATTAGTCGGGCATGAGATGTCAATCTACTTTCTTTGCCACTTCTTTGCTGGAGTGATATTGAGACAGTTTTCATGACATGTGTTGTATATGTACCTCGCAGTAAGACTGTATATTGTTGAATCATATACCAGCCACCACCATTAACAACCAGTTGTTAACCTTTCAGATGCCATGGTCAAACTTGAGGTGCCATTATCTTGGATCTAGGGGGGGGCAATTGGTTGCCATGACAGCCTGGAGCCTCTAAGAGGCTCCCATAACTGTTATTTTAAGAACTACTATAGTTATGAAAAAAAAATTAAAAAATTTTAAATACTATAAAAATTAAATATGTGTCCCTTAGATAACAAGCCCTCATATATCCGTGTTAAAAAAAATGTTTAAAAAGGAAACTTGGCTTAACCCCTTCGCGCTCCGCGGCGGATCCGCGGCTGGATCAGAGCCGAACCGGCATCGGGAAACACGGGGTGCCGGCTGTAACTAATAGCCGGCACCCCAGTGTAACACCCGCGATCGGAGTTGTCTCCGATCGCGGGTGCTTAACCCGTTAGATGCCGCGGTCAGCGCGACCGCGGCATCTAACAAGTATCTGGGGGGTCTTTCCCCCACGATCGGCCCCCCCGAACCGTTTTCGGGGGGCGCCGATCGTTGCTATAGTAACTCTGGGGTCCGATCTGGACCCCAGAGTTACCTGCAAGAATTGCCAGTAAGATGGCGTCTGTGACGTCATCTTACTGGCAAAGTGCCAGCCTATGCAAGTGCATAGGCTGACACTGATAATACTCTGCAATACATGAGTATTGCAGAATATTATCATGAAGAAGCAATCAGAAGATTGCTTCTTCATGTCCCATGGTATAAAAGTGAAAAAGTAAAAAAAAAAGTTATTCAATAAAAAAATAAAGTCATAAATCACTAAAAATGCCCCAAACCCCCAAAACATATAAAGAGACATATAACTCAAAAAAAAAGTCTAAATCATAACACAAACCCCACATATATAGTATCACCGCGTCCGTAACAACCCGTAGAATAAAAGTAAATCATTATTGAACCCCCACGATAAACGCCGTAAAAAAAAACTGTTATAAACCCTCCAAAAATTATGATTTTTACCTTTTCAATCCCACAAAAAATGATATAAAATGCGACCAAAAAACCATATGTACTCAGACATGATACTGGTGCAAAGTACAACATGTCCCGCAAAAAACAAGCCATCAACCAGCTCCGTAGCCAAAAACGTAACAAAGTTATGCCACTTGGAAGATGGCAATACAAAAATTATAGATTTTTCCCCACATTAGGGTTTTGTTTGACAAATTTAGTAAAACGTAAGAAAATATATTCATGTCTGGTATCCCCGTAATCGTATCAACCCATAGAATAAAGATAACATGACTATTAGTCTATACGGTGAACACCAAAAAAAAAAAAGTCAAAAATCCAGTACAGAATTGATGCTTTTCTACTCCTGCCCTCAAAAAAAGTTCCTAAATTTTCAACAATAGGTGATACCAACCCCAAAATGGTAACAATGGAAAAAGCATCTCATCCCGCAAAAAAAATGCCGTCACATGGCCCCAATAACGAAAAAGCGAAAATGTTATAGCCTTCAAAAGGGGCCAATGAGGAAACTAAATTCCTGGCAGCTGCAGCGCCCTCCTTCCCTTCTGCGCCTCGCTGTGCCCCCATAAAACAAGTAACGGCCACATGTGGGGGGTCTTTGTACTCAGGAGAAATTGCAGAACAAATTGTATGGTGGGTTTTCTCTTTTTATATTTTGGAAATGTGTAAATTTTGGTGCTAAATGAACGTATAAGGGAACAATATGACCATTCTAAATTTCACCTCCATTTTGATTCAATTACTATGAAGATCTCAAGGGGTTAACAATCTTCGTAAAAGCTGTTTCTGATAGCTTGAGGGGTGCAGATTTGAAAATGGGTTGGTTATATAGGGGGTTTTGATGCTAAATATGTAAAATTTCATTCAAAACTGTATTTATCCCCAAAATAGTCAATTCTGAAAATCCGGAAAAGCGATATTCTATTTGCAAGCCGCGTGACGTCAAAATAAATTATCCAGATATTTCAGAAATTATGAAAATGTAAAGTAGACAAATGGGAAATGTTATTCAGCAACTTATTTAGCTGGTAAATCTATCTGCCTGAAAACGTGATGATTTAGAATTTCGAAAATGGCAAATTTTTCAAAAAATTCATCACATTTTCTTTTTTTTGTAAATAAACGCAAAACTTATCTGCCAAAATTTACCACTAAAATGAAGTACAACATGTGGGGAAAAAACAATCTCAGAATCGTTTTGATAAGTAACAGTGTTCAAAAGTTATAACCATATAAAGCGAAGCAAGTCAGAATCCAAAAAATCGGGCTGAGCCTTAAGCTGTAAAATGGCTGCGTCCTTAAGGGGTTAAAGGGAACCTTTGGTAATTTACCAAATAATCACTGTCAGTGTGTTGTCAAGCAGCTAAACACCTTCCAGTGGCGGAAAGCTCAGCATTGCAGTCAAGCTCTCTCTTCCTCCGAATACCCCCCTGCTCTTCTGCGATTGACATTATGCACCAGACTTGAGGAGAGCTGGTTAGGGATGATCTTGGACATAAGGGCATTAAAAATAATTATAGCAAAAAGGTGGCATCCCAAGGTGACTTAACTATACAGCCAATTTATATCTCACATCAAAGCCCATTTTATGGAGGATGCCTCGAAACAGGGCCACGAGAAACATTATCGGGAAAAAGTTGCCATTTATAAGCAGAGTTTTTCAGCACAAAAAAAAAAAATGTGCTGAAAAACCCCCAACTCTGTTAATACACTAGCGTATAATAAATTAAATAACATGTGCATGTAACACTCTGGTCGCCGGCGGACACTATGACATCATTACTGACAACACCGCTGCATCATAGTGTGAGCCAGTGAGCGGAGCACACCTCTGCCCACTGTTACACAAAGAAAAGAAAGGAGATGCACAGAGTGTTTATTTTTGATATACACCACGTAGCTGCATGGCATTTCATCATTTGGGGCTGGGGTGTGCTGCCTGCATGGGGCATTTCATAACTTGGGGAGACTGTGACGAATGCATTTCCCACCCTAGGCTTATACTATAGTCAATAAGTTTTCCCAGTTATTTTTGGCAAAATTAGGGATCTCGGCTTATACTCAGGTCAACTTATACTCGAGTATATACGGTAAGTTGCAAGACAGCATACTGGTAATGATTTATTAAAGCACACTTCTTTAGGCTGTTCAAGGGAACCTACTATTCACAACTGAAGTTGTGTAATTACTACAACATTTTAGCACAAATGTACTACTGCAACTTTTTAAAGGGCCAAATTTTGAATCCTAACTTCCCACCAATTTGCTTAACACCTACCTTTGTGAAGAGACCACCATACAGAAAGGTATTCAGCTAGTCCAGGTGACATAAGGGTCCTCTGCTGTTATTACTTGTAGGGTCTTTAAGAAACACTCTGGTAATTTTTTTAATTCTTTAAAAAGTCTTTATGCCCCACAATTTACACAATTTAGTGGTAGAACAATATTTAGTTGGTAGACTTCTGTCACACAGTTATGATTCAAAAGATGAAGTAGTAGCCTTTTGGATGCTTTGCATGTACTGCAATTTTCTATGTCCCAATAATAATTGTTAAGGAATACAGATTTCAAACCTAGCAACTAAGGCTCGCAAATGGTTCCAGCACCAGCAATTCAGAGTTTGGATAAAATGACAAGTTATATGTTGGCTTTAGCTTCAAACAATTAATACTCAAGTAAGCATAAAAGATTGTATTCACAACAATGTAAGACATTAAGAAGACTCTTACCAGACTTGATAATTCTTTGGCTGATCCTCAATTATTGCCGTTATATAATTCATTTCTTCTCGGAGGTCTTTATTTAGAGATTGCAGAAGTACTCTTCTGTAATGCCTGAGTTACAAGTCAATGAAACTGTTACTTCCATGTATGGGCAAAAAGCACTTGACACTTTGCCATTCATGACAAGTCTTTTAAAAATTGAAAAAATACATTGAACACACACACACAACAATAATTTTAATAAATGGAATCTACCCCCTCCTCACCATATTAGTGCCCCAACATTCAGAGCACACTACAGTCATATTAAAAAAAAAAAAAAATAAGTAAAGGTGCAACTAAATTTGCCCAGGGTGTGTCGGTGGCTTCCAGACCAGGCCAATGAGCAGATACTCCTCCTTACCTTTCAGCAACTATCATACTAAAATATAAAGAGTGTTGCTCATTAAGGCCCAACGCAGCCTAGTCACTAAAGGGGCCAGTCTTACATTTTTGTAGAATATGTTTTGGTACTGATCTTCATCACTTTGAGGCTTCCTCTGAACATAGAGCCAATTTACAAACACAAAGTCAGTTTTGCTGTGAACAAATCAGGAATTCTAGCTCTAAAATATGTGAGTAAAAAGCTTGCTCTTTCAAGGGAGTCAGTCTGCAATTTTGACCATAAAAAGCTGCAATAGTGTTAGGTAGCAGCCCTGTAGAGCAGTTTAATCATATCTTAGTTAATAGATAGACTGAGAAAACATGTATTATTCCAGGATTGTGGATATCTGGATTCTGAATACTGTACTCTGGTATACGAGATTATTTCACTGAATTTTAGGCACAAATTGTGGTGGGCTCCTAAGAAGAGTCCAGATGCTCACAGATGGCAAGTATCATTATAATGACAGGTTCCAAAAGCCAATATTATTATGATTAAACATCTCCATTCCTGAATGTAACTCACCACACTGTGTAGTTAGCCGCATTTAGTTCAATGGCATCAGCTGTCAGCTTCAAAGCTCTTTCACTTCTCTCATCTCTCTGAAGAACAGCACGGAAGTAGTCATATACATCACGAACTGGAACGGTAAAATTCTTATTATCATCATTCTTAAAAGAATAACACAAATACAAAACAAGCAACACGATTCCAGGCTTACTCACACTTTTCACTATAAACGATCTGGACAACTGGGTTTGGTCCATCATCTTGAGGGACTGGGGTCACATCTGCCCATTCTTTGCGTTCTCTGTGGATACAGTAGTTACTGATAATGAAGTACTACTTGTATGTCATCGTTATAAAGTTTAAAGGGCTAGTTCACCTTCACAAACAAAGAAAGGAATGGACTTGGCCTTTAACTGGATACAGTCACAGCTCCATATTGTGAAGGACTGTAATCACTGGCCATGTACGTAAACCCCCTGCAAGCGGGTGATACCTGTAGGGAACGTAGCGGTCAAACATCCGCTCATACTCCATGTCACAGTCGTCGGCTCCGTCCATCTCCTTATACTGTGCGTCCTGCTGCTCCGCTCCTCCTGGCCCGCCGACCATCTCATCTTCTTCCCCCGGAGCCTGCATCCTCACCCTGCCTAATGGAGGAAAGCGAAAGCTGCTCTGGAAGAGGAAGCTGCGCTATCAACCTGAGCCGGGAGCAGCCCACACCACTCCTCCATGTCCTCCTGACATAGCAACAGCAGGGGGTAACCGCCGTTCTCTGGAGTTGTCCGTATCGGGAGCCATTTTCTAGAAGACCTGTATTCCGCTAACTAGAACTGTCGTAGTATTCCGTACTAGCTTAATGTACGTGTTTACCTTTTAGCTCATTGTTCTTTTATGCAGTACCACTTATTAAATCCTGCTGTGACTACTATGGCCACACTTGTAGTGAATATGCAGGATGGTTGGACTGATGTATCAAAGATGGTACACAAAGTTCAAAGACCATTGGAAAATGAAAGCATTTCCTGATTGGGTTTTCCCCAGTTTGAGATAGCTGACCTCATCCCTGACTAAGGCTACATTCACACTAACGTATGGGGGACGTATATACGGCCGACGTATATACGGCCGATATACGTCCCCCATACACTTCTATGGGCGCACGGCACCCTACGGGAGTGGTACGGTGCCGCACGTGTTCCGTACCCGGGAAAGAGATAGGACCTGTCCTATATTTTCCCGTAATACGGCGCCGTGCGCCATAGGTTGCTATGGAGAGGGGCGGGGGTGAGCTGCGCTCACCTCCTCCTCCTCTCCCCGTACACTGCCGTTGCCCGCTACGGTACGGTACGGGCGGGCAACGGCAGTGTGAATATAGCCTAAGGATGGTGACACACATTGCGTTTTTAGGCCGTTTTTGGTCCGTTTTTTAAGCAGTCTGTTAAAAAAAACTCATCCAGTTTTTAAAACGCATCCGTTTTTTTACCTGTTTTAATTAAGATAATTGGTGAAACCTGTCAAAAACTGATGCGTTTTAAAAAAAAAACGCATGCAGTTTTTAACGCATGCCGTTTTTAACACATGCGGTTTTTAACGGACTGCTTAAAAATGGACTAAAACCGGTGTCAAAACGCCACGTGTGTCACCACGAGTGTTATCGTTGGGTGTTTGCTGCAATATGGGGGAGTCGATGTGTCACGAACTACCATGTCACACGTCGGTAAGGGGTTAAAATTACAAAAGTGAAATACATTTGCTCTACTGTTTGATCCTAGGGAAGGGACATATTAAAATGATGGTTTTTAAACCAGTGCAAAGAAGAACTAGAAAGTTCTCTGCTGTGCCAGATTAATTGCTGGCCTCAGAGAAATGGGGCATGGCCTCACAGTTAATAGCCCTTGCCATCGGCGCCCAGCACCTGGTATCTTGTACTGCATTGTCTAAATGCAAGACATGAGTACTGATTGCTGATTGCATGCGTTTGCATAGAAACACATATGGGATTGGCCATCATACGCTTTCATTCTGTTTTAAAATGGAATCAATCGCTATCATCTGATGGGACTTGAACCCTGGACGCCAGCGCTGCAAGGATGTAATGATAACCACTGAGCCATTTTTCTGTCACTGTCTTCTACAAGCTATAACTTTTTTATTTTTCTGTCACTATAGTTGTATTGGGTATGGATTTTTTTGGGATAAAATGTTTTTAATAGCACAACTGTGGGTTTTGTATATGCTACCGATAAATTTTTATTAATCCTTTCTGTGCGTACCTCCCTGCGCCGAAGCAGCTTCGGCCATAAAGTTTAAAAAGTGTTTTAAACCGCGATACTGCAGTTTAAAACACTAACATAACTAAGCTCCGGCACCAGCTCACCCTGAGCTGGTGCACGGTAGTTCCCCCTTATACCTGCCACTTCAAGTGGTAGGTTTCCTTTAAGACCAATGTGCCTACACTAATCCAAATATAGATACATGGCCTAAGTTTATGGCAAGCATTTTAAAATGGTCAATCTATCAATATCACTAGACTGAAGTAAAATTGTGTAAAAAAAAAAAGGTAAAAAAAAACCTAATGTAAAACTGCATAAATCTACTGATGCAGCTTAAAAGTTGTATTGCTAAGCTATGTATTATTCAAGATGTATAATTATATTTGTGCATATACAAAGTTTAGTGCTTCTTAGTAACCACATCCAGATAAAGTGCATCTACAGTAAATGGAAATTGCAACACTTTTGTAGGTGGAAGCCTTTGTTTTAATCAGACCACATTATAATGGTTCTAATTTATTGTCATCATTTTCCACATTTAATGGGTAAGGACTACTTCGTAAATGAGTTAGCAAGATGCTGTCACAGACCTTCTAAAGCTTATTTCTTTTAGCATGTGCAAATGCTCTTTTCTGATTTTTGCATTGCAATTTTTAACACTAAAATCATGATGTGATAAATGAGTAAAAACTCAGCAGCTTCTCCTACTTCAAGCCTACAAGGTTAGGGCCAAATGATGACTCTATTCACGTGAGAATTCAGACATTTGGTTGCTATTTTCCATTACTGTCAGAAATAATCGTGTTAATATTGCGATAGAAATTTTGGGAGGAAGTAATACCTATCAGTTTTGTTGTTTATCTTTATTTCAATTCTATGTAAGGCCCCTGCACATGAACGTATGCTCTGTATGATCATACAGCCACGCGTAGGAGAGAGGTGTGTAGCACTGCACACCCTCATCTGTGTGTCATTGTGCTTTATATCCATTTCACGGATCTAATTTCTCTTTTTGAGATACTGTCAGATACTGGAGAATGTTTAGAAGCTAAAAAAGTGTAAATAAACCATGTACCCTGATAATCCAAACACAATGGGGCAGATTTACTTACCCGGTCCATTCGCGATCCAGCGGCGCGTTCTCTGCTCTGGATTCGGGTCCGGCCGGGATTTATTAAGGTAGTTCCTCCACCGTCCACCAGGTGGCGCTGCTGCGCCGAAGAGCATCAGAATGCACTGGAGTACACCGAGCCGGGCTGAGTGAAGGTAAGTGCAATTTTCGCAACACATTTTTTTTTTAAATGCGGCGGTTTTTCCGAATCCGTCGGGTTTTCGTTCGGCCACGCCCCCCAATTTCCGTCGCGCTCATGCCAGCGTCGATGCACCACAATCTGATCGCGTGCGCCAAAATCCCGGGGCAATTCAGGGGAAATCGCCGCAAATCGGAAATATTCGGGTAACACGTCAGGAAAACGCGTATCGGGCCCTTAGTTAATGACCCCCATTGTCAACACACAGCATTTCTTATCGCAGAGCAATCATGAAGTGTCTGCTTAGAGATTCCCCGCCCACACTTACCTTTATTTTATAAACATTACTAGGGGATTTAAATTTGAGGAATTTTCTTTCATGGGCAAACTCCTTTAAACATTTATGTCTTTATTACTTTTTAAAATGTTAACATTTAACATAGCTTGAGGTACAGAGAGACAGTTATGCAGAATCACAAACTAGGATGGAGGGACTGATGGAAAACAGGGAGCTGTTCTACCTCACTATTCACAGAGCTGCCAACTGGTGGCTCTCATGTTAGTTACACATAACACAATTACATTACCTACTCCTCCCTCTAGAGCGGGCAGAGAGTAATAGCCCCTTCGTCAAGCAGAGTCCTGGGGGTTATTTATCAAAGCCAGGAGTTGTGACTATTCCCTTGCCATTTCCATGCCAAGTGGGTGGGGAAGGGCATGAAGTAAGCTCAGTCAGGAATGGGCCAGCTCATGGACGTCTCGCAACAGCTATAGCCTGCGCCAGTTTCTAAAGCAAGTTACAACACAATTCTATGCCAGGCAGAGTGCCAATGTGTTTTAAAGAGGACCTGTCACCCATAAAAAGGCACTAGGAGCTGCTTAAAGGGGTTGTCCGAGTTCTTTAAAAAAAGCTAAAAGTGGCCAGGACAGGGCTGCTTAAAAAAAATAAAGATGTACTTACCTCCCGGTGCCCTCCCGTATCCAGTGCTGCTGTCGCTCCGGTCCGGGCGCCATGTAAACAAACATGGCTGCCGGAGCAGTGCTGGATTCAGCTTCCGGCCGGCCGTGGCCGGGCACGCCTATCCGTCCCTATACACAGCATTGTGTATGGGGGCCGGAAGGTTGTCGGGTCCGGCTGGAACTGAGTCCAGCGCTGCTCCGACGGCCATGTTTGTTTACATGGCGCCCGGACCAGAGCGACAGCAGCGCTGGATACGGGAGGGCACCGGGAGGTAAGTACATCTTTATTTTTTTTAAGCAGCCCTGTCCCGGCCACTTTTAGCTTTTTTTAAAAGAACTCGGACAACCCCTTTAATAAAGTAAGCAATTCCTAGTGCTACCCCAGATGTAGCAGTGTTACACTGCTAGCGTTATTGGAACCCTCCGATAAAGCTAGCAGACACTGCCGCGCTGTACAAAAGAAATTAATGAGGGGGTGGTCCGAGGCGCTGCTTCTTCCTCGGACCGCCCATCCCAATGCCAGGCCTCATGCGCCAGTCATCGCCTTCTAGTTCCGCCCTCCCTAAATACGCTCGAGGCTGTGAGCTTAGTCCTATTGTACAGCGGGGCAGTGTGTGCTAGCGTTATTGGAGGTATCCGATTGCAGTGTAACATTTCTATCTTCTTGTAGCACTAGGAGATACTTTAGTAAGCAGCTCCTAGTGCCTTTTTTATGGGTGACGGGTTCTCTTTAAGGGCTGTTATGAGGGGTATATATTAATTTGGAGCACAGTGTGAGGTATAGTTGGTATACTGCAGTGATGGCGAACCTTTTAGAGACCTAGTGCCCAAACTGCAACCCAAAACCTAATTACTTATCGCAAAGTGCCAGTACGGCAATTTAACCTGAAAACTGACGGTTTAGTTTAGAATAAATTTTCACAGGACTGTCTGAGCTCGGATTCCAGCAGTCCTATACACACTGAAACGCCACTTTTACACCATTTTACATCACATAAAAGAGAGGAAAATTCAATATGCTTTATTAGATAATCAAAAAGCTTCCCGTAGGGATAAGATATGGGAACACAAGGACAACAAACAGACTAATATACAATGCACAAGACCCGGATAAAAAACATAATAGATGTTTTTTATCCGGGTCTTGTGCATTGTATATTAGTCTGTTTGTTGTCCTTGTGTTCCCATATTTTATCCCTACGGGAAGCTTTTTGATTATCTAATAAAGCATATTGAATTTTGTTAACCTTCTTTTGGTACTTGATTATTTACTCACACTTGATAGGAGTTTATGTTTAACCCCTTAAGGACGGAGGGTTTTTCGGCTAATTTCTCGCTCTCCAACTTCAAAAATCCATAACTTTTTCATTTTTACGTGTACAGACCTGTGTGAGGGCTTATTTTGTGCGTAACAAATTTTACTTTCCCGTAATGTTATTTATTTTAACATGCCGTGTACTGCGAAGCTGAAAAAAAATTCCAAATGTGGAAAAATTGAAAAAAAAACGCACGTGCGTCACGTTCTTGTGGGCTCAGTTTTTACGACTTTCACTCTTCGCTCCAAATAACACGCCTACTTTATTCTTTGGTTCGGTGCGATCGCGGTGATACCAAATTTATATAGGTTTTATTGTGTTTTAATACATTTTCAAAAATTAAACGAATGTGCACAAAAAAGAAAAAAAATTTTTTGCCATCTTCTGACGCTAATAACTTTTTCATACTTTGGCGCACGGAAATGTGTGAGGGGTCATTTTTTGCGAAATGAGGCGACGTTTTCATTGCTACCATTTTGAGGTCTGTGCGACATTTTGATCATTTTTTATTTCATTTTTTATGTTATGTAAAAAGGTGTAAAAGTCGCATTTTGGACATTTGGGCGCCATTTCCCGCCTCGGAGGTCACCGCCGGCCGTAACCGTTTTTATATTTTGATAGATCGGGCATTTTGGGACGCGGCGATACCTAATATGTCTGTGATTTTTACTGTTTGTTATGTTTTATATCCGTTCTAGGGAAAGGGGGGTGATTTGAACTTTTAATATTTTATTAATTTTTTTTATATTTTAAACTTTTTTTTTTCTTTTTTTTTTCACTATTTTTTAGACCATCTAGGGTACATTAACCCTAGATGATCAGATCGCTCCTACCATATACTGCAATACTACAGTATTGCAATATATGGCGTTTTTGCAGGTCTTACATTACAATGAGCCACTGGCTCATTGTAACGAACCTGCATAAACCATGTAGCCTCGTGTCAAGAGAAGACCCGAGGCTACCATGGTAACCGATCGCCGCCCCCCGATGACGTTCGGGGGCGTGGCGATCGAAAAAAAGATGGCGGCGCCCGCGCGCCGCCGTCTTTTAAACGCCGCCCGCGACTTTGCGGGCGGCGTTTAGAGGGTTAATAGCCGCGATCGGTGCAAGCACCGACCGCGGTTATTAGCGGTGGGGGTTTTGTGCAAAATGCAAAAACCCCCACCTCTGTATGAAGAGGACTCAGCCCGTGAGCCCTCTTCATACATCCCTTATACCTCTGCGCCGTAGAGCTACGGCGCAGAGCGTTAAGGGGTTAAGGAAGGGAGGTGGTGTGTTTTGCCCTAACAACCACCTCCACATATTGTTTGGTGTATTATCACATAAAAGAGTAATAAAAAGTTATCAAAAGGTCACGCAGTCCTCAAAAAGGGTTCTGTGCTTGGCCCACTACTATTTAATATATTTATTAATGATATAGAGGTAGGAATTAATAGCACTGTGTCTATTTTTGCAGATGACACCAAGCTGTGTAGTGTAATACAGTCCATGGAGGATGTTCATAGGCTGCAGGGTGACTTGGACAAACTGAATGTTTGGTCATCCACTTGGTAAATGAGGTTTAATGTGGATAAATGTAAGGTTATGCACCTGGGGGCCAATAATCCAAAGGCAAAATATGTCCTTGGGGGAGTAAATCTGGGAGAGTCCCTTGTTGAGAAGGACCTGGGGGTACTAGTAGATCATAAATTGAATAAGAGCATGCAATGTCAATCAGCTGCCTCTAAAGCTAGTAGGATCTTGTCATGTATCAAAAGTGGAATGGACTCTCGTGATAGGGATGTAATATTACCACTGTACAAGGCACTGGTTCGCCACACCTGGAATATGCTGTCCAGTTCTGGGCACCGGACCATAAAAAGGATGCCCTGGAGCTGGAGAGGGTTCAACGTAGAGCTACAAAAATGATAAGGGGTATGGAGGTTCTTAGTTATGAGGAAAGATTAAAAAAACTAGATTTATTTAGTCTGGAAAAGAGACGACTACGAGGGGACATGATTAATTTATATAAATATATGAATGGTCCATACAAAAAATATGGTGGTAAGTTGTTTCAGATTAAATCAAATCAAAAGACGAGAGGGCACTGTCTCCGTCTGGAGAAAACAAGGTTTAAAGAGAACCCGTCATGCAAAATAACCCCCCTAAACTAAATATATTTTCATAAACTGCCATTAGAGAGCATTGCCTCTATCCCTTCATTGTCCCTCTACATGCCTGTAAACCTAAGCAATGAGGTCCTAAAGCTGTATGTAAATGACCTGTGAAATGTCCAATGAAGCATTAGCATATTCAAGCTGTCCACTCTATTCATGAGTGGGAGGCACAGCCACACCCCCAGTGCTTGACTGACAGCCTGTGTAATGATGTGAGGCTGTATAATGATGTGCTTCCTGGTGCTGGTGGCCACACCCCCTGCAGCCTGTGTGTGCATGTGTGTGTGTTTAGGAGAGATACAGCAGCTCCAGGATGCAGCCATGTTATAGCAGAACATGTCAGATTCATGTGTAGCTGATGTCTGTGTCTCTCACCTGTATATTAGGAGGATGCAGCATGTCAGCAGATGACATACACACACTAGCCATGCTTCACTATATATTACACACAGACATGAGCAGGGGGAGGAGAGGGGAGGGGTAACAGGGGTGACATCACTGCCTCTGACCATGTGACCAGCCTCATTTACATGATAAAGAATAGATGATTTTACAATGAATAATGTATGAAATAACTAGATAAAGGCTGGGATGGGATCCTTGTGAGCTGCTCCAACAGGTAGTAGTGACAGGACAAGTGACAGAGACCTGATGACAGGTGTCCTTTAATCACCGGAGGCAACAGGGCTTTTTTACTATGAGAACTGTCAATCTGTGGAATAGCCTGCCTCAGGCACTGGTCACAGCAGGGACAGTGGAGAGCTTCAAAAAGGGTCTAGATGCCTTTTTACACCTAAATAACATTGATTGTTATGTTATATAGAATTGTTTCCCCTAAATCCCTTCCTCATCCAATCCCTACCCTTCCTTGGTTGAACTTGATGGACAAGTGTCTTTTTTCAACCGTTTAAACTATGAAACTATGGTAGCAATGAAAACAACGTCTCGTTAACCAAAAATATCACACCTCCCCAGCTCCGTACACTAAAGTTATTAGCCTCACAAGATGGCGAAACTATTTTCTTTTTCGTACACTGTTTTAATTATAAAAAAAGCATATAATTACTGTGATTTTACCGAACCAAAGAATAAAGGAGACAAATGATTTGGAGCGAAAGTATTAAAATCCAGCTTCGCAGTACACGGCATGGAATAATAAATAACTGAGAAGTAAAATATGTTACGCAAAAAATAAGCCCTCACACAGGTATATACAAATGCACATATACATTTATAATATAATATGCATATACATAAATACATACATAAAAATACATATGTTACTTGCTCTTGCTCAGGTGTCTGTTGTTCCAGGGGGGGGGGAGGTTATGCAGCATCTGGAGTTCGGGGCAGTGTGGTTATGAGGCATGAGTTCCAGGGGAGGGGGTGATGGGGGGTGACCGGAGTTGAGCAGGGGGGGGAGTGAGAGCGGCCTGGAGTTCTTGCGGGGGGGTTGGGTCTTGCGATAGCGGGCAGAACAGGCTGGAGTTCGGGCGCGGGGGGGGGCTTGTGGTAGCGGGCGCAGTTTGTGCAGTGCATATCACAGCAAAGACCCGCGGGTGTTAACCTATTCTTCATGGGCGCCGCCATGTTTCCTCCAATCGTCGCTCCTCCGAACGTCATTGGGGGGGCGGTGATAGGTTGTCATGACAGCCTCAGGTCTTCGTCTGACCCGAGGCTGAATGGCTTCTGCATATTCGTTAAAATTAGCCAGTGGCTCATTGTAACGTATACTGTGCAGAAATGCCATATACTGCGATACAGTACTATTGCAGTATATGGTTGGAACAATCTGACCATCTAGGGTTAATGTACCCTAGAGGGTCTAAGAAAAAAAAGTTTAAAAAATGTAAAAAAATTAATAAAATATTAAAAGTTCAAATCCTTTCCCTAGAACTGATATAAAATATAATAAACAGTAAAAATCACAAACACATTAGGCAACACCTCGTCCCAAAATGCCCGATCTATCAAAATATAAAAATGGTTATTCCGGGCGGTGACCTCCGAGACGGGAAATGGTGCCCAAATGTTCGAAATGCGACTGTCAGGTTCGCTGGGGAGAATGCTGGGACTTCTGGTGGTTCTGCCAGCGTTCTCCGACCTCTGGCGCTTATCCGTGCAAACTCCACCTCTCGTCCGCTACCAGCAGTCTCTGGCGTGCGTCCTTGCGCTGTCTAGGAGTTGTTTTCTGAACTGCTGGGACTTGTGGTACCTCTGCATGGTGCCTGCTATTGTGCTTGGTTATTCTGCACCATGAGGGGTTAATTCCCAGAAGTTGTCCAGCTCCTATCAGGTTCTGGCTGCATAAATTGCAGATTCACTAATCACCTGTGCCAGTGTTTGAAATCCCATTCATCACTTGCTCCTTGCTTCTGGTTTGACTTGCTCTGTGTCTGAATTGTTGTGATCTCGGCTAGTTTTTTGACATTGACTCTTTGCTTACTGATTTCGCTCTTGACTTACCCTCTCGTTGTGACCCCGGCTAGTTTACCATTCTTTTGTGTTTTATGTTTGTCAGTCTGTTTGTGTTTTCCCTTCCCACACTTATCCAGTGTATTTCGAGTCTTCAAGTAGTCGACACGGTTTAGCGTGGGGGGCGGTCTATAGGAAGGGACAGAGGTTGGGAGAAGCTCAGGGCACACCTTCCCCTGTCTTCTGTGTTACCCAATCCTAACAGTGACTTTTACACCTTTTTACATGACATAAAAAATGTAATGAAAAGTGATCAAAATTTCGCATAATGATAGCAATGAAAACGTCGGCTCATTTTGTAAAAAATTACACATTGCACAGCTCCCTGCACCAAAGTATGAAAAAGTTATTAGCGTCAGAAGATGGCAATTTTTTTTTTCGTACACATTTGTTTAATTTTTGAAAATGTATTAAAATGCAATAAAACCTGTATAAATTTGGTATCACCACGATCGTACCGAACCAAAAAATAAAGTAGAGGTGTTATTTGGAGCGAAGAGTGAAAGTCGTAAAAACTGAGCTCACACATGCGTTTTTTTTTCAATTTTTCCACATTTGAAATTTTTTTCCAGCTTCCCAGTACACAGCATGGAATAATAAATTATATCAATTCTTAATTTTCAAAGTTTTAAATGTTCTGCTTTCCAGGAAGATAGTCAGACCACCAGAATGGAAAATACATTTAGTTATGCCAACAATTACTTTCAAAATGAACTAAATGATGAAATGCTCAGCAGAGTTTAATGCCCAATTTCTCCCAAGTGCACTGATACCCCACATGTGGTGGTGAGCTGGTGTATGGGCACATGGCCAGGCATAAAAAGAAGACAGTGCCATTCAGAGCAGATTTGTATTGTCACATTGTACAGGCTATAAATTAATTTTTTTTGGTAATGCAAACTTAAGAGGCCTTTATTAACTATTTTAAGGGGGACACAAAGTAAATCAATTTTTGTTTAATAACATAAAAACTTTTTTTTTTCTCTGGGTCAAAACTCATACACACCTGTATGCAGACATAATCATTTTGCAAATGCCATAAATTTGGAATTTATTTTTTCTTCAATTATCTGTCGTATCCTGTACTACTCGGGAAGTGTGCACCAGGCCAGGTCTATTAAACTGGCTGCGCCAGTTTTCTGTTGTTTGGAGCTTACACATGTATTTGGGAAGTGTCTGCGCCAATTTTGTGTCGTTTGGAGCTTACACATGTATTTAGGAAGTGTCTGCGCCAGTTTTGTGTTGTGGCTGCATTGTGCCAGCAAGACAGAAAAAGTGTGCACCTGAAGGGGCATGTTAGTGCTTAGTCGGAGTACTTAGTCGACACAATTCTGTCGAGTCGCTGTATTAAATGTGTCGCAAACTCCGTCCAAGCACTAACACGCTCCTTTTCGTGCACATTTTTTTCCATCTTGTTGGAGAGTGCAGTTGTGACACAAAACTTGCGCAGACACTTCTTGCTGCAAAGTCACTAAAGCCAGTGAGTGGTCAGCATTGAGTTAATATTCTAATGCAGTTAATTGAAGTGGAATTAACATTTGAGGACGGTTATGCACATGGCATTCTGGAGCAATTTCAAACACCTTGAAAACACATGCATTAATAGCATGGAGCTTTAGCTCTTGGAATTTGGAAAAATGCAGTGATCCTGTTCTCCCTCCTGTTTGTGCACGTAATTGCATGTGTTTTAAAATGCAGACTACAAACGCATGCGTTTTAAAAAAACGCAACTGCTTTGAAAAGCGCAATGAAAATGCAGCTCAAAAAAGCAAGGGAGAAAATGCCAAGTTAAAACACTTTGTCCAAAAACCGATATAAAAAGCCTATATGTAGAACTGATGTGTTTTACAAGGATGCAAAAACGCTATGAGAAAAACGCACCAAAAATGGCACGTGTGTCACCGGCCTGAGACATTTTCTGACACATCTCCTTTATTCTTTAAGTCAGTAGCTTACATACTTTTACAAACCTTCACAAAAGAAAAAATGATGCTGCATTGCTATATTCTGTCACCTGTAACTTTTTCATACTTTGGCACAGTAAGGATGATGGTGCACGTGGCGTTTTGAATGCGTTTTTGGGATGTTTTTAAGCAGTCTGTCAACGCATGCTTTTTTTTGAAAATGCATCCGTTTTTGACAGGTTTGATCAATTATCTTAATTCAAACTGGTCAAAAACGCATGCGTTTTTTGACGGACTGCTTAAAAAATGGCCCAAAAATGTGTTCAAAACGCCACGTGTGCATTCACTCTAAGCTTGCTTAAAGAGGACCGGTCAGCCAGAAATTCGGCACTAGGACCTGCTTACTAAAGTAAGCAGCTCCTAGTGGTAAAGCAAATGCAGCAGTGTTACAATGATAGCGTTATCGGAAACCTCTGCGGTGTACAATAGAAAATAGGAACTGCCTCTTCCCCGGACCGCCTCGCGCCATAGCTCAGCAGTGAGTGCCGCGGGTCTAGTGGCAGTCACTGCCCCTAATCTCGCCCACTCATGAGAGCAGTCCGGTGTTTCTAGTGTACAGCGCAGCAGTGTTAGATAGTGTTATCGCAAGTTCCAATAACGCTAGCAGTGTAACACTGCTGCATTTGTTTTAGCACTTTAGTAAGCAGATCCTAGTGCTGAATTTCAGAGTGACAGGTCCTCTTTAATTTTCATTGTTTGCACGACCAGTTGACATTTTCCATTATTTATTTTTCAGCCCATAGGAAAATGGTTTAACTTCTTTTTTTCATCAATTTCACCGTATCATAGTATATAAGGCTGGAAAAAGACACAAGTCCATCCTTTAAGAATTAAAGGGGTTATCCGGGTTTTAAAAATTACTGAGGGCAGAGCTGGGGAGGGCTATTTAAAAATAATAAACATGTACTTGCCTCGTCCAGCGCCGGCGATGTCCCGCACCACGGCCGGTCTTCTCTGTGTGCTCCCATCCGACACCATCTCCCAGCGCTTACAATGCTGAGAGATAGGGACGGACGGGAGGAGCCGGCCACATCGCAGACCGGACGCTCCCTGTGCGCGGCTTCTGTGCCCCTGTAAACAAAGGGACACGGATCAAACGGACCGTGGTACGCAACATTGGCGCCGCCTGAGGAGGTAAGTATATGTTTATTATTTTGAAATAGCCCTCCCCAGCCCTGCCCTCAGTAATTTTTAAAACCCGGATAGACTCTTTGAATAAATGTTTTATCCCCATAACCCGTGATATTTTTTCTCTCCAGAAAGGCATCCAGGTCCCTCTTGAACATGTACATAGAGTCCACCATAACAACCTCCTGCGGCACATAGTCCATAGTTCCATAGTCTCACTGCGCTTACAGTAAAGAACCGCTGTCTATGGTGCTGTGTTTGTAATTTTTTTACAGCTGCCCAGTACACTGCACAGAACATTGAGTACGTTCCACGTACCGCTAGCGTTGTTTTAATGCAAGACACCGGTTACTGATCACGTGTTTCCATAGAAATGCATATGCGATCAGGCCAAGGCCACATACGCTGGTGCTGTGTTTGTAGACGCAGCTCTAGTAGTACATGTGACTGTACCCTGAAACTGTCTGCACCAGTTTTCTGTCTGACTTTGCAGTAGAAAGAACTAGAATTTAAGAAGTTTTTGCACTAGTTTTGTGTCGCGGCAGCGCTGTGCCAACAAGACAAAAAAAAAAAAAACGTGCACGTAAAAGGGTGTGATAGTGCTTAGTTGGCAACAGATTTAATACAGCGATTTGAGAGAATTGTGTCACACGCTCTATGTTAAATGTAGACCTAAAAAAGTTGGTGCACACTTCCCGAATAGTGCAGAGTGAATCAGATTGTGGCGCACGGTCTTCATTAATCTGGCGCACCCTGCACCTTAGGCCGCGGTCACACGTACCGCTAGGCGTCCGTCATAACGTGACGCTAGCGCATGTGCGTTCGGGCCGAGGACCTGTGCGCTAGCGTCGCGTTATGAATGGACGTCTAGCAGTTCGTGTGACCGCGGCCTTAAACATACAGCGTAAAACAATTCTGTCGAGTAGCAGTAATAAATGTGGTGCGCAGTCCATTTATGTGAAATCTCGCACGCTTAGCTAGAGTTTGCACGTTCTTTTCAGTGCAGTATGGCGCAAACACTTTAAGGGCACGGTCACACATAGCAATTTGGTTGCGTTTCAAATGCATTACAATAGTTGAGGAGATGTGATTTGCCTAATTACATTATTGTTAACATTTTCATTTACAAAACGCAGTGTAAACGTGATGTCATTGTGTGTTAAAAAAAACTGCAACACATGCGTTAATATCACGTTTGTAAATGCAAAAGTTAACAATAATGTAATTAGGCAAATGACCTCTCCTCAGCAACATGTGACCGCGGCCTAATAAATGTGAGTCTATAACCTCTCCCTTTGCTGCAATATATACAAGTCATTAGTGACCAGTTCTAGCTTTAGTCACACTGCTGATCTTCAGTCACGTCCCGCTTTATATGCTACGTTAAACGCCATAAAGAAGTCCTGTGTGAACCCATCCCTAGTCATGTAAACGGTATCACATTAAGATACTGGGCGCTCCATAAAACAATGGCATCTCCTCAAGTCCATGTCGCCGCAGCCTGCCCTGTAATTTTACTCTCCCGCTATGGTAAGTCAGTGATGGGTACCAGCTGGGTGTCTGTAACATAACGGTATGAGAGGAGCCGCTCTCCCGCCATTCCCTTTCACAGCTCCCATTGTTCTGCAGAACACATGTGCCCGGTTCCGACCCATCCTTGGGCGTAGGACTGGGCTGTGTCACGTGGTGTGCTCTGCCGACAACTTCACTCTGTCTCGGCCAATGATGTGATGCTATGACGTGGCCTATGGGCTGGGTCGTGTATATATATTGGGGGCCGGGACCTTGTCCCCATTGTTCCTCTTGCGGAGCTGGGTTGCTGACAGACGTGTGCTGCGGTCCCACATTGTGACAGGTGAGCCCTGGGGTGATTGTAGCATTGGAGGGATGCGCTGCTGGCTCCCATGTGTTACACCGAGGTAAGGATGCCGGGCATTACGCCCTGCAAGCCCACAGCCTTGTATTTAACAGATTTTTCTCCAAGTGCGTGGGTGGTGGCTCCTTAGTATGGGGATGACACAGCGACAATCGGGACTGCTGTTCTCATTGTGCTGAAGCCGGATTGTCTTTTCTTTGTAGAAGGCATGGAAGGCAAACCAGACCTTGGAGAAATCGACAGGTTCGACAAGTCCAAACTGAAGAAAACCGAGACACAGGAGAAGAACACACTGCCTACAAAAGAGAGTAAGTTCTAGATTTATCGGCTGTCTCTAGTGCTCGCTGTTATCATCCCGGTTTGTAGGGCTTAGCAATGGGAGTATTGGTAGTAAGTCCAGATATAACCTGCCCCCTCAATCTGTGACTAATGCCTGATATGTATGAGGGATGGCATGGCTCTCCTCCATGTTTCACCAGTCTATTTCTGGGGTGTGGGTGCTGACAATCCCTTCTTCATCCGTCTGTTCTCATGGCTGTGGTTGGGAGAGGCTAGTATTCGCAGTAGTCTTGCATTCATGTCTTGTGCTCACCGGGCACACCCTGCTCCACAATCTCCTCATGGCTGTGCCCTATATCCTGGGTGGCAGGCAAGAGATGGCTTCTGTTCTGTGCTAACATCCTCATTCTCTTTCCTGACAGCCATCGAGCAAGAGAAACAAAACTGAATAATTTCTATTGAGACCTTGACATCTTCATAATGGCTTGACTGAGAATGGTCTCCTGCTTGTTGGAGACTGAAATGCACTGTGAATGAAGAGGTTATTAACCACACCTGTGTTGGACCAAGAAATGCCAAAAAATGAAAGGGAATTTTGTGTTAACTTGTCTTCCCTCTTGTTCATTGTTTGAATGGAATAAAGAATTTGTGCAATAAATGTCTTGTGATTTAATTGGTGTGCTGCCATTAGGGTTACAATTGCTAGGTAACATTATGAAATCTTTTAGTGCTGGTGCCTTTCAAAGAACCTGATAGACGAATGTGTAATGTTGTGGGGTACTGATCAGAGGTTGCATTAACGCCTGTACAAGTGTTTAACTCTTATAAAGCCGTTTTGCTTCTCTAAACATCCTGACTGCTGGGCATTTAGTTTTTGTACTCCAGACTTTAGTTCACATGGTCACTGAAGAGGAGCTGTGATGGGTCGTTTGCCGATGGCTCTCTAAACCCTGCCCTAAATGGCTCACCACGCCCCCTTTAACCAGATAAAATCGGGTTAAAAGTGGGATGACTGACTAGCCTGTGGCTTCCTATTATATATCTGATGCAGAGCCTAATGAGCCAGCTCACTAAGAAAAGCTGGGATTTCCACCACTCCTGTACTGTAGGTTCCCTGTATGCCTGGGCAGTACATGGATACAGCTCCTCCCTGACCTCTGAGGCATCATGCTGGTGCGTGGAGCCATCATAAGCCATGCCCCTCAGAATGCTGATGCTTTGGGCTTGTACCGGCTCCACAGCTAGAAAGCTGAAGCAGTCCCTGGGGAAAATATCACACAATCGTCAGCGTTCACAGGTGGCGGAATCCTACTCCGAGGAGTCCCAACCAGGGACTGGGGGCAGGTGCTGAACCCTACCACGAGGAGTCGCAACCAGAGACTGGGGGCAGGTGCCGAACCCTACTACGAGGAGTCGCAACCAGAGACTGGGGACATGTGCTAAACCCTACAGTAAAGGGGTCACAGCAGGAGTGACAAGCCTGCAGTATCTGGCTTGTGGGACAGGAGTGTACATAACACACAGGCTGGTCATAATGTATATACAGCGCAGCAGAAACTCTGTGTGTATGAATTTTCAATGTGTGCAGGTAGATCTCCAGCCTCCGTGTGCACTATGTGGGCTGCAAGCGGTGGAGCATGATCCCGTTTGTGGCCTGTCTGACATCAGTGTGAGCCTGCATGACCGACTTCCTCTGCAAGTTTTTAGTGAAACTAATTATTGCTTAACGATTCTAACCTGTATGTCCTTGCAGCCATTCTTGCCATGTGCCATACTTTAAAAGAAATGGACAGCACACAGAGCAGCTGGTTATACAATAAATAGATCAGTCATGTTACAAATTATGTACAACATTTGTTACTCCAGCCTAAAAGCTATTTAAACACTATGAACAGGTACCTAAGGCTCCATGAACAATTGCCCTGCCAGGACCTTATGATAGTATTCTTGAATATAAGATGTTTAGCCATCTTCTGAGGCTAGCAACTTTTTCATACTTTGCCATTATTTTTTAAACTGCTATTTTCATGCAACCTATTGATGAATTTTATTGCAACCTATTTTATGAATGGCTAAAAACTGGCAATTTTGAATCATATATATAATATGTCATATTTAATTATATACAGGCAGTCCCCGGGTTACATACAAGATAGGGTCTGTAGGTTTGTTCTTAAGTTGAATTTGTATGTAAGTCGGAACTGTATGTTTTATCATTGTTATCCCAGCCAGAACTTTTTTGGTCTCTATGACAATTGGATTTTAAAAATGTTGGTTTGTCATAAGAATCAGGATTATCACTAAAGCTTCATTACAGACACATTTGATAACTGTTACAGCTGATTATTGTAGCCTAGGACTAAAGTACAGTAAATTACCAAAATCCAGAGGCCGTTTGTAACTAGGGGTCGTATGTAAGTCGAGTGTTCTTAAGTAGGGGACCGCCTGTATTAGCTTTTTATGGGATGCAGCAATACCAAACACATTCATGATTTTGTTTTTATATCATTTCATATAACATTTAGATTTTTTTTTTTATATTTTAAGATTTTTTTTTTTAGGCCCCTAGGGTACATTAACTCGGCACTCCGCGTCATGTATATCAGACGCTGTGCACAGTGACTTAGCGTTCAGCGTCCTATATACTGGACGCAAGCGCATTTTTCTTATTTGATTTGATCTGTCTTGTGACAGATTGACCATTAACAGGGGATCGCAAGGTGATACCCACCCACTGACTTCAATGCAGACTGGCCATTTTCAGTGATGTAAGTCATGATAGATCGTGTCATGACTGATCTATGTCATGACATATTGTAAGTCAGGACAGATCTGTTGCTCTCCAACGCCACCATTCTGCATTTGGTGGTGTTGGAGAGATATGTGTGATCTGTCCTGTAGGTACTGTTGCACAATCAGTATTACACACACCCCCCATCCTTCATTTTCCTTGCGTTATGCCCCGCCATTGTCCGTTTTGTCTCCCCCCAACCGCACTTGTAAATGTAAGAGCAAATGTAAAAAAAATTATGGAAATAGAAAGAAGACAAAGGGCAAAAGTTTTGTACAAAAAAAATAAATATGGTATGACTTTTTGTAAAAAAACAAGAACATTTGAAAGTTAGAAATTTGTAATGTTTTTTCACATTTTTCCTAAAATGTAGAATTTTTACCCCCTAAAATCCTGACCAAAATTATTCTACTAATATAAATTACAATGTATAATGAGAAAACGATCTCAAAATCAGTTTGATAAATTAAATTGTTAAAGCCTTCATGTGCAAACTGGCTGCATCCTTGACCCCTTAGCGCTCTGCGATGGCATCTCTGGGGTCCGATAGGCTGACACTGCTAATACCCTGCAATACATCAGTATTGCAGAGTATTATCATGAACAAGCAATCAGATGATTGCTTCTTCATGTCCAATGGTGGATAAAGTAAAAAATGTAAAAAAAAAATGTTTTTCATTAAAAAATAACTTTATAAATCACTAAAAATGTCCATAAGCCCCAAAACATATAAACTTTACAAGAGATGGCTAACTAGCCCTAAGGCACCATGACCAAGGAATAAAACTTAACCTTTATTCATATTAGTTTAAATATACAATGAACATGAATTTATGACTAAAAACACAGGGTTGCATCAATGCCGAGTGTCTAAGTGTCCGAGTACTGGTTTCCGGATTTGCCAGCCTAGGTATTAAATGTATCACAAATGCATTAGTGGGGCAGACTTCTGTAGTGGGTGTGAATTTTGTGTCTCAGGTGAGACTTTTTTTGGTGGGGTATGTGTATTTAGATTGTCCAGGTAAGTGAGTCCAGGAGAGTTCAGTTCGCACTCCCTGGTCAGATCAATGGGGTTTATCCACCATATTGTCCAAGTGGATTGTTAGATAGATATTCCTCTTATTACACTGTATCCCTACGTGGGATCCAAGTGAGGTGGACCAGTGTTATGCCACTGTATGGATTGTAAAAATGGTGGAAACTGATATCCCAATTACCCTGTCTCAGTCATTACACCCAAATGTCTCATACACCTGATGAATAGCATTCACACCACACACTACTGCTCTAGTTCTATGCTGCCTCCTATATTATTTAGAGATTCAATTCTACACTGGCATAGTGTACCCTGCTATTAAAACTTGCTACTCAAGCCCCCCAACATGTTTCACCGAATACACGGCTTCATCAGGGGTAACGGGCTTAGCCATACAGTGGCATAACACTGGTCCACCTCACTTGGATCCCACGTAGGGATACAGTGTAATAAGAGGAATATCTATCTAACAATCCACTTGGACAATATGGTGGATAAACCCCATTGATCTGACCAGGGAGTGCGAACTGAACTCTCCTGGACTCACTTACCTGGACAGTCTAAATACATGTACCCCACCAAAAAAGTCTCACCTGAGACACAAAATTCACACCCACTACAGAAGTCTGCCCCACTAATGCATTTGTGATACATTTAATGCCTAGGCTGGCAAATCCGGAAACCAGTACTGGGACACTTAGACACTCGTCATTGATGCAACTCTGTGTTTTTAGTCATAAATTCATGTTCATTTTATATTTAAACTAATATGAATAAAGGTTAAGTTTTATTCCTTGGTCATGATGCCTTAGGGCTAGTTAGCCATCTCTTGTAAAGTTTAGAAATAGCCTACCAAGTGAAAATTCCCATCTCTCTCTTTTTGGATCCAAAACATATAAAGAGACATAGAACGCTCAAAAAAGTCTAAATCATAACAAAAACCCTACATACACTGCGTCTGTAACAATCTGTAGAATAAAACTAAATAACCATTGAACCCGTACGATGAACGCCGTAAAAAAAACAGTAAAAACCCACCAAAAATTATGATTTTTACCTATTGAATGCCACAACATGTCCCGCAAAAAAACAAGCCATCAACCAGCTCCGTAGCCAAAAACGTAACAATGTTATGCCACTTGGAAGATGGCGATGCACAAATGATAGATTTTCCCCCACATTAGGGTTTAATTTGGCAAATTTAGTAAAATGTAAGAAAATATATTCATGTCTTGTATCCCCGTAATCGTATCAACCCATAGAATAAAGATAACATGATTATTAGGCTATATGGTGAACACCAAAAAAAAGTAAAAAATCCAGTACAGAATTGATGCTTTTCTACTCGTGACCTCAAAAGAAGTTCCTCCATTTTCAAAATAGGGGATAACAACCCCACATGGCCCCAATAACGAAAAAGCGAAAATTTTATAGCCTACAAAAGGGGCCAATGAGGAAACTAAAATCTTGTCAGCTGCAGGGTGCTCCTTCCCTTCTGCACCTCCCTGTGCGCCCATAAAACAAGTAACGCCCACATGTGCGGGGTCTGTGCACTCGGGAGAAATTGTAGAACAAATTGTATAGTGGGTATTCTCTTTTTATCTTTTGGAAATGTGTAAATTTTAGGGCTAAATGAACGTGTAATCGACAAAATTTGACCATTCTAAATTTCAACTCCATTTTGATTCAATTACTGTGAAGATCTCAAGGGGTTAACAATCTTCCTAAAAGCTGTTTCTGATAGCTTGAGGGGTGCAGATTTGAAAATGGGTTGATTATATAGGGGGTTTTAATGCCAATTTTGAAAATACGGAAAACCGTTATTCGATTTGTAAGCCGCGAGACGTCAAAATAAATTATCCAGACATCTCAAAAATGATGAAAATGTAAAGTAGACATATGGGAAATGTTATTCAGCAACATATTTAGGTGGTAAATCTAACTGCCTAAAAACTTTTGAAAATGGCAAATGTTTCTAAAAATTCATCATTTTTTTTTTGTAAATAAACGCAAAACTTATCAGCCAAAATTTACCACTAAAATGAAGTACAACATGTGGGGAAAAAACAATCTCAGAATCGTTTAGATAAGTAACAGTGTTCAAAAGTTCTAACCTTATAAAGCAACGCAAGTCAGAATCCAAAAAATGGGACCGAGCCTTTAGCTACAAAATCGCTGCGTCCTTAAGGGGTTAAGGAGTTGAAGGAAATCTACCATTTGTTTTGATGCAAATGAAACAAACATGAAACAAACATACCTTGAGAATGCTGTAGCTGCACTGACACAGAAACATATCTTGTTTAATCCCTGAGCCAAGTGGATTTGCTAAAAATAAAAAGAGTTATAAAAATATGATAATGAGGCTCTCTTGCTCCTTTGGCTGGCTCAGCGCTTCTTTCACCCCTAATTATGCAGTACTCCTTCAAGGGCGTAACCATAGCAGACCTTTGAATACATAAATATTTATACACACACATTTACACAATCATTTTTACACTCGTACACGTCTACATAGTCATACATTTATACAGACATACAGTACATACACCTCAAATTTACAATATATACACACACACATATACAGCATATATACACACAACCAGTATATACAACACCCACATATACAGCATATATACACACAGCCAGTATATACAACATACACACCGACATACAGCATATATACACACACATCCAGTATATACAACATACAAACACATACAGTATATATAGTATATATATACACACACAAACACTTATACATGCATTTACATAAGTATTAATTATACTCACCCTGGCCGCATGTAAGGTGGGTAGGCGGTACGGGCCGCATGTGAGATGGGTGGGCGGACTGGCAAGCATGTTACCAGCTGCATGTGAGGTGGGTGGGCGGTCCAGTCAGGAGGCAAACAGACAAATTAGAATTTGTTAATTATGTGCCCCGGGACGGATCCTGGACACATCATTAACTGACTATAATTCGTTAGTCTGTCCCCGGTCGGGGTGGGTGCACTGGCTTCAGGGTTCTGTCTTCCTGGTAGATGCCCATCCATCAGGGTCTCTCCTGCTCCCAAGTTGTTATGCCACTGGCTCCAGCCTTGTCCCGCCCAGCATAAGCCGAGCATATGTCATTAATGTGTTGTCCCTGATTGCTGCACTATCCCCCAGCTGCTGTATATGTTCAGGAAGCTTGTGTGTAATGTGTTTATGTAGGGACATAGCTTTTTCAAGGTCCTGAATTTTCTAATAGTTTTTTCAGCAAAACCACGCGGCTCAGGGATTAAACAAGATATGTTCCTGCAGCACTGTAGCTACAACATTTTCAAGGTATGTTTGGTTCATAAGGCATAAAAAGAAATGGTAGATTTCCTTTAACCCTATGGGGTCTGATTACTCCTAACATACACTGCAATAACACTGTATTGCAACATTTGGCAGTACTTTACAGTCAGGCCATTACAGATCTATGTAAACCCCTACAGGACTCAGCCTATTTTGGCCTCAAGGACGCAGCCCCATTTTTCAAATCTGCCCTGTGTCACTATAAGTGGTTATAGCTTTGAAACGGTTTAACATTTCCAGGGGATTTTGAGATAGTTTTTTTGTGACAAACTGTACTTCAAATGAGTTATGTTTAGTTATTAAAAAAGTGGAAATTTGGGAAAAAAATTTAAAAATTATTTATTTTCAAAGTTCAAAATTCTCTACTTTTGAAGCAGGATGATAGTACCCAAATAAATTCATAACTTACTTTTCCCAAATGTCTGCTTTATGTTGGCATGTTTTTTTGGATGCCATTTTTCACATTTTTTTGGAAAATCGCCAAAACCTATATTTATAGGGACCTGCTCAGCTTTCAATTGACTGTGAGAGTCCTAAATAATAGAAGGACTTGTAAATTACCCCATTATGGAAATTACACCACTCAAAGCACTTTCAAGAAGTTTGTTAACCCGTTTTATAGGGGTTAAACAAAAATGGAGGTGCCGTCTACAAATTGTAATATTTTTGGACAATACATTCTCCCGAGTTTGATACCCAATTTCTTCCGAGTACACTGATGCCCCATATGTGGTGGTCTCCTGTTGAATGGGCGCACGGCCGGGCATAGAATGAAATATACAGGCTATAATTTTTTTTTTTTTTTTAATGTGGACTTATAGGGGCTTATTTTTTGCCACTTTTCTGGTACAGAATTTTGGGGCATCTATAGCTAATTGATTTTATTAACTCTGTGTTGGTGGAGGAAATGAAAATCATCAATTTTTGGGAAGCTTTTTTGGGTTTCCTTTTTTGGCCGTTCAACATACCATAAAAATAGTATATTATTTTTTTTCAATTTTACTGGATAAAAAGTAATTTGGAGAAAATGTAGTTAATTTTAGCATCACTGTCTTTTTAAATGCATAACTTTTTTTTTATATACACTCACCGGCCACTTTGTTAGGTACACCTGTCCAACTGCTCGTTAATTTCTAATCAGCCAATCACATGGCGGCAACTCAGTGCATTTAGGCATGTAGACATGGTCAAGACAATCTCCTGCAGTTCAAACCGAGCATCAGTATGGGGCAGAAAGGTGATTTGAGTGCCTTTGAACGTGGCATGGTTGTTGGTGCTAGAAGGGCTGGTCTGAGTATTTCAGAAACTGCTGATCTACTGGGATTTTCACGCACAACCATCTCTAGGGTTTACAGAGAATGGTCCGAAAAAGAAAAAACATCCAGTGAGCGGCAGTTCTGTGGGCGAAAATGCCTTGTTGATGCCAGAGGTCAGAGGAGAATGGGCAGTCTGGTTCGAGCTGATAGAAAGGCAACAGTGAGTCAAATCGCCACCCGTTACAACCAAGGTAGGCAGAAGAGCATCTCTGAATGCATAGTACGTCGAACTTTGAGGCAGATGGGCTACAGCGGCAGAAGACCACACCGGGTGCCACTCCTTTCAGCTAAGAACAGGAAACTGAGGCTACAATTTGCACAAGCTCATCGAAATTGGAGAGTAGAAGATTGGAAAAACGTTGCCTGGTCTGATGAGTCTTGATTTCTGCTGCGACATTCGGATGGTAGGGTCAGAATTTGGCGTCAACAACATGAAAGCATGGATCCATCCTGCCTTGTATCAACGGTTCAGGCTGGTGGTGGTGGTGTCATGGTGTGGGGAATATTTTCTTGGCACTCTTTGGGCCCCTTGGTACCAATTGAGCATCGTTGCAACACCACAGCCTACCTGAGTATTGTTGCTGACCATGTCCATCCCTTTATGACCACAATGTACCCAACATCTGATGGCTACTTTCAGCAGGATAATGCACCATGTCATAAAGCTGGAATAATCTCAGACTGGTTTCTTGAACATGACAATGAGTTCACTGTACTCAAATGGCCTCCACAGTCACCAGATCTCAATCCAATAGAGCATCTTTGGGATGTGGTGGAACGGGAGATTCGCATCATGGATGTGCAGCCGACAAATCTGCTGCAACTGTGTGATGCCATCATGTCAATATGGACCAAAATCTCTGAGGAATGCTTCCAGCACCTTGTTGAATCTATGCCATGAAGAATTGAGGCAGTTCCGAAGGCAAAAGAGGGTCCAACCTGTTACTAGCATGGTGTACCTAATAAAGTGGCCGGTGAGTGTATATAGGAGTAACTGTTATTATATTTTGAAAGATCAGACATTTTTGGATGCATCAATAAGTAACTTGTTTTTACTCTTTATTTTTAAATTAGTTCTAGGGAAAGGGGGTGATGTGAATTTTATTATTATTATTTATTTAACTTTATTATTATTATTATTATTTTAGATTTTACTTTAGGGTACTTTGACCCTAGGTTGGCTGATTGATCCTACCATATTCTGCCATACCACAGTATGGCAGTATATGGGGTTTTTACTGAGGGGTTGTGAGGGGTATGTATGATATATTTGGGGGCACAGTGTTGTAATTTTTGGTGTGAGGAGTATATACATTGCTCAAAAAAAGTAAACAGAACACTGAAATAACACTTCCTACGCTGTGTGAGCGTAGCAATCATTAAACAGCAAGTTTGACATCTTTTCTGACTACTTTTAGGACAGTTTTTGAGGAACCAGGAAAAGTTTAATCTGCGGCACCTGCTCTGCTTCGTCTGTGCCAGGACAGACTATCTGTTGGACAATACGCCATTCAATTCCAGATTCTTGCTGCAGAGGTAAACTGGAATAATAATGCTCTAGTTCTGGGAAGGCCTTGCTCCTCATATCAAAGATCAGGTTACAGAAGAGATGTGACAACCTCCTTGGATGAACTTAGTGCTTGACTACACGTATTGACATGCGTTTTCGTGAATGTGCCAAAGAGATATCTTTGGGGCTTATTTACTAAGGGTCCCGCGGATTGTCGGCTTTTAGAAATTATCGGGATTGGCACCACTGTGACAGCTATTTAGAAGGGGATTGTGTTGCACGCAATCGCGCCGACTTTCATGCAACAGCGGCCCGTCAGACGATCCGACAGATTCGGACTGAGCGCGGGATTTAACTTTAAAATTGTGTCACAGGACATGCACTTACATACGCTGAGAAGAAGAAGATGAACTCCGGTGGTCCTGAACGGGGAAATGACACATGCAGGAAATTGAACGCACAATCTTTGTGAATCGTGGCAAAGTTAATTCTCGTCAGACAACGCACAGCAGGACCGGGTAATTAAATGTGCCCCTTTGAGTCTGGCACCAAACTTTAAGCGACCACTTCTCACCCCTGTTCATTCACCAGAAGAGTCCATGCAACTTGAGAGGACTAAACTTAGTGAGCAAGAACATATACACATACACACCAAGAATTTGCGTCTGTACTGCGGCAAGAATGCACACTACGTTCGCAACTGTCCTTTGAAGCCGGGACTCCAGCTCCTAGGTTTGATAAGAGAGACAAACCTAGAAGGGAATTCACTCTCTCCAAAGATCAGTTTACCTGCCTTGTTGGAAAAGTCAGATCTCAGTCACTGTGTATCCTGATTGTGGAGCTGCAACCAACTTTATTCAAGAGGATTTTGTTTTGCAGCACAAACTCCCTGTGACTCACCTTGAGAAGCCTGTGTCACTTTCCTCTCTTATTGGCAAATGTTTTCTAATAGGACATCCCTTGTTCCGATGCGATTCTCCTTGTGGACGGGTTTATCCTCTGCCAGAGACTCTGGCCATGTCTGCTTATATCAACGAAAACCTAGAGAGCAGGTTTATAAGGAAGTCTTCTTCTCCAGCCGGGGCTGAGTTTTTCTTTGTACAGAAGAGGGATGGATCTCTTTGGCCTTGTATAGACTACAACTTGATCCATGAAGAGTGATAGACTGCATTTACCAACCGAAATGGTCACTACAAGTATCTGGTGATGCTGTCAGGATAAGTTAATCCTCTGGACCACCGCGGGAGGTGGTACTAGCCGACACCTGGGACCGGAGTCTAAGTGGCACCTGGTCTTCACCAAAACCCGCCTCAAAGTGGGATGGACTTGCTGCGGCAGGGTACCACCAGGTCATTCCACAGGTGCCCGCGGTGGCAGCTGAGGTTGAGGTACATTAACGGAAGACAGTCTCGTGGTTGGGTCCAGGCACAGGGTCAGGGCAAGCGGCACAGATGCAAGGTCAAGTCCAATCTGGGGTCAGCAACGGGAGGTCCAGGCAGATGGGAATGGGAACAAAGGCACATGGGACACAGGAACACAGCAACACGGAGGAAGTCTGGTAACACAGGAACACGGAGGTAGTCTGGTAACACAGGACTCAGGAGCAGAAACACACAGGAAAGAAGGAATACACAGGAATGCAGGAATATCGCAGTGGAGCTTTCTCTAAGGCTGTGAGGCACAAAGATCTGGCAGAGCAGGAAGGGAGGTGCCGGATTATAAGGTGGAGGTTTTCAGCCAGCGCACCAATCAGCGGTGTGCTGGCCCTTTAAATTTTCAGCAGCTGGTGCATGGGCGCACAACAGTCCGGAGGATAGCAGGAGATGGGACAGGTGAGTCCGGCGCAGGGGCTGCAGCGGGGGCACACAGAGGGCCACGGGTACGCCTGCGATCTGAGACAGGGATGCCCTTTGTTCTGTGTAATTCTCCTGCTGTTTTCCAAGAGTTCGTGAACGACATCTTCAGGAACTTGTTGAATATATGCATGGTGGTGTATCTCGGCGACATCCTGATTTACTCTCCTGATTTGATGATGCATTGGAGGCATGTTTGTCTAATTTTTGTCGTGGCTCAGAGAAAACAATTTTTATGCCAAATTAAATGCCTGTTTGGGAAAACTTCACTGTCACTTCTTGGTTATATTGTGCCTGACAAGAGTTTTCTAATGGACCCAGAAAAAGTAAAAGCCATCCTAGATTGGCCTTGTCCTCTGGGTCTCCGTGCTATCCAACGTTTTTTGGGATTTGCAAACTTATTTATCCCAAACTTCTTCCTAACTCACTGCCCCCATTTCTGCAATCACCAATAAGGGGGTTATCAGGGAGAAAATGACCATGAGGGTCTTTTGATTCACGAGGCTTTAACCATCCTTGTCCATGTTGCAAAAGTGAGTTCCGAATTAAATGAGTCTGCTTCCAGCGCTGGAATCTTAACTTACTTAAAAGAAAAGACAAACCTGTCCTTGCAGAAAGTTAGCTCACAACAAGACTGCTTTATTCTCTTCGGCACTGAAACTCTTATATGGAAAGTCATAACACACTCTGCAAGGGGCGTGCAAGTACACCCATCGAGCAATACTATTGGGTGGTTTGACCCTAGAAATTCAACACTATTGGATGTAAGCACACAAAAGAATGTAGAACCATTGGCTGTCTTCACATAAACAGAATGCCCAGATGTTCACCTGGATACCTTCCACTAGGTGGTGCTAGCAAGCTAAGTCTTTGTGTGCTGAGGGACGAACCCCACCCAGTTTTCACTACACAAAGTTATGTGAAATGAATACTGAGTCTTTAAAATGTCTGACAGTATGTAAGATGGCATTTAAGACCAGTGTGATATCCTTAACTTTTCCCCCTTTTGAGTCTTGCATGGCCTGTAACTTTGTCCAGGGTGACCTCCTAAAACTCCAGGTGCCTACAGGTAGGCTAAGCCCTTACCTGCTGGACTTCACCAGATACCTTGGAGGCCAGTCACTTGGGGGTTACAGGCCTGCATACTCAAATTACATAATTGTGTTTCCATAGTTTATGGGTTTATTAACAGGCTGGTTCTTCAACAAGACAGTATCCTCCACACCGGCACTTCTCCTGTCATGGTTCTTACCACCTGGCCATCTGGGCCATGGTGGACTTGATGAGGGGGACCACACAACACGCAATAAGTGACGAGAGCAAAATCACAATCCCCAATATCACCCCCACTTAAAGGAAACCCTTCCAATCCCCCAACTACTAAGTGAAGGACAAAGTGTCCACCCCAGAGTTTCTCTTGAGTTCCCTGGACCACTGATGGTTTATGAGCGCTAGCATGGCCATTTTGGATGTGTGTGTGTGTCCGTGGGCTACTTGACTTACTGTCGGGTGCAGGGCTCTGGGCAGGCACACCCTCTCTCCCAGCATCCAGGTCCCATCGGCATCTGGGCTCCAGCTTTCCTCCACACTTCCTTCACTTCTGATGACTCTCGGGCCACCAGGGACTGGAACACCTGTGGATCAAACTTTCCAACTCAGAACTCACCGCGGAGACTTCAGGACAGTCTCTGGGTTCCCTCCGTGCAGCTGCCTTCGCCATCCCATCAGCCACATACTTGCCCTTGGCTTGTGGAGTTACCAAATTGTGTGTGTTTTTACTTTTACTATCCCCACCTCTTGTGGAAGTAAGAGAGCATCCATGAGCTCTTTAACCACCGTGCCATGCTTAGGTGGGGGGTCCCTGCAGAGGTGAGGAAATCTCTAGCCTTCCATATGCGTTCATAGTCGTGTTTAGACTCCAGAACTATACCTTGAGTATAGACGTTTGCCCTTTTACCTTCTACCAGCTGTAGCACTTCCATGAGTGCCGTCACTTCACCTCCTGCGCTGACCTGTGTGGAGGGAGTGGTTCTGCTTCTACTACCTCATATACGCCACTGACCACTGTATATCCAGCATAGAACCGTCTGTCTTCTCCTGCAGACCTGAAGCCATCTATAAGAAAAAAAACTCAACAACTGGGTTAAACAACCTTCTCTCCCCCCACCCCTCTCTGAATCCTGGAAGACTGGCAATAGAATGAAGGATTCAGAGCTGTGCACCTAATCAGTGTGTCCTGGGGCATCAGGAGTGCACACTGGAGTCTGAGCTGTCTGGCCTTTTGCTCAGATGCTTGGGCTGTACTTGAGTGAGGACACTGTGCAAGGTATGTGGGGTTTGCACGTAACTGAGTGATATAGGATCAACTCACTGGCCTTGCTGAGCAGATTGACACATGAGGGGATCTCCTCACGACTGAGTCTAACCAGGCCTAATAGTGGGCCACTGGTAAGGCCACCACGTTCCTGGGCTACCTGTGGGCTAGATACTCAGTGCAAAAGAAAACAAAAGTTTTATCCAGTGGGATGTGCCTAGGGCCTGGGCAGACAGGATTTGCCAGCTTAAGGCTATAGAATGCATCAATTGCCTCCTGACTAAGGGCAAATGGGGGAGAGGCAATTCAATTATCAAGGGGCAGCATCAGGCTGGAGGCAGCAGACCTTATCCCAGGCCTGCAGTAGCTGGCCAGTCCTAGAAACATGTGAAGAGGCTTAGGGCCTCAGGGCAGAGGCATATTCTGGACTGCCAGCTTTCTTTCCTCTGTCAGGTGTCTGCCTGTGGCTGAGAGGCAGTGGCTTAGGAAGACCATCTTCTCCTGGCAGTACTGGAGTTTGTCTCTGGAAACTTTTCAACCCTTCTGGAACAGAAAACACATAAGGTCAATAAATGCATCCTGGCAAACAAAAACAGTAGGTCCTCCGCATTCTGAAAAGGAGAACATTCAGTAAGGGGCTAGTCTGCCAGTCTACTCCCTATAGGGCCGTGTAGTGTGGAGTACTGGCTGGGGGAGTTTTACCCCCTTGTGGGAATCTGTCTCCTCCCTGTAACGCCCACTTTGGTCGGGCTGTCAGCGGACCGCAATTTTCTCTCAGTCTCACTTTGGCGCGGCCTGTGAAACTACTCTATTCCCTCTGTACGTCAATGTGTCAGAGTCCCTCCGCCACATCTCCAGCCCAGTGTTCTGTGCTTTCTATAAAATTCTGGCCAGACTCCAACTTCTCAACAAAAGTCAGGTACACTTGTGTTGGTTTTTAATCAAAAAGGAACAAAAGTCAGTCATAGGCTCTGTAATACAGTTGGGGGGCTTGTTCTTGCTTAGTCTGTTCATGGGGTACACAGAAGGACGTCACATCATACTGTCTTTTTAGGTTGTCAGCTCTGTCGCCCCCACTTAACACAGATCGCTTTCTGTGCGCTTCAAGGCCACTTCTCACACACAATAAGGCAGCTCAGGCAGAGCCCTAGACTTTTGGAGAACTTCAGATGTCAAGGCCACTTACATGTCAGTTCTTCACAAAACAAAATGCAGCTACACAGCCCCTGAGATCTCCCTCTTGTTAACCCCTTAAACGCCAGAAAGCAGGTACCAGACACATTGCAACACTTTTCATAGTAATTTTTCTGCAATTGTCAGAATCAAATAAGTTTTAACTATCAGAGATGACCATACCCACACAAACAGCGTTGCACACTCTAAGACCCTTAGCAGATGTGAAATATCACCAGCCGGCGTTTTATTTCAAACGTCTGCAAGGACGCTTCAAGCATGCACAGCTGCTATCCTACAAGAAAGCCCCACTACCAGCCTTTGTGGCTGCCAACAGAGTAGAGTCATAGGCAATTAACTTTCAGGGACTTGAAGGGAATATACTGTCTTAAGATGGCCGGCAATTAAAAATGGTAGGGCGTGTCATCTTCTCTAACCACCAGATATGGGGGTGGATTCTAAGAGAGTGCTGGTCTGCATTCCAAAAGACGCCATCTTTCTCTTTTTTTTTTTCTTTTGATGGGCACTCTCTAGGATTCCTGTCACTCTGTCCTGGTCCGTCCGTAGTAACTGGTCGAAGTCTCCAGTAATCAACTCCATCCACTTTTGTCATTAACTCTTTACTTAAATCAAGCCAACCTTCTGCCTGGGTGTGCCACTGTTGTCTTTGAGCCAGCCACCATTTTCATCAAGTGCTGTCTCCTACCTTTGCACACTCAGGGGATCATCTAACATACCCAAAAACTTTAATACCTCATAACTTCCTTTTACCCACTCTTTACCTTTCCTGTGTGACACTATGTCAGCTGCCTTTTTAGGTCTGCAGTGTCCAGGCACAGTCTTACTTTGCTCACTACCCATTTTGTGGAACCTGTGGAATACCTGATTTTGATCAAGGGCTATAGATATCCTCCATAAATACAGCTCCAGACTACCCCGCTACCTATCAGTAAGTACAAATTAGAGACCTTCACACAATGGGGCACATTTACTTACCCGGCCCATTCGCGTTCCAGCAGCAGCTTCTCCGACGAGTGTTCGGGTCTTCCGGTGATTCATGAAGGTCCTGCACCCGATGTCCACCAGGTGTCGCTGCTGCGCCGAGGTCCGCCCAGTTGCGTCGGAGTTCACTGATCTCTTCCTGGTGCATGTGGCCCGTGCGACCAATTTTTTGTTTTAAATGTGGCCGTTTTTCCGAATCCGTCGGGTTTTCATTCGGCCACGCCCCCCTCGATTTCCGTCGCGTGCATGCCAGCGCCGATGCGCCACAATCCGATCGCGTGCGCTAAAAACCTGGGGCAATTCATGGAAAATCGGCGCAAATCTGAAATATTCGGGTAACACTTCGGGAAAACGCGAATCGGGCCCTTAGTAAATGACCCCCAATGTTTCAGAAATCAAGGAGTTAACGCTCAACTATAAAATTTCCGTCACTGTCCCTAAGTCTCTACTGTCACTTGCTGCATCACGAGGCCGATCCTAATCCCGAAGGAATAGTCGTAAACTTGGCCAGAGTTTGTCTCTGCAAACTTCCAGATTCTATCAGCGCTTACATGAACAAAAATCTCAACACCATCACAAACTCTCTGAACTATCTCAACAATCCACAAGAGGGCACTGCAGACCTTTATCTACAACATACACAGGTTCTCTCAGGTCTCAAAGAGTTTTATAATCTCACTTTGCAAGTGTCCTTTGTCATCATTACAGTGAACTTAGGTTATAGTGAACAGTTTGAATAAATTGCACACACACAGGCAACCTTACTCTGTCTAACCAATCCGTGAATATGAAGTGACATATCAAGGTAATTTGAAATTCCTCTTACCTTGGGTGCACCATTGTCAGTTCAGTTCACAAGAGCGGCGAAAACTAATATGAAACTTGCCTCAGTGGTCAGCTGTCAGGGAGAAAATGACCATAAGGGTCTTTGATTCACGAGGCTTTAACCATCCATGTCCATGTTGCAAAAGTGAGTTCCGAATTAAATGGGTCTGCTTCCAGCGCTGGAATCTTGACTAACTTATAAGAAAAGACAAACCTGTCCTTGCAGAAAGTTAGCTCACAACAAGACTGCTTTATTCTCTTTGGCACCGAAACTCTTATATGGAAAGTCATAACACACTCTGCAAGGGGCGTGCAAATACACCCATCGGGCAATACTATTGGGTGGTTTGACCCTGGAAATTCAACACTATTGGATGTAAGCACACTGTCACGGGCACCGCCGCGATCCATACCACGGATCGCGGGTGCACCCGTGCCTCTCTCCGCTGCCCCGGTCCCGCTCCTGTGCACTCACCTCTCCAGGCTCCATCTCCCATCCGGACTAGGTCTCGCGCGCGGCCCCGCTCCCTAGGACTCGCGCACGGCACTGTCTCAAGATTTAAAGGGCCAGCGCACAGGTGATTAGTATTGGACATTTCCTGTCTTGTATATAACCCTTTGTTTCCCATCATTCCCTGCCGGATCTTTGTGCCTCTTAGCCTTAGAGAAAGCTTCCTAGCGAGTATTCCTGTGTTCCTGCGTATTCCTGTATTCCTGCGTTCCAGTGTATTCCTGTGTGTTCCCGTTCCTGAGTCCTGTGTTGCCGTGTTACCTGTGTTCCTCCCTGTTGCTGTGTGCCTGTGTTCCCGTTCCCACCTGCCTGGACCTCCTGTTGCTGACCCCGGACTTGAACCTGACGTTGCATCTCTGCCGCCTGCCCTGACCCTGTGCCTGGACCCGACTACGAGTTTGTCATCCGCTAAGGTACCTCGACCGCCACCGCGGGCTAGTCACACCTGGGAACAACCTAGTGGTATCCTGCCGCAGCAAGTCCAACCCGCTTTGCAGCGGGCTCTGGTGAAAACCAGGTGCCGCTAGGCTCCAGTTCCGGGTATTGGCTAGTTACATCTCCCGCGGTGGTCCAGAGGATCCACTGATCCTAACACACACAAAGGAATGTAGAATCATTGGCTGTCTTCACATAAACAAAATGCCCAGATGTTCACCTGGATACCTTCCCCTAGGTGGTGCTAGCGAGCAATAAGTCTTTGTGTGCTGAGGGACGAACCCCACCCAAACTTTAGTTTTCACTACACAAAGTTACGTGAAATGAATACTGAGTCTTTAAAATGTCTGACAGTATGTAAGATGGCATTTAAGACCAGTGTGTTATCCTTAACAGGGTGAATGCAAAGAATTGGACTCCCGGAGCTGAGTCAATATTTACTGAGCTAAAAAGGTCATTTACCTATGCCTCTCTTCTTTATCATCCTGACGTGGTACGACAATTCTTCTTGGAGGTTGACGCCTCCTCCATTGTAGCAGGAGCTCTTCTTTACCAAAAGAATCATAAGTGAAAATCTGTAACCTGTGGCTTCTTCTTCAAGCTCTTCTCTTCAGCAGAAATAAACTATTCCATTGGAGATTGTGAGATTTCGGCCATCAAGTTGGAAATGGAAAGAGTGGAGACATCTGTTGGAAGGATCTGTGTACCCAGTAATTACGTATTAATACTGACCACAAGAATCTCACCTACTTACAGTCTGCACAGCGTTTGAATCTGCGTCAAGCTAGATGGTCACTAGATGAGAGGTTTAATTTTAACTATTGACAAGGAAGAAGACTTATGTTTTGAAAAATGTGTACGAATATGTTTCTGCATGTTCTAAATGTGCCCAGAACTAACCTGCCCATTCTAAACCCACAGGCTTACTTCTACCCCTACAAGCTCCTGATAGGCCTTGGCAGCATGTTGCCATGGATTTCATAACAGACCTGCCTCCTTCTGCCAGTTGTACTATTATCTGGGTTGTTATTGATGGCACACCTCACTCCTCTGTTGCTGATGGGCTGGCATGGGATTCTCATCTCTGGGACAGAAAATACCTGGTTACAGCTGACATCATCTCCTTCTTCACTGAGTCCCGGTCTGTCTTTGAGGAACCTGCATGAACGTCTTCATTCTGAGACTGCACTGCTGAACCTACATCAAGGGGATTCATCTTTTGGTGACTATGCTGTTCAATTGCGTACCCTGACCTTTGAGCTAACTTGGAACGATGCAGCCCTGACTGCAACCTCTAAAAAGCGACTTTCGGGACAAGTTAAAGACACGCTGTCTGCACGTGACTTGCCGTTTACTGTGAGCGAACTCATTTCGCTGGCCACTCGAATTGATGTACGGTTTATGTAGTGCTCTGGGGAGCAATGTTTGCCTTGCTTGGCTCCTGCCTTCCAAAGACTGCTTCAGTCACCTGTCGTGACAGCTACTGAGGGACCGATGCAGGTGGACAGCGCTCGGCTGCTTTCTTAGGAACGTTCCAGGCGACGTTAGGAGAACCTCTGCCTCTACTGTGCCAGCCTGGAGCATTTCCTTCAGACCTGTCCACTCTGTCCTCAATCTTCCCGTTTTGCTCTGTTCAGGAACAGGTGCTCAGTCCCAGATTTCTGCCTTCCTGGATTGCGGCTTTACAGGAAACTTTGTGGATTCCTCTCTTGTCTCCCGGCATCACTTCCCTGTGGTCCACCTTGAGAAGCCTCTGGTCCTCTCCTCTGTCAGTGGCCAAATCCTCTCTGATCCAGTACCACACTGAGCTTTTGTTACTTCAAGTCGTAACACTTCATAAAGAGAGACTGTCGGTGTGGCCTGATGCCGGACTGAGAGGACGTGCGCCGCGGAGCTCCCGGGACCCGACACCCCATCTCCCTCCCAAGGCAGCCATCCCGTCCCCTTCTGCTCCGGGGTGCCCCACACACCTGCCGCTGTCCTCCGGTGCCGATTTGGAGGCGGCTGCGGACTCCGCGCCGCTCCTCCATACTTCCCCGCAGCCGGCCACGTGACCCAAATGTCTGCATCCATCGACAGAGCTGATGACCTCGAAAACCGCCTGCGACGGAACAACGTCAGAGTGGTTGGCCTCCCCGAAAAAGTGGAAGGGTCTGACCCTGTATCCTTTTTTGAAAATTGGCTCAAAAATATGCTGCCTGCAGATACCTTCTCCCCGTTCTTCACAGTGGAGAGGGCCCATCGAGTGCCATCCCGCCCTGGCCCTCCTGGGGGCAATCCAAGACCCTTCCTGGCCCGGCTGCTGCACTTTAGGGACAGGGACTCTATTCTCAGGGCGGTCCGTACCAAGGGAGAAATTCTCTATGCCAACAGCAGAGTGTCCTTCTACCCTGATTTCTCTGCATCCGTCAGGAAACAACGCGCACAATTCACCGAGGTCCGTGCCCGTCTCCGTGACAAGGGGTATAAATGCTTCCAAGTACCCTTCCAAGCTCCGAATTGTGGACGGTCAGAAGACTCGATTCTTCACCTGCCCAACCGAAGCACTTCACTGGGCTGATGCAGCCCCTCGGGCTCCCGCTGGAGTGACTGGACTCACATATCCTTTTATCTGATGTGCTATGACAATGCTGGACTTAGTCCTGAATAGTTATCTAGGGGTCCCAAATCACTGTTACAGTTTTCTAATATTTGTTTACACATTACGTGCCTCACAAAATGTACCTTGTGACTGATTTGCGTTCTCTTTTTGGTCATCTTGACCAATGCGCCACATATGGCACTTCATTCTCTCCCCCCTCCCCCCCCCTTCTCCCTATTCCCCCTCCCTCCTCCCCCCTCTCCTCTCCCCCCCCCCTCCCTGTTACCACTACCTCCCTGCGTCTCCCTCCTCCCCCCCCTCCCCTATCTCCTCTTTGGTTCTCTCTAAATATGGCTGCCTAATAACCTCCTGATCATCTATTCATTAAGGGTTGAAGGTCCCGGGACAACTGGTGTAGGTTTGTCTTGAGTTAGGGACCACTGTTCTACTATTTGACTGTTAGTGGGTATAGGTCTACACTACTGCTGTTAGGGTGTTAGACAGGGGGTTTGTATTCTTGGGATTGTTAGTACAGTTCTGGTTATATTTGTTATGCTCACTGTTGTCTGTCTGTCTATGTCTCTGAGGTATGAAAGGATGAATGATTGGTTGCTCACGTCTCCTTCCCCACACCCCTTTCCCTTCCGCTAATATGTCTTCACTTAAGGTAATGAGCTGGAATGTGAGGGGACTTAACTCCAAATTCAAGAGGGCTCTGATGTTAGACGTCATTAAGCGTCAGGCCCCCCATATTGTATGTATCCAAGAGACACACCTTACGGGTCAGAAGGTCCTCTCTCTGAAGCGAGCCTGGGTGGCTAGAGGTTATCATTCCTCCTACTCTGTTTACGCCAGGGGAGTATCCATACTCATATCCAAAGCGCTTCCCATAGAGGTCATACAGGTAGCGCCGGATCACTTTGGCCGTTATGTGATCGTACATTGCGCCTTGTGGGGCTTTACCTTTACTATAGCATCTATTTATGTCCCCCCTCCCTTTGATCCAGCTGTATTGCACCTAATATCCAGTAAACTGGCTGCTATGCCTCCAAGCCCGTTACTCTGCATTGGTGACTTCAATGCAGTTCCTAATCCCTCCTTAGATCGCACAAGCGGCCTAGACACAGGCTCGGTCCGTCTGAATGAGTGGCTCACTTCTCTAGACCTCGCCGATGTTTGGCGTAGTAAACACCCTCAAGAGAGAGAATATTCATTCTATTCCTCTGTTCATAAGAGCTTCTCTCGGATTGATCTGGCCTTTGTCTCCCCTGATATGATGCAGCACGTTGACCAAGTATCCTATTGCCCGCGCAGTGCATCAGACCACTCCGCCTTGCTCATCAGTCTCCTTATAGGCCCCCCCAGCGACTCCCGCTTATGGCGCCTGCACCCGGCCTGGCTCCTATCCCCAGCGACCAGAGTACTGTTAGGGCAGCGCACAGCGAGTTCTGGGATGTACACTCAACCCATCCTGATCCTCTTCTAGTCTGGGACTCGTACAAGTCCTCGGTGCGGGGAGCATTCATGTCGGGGGTAGCTGGCCATAGGAAGTCCTTAAATGCGCAGGAGGAAAGGCTGACGGCTGCACTGGTGACTGCAGAAAAGGATTATCTAGAGAAACCTACTCCGGGGAATAAAAAGACTTGGGCTCAGGCGCAGAGGAACCATCTAGCTGTAGTGAAGGAGCGCACCAGCAAGCGCCTGCTAGCCAGGGAAGCGTCCATCTTTGAATTTGGAGATAAAAACGGGAAGCTGCTTGCGTATCTATCGCGGGCTGAACGCCCCTGTGCTTCCGTTCCCTCTATTATCAATGGTAACGGAGCATTGATCACAGAACCCCGGGCCATTAACATGGTATTTCATGAATACTATTCTTCTCTTTACAGCTCCAGATTGTCTCTTCCATCGAGATCTCCGGATTCCTTGACAGTCTTCCACTTTGGAGGCTCACACAGGCACAGTCATCGGAGCTTGATGCTCCGCTCTCGGCGGAGGAGGTGGAACTGGCCATCCAATCGTTGCCCCCCGGTAAGACACCTGGACTTGATGGGCTGGGAGGTGAGTGGTATAGGGATAACTGTGAGACCCTGGTCCCCCTTCTCCTTAGCCTGTACTCCGATGCGCTTGACAGCGGTTCCCTTCCTGACTCCATGCGAGAGGCCCTTATCGTAGTTCTTCCCAAGCCTGGCAAGGACCCTCTGCTTCCTGACTCATACCGCCCAATTTCCCTCCTAAACTCTGATGTTAAAATACTAGCAAAAATTCTGGCAACGAGGCTTAATAAAGTAATATTATCCTTGGTTCACCCGGACCAGACAGGCTTTATGCCAGGGAGGGGAACTGACATAAATATACAAAGACTACACCTGAACATTGCAGAGGCAGAGAAGTCTTCAGACCCTGGGTTTATTTTGTCCTTAGACAATTGTAAGGCATTTGATTCTGTGGAATGGACATATCTGTGGACCCTTTTGCCTAGAATGGGTTTTGGCCCTCGATTTACAGCATTGGTTAAACTACTGTATAACGAGCCTAAGGCTAGGGTACGGACTAATCTTAATATCTCACCTACTCTCCCTATGGCCAGGGGCACTAGGCAGGGTTGCCCACTATCTCCCCTTCTCTTTGCACTCGCCATTGAACCCCTTGCTGTGGCGATCCGCCACTCTGAGGGCATTATAGGCATAACTAGAGGTACTATTATTGAAAAGGTATCTCTCTATGCTGATGATACACTTGTATACCTTGGGGATGTGGGCCCCTCTCTGGAATCCCTTCTGTCCCTGATAGAACGCTATGGGGGGTTTTCAGGTCTCCGGGTTAACTGGGACAAATCGGCCCTATTTCCCTTATCTGATGTAGGGGTACACTCCCTCCCCGTCCCAGTCCAGGTGGTGTCCACCTTTAAATATCTGGGAGTCCAGGTGTCACGCAAGGTCCAGGCATATACGGAGTTAAACATTACACCCCTGATAGCTGCAACAGAATTGCGCCTAAAAGCCTGGTCCACTCTCCCCCTGTCTTTGTACGGGCGTATTAACATATTTAAAATGATTTTTCTCCCAAAATTTCTATACCTTTTCCATGCCTGTCCTATACTGCTTCCTAAGAGCCTGTTTAAACGTATAGATGGCATTCTCAGGTCCGCTGCCCCGGATCTGTATCTTTATTACCTGGCTTCCCAGCTAGTATATGCCCAGTGGTGGATAGATATAGACATGGGTAATGCAGCTACTGCACTGGCTGGTGCCCTGGTAGGTTCCTACGAGGCCCTTACAAACCTGCTGTACAGGTATAAGTCCCCATCTGATACCCCACTCCCCCTACGTACGGTAGCGGTGTGCTGGCGTAGGGCACAATCCCTGGTAGAAACAGGCAGCCCTCCCCCTCTCTCGCCCAGGACTCCATTGTGGCTCAATCCGTGGCTCTCTCACTTCCTCTCCCTCCCGGGCTGGACAATGTGGGGGGCGGCGGGGGTGAAATTTGTAGGCCAGCTATTATCTCCGGAAGCAGAATTACTCAGCTTTAACGAGATAAGGGAGAGACATACTGTACCCAATACGGCCAGCTTCCTTTACACGCAACTGCGACATGCATTCAAAGCCCAATTCGGCTCCTTCAGCCTGAAATTCTCCAAACTAGAGACTCTGATGAGTACCCCGGACCTCCCTAAGCCACTCACTCAGTGCTATGCTCTCCTACAAGAGAAAAAGTCCAGACCGTTTGATAGAGCCTGTGAACGCTGGAGACAGGATATTCCTGACCTGTCAGATGATGACTGGAGGGAAGTAGAACTGTCCTACTTCACATCTGTAGTGAATGCGAGGGATTTCCTGATCCAATCTAAATTCCTCCATCGAGTATACTTCACCCCTGCTAGATTATTCCGCATGGGAGCAATGCCTAATGATCTTTGCTTTCGCTGTCAGGCTGAAGTCGGATCCTTCCTGCATTGTGTCTGGTCCTGCCCCAGGGTCCATGTCTTCTGGTCCGAAGTGCTGGAGTTCCTAAATCTACACTTTGATTTCCCACGATTAATGTCTCCCTCTGTGTGTCTCCTCGGCATCATAAATGAAGTTGTCAATGGCCACTATGACAAAATTTTCTTTCGGTTTGTCTTATACTATGCCCGAAAAGTGGTGGTGATGACCTGGAAGGACCAGGAGCCCCCTCCATTAAAAAGATGGATACTACTTATTAACAGCGTCATTCCCCACTACCGGTCCCTGTATGTCAACAGGAAGTGTCCCCAGAAGTTTGATCGCATCTGGTCCAGATGGTGCGCAACTCCCCATACAGCCTTATAATCACATGCGATATATTCTCCTCTCCATGATGAAGGAGACTGAGCGTGCTGGTATGTGTGTGTATGTGACTGATTGTCTATGTGTCAACAGTTATTCTGTTGTATCAAGATGTCTGGCTGAAGTATCCTGCCGTCATTTACTGTAATATCCCTCAGTTAGTTTTGAAACGCAGTAAGAACCTGACTGTTACCATGGCTGTTGCTTAAAGGGGTATTCTCATCTGCGCATTCACATTTAATTAAATTCATTTGCCACATGTAAACATTTCTTCAATTGGATGTTATAAAAAAAATGTTCCTGTGTGAAGATAATTTCTCATAAATGTTGCCATGTTGTCCCTTAGAAACCAGATAGCTTCCCCGGATACGACCACGTCACACTCTGGCAGCAGTGGCCAGACATGCGCTAATGAGCTCTGCCTGACCACCTGGATTCAGCGATCATTACCACAGGGCGGCTGTAAGACATGCAATAACTCTCAGACATTTAATATTCAGAAACTTTTTGTTTCTTTGTGCAATCTCTCCAGCAGAGGTGGCCGTAACCAAGGACACAGTCTTGTTTCTAAGGGATCATTTATGATAAATTATCTTCACACAGGAACATTTTTTTTAATAACATCTAATTGAAGAAATTTTTATATATGGCAGATAAATGAAACTGAATGTGAGTGCCGAGACGAGAATACCCCTTTAATATTCCTGTAATGGGGGGAAGGAAATATGTGACAGACAATCTTGTTCTTCGGTTTTGTTTATTATAATTGTATAAAATTTAAAAAAAACTGCAAAAATAAATACTTTAAAAAAAAAAAAGAGAGACTGTCTTTCTATGTGCTACCTCAGGCCTCAGGTTCCCTTCTGTTGGGTCTTCCATGGTTGCAGCTCCACGCACCTGTGCTTAATTGAAAGACGGAGGAGATTCTTCTTTGGGGACCAGATTGCCAGTCTCTGCATGGTAGTTCCTCATCCAGTACCTGTCATGGTCTTTTCTGTGGTTCCCATGCCTCTGGAGGGTCTCCCAGCTTGCTATCAGGACTTTGCAGATATCTTTTTGAAGAAGCAAGCTGAAGCGTACTTCTCCTCTTTGAGGTCGGGTGTACCCAAACTCTGCACCTAAAACCGTAGCAATGTCGGACTACATCAAAGAGAACCTGTAGAGCGGCTTCATAAATAAAACTTCTTCTCCGGCTTGTGCAGGCTTCTTCTTTGTCACCAAAAAGGATGGGTCACACCGTCCATGTATTGACTACCGCGTCTCTATTAAGGTCACCATTAAGAACCGCTATCATTTGCCATTGATGACTGAGCTGTTTGACCGCCTACGAGGAGCCAAGGTCTTCTCCAAACTGAATGTTCAGGAAGCCTACAACCTTATCTGTATCCATAGGGGCGACAAGTGGAAAACTGCCTTTAACAAGTGTGATGGGCACTTTGAGTACCTGGTTATCCATTCGGACTTTGTATCGCACCAGCCGTCTTTTAGAAAATAGTCAACAACATCTTAAGGGACTTGCTATATACCTAAGTTGTGGTTTATCTTGACGACATACTGGTGTTCTCTGCGGACCCATCAGTCCCCCGTACGTCAGGTCCTCAGTCGTCTAAGAGCCAATCGCCTCTATGCCAAACTTGAAAAGTGTCAGTTCCATCAGAAGATTCTTCCCTGCCTTGGCTACATTATCTCTGAAAGGTGTCTACAGATGGATCCTGTTAAGTTGTCTGTGGTTCTTCAATGGCTACGCCCAGTAGGATTGCATGCAATACAAAGATTCCTGGGCCTTGCAAACTATGACCAGCAGTTTATCCCGCACTTTTCCTCTCTTGTGTCTCCTATTGTGGCGCTCACCAAGAAGCCTTCTCAAAATTAAAGTCTGCCTTTGCCTCACCTCTAGTTCTCACTCGGCCTGATACACAGTAGCCATTCAATCTGGAAGTTGATGCCTCCCCAGTAGGTGCTCACCCAGAAAGTGCCCAAAGGCCGAACATTCACTTGCGGGTTTTTCTCTAATACTTTCTCCTCCGCAGAGAGGTATTACTTCATAGGAGATAGAGAGCTACTGGCCATTAAACTGGTTCTGGATGAGTGGTGTTATCTTCTGGAGGGAGCTCACCATTCAGTCTGCGTGTATACAGATCATAAGAAACTCCTTTATGTCCAGACTGCTGAACGCTTCAACCCAAGGCAAGCCCGCTGGTTGCTCTTCTTTTCATGTTTTAACCTCTTGATTCACTTCTGTCCTGCTGAGAAGAATGTCAAGGCTGATGCCCTCTCTTGTGCCTGTCATGTCATTGGGGAAGAATCGAATCCTCGGCCTATTATTTCATCCGAGCAACTGGTTTTTGCTGATCCAGTGGATCTTCGGCATCTTCCTCCTGGCAAGGCCTGTGTCCGACCTGCACTTCGAAACAGGATATTGACTTGGGGACATTATTTCGTGTGGCTGGGCACCCTGGTATGCAACGCTCTGTAGCCCTCATTTCCCATTGCTTTTGGTGGCCTGATCTGGACAAAGATGTACAGGATTTTGCGGGTTTCTGCACTTCCTGGGCTCGTAATAAGCCATCTCGCCTAAAGCCAGCTGGTCTACTACTGCCATTACCGATACCCAGACGCGCATGGTCTCACGTGGCAATGAATTTCATCATGGATCTTCCAGTCTGCTCTGGGAATACCGTCATCTGGTAAGTGACCGGTTCACCAAAATGTCCCATTTTGTGCCTCTGCCTGGTCTGCCGTCTGCCCCTCACCTCGACAGCCTGTTCTTCACCCACATCTTCAGGCTACATGGACTTCCTAAGCACATTGTCTCTGAACGGTGGTTCCAGTTTGTTTCCCACTTACGGCATTCTCTCTGCAGTCAACAAGTAAAGCTGGATTTCTCCTCTTCGTACCACCCTCAGTCCAATGGACAAGTAGAGAGAGTTAACCAGACTCTGGCTTGCTTTCTCCGTCATTTTGTTTCTGCTCATCAGGATGACTGGTCCACCCTATTGCCATGGGCTGAGTTTTCTTATAACTCCCTGGATTCAGCATCTGCCAGGTCTGCTCCATTTTTTATCAACTATGGACTTCATTTACATACTCCTTTTCCTCTACCAGTGTCCCTGCTGTTGAGGAGTTGGCATGGGATCTGAAGTTTGGGAGTAGACTCGCCTTTCCTTGTTACAGGTTTCTGGATCATGATATCTTGCAGAGATTTCTCCTGCCCAAGAAGAGGGGAAGGCTGAAGAGGGGGCAGGTCCTGTTCCGGCTTTGGCAGCTGTGTGAACACATCCCCAACTCCTAGGGCGCGCGATAACACATCCCCAACTCCTAGGGCAAGCGCACCGCTGATTGGTGCTGGCCCTTCCAGGATATGGTTAAAAGCTGGCTTCTCCCAGCATTACCTGCTGGATCACTGTGCTCTATGCCGTTGAGAAAGCTAGTGTCCCTGCCTTGTGCCTGTGTTTTGATTTCCCATTGTGACACCTGTTCTGTATTTGATCCTCTTGTGCCTGTCCTGACCTGGTGCTTAGTCTCCGACTCCGATCCCGAGCTGTCTGTCCAGAGCTCCTACCTGTCCCAAATTTTGCGTCATAGACTTGTGGCCAAGCCAGCAAGGTCCTGTGCTTCACACACACTACACACAAAATAGAACCCGTCAGTTTTAACCCCTTAATGCTGAAGCCACTTTTCACCTTCCTGACACGGCCCATTTTTTTAAATCTGACACGTGTCTATTTAAGTGGTTATAACTTTGGAACGCTTTAACATATCCAGTTGATTTTGAGATTGTTTTTTCGTGACACATTGTACTTCATTCTGGTTGAGAAATTTAATCAATATATTTAGTATTTATTTATGAAATAAATGGAAATTTGGCAAAAATTTTGAAAAAAACAATGTTTTCCAAATTCAAAATTTTCTACTTTTTGGAAAGTTGGTCATATCAATAAAATATCTTGATAACTAACATTTTCCATATGTCTGCTTTAACTTGGCATCATTTTTCAAACATCTTTTCCTTTATTTAGGATGTTAGGAGGCTTCTAACTTTAAGTGCAATTTTTCATTTTTTCACGAAAATCATCAAAACCTACTTTTGAAGGGTCAATTTAGTTAGAAGTGACTTTATAAGGCCCACATGACAGAAAACCCCCACAAATGACACCATTTTAGAAACTACACCCCTCAAAATATTCAAAACAACCTTTGGGAATTTTGTTAACCCTTTGAGCGTTTCATGAGCGTGAAAGATAAATGAAAGTGAAATTAGAGAAATGTAATTTTATCTTACTATAGATTCATTGAACACTAAAATTTGCACCTTCACAATGGGTTAAAAAGGAAAATGCATTTTACAATGTTGAGGGCAATTCCTCTTGAGTATGCCAATACCCATTTTGTCACTGTACCCTGCTGTACGGGCACATGGGGGCACTTGGAATGGAAAGAGCGTTGTTTCGTTTTTGCAGGGCAAATATGGCTGAAAAAGTTTTCATGTGTCAGGATGCATTTGGAGAGCCATAATGGTACCAAAACAGAGGAAAGCCCCAACATGAGACACCATTTTGGAAAGTACACCCCTTGGAGAGTTTAGCAACGTGTAATTTGTGTATTTTCCCCAACAGGTGTTTGATTCAATTAGGCCCCAAAAGGGAAAAAAGGTGAAACTTTTCTCAAAAAAGTCACTTTTACCCCAAATTTTTGTAAGCCACAAGGGATAAAAGATGAAACAACCCCATAAACTATTTCTCCTAAGCACAGAACTGCACCACTTTTGCATATAAAGTGTTGTATGGGTACACAGTAGGGCTCAGAAGGGAAAGAGGGGCTTTGGCCTTTTAGAAGCCAGATTTGACAATCATCCTTTACATGTGTCAGGATGCATTTGGAGAGCCCTAGTGGTACCAAAACAGAGGGGAACTCCAACAAGTGTCACCATTTTGGAAAGTGCACCCTTTGGAGAATTCAGCAAGGTGTAATATGTGTATTTTCCCCTACAGGTGTTTGCTTCAGTTAGGTCCCTAAAAGGAAAAAGGTGAACATTTTCCCAAAAAAGTCACTTTTACAGCTATTTTTTGTATCTCATAAGGCATTAAAGATGAAACAACCCCAAAAAATGTGTACTAGCATTTCTCCCGAGTATAAAATTGCCCCACACATGCAAATAAAATGTTGTATGGGTACGCAGTGAAGCTCAGAAGGGAAAGAGGGGCGTTGGCCTTTTAGAAGCCAAATTTGACAGACATCCTTTACATATGTCAGGATGCATTTAGAGAGCCGTAGTGGTACCAAAACAGAGCGGAACCCCAACAAGTATCACCATTTTGGAAAGCAAGAGAATTAGAGAATTTAGCAAGGTGTAATATGTGTATTTGTCCGTAAAGGTGTTTGATTTAATTAGGACTTAAATAGATAAAAGGTGAACATTTTCTTATAAAGGTCATTTTACTCTTAATTTTATATAGCCACAAGGGATAAAAAAATGTAATAACCCCCCCAAAATGTGTAAACCTATTTTTCTCAAGTGTAGAAGTACTCCACATGTGTATATAAAATGTTGTATGGGCGCACAGTAAAAGGAAAGGGGAATGTTTGCCTTTCAGAAGCCAAATTTGACAGAAATGTTTGACATGCATTTGGAGAACCCTAGTGGTATAAAACAGATAAGAATCCGAAAAGTGACCCTAATCTTTGAATGCACACCCCTTAGAGAATTTTGCAATGTGTAATATATGTATTTGCCCCTACAGGTAAATGATCCAATTAGGCCCTAAGCATTAAAAAGGTGAAAATGTCACTTTACCCCTAATTTATGTAAGCCACACGGGATAATATATTAAATAACCCCAAAAAAAGTGTAAAACTATTTCTCCTGAGTGTAGAAGTACCCCACATGTGCATATAAAATGCTTTATGGGCGCACAGTAGAGGAAAAGAGGGATGTTTGTCTTTTAGAGGCCAAATTTGTAAGAAATCCTTCACATGTGTCAGGATACATTTGGAGAGCCGTAGTGGTACCAAAACAGAGGAAAACCCGAAAAGTGACCCTAATTGTTGAATGTACACCCCTTGGGGAATATAGCAAGGTGTAATATGTGGTGTAGTGTAATACACGTGGTGAAATGAGCATTTTGAACATATAGGTGGTTTCCAAATATGATGTGCAATGGAGTCCAAGATGGAAATTTCAATTATTTCTGGAAAGTTCAGTGCCCATTATGTGGCGCCCCTTATGAAATAATGGAGGGGTATAGGGCGCAACAGGACATAACAGTTGTTACAATTATTCATTTTACCGAAATTAATTCACAATAGGTTGGGCGTAAATTGCGAATGTCTAGTGTATAAGGAGGTAGTATATATCAAGGGACCAACTAAACTTTTGTCACTCTGGAGGTGTCGCAGGTATCTTAGTAGTATATAGTGTCCATCCTAACTTCTCTTTTGGAACAGACTCTTTATTGAGTCCTACCATTAGAAGCAGCAGAATTCACCGGGAAAATGCTGGCAAAACACAGGAACATCTAAACCAGAGGTACTGGGGCTCCGTCCTTCTTGTACCAATATTAGTTTCCTAATATCTTCCTCTTGAAAACGGAGAAATGATACGGCAGGACATGCACATTGGAACAGCACGTAAGAGTTGTACAGCATCATCTGAACAATGTGCACAGCCGGCACTTTTGTACCATATCTTCGTTTTAGTAGGGAAATTATCGCCAAGTGTTGCTCTTATTCACCCTAGCGATGCCCATTGTGACGAATATTGCTGCTTTTGGCTGGAGCAAATCGACCAGCCAATAGCGGCAAACATGGACAGAGGGGGGCTAACAAAACCCCTCTGGACCGCAAGGCAAAATTGGTGGCTGTCAGGAACAGCCGCCACCCTGCCCCGATCACCGTGTCTACAGACATGGTGACCGGTATTACTGACGTCATAAGTAAATTCGCTGCTATTGGCTCGTCTGAATTGATGAGCCAATAGCAGCGATAATAAACTGGGGGTGTGACGTAACCCTTCTGGTCCATGGGGCAGGATGGATGGCTGTGAGGAACAGCCACTGTCTTACCCCAAACAGTGAACAGCCGCCGTCTTACCCTGACCGGTGTTGGAAAGTTACTACCCGCCGCACCGTTCTATAACAGCGCTCGTTGGGAATAGGCTATACAATCTTTATTTATTTTTTAAGCAATTTAGACAAATAAGGGCTTATTTTTTTTGTGAAACGAGATGCACTGTAAAAAAAACTTAATTTTAGTGGGTTTTTAGCTTATTGAAGCAATTTTATTAACTTTTTACGTGTGGAGGAAAATGAAATCATCAATTCTTGTTTTGGATTTTTAGCATTTTTTTTGGGGGGGGGGGTGTTCACTGTAGCATAACAATAATATATTATCTTTATTCTACGGATCACTACGATTACGGTGATACCTCATTTATATAGTTTTATTTTTATTTGTCCAATTTTATTGAAGGAAAACTAGAATAGAAAAAATTGCATTTGTTTTAGTATTGCCATTTTTATAGTGGCATAATTATAGTATTTTTTGGTTTACGGAGCTGGTTGTAAGCGTATTTTTTGCGTGACAAGTTGCTCTTTTTATTGGTATCATTTTGGTGCTTGTAACTTTTTCGGATCACTTTTTAGAACATTTTTTGTAAAGCAATTTGATAAAAAGTTTTAATTTTTGGCAAGTTTTTTTTTTTTTTTTTACCACGTTCACCGAGCTGGTCCAATTATGATTAGGATTTATTGTACAGATTGTTACGGACACGGCGATACCAAATAAGTGGTTTTTTTTCGTGATTTAGTGTTTTTTATACTTTATTACTTGTGTAAAGGGAAATGTGGTGTTTGGGGGGACTTTCACTTTCTTTTATTATTTATTTTTATTGTAAAAAACCTTTATTTATTTATTTTTACTTTTTTTTACAGTTACTGACATCTAAGCTTGAACAAGTGATCTTCTGATCACTTGTTCAAGCTTTTTTACAGGTTACACAGTGCAATACAGATGCGCATGCCCAGTGTCTTACAGCCGGGTCCTGCCAGAAGGCACGGACCCGGCACCGGGAGGAAGATTGCGCAGCCCCGGGCACAGGCAGCAGCGGGTCCGATTCAGCTATAAATAACTTTAAATGCCTCTAGCGCGACCGCGGCGTGTTAGGGGTTAACACTTGCGATCTGAGAAATCTCCGATCGCCGGTGTTAGTGGCGGGTGTCAGCTATAACATATAGCCGACACCCGCAGCTTCTGGCGCCGGCTCCTTTCAGGAGCTGGCGCCAGAAACTTGACATAATAGTACTGCATTTTGCGGGAATGTACCTCCCGCGATGCAGTACTATTACGTCAAATGTCGGGAAGGGGTTAAATTTATGTTAGATAAGTATACAGTGCACAGTATTTGTGCCATAGACTACATAGAGAAGTTCCAAAGATAGTAGTGAGGTTAGTGCAAGAAATTACCGTATATACTTGAGTATAAGCCAAGTTTTTCAGCACAAAAAATTAACTCTGTACTCACCTTACCAACAACCCTCGCAGGTCCTCTTCTTGCTTCTGGTGCTCCGGCTCCATCTTCGGGTCCCTACACCACTCTGGCCACCACCTTATAAAGTCAGCCACTTGCTGACACATGCGGCTGCGCAAACACAATGATGTCGGCAAGTGCAGAGGTAATAGTGTGTCCGCGGGCACTGCTCAGGGACCCTATATAGCTGGCTGGCTATATACTAGTGGGCATGTGCTGGCTGGGTGTATACTGGGGGCAGGAGCTGCTGGCTATATACTGGGGCCATGGTATGACTATATACTAGGGGACATAAGCTTGCTGGCTGTATACTAGGGGGCATGAGCTAGCTGCCTCTGAACTAGGGGGCCTGGGCTGGCTATACACTAGGGGGCATGGGCTGGCAGGTTATATAATAAGGGGCATTGGTTGGCTGGCTATATACTGGGGTCATGGGCTTGCTAGCTATATACTGGGGGACATGGGCGGGCTAGCTATATAATAGGGAGCAAGGGGCTAGATAGCTATATACTGGGGAGACTGGCTCACTATATACTGGATGGAGGCTGTGACCAATACATTTCCCACCCTAGGCTTATACTCGAGTCAATAGGTTTTCCCAATAGGTTGACACATGCAGTCTCCCCCAGAAATGAATTGCTTTATGCAACTTCCGCCAGGAATTATACCCTCCCCTGTAATGATACACCCGATGCAGCCCTCCCTCAGTTTTGGCATACCTCCTAACCTAACTTTTGGGCTAGAGAAAGAGTGACAAAAAGTCCCTCCCTTTCTTCCTAAACCATGCCCATTGGTTTGCGCCTTGCCCAATCCCCAAATATAGTATAATATTGTCTTTAATGGCCCCCACATAGTATAATGCCCCCTTCTTGTGCCCAACCCCCCCATAAACCCATATAATACCACATAATACAACTCAGCAACATATAATGTCCCCTCTTTAATTTTATCCTCCCTTTACTTTTGTTTCCCCTCTGGTATTGTAGCCTCCTGTCCTCTCTCATACTGTGGCCCCATGTCTTCTCTCAAAATGTTCCCCCCTCCTCTCGTATTGTGGCCCTGTTTTCCTCTTTCATACTGTGGCCCCATGTCCTCTTTTATACCACTGGCCCCCTTATCTCAAGCAGTGCTCCCATCCTCTCATGCAGTGGCCCCAACCGTTCATTTAGTGGCCCACTCATCTCATGCAATGTCCCCCTCCAGTCATACAGTGGCCCTCTATTCTGGGTAATAAACAAATAAAAACTTCACTTACCTTTCCTTGTTCCTTGACGGTCCTGAGTCCTCTTCTCCCAGGCTCTGAGATGGCTCAGAGGAGAGGGGCAGGGTCAGTCCGGGAAGAGCTGCCTCCATACAGCGCTAATATATAATACAGAGACAGTCACATGATAAGAATCTACCTCCTGCTCCTGGTCCCAATGCCTCTCTAGTGTGTCGGGACTGGGACCAGGAGAGACCACGCCGGCTTATTCTTCCAACCACCCTAGATGGTGGGTCAGCTCCAAAAAAACTTGACTGTCTCGCCGAATTCAGGACGGTTAAAAGCTATGTATTGATATGAATAATAGGAAGAACAGTTCGGCATTCCAATGTCTTGAGTCAAAATGTAGGAATTTGCTTTATTTCAAAATCATAAAAAAGCAGGCATAATAGCCCTGTACAAACGGTAAGAATCACAGACCACATTTGGTGAACTACAGTGGGCGCTTAAGTAAGTCCTATTGGGTCCGAAAATGCCAAATTTATCAAAATAATAACGGATTTTCACTCTGTTTAACCCCGTAATGGAAAATAGCGCCCAAAGTCAAAAATGGCACTTTTTTGCTATTTTGAAAAATATAAAAAAATTAAATAAAAAGTGATCAAAAGATTTACAGTACTAAAAATGGTAGCATTGAAAACGTCATCAAAAGTCTCAAAAATTGACACCATCCATAGCTCTGTAGATCGAAGTATGAAAAAGTTATTAGCGCCAGAAGATGGCAAAATAAAAAAAAAATTGTACAGGATTTTAATTCTTGTAAATGTATGAAAAAATTATAAAACCTATACAAATTTGGAATCCCTGTGATCGTACCGACCCAAAGAATAAAGTAGACATGCCATTTGGGGAGCACAGTGAAATTTTTTTCCTGCTTCCCAATACACGGCGTGGAATATTAAATATCATCACTATGAAGTGCAATTTGTTACACAGAAAACAAGCCATCACACAGCTCTGTGCATGGAAAAAATATATATATAGATTTTGGAAGGTGGGAAGTGAAAAATGAAAACGCACAAACGAAAAAGAGCCTCGGCGGGAAGGGCTTAAATATCCACCAGAAGCCATGGTACAACCTCACCAGAGAAACAAACAATTACCAAAAATTGGGCATTTCTTCAGTGCATGATCGGAAGCCAGTCAGACATCACTATACGGCCGCCAACTTTACAACACGCCAGCCTGAAGGGAGGTAGGATCAGTCATCTGATCAGGGGGGCATGGCCGTCGGACAACCCGATTGATTCGGACAAACCGCGGAATTTAAAAATCAAATTGTGGCGCAAGATCAGCACTTACATGCACTGAAAAGAAGGTGAACTCAGGCGGACCTCAGTGGGGAAGCGACACATGCAGGAATTTGGGTAAGTAAATGTGCCCCAACATATATAAATACATCAATTATGCAATGCATGAATTATTCTATAACATTTAAAGTGCATAAATGTACAAAAGAAAGCATAAAATTATACTGTATGGGAGACAAAAAGTCACAGTACTATTCTATAAAATGAACAAAATGCATGGTTAACTTGGTTGAACTTATTAAAGTTCAAGTAGTACTATATGCAAAATAATGTAATGTGTTCATAATACATAATCTTTTTGTCTAATAATAATGTCCACCATTATCCAAGTGTACTAACAATGTGAAATAAGTATAGTGTTAAAAATAACGTGTTGAAAATTTTTTTTATTTTATTTAAAAAAAAATTATCCTGAGGAGAACCAAACATAAGAACCGAAATACGTTTCCAATCTATTCAACAACATATACTAAGTTCAAACAACATCCAATATGTTGCAATACCGGGACTATACAAGCATCCAATATTCACAACCATCACAAAAGCAACCGTCCAGTAGCATCTACAATCCACAACACATATCACGACCACCTGAAATGTAAGTAGAATCAAAAACATAAACCATTTAGTAATCTGAATAGAAATACAAAAACTAAACAAAAAAAGTCCTGTGGCACAAGAAGTGACGTGCTTGGTGCCTGTCAACGCCGTAACCTGCACTAAGAATCTACCTTAAAAAGGGAGCAAATGAAGTAATATCATTTAGACCTCTTGGAGTTGTTGTGTGTAACACCGTAATCCATTTAAGTTCTCGCTGAGAAAGAATTTTCTTGAGGTCAACACCCCAACATCCCAGTGTAATTTTGCGTATACCTCTAAAGCTAAGAAGTCTCCAGTTTTTATGGTAGTCCAGGAAATGTCTTGGTATTGTCTTAAATTTTCATACTTCCTCAGAATCGTTCAATCCGACAGCATTCCTGATGTCTCTTGTATGTTCCAAGATCCTAACCCTCAATTCCCGGGATGTCAAACCAATGTGGATTAAACCACATGGGCATTGGGCATAATAGATTACATTGCAGATCCTGCCAGTAATATAATGTACAATTTTGTTATTCAGTTGTCCTCATTCAGTCAGTAAATGTATTGCTCCGCTCCATCAAAGAGCAGTTACTGCAATTACCACATTGCATAGAGCTCCATCTTGGGCCATTTGAATTGAAAATGTACTTAGGGACCTCTGCTATACAGTGACTTCTAACTAATTGATCTGGTAAATTAAATGATCTACGAGGAGTAATTGTAATGTTTTCCGAAATCACATTAACAATATCCCCCAGTATTGATATGCTCCATGCAGCCTTCCCTTAGTAATAAAATGCCCTGCAACAGCCCCCCTTAGTAATGAAATGCCCTGCAGCAGCCCTCCCCCAGGAATGATATGCCCCATGCAGGCCTTCACAGTAATGGTATGCCCCATGCAGCCTTGCCCAGTAATAAATATGCCCCATGCAGCCTCCCCCAGTAATTATATGCCCCATACAGCAGAACCCCCACCCCCAAGTAATGAAATGCCCTGCAGCCCCACAGCTCCTTTTCTCTCTTGTTTTCATGTCTATCTGAGCTGGCAGAGACAAGGCCATGCACACACTCTGTAGTCAACAAACAGCATCGACAAGGTCGCGTCATAGGAGGCGACATGGACATGCCTCTGCCCATGGACGTGAATACAGTTCCTTTGATCGGAGCTCTAAGTCTGATCAGGGGTCTGTGCTGGGATTGTGATGCACACAATTGTTTTTGGCGCAGATGAACTGGCTTCTGTGCCAACTGATTCAGACCGAGCGTGGGATTTAACTTTCAAATTGTGTCACAAGCTAATGCACTTACACCCATCACTTAAAAGATGGTGAACTCTGTTGGAACTGAGCAGGGAAGCGACACATGCAGGATATCGGGCGCACAACCTTAGTGAATCCCGGGACAGTGCATTATCTTCGGACAATGCAGTTTAGGTGAGCTCCAGCGGACGGGTAAGTAAATGAGCCCCATTGGGTTCACCGAAACTGCATTGTCCAATGATAATGCACTCTACCAGGATATACTAAGATCGTGCACCCAATATCCTGCACTTGTCGCTTCCCCGCTCAGGTCCGCCGGAGTTCACCTTCTACCTGGTGTATGTAAGTGCATTGGATTGCGACACAATTTGAATGTTAAATCCCGCACTCAGCCCGAATTAGTGAGATGGCCGAAGGCCCGCCCCCCGATTTCTGCTGCATGAAAGCTGGCACAGCTGCACCACAATCCAATAGCGTGCGACACCCTACTAAATACCTGTCACAGCCAAGCAATCCCCGAAAATGTTGGAAGATCCAACGAAAGTGCAACCACGGAACCTTAGTAAAAAAGCCCCTTGTATTGACAATATGGGGCACATTTACTTCCCTGTCCGAGGAGTTCACCAGAAGTGCATTGTTCCGATGATAATGCGGGATTCACTAAGACGTGAGCCCGATATCCTACATCTGTCGCTTCCCCGCTCAGGTCCTGGGTTTATGTATTCTAGTCATCTTTCTCTCATCACGGGTCAGGAGACAGGTTGAATTCTCTCTCAGCTTCTCCTCAGAGGATTATCCCTGAGTCTTTCCCTCACCCCTGTGCCTCTGCTGAAGATATTACTATCACAGCCAACCACTGACGGACCTCCCAAGGATTATGTGACCAGCCTGTTACCCTGTTGCTGCTGTTTGGAGATATTTACAATAAACTGTGATTTTGATGAGGCCCACCCTAGAACATAGTGCTACCATTTCACAGCTGCAGCCAAGCCAACCACTCCAGTCCTAGCCTACAAGCTGCCTTGGGTCTTACAAAGACCTGTGGCTCTCATGGAGACAGATCATGGCTCCCCAATGATGTCATAGGGAGCGATCGTCTGAACAAAGATGGCCGGCGGAAATCAAAAGGTTCACACCAATCAAGGGTGTTACTGTTGGGTGTTTGCTGCAATATACAGCAAACACTCACTTTGTATGGAGAGGGCTCAGCCTGTGAGCCCTCTCCATGCACCTACAGCCGATGTGTGACGTACGTATATGCTGACAGAAAAAAAAAGAATAGGAAGAATATTGGAGCTACTTTTATATAAACGGTGACAGACGGTCACCAACAGATGGTGTTTATGTCCTGCTTCTCTTCAAACTACTGTTCATTATCTAGACCAGGGACATAACTACTGTGATAGTAGCCATAGCAGCTGTATGTATGCTGTATGTGTTTGTGGTGGGTATATGCTGGATAACTGTATATGGTACGTATCTGTGTACTTGCTATATGTGTGTGTATATGTGATGTGTATATGCTGCTGGGTGTATATAGTAATATATGTGGGTAAATGCTGTATGCATGTATATGTGGTGTGTATATTGTATGTATGTTTATGCTGTATGTGTGTATATGGTGTGTACATGCTGTATGACTATATAGTGTATAAATAAGTATATTAATGCATGTTTATATGAGTGTATACTATGTATAATGTTTTAAGGGGGAAGGGGAACCTAATTTAGAAATCTGCTATGGGGCTCAACCTCTTCTACTAATGCCCCTGATCTGGAAGGTGGGTCACATGACTAACCAACCGACCATCTTTCGTCCATCTCTCAGAATGCATCTCTATGGACTAATCTATGGGCTGCACCTATGCTTTTTTTTCTAAACACATATATACTAGAAAATTAGGTGGTGGAGGCATAGGGCCTCGTCTGTCTGAGAGCTAAACTGTTGTTGTTTCTATTGGGAATCAGAGCTCAGCTGTCATCTTATAAGTCACTGTGAGAAAATAAAAACAACGACATGAGCAACTAGAACACTTTTGATAAATCTCTCCAATGGATCTTTATTTCCACTTATTTGCATTCTGTTCTTCTAGAATGTTATTTTAGAAAACAAAATTAAATGGTTCCAGTCCCTAAACATTGCAGCGCACCAAGGTCTTGTACAACGTAACATGGATTTTTAAAAATGCTTATAATTCTAAATATAAAATATATCTTTATAAATATACTGTAAAGGGAATGTTATCTTTAGAGTACCTTCCTGTATATGATTTTAGGAAATGTTGGGAGTGCATACAAAACATACCACTGTTTGATGAAAATGCTATAAATTGTAGACTAAGGAAGGTGAGACCGGGTAACCAAGGAAACCACTGTTACATTTCTTGACATTATACATTTGAAATTAGACATTTGTATTAGTAAAAAGCAAAGCCTGACTCAAAAATCCCCATGTATTAATGATTCAAGTTGTGGAAACTCTCAAAAAGGGCTCCAAAAACAGCATGTTGTAGAAAACATGTTTGCCAGGTTTTTTTTGTGCAGGTCTTGTGCAGGTCAGGGCTGGGCATAGCCATGGCAGAGTTGAAGCAGGAAAGTGGAGGATGGAGGGGGACACAATATAAAGCCAGCAGCCCCTGCCCCCAGTATAATGCCAGCAGCCCTTTCCCCCGTATGCTGCCAGCAGCCCCTGCCTCCAGTATGTCCAGCTCCGTCCTCGGCTCCATCTTCGGATCCCCGCATGCTGCCGAAACATAAAACTATGACATTAGCTGCTTTCGTCATTGTGTGTGTGCCGCCGGCACCTCTACTTGTGTCAGCAAACGGCTGACTTTATAATGTTGGTGCCAGAAGCACACATGGACCCAAAGATGGAGCAGGAGGACCGGAAGCAAGAAGAGGACCTGCAGGGGGCATTGGAAACTTGAGTACAGAGTTCATTTTTTTCTTTTACAGACTTGAGTATAAAACGGGTTAATTTTTTTCAGCCTGTGGCAGCGTGGTTGAAAACGACCCATCACTAACACTAAGGGGCACATTTACTTACCCGGCCCATTCGCGATCCAGCGGCGCGTTCTCTGCACAGGATTCGGGTCCGGCTGGGATTTAAGATGGTAGTTCCTCCGCCGTCCACCAGGTGGCGCTGCAGCGCCGAAAATAATCTTAACGCCCCGGAATGCACCATCCCATAGAAGGTGAAGGTGAGCGCTCCCCAAGCGACACATTTTCGGCATTTAAATGCGGCGGTTTTTCCGAATACGTCGGGTTTTCGTTCGGCCACGCCCCCGATTTCTGTCGCGCGCATGCCGGCCCCGATGCGCCACAATCCGATCGCGTGCGCCAAAAACCCGGGGCAATTCATGTACAAGCGGCGCAAATCGGAAATATTCGGGTAACACGTCGGGAAAACGCGAATCGGGCCCTTAGTAAATGACCCCCTAAGACTTTATCAAGACAGGAATGTGCATTATGTTTTTACAAAATCATATTGCCTATTGTCTTCTATATACTGAAATTACACTGAAAACTTTTTAGATTTGTGTTTTGTTGTCTCTCCAACTCCTACAACAGTGGTGGCGAACCTATGGCAAGGGTGCCAGAGGTGGCACTCGGAGCCCTTTCTGTGGGCACTCAGGCCATCGCCCCAATTTCACCAAACAGGACCACATCCACCAAATCTTCCTGCAGTCCCAAGCAACTTAAGGGATGCTGCTCTCAAGGCTATTTTAAAGCGACACTTCATTGGCTGTTTGAAACTGCAGGAAAAGTGAGAAGGTGTTGGCAGAACTGCATTTTCTTTGGAGGTCATCCTGCTGGACCCACCATTCTTCCTAGAGAGAAGCTACAATGATGGTCTGAATTTGCCCACCGTCTTTCAACTGCATTGGTGGCCTTAGGAGAGCCAATAGAATTGAATGATGTTGAAGAACCGGTAGCAATAAGTTACTGCTTGAAATGCCATGTTAGCACTTCATGATAAATAAGTGAATTTTGGTTGTAGTTTGGGCACTCAGTCTCTAAAAGGTTTCGCCATCACTGTCCTACAATATTACAATCCTCACCATGGGAATGGCAAACGATTGGAGAATTAGTCATATCCAGGTTGAAGAGAGAATGTTATATAGTGAGTGCAGAAAAACTGCAATAAAAGTCATTAAATAGGACAATAGGACCAGGATAATTAGCACCTTCAGGATCAGATACAATTTAGTTTTTTAGCATCCGTCCCTCTCCCCTATGGGGCTAACAATCTAATCCATGGCCTTCTTCCTTTTTAAAATCAACTTATGCTAATGAGCCAGAAGGACTCTGAGGGTGGTAGTTACTAGAGCCCATTCATGCTGCAGCTTCACTGGCTGTTACACTTTGCAGGACCACTAACCCCCTCCCATTGTATGAATTTACATCAGAGAGAGGGGGGGGGATACTGAGGGGACAGGGGGAAGGGGGAATCTGCTCTTTTACAGTGTAACAGCCTGTGAAGCCAGAGCATGCAGGGGCTCTGATAAGGACCCCTCTTAGCACTTTTGGCTCATTAGCATAATTTTAAAAGCTGTTTTTAGGGGGAAGTTGGCCATGGATAACGAGTGATTTACGAGTAATTGTTCCTTGTTTATCATGCTTGATTTTTATGGTAGATTTTCTTTAATAATAATAATAATAATAATAATAATAGTTTATTATCCCAAACGGGAACTTAAAGTGTCACATCTGCAAAACACCGATTCAACAAAGACATCACATATTTAAAACTCACATACACCATAGAAGGGAAAGAGAACACAGGTACATATAAATATGCATTACACCGATTTACAATAAATAGTTAAATGGATTATTGAAAGTAATTAAATAGTACCCTCCAGTTACATTTCTTGGAGTCGTTTAGCATGATCCTTAAATATTCTACCCCTGCTCGCTGTATTTGACAGCTTGAGAGCGGCCGGTATAAATGTCTTCTTAAACATCACCGACCTGCATCGCATAAGAATAAAACGGGAACTAAAACCACTAATTTGTGCCTGCAGCACACAGGTAAGTAAATGTTTATTTTTTTAAGCTGCCCCCTCCTGACCACCAAGCTTTTGTTTTACAGTCTCGAACAACCCATTTAAGAATGTCAGCTTGCCAACAACACTATGGGGCACATTTACTTACCTGGCCAACGGAGTTCACCCGAAGTGCATTGTCCGACCGGCATGCACTGTGCCGCGATTCACTAAGATCGTGCACCCAATGTCCAACTTCTGACGCTTCCTCGCTCAGGTCCGCCGGAGTTCACTATCTTCTTCCTGGTGCATGCATTGGATGGTCACTGTTATTTCTAATTTTATCCAATTTTTTGAGTATCCCACACCGTACTAGTTTCTCCCATTTTTCAAAGGGCGAGCCCACTATCGAGGCGGCTTTCTTAATTATCTTATCCATTCTCTGACAATCCCTACTAGAAATACAGTTGCCCCAAGCTGCTAAGGCAAATGCAAATGCGCTCACCATAACCGTGTTATAGAAACCTACCATCATAGTCCTTGGTACGTCAAATGCCCTTAGTCCATAGATTGCTATTAGCACATCTGCCTACCTTTTCGATATGCTCATGCCAGCTTAATTTATTATCTATGATCACGCCCAAGTATTTGTAGCTACTAACCTGCTCCACTTCTGTCCCTGCTATAGTAAGTGTTTTGGACGTATCGCCCCTTCTCCTCGAAAAATTTATAACCAATTCTTTTGCCTTGTTTAGATTTAGCACAAGACCATTTGAGCTGCACCATTCAGTAAATGCTTGCTCTATAGAGACATAATAATAATGATAATAATTCCTTTCAATTATGCACATACCATATGGATTTTACAATATGAAAAGTCGCCGGCAGCAGCGAGTGCGCAGGTGCGGGGACAGTAACGCCCCGTGCCGGCCCACTCCCGTCCGGCCGCGCCCTCCGCTCGGCCGGCCGCGCCCCCCCCCCTTCACGCCCCTTCACGCCCCACTGGCGTGAAGGTGGCGGATTGGAGAAAATAATCGCAAAAGCTAGCAATAAGCTAGCATTTGCAATTATTTCAGGGCCTCTGCGCCACTGGCGGTGCGCAGAGGTCCTGATAAATATGCCCCTATTAGTTACGGTAATAGCTTCATTCTTTTTCGTATCTGCTCTCCTTGTCGTCTTTTTTTATCAAAAGAAGTATAGAAAAAGATATAGTAAAAAGTATATAAACTTGAAATAGAAAAACCCAATGATAACAATGTTACCCACCTTTAGATAATTATTTGAAATTAATAGTTTATTATCCCCTAAGGGAAATTGATTTTGTTACAACCAAACAATAAAATACAAAACATGCATAAATACGTAAAAGCATAAACATATAAAATACAGTGGGACCGATATAGTACCAGTTTTTGGTACTATAGCACTTAAAAAAATAAGTGCCTTTGGAGCTTGCACATGTATTTATTTAGTGCCACTTTTGTGTTGCAGTTGCATTTTGTCAGACACTTTAGAAAACTGTGCACCTAAGGGGATGTGTAATTTGCAAGAAAAGCGTCTGCAAACTCAGAATAAATGCATATACTGCATATGCTCAGAGAAGCAATTTGAAACCACTTGGGGATTAAGTTACAGGATAAGTCAGGGTATAAGCGTAACCCTATAAAGTTGCCCAGGCTAGTATTGATGTACAGCTGTCACAAACCATGTTATGTTGCAACCTATAAAAATGTCTGTGTTCAGAGTTGGGCTAGGATGCCTGGGGCCCACCATATTGTTACATAGAAATATAAACTATAGCACGGAAGTCCGGGCTCATAGAATTTCTAAGCGATATTGGTCCCCATAGAAGCCTATGGCTCCTGATATATAGCATGCTCTATCTTTTCCCATATTTACAGCTGGGCACCATGTCTCGCTATGGAAAGGGGAGGGGTGAGCAGTGCTATGGCGAGCATACCTTAGCGTGAAAGAGGCTTGCAGTGACTGCAGTATCATGCCAGGGCGTTAAAGACAACCGGTCACCAGGGACCTCAGTTTCACTAAAGACAAATTGCAGAAGCCCATCACACCGGCATTGTAAATATGATGTTCTGCTTTCTCTAAGCATTTGCATTACAATATAATTGTGTGCTTTAAAGGAAATCTACCATTCGATTTCATGCATTATGAAGCAAACATACTTTGCTGTAGCTACACTGTTGCAGAAGCATATCTTACTTAGCTGAGTGGTTTTGCTGAAATAACAATAATAAAATTATGATAATGAAGCTGTGTCGTTTCCGTGCTGGGGCTCGGTGCTTCTCCAGTCACATTAAGTAGTCTGACGTCTCTCTCAGTGACTTTCTCTGACCGTCTCTGTCGCTAACTTTCTCTTTCTCTAACCGTCTCTTTCAGTAACTGTCTAAGGCACTCTCTTTCAGCGACTGTCTCTGACCGGCTCTTTCAGTGACTGTCTGACTGTCTGTCTCTGACCGTCTTTGTTTTTGTTTCTGACTGTCTCTGTCTACGACTGTCTCTGACTGCCATTTTGTCTATGGGGAGATTTATCAGAAGTGTCTAAGAGCAGAACTGATCTAGTTGCCCACGGCAACCAATCAGAACTAAAGTTTCAGTTTCCCACAGCTGTTGTAATATTACAGCTGATCTCTGATTGATTTCCATGGGCAACTGGAAACAACAGTTTTACCTAAGACATTTCTGATAAATTTCCCCCATATCTCTGTATCCCTATTCATCTTACCTCACACATACTGTAAGTTGTCTTACACACATTACCTATAGTAACCAATGAAAGCTCAGAGCACATATTAATGACCTGTGGCAGAATATCAACCAATCACGGCCCAGCTTTTAATTGCCACCGCAGCAGAAGACAATGGCTCCTGTATAAGGTGGTTGATATGTATGTTAATATGTTTGTATTTTGGAAACTGCTGGGTGAAAATGTATGTCTCCCAAATTACTAAGTTCGTGGGCAGCCCAGGAATTCATTTTGAGACTGATGGCTTCATTGAAATAGATTTTTTCTAAGTCTTTTTCTCTGAGGATCTCATATATCTTATAGTGTCACAGACAAATTTATATGCTTAACAATTTTTTGCACAAAACCCCACATCATCATTTTCTAGGTGGATCCCAGTAGATTATATGAAGTTTTGGGGTCTTGTGCTGCACATGGGCATTGTTAAATACCCGAGATTAGGGTGTATGAGTGAAAAGATACACATATTAGTCCCCTCAGAATGCCCCCTCTCCTAGGTGTCCCTGGGAAGCTTGTGTGGGATTTGGAGCACCCACTGCTAGATAAGGGTTACCACCTTTACATCGATAACTTTTATACCAGCATTCCACTATTCCAATCTCTCAGATCCAGAGGTACTGTAGCATGCAGCACTAAACTCAAAAATCAGAGAGGCCTCCCTGGATCCCTTGTTAGGCAGACACTTAGAAAAAGTGACATCAAGGCACTCTACAATCAGAACGTGATGTTTGTGAAGTATAAGGACAAGAGTGGTTTCCTTGTTCTGACCACTATTCACAGGGACTCCAGCATCCTCACCCCTGTACGAGGCACCACCACCAATGCCCCCAAGCCAGACTGCTTCCTGAAATCAAAATATGGTACAAAAAGCTGGCCATGATGGCACTGTACAACTCTTACATGCAGTTCCAATGTGCGGGCCTGTTGCATCAGTGTGTCAGGCTCCAGGGGTAGTGGACCCACTGGACCACTGCGGACGATGACACAAGCTGACACCTGGGTCTAAGTGACCCAGTTTTCACCAGAGCCCACCGCAAAGCGGGTTTGATTTGCTGCAGCGTGGTACCACCGGGTCGTTCCACAGATGCGACTTTGTCCGCAGTAGCTGGCAAGGCGAGGTATAGAAACGGAAGGCAGGTTCGTGGTCGAGGACAGGTAGGAGGTCAAGACAGGTGGCAAAGATTCAGGATCAGATGCAGAGCAGAAGGTCAGGGCTGGCGGCGGAGGAGCGTAAACGGTAATGGGTCTGGGGTCACAACGGGAAATCACACTAATCGAAAAGGTCATTGGAAACAAGCTTTATCTAAGGCTGAAAAGCCCAAAGATCAGGCAGGGTGTGCAAGGGAGAGGCTCGGTTAAATAGAATTCTGGGTAAGGCCTGTGGCAATTAACGGCGCGCTGGCCCATTTAAATCTAGTGAAGCAGGCCCTAGGACATGGTGGGCGCGCACGCATGGCCTAGAACTGGGAAGCAGGAGCGAGGGCAGGTTAGTTGTTGCGGAGCGGAGGCACAGGGAGGGGCACAGGTGAGCGCGCGACCCGTGACTGCTACTAAGGGAAGAACTCAGAAAAGATGAAGAATCTGTTCCTAAAGGGGGGTTAGGAAGGACACTATATACCACTGTGAGACCTGTCCTGACAAACCTGTCCTCTGCATGAAAAAGTGCTTCAGGATATACCATACAACTCCGGAGTTCTAAAATTTTAGTTGGTTCCTTGGTATATTCCACCACCTTATATGCAACACATTCACAATTTACATAATTTTTGTCCAACCTTTGCTGTGAATTCATTTCAGTAAAAGGAATTATTGTAACAACTGTTAGATCAAATTGATCACTATAACCCGTAATTATTTCCTTGAGGGGTGTAGTTTACAAACTAGTTGGTTTCATTTTTTTCGGTTTTCTATTTCCACTCCAAGCCTCTGGATTTGGATCCTGTGTCATTCTCCAAGTTCTGCCTCAAATACACATGGGGCTTTATGATTCTGGAGCCCTGTTGTATTCTGTAGCTAGCATTACGAATAACATGTTGGGTCTTTCTCGATTCAGGAAACATGGCTTCCTAATCAGAGCGCTCAATGTGCGGCAAGCGATGACAGTCCACTCTAGAAGCGCATCTTCCCGAAGTCAAAACATTCTTTATTTTTTTGTTACAAAAGGTATATAAAAGGTGTATAAAAACAACGCGTTTTGGCATTGGACTAATGCCTTCATTCATAATATTTATATTGGTTTTTAACCTGATAAAGGCATTAGTCCAATGCCGAAACGCGTTGTTTTTATACACCTTTTATAAACCTTTCGTAAAAAGAAAAATAAAGAACTTTTGACTTCGGGAAGATGCGCTTCTAGAGTGGACTGTCATCGCTTGCTGCACATTGGATTCTACTATTAAACGGGTCTCACCTTTGGATGTTGTAACCCCGTGACTACACAGCCACTGCAAGCTGTTCTTCCTCGTGAAGAAGACACCATCTATTATGTGCTTATATAACCCAGATCAGAAGGTGAGCATGTTACTTTCTCATTTCCATTTATTATTTATCACCTGCACTTGAGTCTCCTGCACTTTGTGTTCCCCTATATCCTCTAGTCCACTTTTCTACTAATCAGAGAGCTGACATTTCACAGTGGCATAAACTGGGCATCACATAATGGGCACCGACCTTATGTATTTTCAGAAATAATTGCAACTTCTGTCTTTAGCATCCATTGTACATCATATTTGGGCAAATACACAAATTACACCTTGCTATATTCTCTAAGGGGTGTACTTTCCAAATTGGCATCACTTGTTGGGGTTCTCCTCTGTTTTGGTACCACTAGGGCCAGGGCCGATTTTAAACAAAGGCCCCGAATTAAAACTATTTTATGAACCATCCAGATATCAGGTGAAATAAGCTGCAACGTTTCAAGCATGAAAAAAGCTACTCTGCCGAAACAATACAGCTTGGAATAAAGTCCACAGCTTATTTCACCTGATACCTGGACTGAAGTGTTGCTAATTATTTCTAGATAGCCAGATATATATGAGATACATTATAGATAGGGATGAGATAGATAGATAGATAGATAGATACACACGGATAGACAGTTTGATATACAGCCTTGATCCCCTGCTATTAAATGCCCACTGAATTAAATGAGAAATCTTTAAAAAGCAGAAAGAAATGACAATGTTACTAAATAAAGTCATTTACAATGTAACTAAATAATGTCACTTACATAATAATCTCACCTGAATAACAGATTGCTTACAAACAGGAACCCCTTATTATTATCATTATATATACATTGGGGCTTATTTACTAAGGGTTGCAGATTGCACTTTTGTTGGACTGTTCACCGTCTTCGGGATTTTCGCAGCTGTGACAGGTATTTGACAGGTGTCTGCATTGGGATTGTGTCACACATGATCGGATTGTGGCGCAGCTGTGCCGGCTTTCATGCGACAGAAATCAGGGGCCTTCTGTCGGACGATCCGACTGATTCGGACTGAGCGCGGGATTTAACTATTGTTAAATTGTGTTGCAAGACATTGTACATACATGCACCCGGAAGAGGAAGGTGAACTCCGTTGGACCTGAGCGGGAAGCGACACATGCAGGATATCGGCCGCACAATCTTAGTGAATCGTGGTAGAGTGCATTATTGTCGGAAAATGCACTTTTGGGGGAACTTGCTGGACCGGGTAAGTAAATGTTCCCCATTGTCTTTTGAAACCAAGTGCCAACACGCAAGGCAAAACAAATCACCAAACGCATATGTGTAAGTTATTTGTACAAGTAAAAACATGTTTTGTGCATATCATTAATAATATAGATTAACAATGTAATACAAGTTTCTACTAATATAACACATATGCATTTGATGATTCGCTTCAAAACACAATAGAAACGCATCATATGACCACAGCCACAATAGTCTTTATACAGCCCCCCAGTCTACATACAGCCCCCCAACCCCACAATCAGTATACAGCCCCTGTACTCCCACAGTCATTATACAGAACTCCTTATCCCACAGTTGATAAACAGCCCCATTACACTCACATGTATGCATTTGATTATGCGCTTCAAAACACAATAGAAGCAGATCATGTGACCACAGCCACAATAGTCTTTATAAAGCCTCCCACAGTCTATATACAACCACTAACCCCACAGGCAATATACAGGTCCCTACCCCACAATCAGTGTACAGCCCCTGTACCCCCACTGTCAATATACAGAGCTCCTTATTCCACAGTTGATACACAGCCCCCTACCCCCACAGTCAAATTACAACAACCCTAACTCCACAGTTGATATACAGACCCCGCATGACCCCCACCCCCATTCGATATACAGGCCCCCAATAACCCTCCACAGTCAACATAAGCCCCTTGCAGTCAACATACAGCCGCCACCACCCTGACCCCAGTCAATATAAAGCCTCACCACCACCCCCACAGTCAATATACAGCCACTCCACCCCCACAGTCAACATACAGCCCCCCATCCCTCACAGTCAATATACAGCACTCCACCACCTCCACAGTTAATATACAGCCCCCCAAGTCTATTTGTATGCTGCCCCCTCAAAATCAATAAACAGTCCCACTCATATACAGTCCCAATTCATATACAGCCCCCCCCCCAAATAATAGAACAATAAAATGTATACTTACCTGCCTGTTCCGCCAATGCCGTCTCTCTTCTCCTCTTTTCTGAAGAGATGCGGCTCTATGAAGGGATGTGGGCGGCGTGTGATGACGTTATGACACGCTGCCTGGGTCCTCAACAGGAGCGGATTGGATCTGGAGCCCACCAGAAAAATATGACATTTGGGGCCCACTCATTATAAATAAAGAATGCAATAAATTGTATAACCTGCTATATTTGCTTGTGAAAAAAAACGCATCTGTGTGCATTAGTAACATCAACACAGCTCATCACCCTGAGCACACCCTCCCCTCTAAAACTTAACTAAAACATGCCATTAACCCTTTAACATCTGCTCTGAGCGCATGGAGAGTGCTCATGGGCTGAGCCCTCTCTATAGCTAGTAAGTCTTTGCTGCATATTACAATCAGTGCTAGTACCAATCGCAGGTGTTATCCAGTCCCTCGCCACCATCAAAGCTGCCATCGGCTTCAAAAGGATGGTGGGGCATGGGCGGTACCAACTTGGTAAAGATTGACACTCCCCTGTGACATCATCAGAAAGCGGCAATCGGTTGCCATGACAGCCTCAGGTTTTCGGAAGACCCGAAGTTGTCTCATTTTAACCTATTCATTACAATTTGTGATTTGCACATTGTAATGAATGAGGAGGAAAATCCTTATAGGGGTCTAAAAAATAGTAAATGTAAACAAGTAGAAAAAAAATAAATAAATAAACCTCTAAAAATTCAAATCAACCCCCTTTCCCTAGAAGCAGGGCCGGCTCCAGGTTTCGGTGGGCCCCTGGGCGACAGTGCCTCACTGGGCCCCTTAGCAGTGAACTCATGTGGTGGCATTAAAAACGCAGAACCTTAAGATACCAATATTAATATACACCCCCCAGTCAGGCTCCATTAATTAATATACACCTCCCCAGCCAGAATACAGTAATAATACAGTAATAAATATACCCTCCAGGCTCCAATATACACCCCCCCAGATTCCATTCATTAATATACACCCCCCCCTCCATTAATTAATATACACCCCACCCCCACCCCAAGCTACATTAGTTATTATACACCCCCCCCCCCCAGGCTCCATTAGTAATTATACACCCCCCACCCAGGCTCCATTAATTAATATACCTCCCCCCCCCAAGCTCCATTAATTAATATAACCCCCCAGACTCCATTAATTAATATACCCCCCCCCCCAACAGGCTCCATTAATTAATATACACCCCCCCAGGCTCCATTAATTAATATAGACCCCCCCCAGACAGGCTCCATGAATTAATAAAAAACACATTATTAGTGACCAGATGAAAATAATGAATGCTAACTTACCTGAAGCGTTGCACACATCTTCTACATCTTCCAAGTGACAGCAGCGTCTACCGTGCAGCAGCAGGGTCGCTGGCGGCGTGATGTTATCACGTCGGCAGCATCCTGCACAGTATTAGACGCTCCGCGGCAGAAATACGCCGATGCACTTATATTGTGTGAGGGTCCACTTGCGGTGCCGCCCCCTGTCAGCCGCGCCAGCACTGTGAGTACGGCGCTTATCTCAATTACATCGGCAAAGTATGCCGATGTAATTGAGCTTACTTATGTTGCCAGCTTGTGCCATGGGCCCCTCTAGGACCCCTGGGGCCCCGGCACTTGCCCGGGTAAGCTGAGTGCTGGCGCCGGCCATGCCTAGAATATTAATATAAATATTAATAAACAGTAAAAATCATAAACACATTAGGTATTGCCACATCTGAAAATGCACGATCTATTTAAATGTAATAACAGTTTTTCACTGCGGAAAACCCCCTAACAGAAAATAGTGCCCAAAGTCGAAAATGCCTTTTTTTGCCATTTTTAAAAATATAATAAAATTCTATAAAAAGTGATCAAAATGTCATACAGTCCTAAAAGAAGAAGCATTGAAAACGTCCCCGAAAGTCGCAAAAACTGACACCACCCATAGCTCTGTAAACACCGAAGTATGAAAAAATGATTAGCGCCAGAAGATGGCAAAATACAAAACATTTTTTTGTGATATCATGTGATATCCATGTGATTGCACCAACCCAAAGAATAAAGTAAACGTGTCATTTGGGGCGCACAAGGAAATCCTCAAAATCCAAGCACGCAAGAAAATGTCACAAACGCGTTTTTTCACCAATTTCACTGCATTTGGAATTTTTTCCCGCTTCCCAGTACATGGAATATTAAATAAAATCACTGTGAATTGTAATTTTTACTCAGAAAACAAGCCCTCACAGAGCTCTTTACATGGAAAAATAAAAAAGCTATAGATTTTTGATGGTGCGGAGTGTAAAATGGAAATGAACAAACAAAAAAGGGTTGGGTTGTTAAGGGGTTAAAGTCACAGGGCTCCCTTCCTCCCACAGCTTCCATTACAGGTCCCCCCCCCCCTCCTCCCAGAGTTGCCACTACAGGGGCCCCACCTCCCTCCATAGAAGCCATTACAGCCCATTACAGAGTTTCCATTACAGCAGCCTCCCTCCTCCCCCCAGAACTGCCATTAAAGGGGCCCCTCTCCCCCCAGACCTGAAATCACAGGAGCCTCCCAAAAATGAAATCAAATTGGCCCCTCTTCCCCTATAGATGAAATCACATGGGTTCCTCCCTCCAGAGCTGCCTTTACAGGGCCACCTTCTCCCATCACCTCCTCCAGTGGCTGCTGTTGCCATGCCAGGTTTCCGACGTGGCTCCCTCTCATGTCATACTACTGTTTTCCAGTCAGGCACCGCACACTTCCTCTGCGATGAGCACCTTCTGTCAGCACGACTGTGCTACCTCATATCTGTGCTCAGGACAACATTTTTTTCTTCCTACCAACAGCTACATGTGTTTAATAAAGGCTAATTCAGCCTTTATTAAACACATGTAGACGAAAATGTTACACTTGCTCCTAATATTACACTATCCTGTAGGATTCTATTATTATACGGTCCAGTTGGCTCCTAATATTGCACTATTCTGCAGGCTTCTATCATTATACTGTCCAGTAGCCTCCCATAAAACACTACCCTGCAGGCTTCTATCATTATACTGTCCAGTAGCCTCCTTTATAATACACTATCCTGTGGGTTTCTATTATTATACGGTCCAGTAGGCTCCTAATATTACACTATCCTGCAGGCTTCTATTATTATACAGTCCAGTGGCCTCCTATTATTATTCTTTCCAGTAGCCTCCTAATATTACACTATCCTGTAGGCTTCTATTGTTATACGGCCCAGTAGGCTCCTAATATTACACTATCCTGCAGGCTTCTATTATTATACAGTCCAGTGGCCTCCTATTATTATACTTTCCAGTAGCCTCCTAATATTACACTATCCTGTAGGCTTCTGCAACACCCTCGCCGATGCAAGGCAGAGGAATGGTTGCGAATACGTACCACCATGTAGCTTGCAGCCTGTGTAGGGTCTAGTCAGCCCCACAGCATGTCACTACATCACACTACATAGTCCTTATAGGACACAGGGGAACATTGCAGTGGTAGATCCTGCCTGGTAAGGCAGGAGTTAAGTGTTTTGTCTGATGTAATATGTGTCAGCCAATCACATGTGTTACACACTGTTTCTGTGAGCTGAGATATAATTGGAGGAGTAGCCACCACCTGACCAGTGGGAGTAACAAAACCCCTGGACAGGAAAGTTCTAGAGCCCAGTTCCAGTCAGACCAGAGGGTCTGTAGGACATTAGTGAAGAGGAGTCTCTCCTAGTTCTAGCCAGACCTAGGAGTCTGCAGTAAGCAGACTGGAGTAACTCCAGTCTAAACTCTATACAGCTAGCATACCAGACCAGAGCAGGAAGAGCCTAGCCCCTGCCTGAAGAGTGGAGCTAATAGCTAAGAGTTAGGTAGAGAGGAAAGGGGTATCATCCTACCTTCAAGGGTGATACCTGAAGCACTCCAGGACAAGCTGAAGCTTCCTATTAGGACACAGCTATCTCCCAGCCTGCCCTCTGCATCCAGGCTGGCGATCTACCTCCTGTGGCTTCCTCCAACTGCATCTCAGCAATCTACTACTCTGTTAAAGGCACGTTGCTGCGGTTCCTGTCGGTTCCAATAAAGAACTGTAAGTTGTTTTTGTTCAACCGCTGCCTCCGTCTGGTCCCTGCTATTACAGCTGCCATCATCACAGGCACCCTGTCCACCACACAGAGACTTATACTCTAGACACCAAAGGGTTGCCCCAGGGAGATCCGCTATAGCAGCCTCTCCCTCATCATTTCTTGCCAACACCACCCTACTGGAGACCTGCCAGGCTGTAGGACAGCCCTCCGGTTCCCCATACCAAGCACCGTGACACTAGCGTGCCTAGGCCGCAACCGCCAGCCACTCAGGTACTGCGGGCCCCGGCTGACTCCAGGCCCCGAGAAAAGGCTAGGCCCCGGTGGGGGATGTTGCACTTCTATTATTATACGGCCCAGTAGGCTCCTAATATTACACTATCCTGTAGGTTTTTATTATTATACGGTCCAGTTGGCTCCTAAAATTACACTATCCTGCAGGCTTCTATTGTTATAGGGTCCAGCAGCCTCCTTATAATACACTATCCTGCAGGCTTCTATTATTATATTGTCCGGTAGGCTCCTAATATACCACTATCGTGCAGGCTTCTATTATTATACTGTCCAGTAGCCTCCTTATAATACACTACCCTGCAGGCTTCTATTATTATATTGTCCAAAAGGCTCCTAATATACCACTATCGTGCAGGCTTCTATTATTATACTGTTGGGAGCCTTGTCTCTTTGGAAGATATTAAGCAGCTTGGCATTACGTGCCAGAAGAGCATGCAGTCAAGCTCCTTAAAGGAAGTTTAAAATTTAAGGTTTAAAAACAAGGTTTTTACCGGTTGTACTGGTACAGTTATAATGTTAAATTTGTAAATAAAGCTGTGGCCACCCCACATGTTTTCCCAATAAGAGGTCTCATGTTTAACCCCTTATCACCGACACTAGTTTTCAGCTCAATGACCAGACTCGATTTTTCAAATCTGACATGTCTCACGATAATTGGTTATAACTTCGGAACGCTTTAACATATCCAGGTGATTTTGAGAATGTTTTCTCGTGACACATTGTACTTCATGTTAATTATAAAATTTAAGTGATAAGTTTTGCGTTTCGTTCTGAAAAAAAGTGAAAATTTGGCAAAAGTTTGTAAAAATTCTTCATTTTCCAAGTTAGAAATGTTCTGGTTTCCAGACAAGATGTAAAACTATCCAAAAAGTTTGATAATTAACATTTACAGAATATCTGCTTTATGTTGGGATGATATTTTATGCTTCCGGTCATTTTTCTAGGATGTTATGAGGCGCAGAACTTTAGGTGCGATTTTTCTTATTTTCACGAAAATTGCCAAAACTCACATTTTGAGGGACAACCCAGCTTTCAAGTGACTTTGAGAGGCCTAAATAATAGTAAAACCCCATAAATTACCCCACTATAGAAAGTTCACCCCTCAACGTATGTAAAACAACTTCTATTAAGTCTATTAACCCTTTAAGTGTTTCACATGGGTTAAAAAATATGTACCCGCGATTTAGAAACTATAGAATTTTTTTGGAAAATACATTCATTTAGGCCAAAACTGACATTTTCAGAATAAATTAAATGATGAAACGCACTGCAACGCTTGATGCCCAATTCCTCCCGAGTGTACTGATAATCCATATGTGGTGGTAAACTGCTGTACGGGCGCACGGCCGAGTATAGAATGAATGGAGGCGCCATTCACAGCAGATTTGTGAACATTGTACGACCTATAAATTTTTTCTTTTTTGGTAATACGAATATATGAGGGCTTATTATGTACGGGATGAGATACAATGTATAGATAATTTATTTTGGGAGTCTAAAGCTTATTCATGAGATTTTATTAACTAGTGGGACACAAACAAAATCCTCAATTTTTATTTTGGATTGTTAGCATTTTTTTTCCCCCCGCTCACCGTAACGTAAAAATAATATTTTATCTTTATTCTCTGGTTCACTACGATTGCGGTGTTACCTCATTTATATAGTTTTTCTTATTTTTGCTCAATTTTCCTGAGCAAAACCAATATTGGAGAAAATCGCATTGTTTTTACTATTGACAACTTTTCAGGGCTATAACTTCTGTATTTTTCTGTTGACAGATCTGGTTGAGGGCTTATTTTTTGCGAAAACAGTTGTTCTTTTCAGTCGTATCATATTAGGGAACGTAACTTTTTTTTATCACTTTTTAGAACATTTTTTGTGATGGTGTTTGATGGAAAATTGTATATTATGGGAAGTTTTTCAAGTTTTTTTTTACATAGTTCACCGAGCGGGTTCAATATTGATTTAGATTTATTGTACAGATTAATACGGACGCGGTGATACCAAATATGTACGTGTTTTTGTGTTTTATTTACTTTATTTGCATTTTATGTGTTACTGGGGAGATTATGGGACTTTTATTTTATTTATTTATTTAATTATATTATAAAAAGATTTAATTTTTTTTTAAACTTTTTTTACACTTTCTACTTCTTGGCTTGAATAAGCGATCATCCGGTCGCTTATTCAAGCCTTTACACTGCAATACACTTGTATTGCAGTGTATACTGTAAGTAACTGAGCATGCTGAGCATGCTCAGTTACACACAGCCGGGTCCTGCCAGGAGGCGGAACCCGGCACAGAGAGGAGCCGACAGCCCCGGGTCACTCGACGGAACCCGGGGCTGAGGCAGGAGGGATCGGATCCCCCGGTAAGCACACCGGGGGGGTCCGATCCACTGGGGACACACTTGCGGAGTTTTTCCGATCCCGGGTGTTAGTGCCGGGTCTGGGCTGTGATATCACAGCCTGACACCGGCACCAGCGAGACCCATTGTCCCGAAAACTTCTTCTGACGCGCTGCCATAGAAAGGCGTACGCGTCAGAAGAAGTACCCTTAATGACCGCCGTAAAAAGGCGATAGGGCGGTCATTAAGGGGTTAATTTACTGGTAAGGTCAGTGGGTCACGGTGCTTAATATGGGGACCGGAGGTCTGACCTACAGCCTGGCAGGTCTCCAGCAGGTGGTGTTACATGTGCTAGAAATATTGAGTGAGAGACTGATGCAGTGGTGTCTCCCTGGAGCAACCCCTGAGGTGTCTGTAGAATGAATCCCTGGTGACGGATGGGGATCCCGTGGTGGTAAACAACTGTATCCAGGGATCAGATGGAGGCAGTGTTGTGCAAATCAACTTACAGTTCTTTATTGAACGACAGGCAGTGACCAAAACGGGTAACAGCAGATTCTTTAAGCTGTAAAGGTCATGTAGAGCCCGCCGCCCGAAAGGTACACACAGCCTGATAGTAGATGCAGGCTGGGCTGGTTCAGATGGGAGTCCAAGTGGTGGAAGCTGTAGTTCTGGGCTTTAGTCTCTGGACTTGTCCTGTAAGCTAGGCAGAAGGCATTGTAAGGAGGTCATACAGGCAGGTGGAGGCCACACACAATACTGAGCCTCATTTTGCCTTGTTTTACAACATTACATCAAAGTTAGATCAGCCTGTAGTGTGTTTACCCACTTTAAATTTGTGGGTGACTCCAAATCCAGGCCTCCATTGGTTAATAAATTTAATTTCCATTGATGAATTCTTTGTGATTGTGTTGTCAGCACATTCAACTTTGTACAGAACAAAGTATTCAATGAGAAAATTTCATGCATTTAGATCTAGGACAGTGGTGGCGAACCTATGGCACGCGTGCCAGAGAGGGCACGCAGAGCCCTCTCTGCTGGCACGCGTACCATCTCCCCAATCCCATCAAAGTGGGCACCGACACCTGCTGTGTACCTGCGCTCCGATACCTGCGCGGCCCCGTTGCACTCCGATGCCTGCCGGGTCACAGCGCTCTACTGCCTGCGCGGCCCCAGCGTCCCGCTGCCTGCTCGTTCACGGCGCGCTGCCTGTGGAGTCCCGTGGTCGCAGCGCGCCGATGTCTGCACGGCCCCGGACCGCTGCCTGTGGAGTCGCGGGGTCCCAGTGCGCTGATGTGTGCACAGCCCCGTCCCACTGCATGCGGAGTCGCGGGGGCCCAGCGCGCCGACATCTACTTAGCCGGGGTCCCGGTGCCCGATGCCTGCTCCTGTGCTGTGGCGGTGATGTCACCGCATCCTCGGCGGCACTTGGTAAGGCCCTCTGTGTTTGTCTGTCTATATTGGGGTGAAGGGTGAGGCCCTATTTCTATCCTGGGGTGGGGTGGGGGGTGAGGGACTATTTCTATACTGAGGTGGGGGTCCTGTCTATATACTGGCTACTGGAGGGACTGGGTATTACCCCTAAACTCACAATGCTGCAGCATTTCTCCAGTGTTGTGTATGTTATTTTCAGAGAAAATAAAACTTTTACTTAAAGAGCTACAGCCACAGTACACAGCCATACACGGAGCGACAGCCGCAGTACACAGCCATACACGGAGCTACAGCCGCAGTACACAGCCATACACGGAGCTACAGCCGCAGTACACAGACTTACATGGAGCTACAGCCGCAGTACACAGACTTACACGGAGCGACAGCCGCAGTACACAGACTTACATGGAGCTACAGCCGCAGTACACAGCCATACACGGAGCGACAGCCGCAGTACACAGCCATACACGGAGCTACAGCCGCAGTACACAGCCATACACGGAGCTACAGCCGCAGTACACAGACTTACATGGAGCTACAGCCGCAGTACACAGCTATACATGGAGCGACAGCCGCAGTACACAGCCATACACGGAGCTACAGCCGCAGTACACAGCCATACACGGAGCTACAGCCGCAGTACACAGACTTACATGGAGCTACAGCCGCAGTACACAGACTTACACGGAGCGACAGCCGCAGTACACAGCCATACATGGAGCTACAGTCACAGTGCACAGCCATACATGGAGCTACAGCCGCAGTACACAGCCATACATGGAGCTACAGCCGCAGTACACAGCCATACACGGAGCGACAGCCGCAGTACACAGCCATACACGGAGCTACAGCCGCAGTACACAGCCATACACGGAGCTACAGCCGCAGTACACAGACTTACATGGAGCTACAGCCGCAGTACACAGCTATACATGGAGCTACAGCCGCAGTACACAGCTATACATGGAGCTACAGCCGCAGTACACAGCTATACATGGAGCTACAGGCGCAGTACACAGCCATACACGGAGCTACAGCCACAGTACACAGCCATACACGGAGCTACAGCCACAGTACACAGCCATACATGGAGCTACAGCCACAGTACACAGCCATACACGGAGCGACAGCCGCAGTACACAGCCATACACGGAGCTACAGCCACAGTACACAGACTTACATGGAGCTACAGCCGCAGTACACAGCCATACATGGAGCTACAGTCACAGTACACAGCCATACACGGAGCTAAAGCCGCAGTACACAGCCATACATGGAGCTACAGTCACAGTACACAGCCATACATGGAGCTACAGCCACAGTACACAGCCATACATGGAGCTACAGCCGCAGTACACAGCTATACATGGAGCTACAGCACAGTACACAGCCATACATGGAGCTACAGCCGCAGTACACAGCCATACATGGAGCTACAGCCGCAGTACACAGCCATACACGGAGCGACAGCCGCAGTACACAGCCATACACGGAGCTACAGCCGCAGTACACAGCTATACATGGAGCTACAGCACAGTACACAGCCATACATGGAGCTACAGTCACAGTACACAGCCATACATGGAGCTACAGCCGCAGTACACAGCCATACATGGAGCTACAGCCGCAGTACACAGCCATACATGGAGCTACAGGAGCCCCCCAAAATTTTTCTCTGGTGGGCCCAAGGTACACCAGTCCGACAGTGATGGCAGTAATACAGTATTCATCACTACATTAGCTTCTAGTATAGTGTTATTATTGGTAATGTTGGCCTTTATAACCAGAATTCTGCTATTTATGTGGTTGTAATGGTGGCCTCATGATGTCAAAGTGTTATTTGTCTCTTGTATAGTGGTATTGTGGCGCTATTGGGCTAAATTGCTGTGTTGGCACCTTGCACTAGAAACGTCGCCTTTGGTTTGCAGTTTGGGCACTCGGCCTCTTAAAGGTTCGCCATCACTGATCTAGGATGTGTTATTTGAGTGTTCACCTTATTTTTTTGAGCAGGGTATAAAGTAAAGTAATGTGATACATGACTGTGTGTGGATATATAATGTATGGTAACATGGCATATGAATATAATACATGCATATCTTTATATAATGTATAATAATTTGATATATTATTTGTGTGTATGTATATAATGCATAGTTGTGTAATATATGAATATACAATTCAATCTTCATCTTGTCCGTTGATAGAATCTTATTTCTCATAGTCTGGCAGTCCTTCATGTGTTTCTTTACAAACAGTATGTGGGTTTTCATATATCTTGCACTGAGGAGAGGCTTCCGTGGGCAAACTTGGTCATTAAGCCCCGACTGGTGATGGGCTGCAGTAGACTTTGTGGAACTTTCTCACATCTCCCTACTGTATCTCTGAAGGTCAGGCACAGTGAACTTGAGGTTCTTCTTAACCTTTTTCATCAAGGCTCTTCTCCCATGATTGCTTAGTTTGGCTAGACGGCAAGGTAGAGGAAGAGATATGATTGTCCCAAACGTCTTCCATTTAAAGCGAACCTGTCAGGCAAATTAACCCCCAAAACTATATATATTTTTATAAACTGCCACTAGAGAACATTGCCCCTTTCCCTACATTCTCCCTCTACATGCCTTTAAAGTGAAACTATCAGGTCCAAAAATTGTATGCGTATGACCTGAGAGAGGTCCAAAGAATCATTGGGGCACATTTACTTACCTGGGTCGCGGAGTTCCCCGAAAGTGCATTATCCGAAGACAATGCACTGTGCTGCAATTCACTAAGATTGCGCCCAATATCCTGCATGTGTCGCTTCCCCGTCAGGTCCGACGGAGTTCACCTTCTTCCTGGTGCATGTAAGTGCATTATCTTGCAACACAAGTTAAAAGTTAAATCCCGCGCTCAGTCCGAAGCAGTTGGATCAATTGACTGCACGTCCCGCCAAATTCTGCAGCATGAAAGCGCGCAGCTGTGCTAAAAATCGATTGCAAGCGACACAATCCTAGTGCAGACACCTGTTAAATACCTGTCAAAGCTGTGAAAATCCTGAAAACGGCAAACACCCCCCTAGTGTTTGACTGAAATCCTATATAATGATGTGCTTCTTGGTGCTGGCTGCCACACCCCCTGCAGCCTATGTGTATAAGATACAATTGTTTCAGGATGCACACGTGTGTATAGCAGAACATGTCAGATTCATGTGTAGCTGATGTCTTTGTCTCTCACATGTGTATAGGAGGACACAGCATGTCAGCAGATAAAGCACAGACACTAGCAATGCTTTACTATACATAACACACAGACATGAGCTGGGGGTGTGGAGGGGTAACGGGTGACATCACTTTCTCTCTCAATGTGCCCAGCCTCATTTACATAATAAAGAAAAGATGATTTTAGAATGAATAATGTATGAATTAACTAGATAAAGGTTGGGATGTTATCCTTGTGAGCTGCTTCAACAGGTAGTGGTAACAGAAATAGTTACAAAGCCCTGATGACAGGATTATGGAGGCCACTGTGCTCTTAGAAACGTTGTTTGCAGCAGAAATCTTTTTGTAATGTTGGCCAGATCTGTGCCATGCCACAATTCTGTCTCTGAGCTTCTTGGGCAGTTCCTTAGACCCCATGACTCTCATGTGTTCTGACATATACTGTAAGCTGGGATGTCTTACATAGACAGTTGTGTCCCTTTTCTTATCAATTCCAGTCAGTTTAACCCCTTCCCGACATTTGACGTAATAGTACTGCATGGCGGGAGGTGCGTTCCCGCATTTTGCAGTATTATTACGCCATGCTAAACGGAGCCGATACCAGAAGAATCGTGTGGAAGCAGCGTGCAAGGGTCCCGTGTGCCAAATCAGACCCCCACGGAGCTTACTGGGGGTGTCGGATCCTCCGCTGGCAGCTCCGGGGTCTGCCAGTACACCAGAGCTGCACAGATTCTTCCGGGGGCCTGAGCACAGCATGCTCAGTGTGTCACATTATACAGTGTAATACACCTGTAGTCCAAACAGGGTATTTTGAGCGGCACCGTGTATATATAGATATTCGGGTGCAGGTCTTCTTAAGAGGTCCAACAGTGACCCCAATATATAGTAGTAGACAATTGAGAAGCAGCACTCCGTTATTTCCAATGAAAAAAAGGGTTATATTCCACCAATAAGGTTGCACTATGTTGGTGGAATAAAACCCTTTTTTTCATTGGAAATACCGGAGTGCTGCTTCTCAATTGTCTACGTGTAATACACCTGTATTACACTGTATTAGGCTACATGCACACAATGTATGCCCGCCGTACTGCATTGGCGCTGCGGAGCGGAGCAGGGGATAAGCACTGCTCATGGGTTAAGAGCAAACAAAGCTGGACTCCACTGAAGCAGTAGAACCATCTCAAGGAGGATCAGAAGGAAGTGGAGAACATGTGAGTTTAATACAAATTTCACACACAAAGGTAATACTTATGACCAAGTGATATTTAAGTTTTTTTTGTTTAATAAATTAATAAATATATATATATATATGTTTTTATTTTTTTTTCTTTTAAAATGGGGTGCAGAGTGTACATTAATGGGCAAAATAATTACTTTTTAACATTTTTAAAGGGATCTGAATACTTTTCGTACCTATTAAACATGTGTATGGATGTATAATGTATAGTATCATTACAATTGTAATATATGACTTTAGTATATGGATATATAGTAATGTAATATATGTGTCTATGGATATAGATAATTGTGTATGTATACAGATTACGTCAGATATATCCCCCTGTATATCCTGTACATGTGTGTAGGGGAGCAGCGCCTCGTGCAGGGTGGGAGCCGTGTGTCCACTGGCAGCCGGTGCAGTGTGTCAGGCAGTGGCGGCGGCGGAGGAGGAAGGGGAGGAGGGTGAGGAGGAAGCACACACACTCACTCTGCTCTCTCACTAGGAGGAGGAGTCGGAGCAGCAGCTGCAGCGGCGGCGGCCTGAGCGATAGGATGTCCCGACATGAAGGTGAGAGCCGAGGGGAGGACACTGGCGGCGGCCCGCTTCCACTGCCCGTCACCTGGCTGTAGGCACACACCGCCACTGGCACACCCGGAGCCCTGCTGTAGTGACGAACACTGGCAGTCCCTGCTCTGCTTCCCAGGCCTGGGCCTCCTCCCCCCCGGTTCTGCCGGCTCCTGTTCCCATGTCAGGGCGGCCCTGTAGTCGCGATATGTCGCCATGGCCTGTTCCCTCCTGTCCATAGCTATTCCCTTGTCCAGTGCCCCTGTGGCCGAGAGTGTGCGTTTTCGCTGTCCGCGGCCTGTCTCTACAGCAGGCCCAGGCTTCAGGCCCGGAACCGGAGAGCGGCCGCCCCTGTGTCGGTGTACACACGTGTGGTGCCCGGCCCCTGTACACACATCCTGGGGTAGACTTCCGTGTGCCAGGCAGCCGGCTGTCCGCTGGGGTGACCGGTGGCTGCGGGCAGGAGGGAGAGGCCCGGGAGGAGGGATTGCACTGTCATCCGAGGGAGGAGGGGAGCCATGTACACACCGGCACGGGAGCCCATGGCTGCTGAGTGTGGAGGTGCAGCACTACCTGCCATGTACTGGAGCTTCATACACAGGGAACACGGTGACCACTCGCATTGCCACTCTCAGGCTGAAAGCTATAAACTACCTCCACTCCTAATGGAGGTGGTGACAGGGCACCCAGGCTGGCCATGCCCGGGGCTCTTCTCACTTGGCAAATGGGTGTTCAGTATGGTATAAAAATGCCTCCTCTTGTACATCACAACCGTGCAGCCTGCAGGACAACACTGTACACTATCCCCAAGTTGTAAACGAGGCCAAAAAGTTATTATTATTTTTTTTTATCACGGTGGACTCAGACTTTAGATGCCAATGCAATTGGTTAAACATGCTAAAATGTGTGCTCTAGGCCTAGGGAGTACCAACCTGCTTATAGGATTCGTTTCTTATGAGAGTCACTCTCCATTTAGTGCCAGGCATGTTTGGGGCACAAGGGAAAGTTTTGTAGAGGGTCTGTAAGTTTCAGACCATAATAATCCAAGAGCTCCTGTTATTGTGGTCTGGTGTGTAATGATTTGTGCATATGTAATATTCATATTACTGATGTAGGACACTTGTCAGGGATGAAGACGTAGACATGCTTGTTTTGTCGTGCCTTTATTTGGAAATACCCTGTTGATACATTAAACTGGACAGGCTGTTCCTCCACACAGTATTAAATATTGTTCCATTGACCCCATGCAGCCCCTTTCTTATGATCATTGGAACCCAACAAATGACATTATTATTTTTCTGAGTGATTACCAGCCTAAAGTAAGGCCTCATTCACACTCCTTGTTTGGTCACATTACTTTTTTAACAAATATTGTAGCATAACTTTATTGGTCAAGAAATAATAATTCTTCTTTTTCCACATTGTGCTATTCCTTTTTTATACCTTCCGGAACTAGAAAGTAATTTCCCAACACTCTGAGCCATTTGGGGGCGTGACTCAACTGACTTTGACATTGTCCTATTGTTGCTGACCGCTTTAGGCTGCAGGGCCTCCAACCCCCCCCATTGACAAGCAGAAAGGTAACAGAGAGTTGTCAATTTATTAATTTCTTAGAGGGATAACAGAGGAACTGTACAGTGCAGAGTGCTGCTGCTCTTAGCATTCTGCTTTTATGACTCAGAGATATCTGGATCTTCAGGTCTGTCAATGGACATTTTATGTTCTATTCACTGAGAAAACAAGCACCCTACAGGAGAACTTAAGATTTACTTATAGACCTGCAATGTGGTTGTCGTATGCTCCTTTTTTTTTTTTTTTTTTTTTTTTTGATATATAACAGCTCAGTCCTTGCTGTTACCTCTCTTCTGTGGCATGTCACCGGCCTCAGGCGTCCTGTGCGGCATGTCACCGGCCTCAGCTGAGTTCTGTGATTGGCTGCAGTGCTGACCTCAGCACAAATGGTTCTCCATCATGAGATGTCTTTTGTGTGTATAATAAATAATCATCACCAGCACTATCACTATGCTCTCCACCCCTGACCCATGTTCCTCTGCTACTCTACACACAGCCTGACATTGGCAAATACAAGTGCATTGTCAACATTACAAATGATTAAAATATGATGATTAAATATAATTAAAAACATAAAGACTGGGTTCATGAACACAAGTTACCCAGCATTATAGAATGCACTATATATTTTCTGTATCCTGGTGATTTTGTTATTTTTAGATGTTTTTTGTAATATTTATGCAAATTAGTTTCTAGGTGAAGCAAGGGAAAGTCATACCTGTCGATGCACCTCTTTTCATGCTGCCCAGCATTAAGCAGCACCCCCTCCCCCCTTTTGCACAAATATTGATAATACTTTGCTGAAACAAGTAAATTGTCTACCAGAAGCCATGGCCATAACCTGGGGTACTGAGAAGTTTATTTGCTTGAAGATGGAAAATGGATAATTGGGAAAACAGGATATTTACATTCAGAAATCTTTATAAAGTGCTCTGTGCAATGCTGCTCTGACTTCCATTTAAAGGGATCAGATTTTAACAACTATGAATAACTATTCTTAGTAGAAGATCTGTCATCTATTTGAGGAAGACGGGGGCATATACCCAGCACCCCTGCTGATGAGCTTCGTGGTTGAGGTGCTCCACTGCCAATGTTGACATGTGTATTCTTCACAGGTTGAGCTGCTACCAAGTGTAGCCACCAGGCTGTGTTCTTGGAAGGGAAATCTTTGTTGCCCATATTAAAAATACAGTTTTCTTTTTAGTTTAATAGGAATGAGTGCTCTGATTAGTTGCTGTAGGCAGCACACAGGGTTTAGATTTTTTACACTTTTTGTCATTTATGGATGACTGTTTAACCCCTTAATGCCGAAACCACTTTTCACCTTCCTAACTTGGCCCAGTTTTTCCAATCTGACATGTCACTAGAAGTGGTTATAGCTTTTGAACGCCTTAACATATCCAAGTGACACCTTGTACTTCATGTTAGTTGAAGAATTTTGGTATGTTTTGCATTTATTTATGAGAAAATCAGATATTTGGTGAAAATTTTGAGAAATTCTCAATTTTCGAAATTCAAAATGTTCTACTTTTTCCACACATAATCATAACAGCAAAAAAAAACTTAATAACTAACATTCAACGAATGTCTACCTTATGTGGACATGTTTTTTTTTTTTTTATGCATTCTCTCATTTTTGTAAGATGTTATGGGGCTTTGAACATTAGGTGTGATTTTTCACATTTTCATAAACGCAAAATCCTGCTGTTAAGGTATTTGCTCAGGGTTCAAGTCACTTTGAGAGGCCTAAATAAAAGTAAAACACCATAAATTGCCCTATTATACAAACCTTAAAGTACGTAAAACAACTTTTATGAAGTTTGTTAACCATTTTGTTTTACAGGGGCTAAAGCAAAATCGGGTGCAATTTTGAGATTTAAATTTTTTGGTTAAATGAATGTATTTTTCAAAAAATGTACACATTTTCAGTGGATAAAATACCAAAATGCTACCCAATCCCTCCCGCGTATAACAATCCCCCATATGTAGTGGTAACCTGCTATATGGGGACACGCCAGGGCATTGAAGTGAAGCTGCGCCATTCAGAACAGATTATGCATTGTCACTTTTATAAAGGCTATACAATCTTTTATTTTTTTGTTTGCAATTTTGACATTGAAGTGCATCTCATGTCACAAAAAAATAAGCCCTTACGTTTAGTGGCTCATTAGCTTTTTGAAGAGATTTTATTAACTCTTGAATGTTTGGAGGAAAAGATAATTGTCAGTCTTTTGGTGGTTGTACACCATACACTAAAAATACTACATTATCTTTATTTTGTAGATCACTACAATTAAGCTGATACCTCATTTATATAGTTTTTCATATATTTTTACAATTTTACTGGAAAAAAATAATATAAAGAACATTCATTTGTTTTTGTATTGCCATCTTTTCGGAGATATAACTGTAATATCGGTAATTTTTTGGTTGACAGTCCTGGTGTAGGGCTTATTTTTTACATATTGAGTTGTCCTTTTCAGTGGTACCATTTTGGTGCACAAAACTTTTGATCACTTTTTGGAACATTTTTGTGAAGGGATTTCATGAAAAATGTAAATTTTTTTTGCCGAGTTTTTCAGGGTTTTAGTTTTTACAGCGTTCACCGAGCGGGTCCAATAGTGTTTGAGTTTTTGTACATATTGTTATGGACATGGCAATAGCAAATATGTGGGTTTTTTGGTGATTGACCCCGGAAGAGGATCACGCAGACCTGGGGGCTGCGAGCAGAGCAGCTTGTGAAATGCCCCTCCGATCTCCGGAAATATATATAGTCAACACCCGCACCCGCCAGAATCATGACATAATAGTACTGCAAAATGCTGGACCGCACCTCCCACCATGCAGTACTATTACGTCAAATGTCGGGAAGGGGTTAATGGGTATTTTGTAAAGATGGACCCCTCTGCCGTTTAGTTAGAACATAAATTTAATTTATGATATAATTAACAAGCAAACTAAGGGGAAAATTACATACCTGCTGCATTGTTGTGAAGTGTACGCCAATGACTACAAAAACCAGCAACCAGAGTTGTTACAGAATTGAGAGGAAAGATCCACATCAGAAAGTTGACATTCTGTAGATTTAAAAAAAAAACAAAACAACTAAGCTTATGACAATTTTGTGTGGGCCTAAAGATCCAGAGAATGGCTGCTGAAGGAGAAAATCCTATAATAGAGCACTGCCACACATCAAAATATTGTATATAACCATAGAAGAAAAAGAGTGAGGGGTATTGAAATTGCAGTAAACTCTTAGGGAGTATGTAACAAAAAATGCCTTTATTTAAAATGCTTTGAGAAAAGCCCATAATATAAACGCATATCAAATGTGAACATGTGTCCATGTTTGTGTGGGCCCTTATTTACTTATTAGTTGTAAGTATTCAGACACTTTGCAGTGACACTCTTATTTAACTCACATACTGTCCACTTCCTTCTGATCCTTCTTGAGATGATTCTACTGGACATTGGAGTCCAGGGGCAAATCAAATGCGTCTCAGAACCAGTTAAAGTGCAAAAAAACATTTTATTTTTAGCACTAGCTTTCTTAAAAATAATAATCCAGCAGTGCCTTGAGTTGGAGTTGCAATGCAATTCCAATTACATATATTGTGCCTACATAGTGACCATGGCTGTGAGCAGCATCCCCAGCAACTCTGTAATCAGACTCTCAACTTTACAGACCTGTGGTCACAGCAGTTTGTTACTGTGTTTAGATATATTTTGTGTAATTATAATCAATAATGGGGAGATTTATCAGAAGTGTGTGAGAGCAAAACTGTTGTCGTTGCCGATGGCAGTCAATGCGACCTCAGTTACATTATACCACAACAGTTTATAAAATGAACTGAGCTCTGATATGTTGTTATGCATTAAAGTACTCCGTACCTCATCTTGACAGAAAAAAATAAATGTAAATATTTTTGCTAATTTAAAAAAAAAAAAAAAATATCACAGGGTCAGACATCCTTATTGAGTGGATGCACCGTTTGAGCTAGTACAGCCATGAGTCGTCTTGGGAATGATGCAACTAGTTTTTGACACCTGGATTTGGGGATCTTCTGCCAGATCTTCTCCAGTTCCCTCAGGTTGGATGGTGAATGTTGGTGGACAGCCTTTTTCAAGTTTCTACAGAGATGCTCAACTGGGTTTACATCGGGTCTCTGGCTGTGCCAATCAAGAATGGTCAGAGTCGCTGCTTTGTTAAAGTGAACCTTTGGCCCATTCTGAGGTCTGGAGCACTCTGGAAGAGGTTTTCATTCAGGATATCTCTGTACTTCTTTCTTTCAATTGCAGCCAGTTGTCCTGTGCCTGCAGCTCAAAAACACCCACATAGCATGATGCTGCCACCACCACGTTTCACTGTTGGGATTGTATTTGGTAGGTGATGAGCATGTTTTCTCCACATGTACTGCTTAGATTTAACACTGGAAAGTTCAATTTTTGTCTCATCAGACCAAAGAATATTATTTCTCATACTCTGGGAGTCCTTGGTGTGTGTGTGTGTTTTTTTTTTTTTGCAAACTGTATGCAGGTTTTAATTTACTTTGCACTGAGGGGAGGCTTCTGTCTAAACACTTTCATAAAGCTTGACTGGTGGAGGGCTGCAGCGATAGTTGACTTTGTGGAACTTTCTCCCATCTCCCTGCTGCATCTCTGGAGCCCAGCCACCGTTATCTTGAGGTTTTTCTTTACCCCTCTCATTAAAGGAGTATTCTCGTCTGGGTATTCACATTCAGTTTGATTGATCTGCCATGCATAAACATTTCTTCAATTAGATGTTATTAAATTTTTGTTTTACCTGTGTGAAGATAATTTATCATAAATGTAGTCATATGGTTGCTTATCCAAGACTGTGTCCTTGGATACGACCACCTCTGCTTTAGGGATTGCACAAAGAAAAAAAATTTTGTGTATGAAATGTCTGGGAGTTACTCTATGTCCCACGGCCCGTCCTGTGGTAATGAACGCTGAATCCATATGGTCAGGCAGGATGTGAGGTGGTGGTATCCAAGGAAGCTATTTTATTTCTAAGGGACAACATGGCGACATTTGTGAGAAGTTATCTTCACACAGGAACATTTTTTTAATAACATCCAATTGAAGAAATGTTTACATATGGCAAATGCATTAAATTAAATGTGAATGCCCAGATGGGAATACCCCTTTAAGGGTCTTCTTCCACAATTGCTTAGGATCAGGGGGAAGTGGAAAGCATGTGAGTTAAATATGAGTGTCACAGCAAAGGGTCTGAATACTTATGACCATGTGATATTTCAGTTTTCTTATTTATCTCCTTTGCGCACCAGCACGTCCTGGTGTTGCGGGCAGTGTATTGAGAGAGCTCCCTCCATACTTAGTGGATGTCAGCTGTGTACCTATGTATCTGCCGTTAAGCTGTTAAGGCCCCGATGGAACCCAACCACAGCACCTAACCAAGCTGCTGGTGCGCGCCGCTGCCTTGGAAGGCCGATCAGTGCTCCCTGTCATGGCGCTGATTAGATGCTATGGCAGCCTACGGTCTCGGAGAGATTTGTGGACCTTCCATGGAAAGTGATATCTGATGATGGCAGGCTATGAGAGATAGCTGTAAAATTACTATATACGGCAATAAAGTAGTATTGCAGTGTATAGAATGAGCAATTAGACCCTGCAGGGTTACAGTACCCTAGAGGGTCTGAAATAATAGTGAGAAAAAAATATTAAAGTAAAAGTTTAAATCGCCACACTTTCCCTAGAACACATAAAAAATAGTAAAAATCATAAACATATTATCGCGAAGTCCCAAAATGCCCATTTTATCAAAATATTAAAAAGATTATTCGTAAAACACTGTAATGGAAAATAGCGCCCGAATGTCCACATTTTTCACCATTTTTCCATTCATGTATATTTGACTTAAAAATGATCGAACAGTCATATGGGTTCCAAATTGATAAATTAAAATGTCAGGGCGTACCTCAAAACAATAACTCCTTGCATAGGTCTGTACAATGAAGTGTGAAAAGTTATAGGCGCATTTTTTTTTTTTGTACCTTTTTTTAAAAATTTACTAAAACCTATGTAAATTTGGTATCCCTGTGATCGTACCGACCCAACGAATAAAGGGGAGGTGTCCTTTGGAGAGCACAATGAAAGCCGTAAAAACAAGAAATGCTGGGAATGTTTTTGTCAATTTCACCGCGCTTGGATTTTTTTTTTCCACCTTTCCATTACATTGAATGGAATATTAAATTTAATAAGTACAATTTGTCCCACAGATAATAAGCCTATATACATCCCTAACAGAAAAATAAACAAAGTTGTCGTTATTTTTGGAATGAGGGAAGTAAAAAAAAAAACAGAAACCCCAAAATGAAAAAGCTTGAGTTCTGTAAGGGTTGATAAATTGGCAAAAATATCTACACTTCAATTTTTTCTGTCATGATGGGGTGCAATGTGTACATTATTGAGCAAAGAAGAACTTTGATCTTTTCAATTAGCTGCAATGAAACAAAGTGAAAAATGTGTTAAAGGGGGCTAAATACTTTCCATACCCACTGTATGTTTGTATGTGGAGGCTCGATTTACTGTTGGGCCTGGAAGAGAGGCTTCCATATTTCCCTGTGTACTGAGTGAAGCATGAATCACAGCTTCTAGGCCAGCCCTGTCTCATGTTTCTAAATGTTTCCTGCTTTCTCCTTCCTCCTTTGTTAAGTGTTTAACTTTGGTCATTTCATAATGCTCCTTAGCTTTGATGTATGGTACAGAGACCTCAGTTACTGCAGCCATTAAAAACGCTGGCCCTGAAGTGTAAAGGCTGTATAAATGTATGTTTTCCTGCAATGAGCTAATAACTAAACTCCCCATTAAGGGTCTGTCAGTGATATTAAGTATATAGGGGAAGATTTACAAGTGTCTGTTCTAGTAGCTCATGGAAACCAATTAGAACTCCGCCTTAATTTTTTAAACTGCTGTGAAAGAATGAAAGCGGAGCTCTGATTGGTTGCCATGTGCAACTGGAACACCCCTGCTCTGACACTACTGATAAATCTCCTTTATAGTGTCTATGCCAGATCCGGCCTCATGTAGGTTTGTGGTTTAATAAGTTCCAGCAACTGGTGCAGACCATAGCTAATGTGCCAGCGTGTCTATGGTGTAAATGGGGGTCACACAAGCATCGAGTAAGTCATAAGTGCTGCAGCACGGCAATGCAAGCCTTCATAAATCCCCTCCAGTGATTTTTACCTTATTCAGTTATTGCTATACTGAATACTCCCTGTCACTCGGGACATGTGATCACAGACATTACATGGATATTTGTATCTGACGTGAGGTCTCTCACTGAACTATACCACACAGACTCTCCACAGAGGAGGGCATAATAGGTATCATAGCTATATAAAGAATGGAGGGTTTGCCATAAGGTAATGAGAGGGGTGATTACATTGTAAAATTTCTACTTGCTGGGGTACAATCTCTACTTGTCCTTGTGATACTCTCCTGATGCATCATGGGTAAAAGAAGACTTCACACAGAAGATGGGATCTAACATTCCTGATGGAGATGGCCATACATTTCCTCCATCAGGAATACTATCTTGCCACTTCTTACCTGATGTACCTGACGCTCGGGTAAGAGGTGCAGTGATGGAATAAAGTGTTTTTCTTGAAGTGTCAATCTTACCTTTTAGACGCCCGTAATATTATTGCACGTTGGGGTACAGTGAAATCTCTATCAAAAGGGCTAATGACTTGATCTAGTATACAGTTAGCACTCAGGCACTTGTGGTAGTCAACCTGTTAGATTCCATGGTCAAACTCGACCACAGCACCAAAACGTAGGCACTGTTATAGTGGCACTGATCATAGTTGCCTTTTTTCATCAATTTCCAGTTTCTCAGTACATTGCATGGAATATTAAATGCCACCACTGAATGGCTTCTTTTCTGAATAATTAAAGTATACTATCATAGAGCACTGTAAACTGAAAAAGTAATGGCTTTTGGAAGACTAAGAGTAAAAATAAAATCAAAGAAATACAATATGTAGCGTACACAGTAATAGTTTTATGTGTAGCATCCTTGTACTGAGTAACCTAGTTTTTGAAGGCAAAACAATCAGGGGATTGGAATAAGTGGCAATGTATCATCATCGCCGCATATGCGGCAATGGCGGCCTGTCGGCGGTACAGTAGCACACGTGTGGCACCGTTCTGCATCCTACACTGGGAAAAGATAAAGCACGCTCTATCTTTACCTGTGTGTATGGCAGTGCGCAGCTGTTTCTATGGAGGGGTCACCTCCCCTCGAGCGCATGGTGGTATGCCCGCCCTGTGGGCATACCGCTGTGTGAATGTACCCTTAGGTTGGTTACTATTATGCTGTTTATTTTCACAATTTTAACCCCTTCATGGCCGCGGTATTGACTTTTTTTGTGGGGTTGTCCGACTGTTATAAAGCTGTATTCGCCTGCTCCGATGTTCCTGGTGTCTTACCCTGCTGTCCGTCGCCCCTGTTTATTTACAAAAGTCTCAATGTTGTGCTGAAGGAGTCTTTGGGGGACATGATGTATCTTAGCTTTCTTTTTCTTTGCTGTATTATTGAGACTTTTGCGAGGTCTTTTTTGCGCCTTATGTATGATCATGTCCTTTTTTCTTGTGATACATGTTTCATTTTTTTCTATCCTTTTTTTTTTTTTTTTTTTTTTTTTACTTTTTGTTGCAGATGTCTCAAATCCACATGGACACAAGCCATGTGCGTGAGGGTTATATACAGGAGTGGACAGTACTGTAAACTTTGGATTTGAGTCCGTGGCCTGCATTTATAAGCACTTTAATCACACCCCAGGGAGATGACGGCATATGATGCTGCAGTCACATATGGTGTTAATGCATGTGTTTCCAAATGTATCACAACAGCTGAGAAAAGGAGATTTGCCTAATTGCATTGCTGTCAATATTGTGTTAACAATTAGCATATGTTAACAGTGTTAACAAACAATATGTGAACACATTGTTAATGTGTTAACACATGCGATTATGAATGTCATGGTGACAGAAATGTTGGGGGGGGTTTGCAATTCGCAGCTGTTGTAATGCATTTGGAAAAGCATGTGTTAACGCCATGTGTGAACTTACCCTTGAAAGTAACCAATAAATTTCAATAAAATGTAAGTGCAAAAATTTCTGAATAAAAAAAACAGGCCATACTTTCAATGCCAACAGATCTTTATTTAAAATGTGCAAAATTTTAAACATTTACAGGATGTGAAATGATTCCAATTTACATCTTTAAACCGGGTCCATGAAAAAATCCTTCCTTTGCACCTGCCCTGGACTAGGTGCAGATTTGTGCCTAAAAAGTCCCAAAAATAAGAAAAAAAAAGTGGTGTACAAAGACGATGTTCCCCTTTGTGTCAATAGGATGCCGTTGTTGTCTATCACATTGTGTCATAGTGTAAACTGTATACACAGGGTGATGCGCTGTATATAGACCTCATAAAAGCTTTGTAGAGATGTAGCCACCAGTGTCACATATAGCCATGTATTATATTTTCTCCATACCAGGAATATGGTGTGCTCAGCATATATAGTTGGCAAGTGCGCAAAGTTGAGGTAAAGGTCTGTTCGATGCATAATTCTACTATAGGCGTTCCCCGGGTTACATACAAGATAGGGTCTGTAGGTTTGTTCTTACGTTGAATTTGTATGTAAGTAGGAACTGTATATTTTATCATTGTAATCCCAGCCAGAACTTTTTTGGTCTCTGTGACAATTGGATTTTAAAAATGTTGGGTTGTCATAAGAATCAGGATTATCAATAAAGCTTCATTACAGACACCTGTGATAACTGTTACAGCTGATTATTGTAGCCTAGGACTAAAGTACAGTAAATTACCAAAATCCAGAGGTCCGTTTGTAACTAGGGGTCGTATGTAAGTCAGGTGTTTCTAAGTAGGGGATCGTCTGTAGTCATATAGGTATTTAGCAGGCTTTGTTTTGTTTTTTTTTTTTGTTTTTTTTCTTCGGTAGAAAAGAATTATTGACGCTGGATTTCAATATGGCGTATGCTTGGTGCTGTGCAAGATAAGCATTTCTGCCAAGTAGAAAGATGTGATCCTTCTTATAGAACTATTTTGCTCAGTAACTTTGTCAAGACTTTGCTCTTTTTATCTCCTATTTATCCTCACAAACTGTATTCCTCAGAAGGATGCAACGTACCCCAACCTATATATCACAGAGGCAGGCCCCGGGTTACGTACAAGATGGCGTCCATAGGTTTGTTCTTAAGTTGAATTTGTATGTAAGTCGAAACTGTATATTTTATAGTAGTTCTAGTTTTTTTTTTTTGCCCAGTAACAATTGGAGTTTCCAAATTTTTTGCTGTAATGGGACTAAGAATTATCAATAAAGCTTCATTACAGACACTTTACAGCTGATTGCAGTCTGGGACTATAGTGAAGCATCCAGAGAGCTTCACCAGAGGTCACAAGGGGCAGCTGGGTCCGTCTTTAACTAGGGGACCGCCTGTATACACTCGTGGGGGAGATTCGTTAAAAGTCTCTTAGAGCAGAACTGTACTGTGCCAATAGGGTTGCATCAATACTAGAGTTTGGAATGTGATACAATACCTGAAAAAGTATCACGATAATCTATAATGATATTTTCAAGAAAAGAAAGTCAATGTCTAGGGTGTGGTCACATGGGGCGTTTACAATGAGTTTAGAAACGTCTGGGGTGGGGCTCAATCTGATAGCATTTGCATTTGTAGTACATGTGTTGTTAGGGTTGTCCTGGTAATGTTAATATAAAATAGTATACTAAAGAGTATAATTAATGGCTCATTTAGACGGGCGCTTTTGATGTCTGTATGCTGTTCTTTTTTTTTGCAGATGGCAAACGCACCCACTGTTTCCTTTGGGTCTGTTCACGTGTCTATTTTTTTTCATGGATTTGCAGACAGTGAGGAAAAAAAAATAGCAGCATGCAATATTTTGTCTTGCATGTGGACCACGTACATCCATAGAGGTCCATATGGATATGCAAAAAAACGGACGGCACATGCATGTCATCTGTATGCGGACTGTTTTTTTTTTTTTTTTTTTTTCCTCAAATGTTACTAGATAACCAACTCGGCAGGGCAGATTAGATTAGAAACCCATCAGTTGTTTTTTTTTTTTTTTGCATATGTGAAAATAAAGGAAGGTGTACCGACATGAAAGAAACAGATACGAGGTCTGAAACAGACGACATGTCAGCATTTTTTAAAGATGAGCAGCGGACACTCCCGTCTAAATGACCCCTTATACATTTTTATTCATTTAATTTAACTTTATTATATGCTAAACAATAATGTGGTGATCTAAAGAGAGATCTCTTCGAATATCCATCTCTATAGCAGTTCATTAAGCAAGGGCGTTGCTAGAGTCATTAAGATCTGGGGAATGGGCCCCAATGCATATTTATTGAATGTTCAGTGGTGTCTATTAGTGTACCCTCAAGTGAGCTTCCAAAGCCAACTGAAAACTCATGTGAAATCCCTACCTATTCCATCCAGTAGCTGTAGTTGACGTGTCTTCGGACCATAGTTGTTCTCGATCTTCTCCATTAGGCCCTTGTATCCACTTTGGACATGTCCTCCCTGTGAAGTTTGCCACGCAGACATCTTATGTTCTTCATTATTCCTACATCGTGGTCCCCCAACACTGTCCACCAAATACTGTAATGCGACTACACAGAAAATTCCTAAATGTTCCCTAAACGTGGCCTAACATGTAATAATGCACTTAGTTCCCCTGACCTCTTCTAATGCCCCTTCAATGTGACCTATTTGGCAGCAATGTCCGACCACTTGGCTTCAGTGTTCATTAGCACAGGACAACTGTAGGACCTGCAGTAACTCCCATGTAGTTTAAAGGGACTCTGTCTCCAGATTTTACCCCCCTAGATACCACCCCTAGGGTATGAAATAACCTTTCTAGAATTGCCTCTTTTTTGTGAAATCTAGCCCATTTACCTATTGAAAAATCCTTTCCATTTGTCACTTGTCTGACTGGCACCATGCACACTACCGTATGTAAGGCCGCAAGCTTGATAATGATAAACAATGGACACTTGTGACTAAGTTGACCTTATTTGTTATCCATGATCTTCTTCCTTTTAAAGTTAAACTGTTAAAATTCTGCTAATGAGCCTGAAGGGCTCTACCAGAGCCCCTTCATGCTCTGGCTTCATAGCTGTTATGCTAAGGAGGGAACAGTGAGAAATTGATTATGGAGGATTTCTAGAAGACACTGCTAAAAGCAGTCTGTAGAAAGCAAAGGACCAACAATGCTATTCACTGACCAGTTGGTGATAAAGCTTTCATGTTTGCAGTAGCTTGAGAAGTTTTTCTGTCAAACATTTGCTCCTTGTCTGCATTGTCAACTACAGTACTTTGAAATGAACCAGATTAACATGGACACAGGACCTTGTGACTGTTGGGATAATGATGCATGGCTATAATTGGGGAGGGGCAAATTTTTATGGCTGTCTTCTCAAAGAATGAGTGTTTAGAGTGCTTACTAGTCCATACATCAGCAGGCTATAACTAGCTCGCTGACAGAAAGGTAGAGGAGAAGTGGGGTATATGCATAAATGTACTTGGATATAAGTAAGGAAAATTTTGTGTAGAAGATGTAAATACAGGACAAAAGCTGTTTTCTTCTTGAGAAGAATTCAAAAGATGACCTCCTTCGTTTTTAAGGATTACGCCACTTTAGTGCTTTTAGATCAAGCCCCATTTGTTTAAATTATGCCCTGTGTCACTATAAGTGGTCATAGCTTTCAAATACTTTAATATGTCCAGGTAATTTTGAGATTTTTACTTGGTGGAAATATTTGGATGACATGAAAATGGAAATTTGGCAAAAATTTTAGAAAAATTCTTAATTCTCTAAGTTCTAAATTCTTTGCTTTTCAGACATTTCAGTTATACGTTTAAGAAGTTTGCAAACCCTTCAGGTATTTTGCAGGGCTTATAATCACCTTCCTTTAGTAAGCAGCTCCTAGTGCCGTTTTTAAGGTTATTTTTTTGTTGCAAAACTGCATTTGAGTGCATTTTTCTGTTATGGGGTTCACTGGTGGGAATAACCGGTTTTATAATTTTATAGATTGGGAATTTGTGAAACCTAATACAGGCGGTCCCCTACTTTAGAACACCCGACTTACAGACGACCCCTAGTTACAAACGGACCACTGGATATTAGTAATTTACTGTACTTTTAGGCTACAATAAACAGATATAACAGTTATTAAATGTGTCTGTAATGAAGCTTTATTGTTAATCTTGGTTCTTATAACAACCCAACATTTTTTTAAATCCAATTGTCACAAAGACCAAAAATATTCTGGCTGGGATTACAATGATAAAATCTACAGTTCTGACTTACATACAAATTCAACTTAAGAACAACCCTACAGACCCTATCTTGTACGTAACCCGGGGACTGCCTGTATGTTGTGTTTTTCACATTTTTGTACTAAAATTATTTGTTTAATGTGTTTTGGGACATTTTTATGAATTTTATTTAATGATTTTTTTTTTTTTTTCCATTTGCCTTTTTTTAAATTTTACAATAAAATTTAAGGACACCCGACTTACAGACAACCCATAGTTACAGACAGACCCCTCTGACCCCTGGTGAAACTTTCTGAATGCTTTACTATAGTCCCAGATTGCAATAATCAGCTATAAAGTGTCTGTAATGAAGTTTTATTGATAATACTTGGTCCCATTACAGCAAAAAAAATGTTTAAACTCCAGTTGTCACTGGGGCCAAAATTTTTTTTGTCTACCATTATAAAACATACAGTTTCGACTTGCATACAAATTCAACTTAAGAACAAACCTCCGGACCCTATCTTGTACGTAACCTGGAGACTGCCTGTACTAGTTTACGAACTAGTGATCAGTAGTTCATACTGATGCACTGCTATAACCATGTATTGCAGTGCATTAGAAGTGTCAACCTATGCACTTGCAGGGGCGGACCGTTCAGGCACATGCCGATGAAAGACCCGGGGACATTCATTAGGTGCCCGCAGTGAAGACTGCACCCTTAGATCGCATTGCGGGGTGCCTTGCCTCTGCAGATATTTTGATCCAGTGGTCACATGGTCTGTCTTCCCTGTCTTTCCCTGCACTAGATCTCTGTACAAGCAGTAACACTGATTCTGTGTCCTGATTGGCAGAGCTATTTGTGCACATTCACGTGAATGTCCTGAGGGCTATTGGCATCATTGCCCATAGGTGATATCACAATCAGAAAGTTCTACCCACTTTAGAAAAAACAGAGTGTTATGATGCTATTAGCCTATATCTCAGGATAGAAAGAAGCTAGAAGCATGATACAGGTATCATTGGAATTGTTGTCAAAGGCTCTTTCCAACTGTGGTAAAACTATTTTTATTCTTGTAACTTTACAGTTACGCTTTAATGAATTGCCTATTGTTCTGTGGAAAAGAGTCCAGCTGAAAGGACAAGCTGCCATACACTAAATCTAGCTTGGATTATATAGTGTATATCGTAACTACTGTATTTACTTGTGTATAAGCTGTGTTAATCGGCATAAAAAATGTGCTGAAAAACACCACCTTGGCTAATTCACTAGTTTATTAAAAAAAAAAACCCCAAACAATTCCATACTTGCCATCTGGTGCTGCGAAATGCTTACTGCGGCCCCTTTTCCTTCAGCTCTTCATTTGTAATAAAGCGGGCAGAGACTATGACGTCATAGTGTCGCTGCTACCGACGTCATAATGTGCGCTGACGGACAACGCGCATGGACGCATCGCTGATCGCTTTGTTACAGATGAAGAGCTGAAGGAAGAGGACCTGCGGGAAGCATTGGGCAGCACCGTAAGGTGAGAATATTAGTTTAAAAAAAAAAAAAAAAAAACCAACCAGGGGCTGCAGGGCATTTCATCAATAGGGGCTTTTCGGCAGGGCATTTCATTACTGGGGGAGACTGTGACCAACATATTTCCCTCCCTAGGCTTATACTTGAGTCAATAAGTTTTCTCAGTTATTTGTGGCAAAATTAAGGGCCTCTGCTTGTTGAAACACATTCGATAACCTTCCTTATTGTATACTGAATTTATATGTGAATGCCTTAAAGCAGGGGTCAGGAACCTTTTTGGCTGAGAGAGCCATAAGCGCCAAATATTTAAAAATATAATTCTGCGAGAGCCGTACCATATGTTTAAAGGGTCACTGACAGAACAATCGCTCCAGCAGTCATTAGGACAACAAGGAGTGTTCCTCCCCCATGTACTAAGCCACAACTGGAGCAAAACAATGGTAATTCCCTTTAAAATAGATAATTTACATTCGCGCTTGTGATGCAGGACATCTCGTCCAGCACTCTTCCTTCTTCTGCGCACGCCTGAAAGCTGCATCTCTCATCAGGTGGGAAGAAGCCAGATCCAGTCCATTAAAAAGAAGCCAGAGTCCTGGAAGAACTGTCAAGCATCACAAGCTCCAGTGTAAATTATCTAGTTTTTATTTTACAGGGAATTACCATTGTTTTTGTCCAGTGGTGGCTTAGCACAGCAGGGAGGAACACTGTTACGCACAAGCCTCAGCTGCTGCAGAACCTCCTCATACATGCAAAGACGGCAGGAGTAAGACCTGTCGTCTTTGCATCCCACACAGTCACTTACGATGGACAGTGGCGAGATAAGTACCATTCACCCCACTGTTATCAGATGTTATCACCCCACTGCAAAATTCACATGTGCATGTGGCCTAATACTGCACACACATAAACACACAGTACAATACATGTCACACACCGCACACTGCACACACACACACACAGTACAATACATGTCACACACCGCACACTGCACACACACACACACACAGTACAAT